>NC_052147.1:156806011-157406011 GCF_902713615.1 Scyliorhinus canicula
CCCCCCCCCCCCCCCCCCCCCCCCCCCCCCCCTCCGTGTACACTGCTCCACTTCGACATCACCCTTACCACTGGGTCCAGACCGTATGGCACAACATTGATGGCTGTGTCAGCGGGTGTGATCAGTGCCATGTGGAATGATGACAGCCCGCTCTGCGATGAGCTGTGAGCTCAGAATCGTTAGAGAGAGTCTGACCCATGGCAATAGCTGAACCATCCACCTTGGTGGCCGCTGAGTTCGTCACGGACACTCCATCACGTGCCCGCGTGGGCTAGCTGTGGGAGGGGGTGGGGGGAGGGGCAGGGACTGCACACCCGGCACCGAAGTTTCACCACTCGTCAACCCCAGCGACACTCGGTCACCATCACGATGCCTGTGGCTGTGGAACAATCACACGGTATTACAAGTAAGGTGGAACAGTGCATTTAATGTTAACAATTATTTACAGGTGCCCTAGCCCCTACAAATAAACTGTGCCCTTCACCCGTGCCAACTTACTCAGTGTCTCTCTTTGTTGCCTTACGGGCCCTACCACTACGTCTAAGTGATTCTCCAGATGATACAGCAGGAGTGGAGGAGGACTGCTGCGAATCGCCCCCTTCGACTCGTTTCTCCTTGGCTATGCGTTTCCTGGGGCGACCCGGCCTTGATGGGCCAGGCTGCTCTGCGGGCATCTCAGGTGACGTTGTGCCACCCTGCTCTGCCTGCTGCCCACCCGATGCACCAGGGATGGGACGGGGGGAGGCCGAGAATTCCGGGACGTCCCGTGATGGACTTAATGGGACGGGCCCCGAAACCTCCTCCTCCCTCGGGGAGCCCGGTGGCCCCCGGGCCTCACTTTGGGACAGAGGTGCGAGCGGGGAGGTGCCCCGTCGCGCCACCGACACCTGGCGCTGCCAGTCCTGGAGGCCTGCAACGGTATCCACCAGGATCCGAAGGTTTGCAGAGACGGAGTCCAGGGAGTTAGACATTCCCGCCAGGGACTGTGCGATCTCAACCTGTGAGGGCACGACACCATCCAGCACATGTGTCAGGCGGTTGATGCTCTCTGCGACTGACTGCTGGGACTGTGCCATCGACTTCTGGGACTGTGCCATGGCGTGCTGCAACTGGGCCATGACCTGCTGAGACTCGGCCAAGGCCCGCAGCGCGCCGGCAATGTCGTGTTGGCTCTGGCGCATTGCTGCCTGTGAGAGGGCAACCCTGTCCAGGGCCGAGGATGACGCGTGCACATTAAGCCCAACGCCTTGCATAACCTGACCCATTGTCTCCACCGCAGATGCCCCCCATGCGGTGTCGGCCTGGGTTGCTGCCATGAGCAGCACCACTCCCTGCTCGTGGACGAGGTTCGACTCCTCTAACAGTGTCTGCAGAGTCTGGAAGACAGCCCTCATCCCATCATTGTGTCCCTGGGTTTCTTGATACATCGGCTGTGCGGGTGGGTTGAGAAACTCCAGGAACTCGGAAAACGTCTGGGAGCCAGCTGCATGCTGGGCCTGGCCTGGCCTCCGCCAGTCCGGGCCCTCGACTGCTCCGACCTCCACCTGCTGTACCTGCTCAGCTGTGATGTGCGACCCAGACTGTGACCCAGGAGCCTCATCACTAAATAGCCCAACCGGGGTGAGTGTCTCTGGGATGGTGGATGGTGTGGGAGAAAGCTGTGCCGCAAGCTCGAGGCCGTCTTGGGTGGACGCCTCCTCTATGTCATCGGCCCGCTAAGAGGCCGCAGGGCGTTCGCGGGCCATTTCTCTCTCTTGCTCTGTCGCCGCCCTCTGGGCGTCCTGCTCCACAGATTCGGTTGGGGAGGATGGGTCTCCCCGCTGATCGGGCACCCTCTGTCGTGCGGCCCCGGGTGAGGTGGGGGCAGATGCCTGTGTCGGCCTGGAGGCAGACGGCCCTGGTCGTTCGGCATCACGTCCTAGGGAAGAGAATGAAACGGGTTATTTAGAGACGCTCGGCCGGGCGCTGGACGGTCCCAGTGGGCAGGGAGTGAAGGGGCAGAGGATGGGGGAGGTGTCCAAGTGGGCAGGGTGTGTGAAGGGACAGAGGATGGGGGAGGCGTCCAAGTGGGCAGGGTGTGTGAAGGGACAGAGGATGGGGGAGGTGTCCCAGTGGGCAGGGTGTGTGAAGGGACAGAGGATGGGGGAGGTATCCCAGTGGGCAGGGTGTGTGAAGGGACAGAGGATGGGGGAGGTGTCCAAGTGGGCAGGGTGTGTGAAGGGACAGAGGATGGGGGAGGTGTCCAAGTGGGCAGGGTGTGTGAAGGGACAGAGGATGGGGGAGGTGTCCAAGTGGGCAGGGTGTGTGATGGGACAGAGGATGGGGGAGACGTCCAAGTGGGCAGGGTGTGTGAAGGGACAGAGGATGGGGGAGGGGGTGTGTTTGTCATGCAGGGTTGTCTCACTTGTTGCAGCTCCGCCAACCTCGCATTGCGCGATCTCCCGGGTGGCTGATCCCCCAACAAGGTCCAGTGCCCTCTGCTCAAACGTGGTGAGGGGGTGCAGGATGGGCAAACCCCCTCCAGTCTTGTTCCGCTAACGGGTGTTGTGAGCGGTCTTGTCCTGTTGGGGGAGGGTACATAGGTATATCATTACAATACAGCAGGTATCAGCAGGCCGTTCAGATACTGGCACAGTTTGGGGGTCAAGTTGTAACAAGACCATTGCATCTCTCCACGGGGGCCAGAGCGCTGGGTCTGTGACTACTTTGTGAACCACCCTCAACTCACTCTGCCCCAATCCCCCTCCACCCCCCGGTGCCGGGGCGGGGGGGAGGTGGGTGATTAAGTAAAGGGGGGAGGGATGGTTGTGACCTGGGGGCACTCTCTTGGCACTTACCCTGGCAGCCCTGGTGAGGTCGTGCTTCTTCTTCCGACATTGCTCTGCAGAGCGAGGGGTCTGCCCCACAGCACTAACGGCAGCAGCCACCTCACGCCAGGCCTGGCGCACCGCGCTGGCAGGGTGGCGATGCCCTCTACGCGGGCAGATGATGCCCCTCCTCTGCTCGATTGATTCGAGCAGCGTCTCCACGTCAGCCTCCACGAATCGCGGGGCTCCGACATCCTGGCCTACAGTTTCTGTGCTCGCCCGCGCCTTTTTACAGCGTCGGGCGGCGTCACGTGGGCGTGTTCGTGTCGTCATCGCGTTCCGGCGTCATCGCGCACGTGATTGACGCGGCCCCGTTCCTAGCCCATTTCCCGGACGTGAATACGTCGGGAACTGGGCCGTGTCGGGCCTTCGCAAAAGTCGGCTATTTTCACAGCCGACTTCGCGATTTTACGCGGGTGCGGAGAATCGCGCCCCACGCTGCCCACGACCGGTCGGAGGATAGCGGGAGGGCCTTCCCGACAATTTTCACGCCCTCCCGCTATTCTCCCCCCCCCCCCCCCCCCACGGCCGCCCCACGACACGAATCGCTGCTCGCCGTTTTTTTACGGCGAACAGCGATTCTCCCCAGGCCGATGGGCCGCGTTCCCAGGCCTTTACGGCCGTTTTCACGAACGCAATAACACCTGCTCTCACCGTTCGTGAAAACGGCTGCAAAGTGCCGTCCTGGACAACCATGGCACCGATTGGCGGCCGTGGTGCGGCCGTGCCAAGGGTGGCATGGCCCTGCGATCGGTGGGCACCGATCGCGGGCAGCGGGTCCGATACCCACGCACTATTTGTTCTTCCGCCACCCCGCAGTATCAGTCCGCGGGGCGGCTGAGGGGAATGGAGGCCCACGCACGCGCGGGTTTGTTGCGTCTGCGTGATGACGTCATCCGCGCATGCGCGGGTTGGAGCTGTCCAACCCGCACATGCGCGGCTGACGTCATCGTGCGCGTCAGCCGGCGTGACGCTTGGCGCGCGGACTTAGCGACGGTCGCTAAGGCCGCGATGCCGTGCTTCATGGGGCCCCGCTGCTAGCCCCGCCCGGGGGGGAGAATCGGGTGCCGGGAGGGGGCGCGGAGGCTGCCGTGAAACACGGCCAGTTTCACGGCAGCCTTTACGACTCGCCGCGTTTGCGGAGAATCGCGCCAGTGCTTGTTCGGTGATTTGGACATTCTGAATTCTCCTTCTGTGTATCTGAACAGGCGCCGGAGTGTGGCGACTAGGGGCTTTTCACAGTAACTTCATTGCAGTGTTAATGTAAACCTACTTGTGACAATAAGTATTATTATTATTGTTGTTATAATTATGCTGACGGAATGAGCACACTCTAACACCTCTGAGCTGGAGACCGTGTCCTGCCAAAAGATGCTGAGAATATGTCTGAGACAGCGGAAGCGGAAATTGTCCAGTCTTTTCTAGGACGTAGCTTATGTTGTCCCAGTCTCACCACTGTTGAGGATGGTGCAGTGGATGCAGGGTTGGCAAACTCACAGTTTGATGTTCTCAGTCATGTTGCCGGTGTTCCACTCTCTTACTCCGCTTGAACATAATAGCTGCACCTTTTGTGATGCATGTGTTGATTCCAGCATCAAGTGACAGATTGCTGGTGATTGTGGAGCCGAGATATGTGAAATCATCAACAGCCTCCAGAATCACATTGTCAGTGCTGATCAGTGGTGCTATGGCAACATCTTGGGCCATGCCATTTGTCAGCCTGATGCTAATGGTGAAAACAAACTCTTCACAGGCACGAGGGAGTCTGAATGTTCTCCAGTACAGGTGTTCCTCGGTCTGGAATGTTAGTGCTGCTTCATTAGCATAGGGCAACTCATTGCTGAGGACTTGGTGCACTTTTGTCTTGGATCTCAGGCAGTCAAGGCTGAACAGCTTTCCGTCAGCTCTGATGAACTGAAGGCATGTGACAGCAGTAAAGAGAATAAGCCAAAGAGTGTTGGTGCCAGAATATGAGTTTAAGCAGTGAGAAATGAACATAGAACATACAGTGCAGAAGGAGACCATTCAGCCCATCGAGTCTGCACTGACCCACTTAAGCCCTCACTTCCACCCTATCCTTGTAACCCAATAGCCCCTCCTAACCTTTTTGGTCACTAAGGGCAATTTATCATGGCCACTCCACCTAACCTGCACATCTTTGGACTGTGGCACAAAACCGGAGCACCCGGAGGAAACCCACGCAGACACGGGGAGAACGTGCAGACTCTGCACAGTGACCCAGCGGGGAATCAAACCTGCGATACTGGCACTGTGAAGCCAAGTGCTATCCACTTGTGCTTCCCAAAATGAGAACTGTTTGCTCAACATACTGGACACAGGCTCAGCACAGGCTGGATACAGAAATGAAAATGAAAAAATGAATATCGCTTATTGTCACGAGTAGGCTTCAAATGAAGTTACTGTGAAAAGCCCCTAGTCGCCACATTCCGGCGCCTGTTCGGGGAGGCTGTTACGGGAATCGAACCGTGCTGCTGGCTTGCTTTGGTCTGCTTTCAAAGCCAGCGATTAGCCCTGTGAGCGAAACAGCCCCTAAGGGTGAGGTTTATTAAAGTTTCCACTGCAAAACCCTTATAAGGTGTTTTAAACTAACGAAGAACAGCTCACAATTGGGTACCAATGTGTTTCTCTTGTTGATCAATAGGTGCCTGAAACAATGGGGGTCCACCGGGAGGTAACTTCCACAAGAATTCATGCACTGTGACTTTGACAAAATGCTATACACGCTGTGAGCCGAGAGGATGTTTCTGGCTCTTCTGCCAAAGACAGCGGACAAACAGATTCAAACAAACCTCCTCACCTTCCCAAACCCTAGGAATTCACTCTCAGTGTATTGGAGTAGTGGCAGCTCTGTTCAGCCAGCTTGTTGGTCTCTATTTTCTGGCACATATTTATTGGATGCCTCCACAGTACAGAAGAAGGCCAATCTCCCCATCACATCTGCACTGTGGTACAACACCCATAACACAGCATAAAGGTAGCCCTAACTCTTGACAAATGCAACTCTGGTTGTCAATATGAAGGCTTTCCCAGTTATCAGTAAACTTTCAAGGAAAAATAATATTGGGACCATCATGATTAGCTGTTGGTGAACATGATTCCAAAGCACAACATGCTGGATTCTCCATTCCTGCGTCTAATTGCTAACACCAACGGAGGATCCATGATGTTTAACGATGGAAGAATCGCTTCCACATCTGCACCGATTCCGCAACTGGTGAGGGGCTAGCACCGGCGCTGCGTGAAACACCCGCGGAAGGCGCGAAAAACGGTGGGCGAATCGTCGGGGCCGTGCTGGACATGCGCAAGGTTGACAAGTTGCAGCCGTGCATATGCGTACACCCTCTACAAACACACCGATCGTACCTGAAAAGATGGCACCGGTTGAGCTGGACCATATACCTGTACACCCTGGCCCCACAGCCCAGCCTACCTCCTGGCCACACCCCGAATACTCCCCCAAGCCTTCCCAGAAGCCCCCTGGCCAGCGGCACAGCTATTGGCGGAGTATGGTGATGCTTGAAACTGTCCACACGCCCTCTCTCTCTCGCTGCAACTGCCACACCAGGCTCATAACCGTTGAGACCACACGTGGCCCGTGCTGTCAGAAACTCGGCCCATCGGAGGCGGAACATCATGGGTGGACACGATAATGGTATGCAAACGGGGTTGCAACTGCATGCAGCGCGTGTCTCAATGACACCGATTTGGAGGGGGCGGAGCATCGCAGCCTGGCAAAAACCGGCGCCTGCCACGATTTTGGCGTCGGAAGCCATTTTCCGCCCAATTGCCGTTCCTGATTTTGGTGTCAGGCAACGGAGAATCCCACCCATGATCCTTGATGATGCAACATAAAAGTGACCATCTCACTTCGATCATCCGTGAAGGCAGTTACTGTCATGTGAGAGTACATTTAAGAACTGGGTGTTTATCAAATAGCTGTAGTGGATGTTCCTTTAAGAAATGGGTGTGTATCAAAGAGCTGCAGTGATGTCAGAGTGTGGGTGGAGCTGGGCTGGCTGTCTTTCACTTTCGTTTTTGAGCAGGCAGCTACAGTGTGTTTTAGTTTTGTTTTCAGAGTTGGATAGTTGCAGGCAGAGCAAGCTGCTGTATAATGATCTCTCTCTACGAGCTACAGACTCTTCAGTTCATTTGAGGATTTCAAAGTAATACCTGCTTCTGTAGAGAATTTAAACCTGCTGTCTTTCTGTAAAAAGGGTCTTTAGAACTTATGGATGTTGTTAGGAAAGTTATGAACAGTTACTTATAGAATATTGTATCTGTGGGGATTATTGGTGTTGACAGTTGTTAAGATATTTACTGTGGGTTTATAATGTGTTAACTGGATTCATAAATAAACATGGTTTTGTTTTAAAAGTACTTTAGATCTCTGTTGCACCACACCTGTAAAGTAAGCCTTTGTGCTCCCATAACCACAATCTATTAAAGGTTGTGGGTCAGGTGAACTCCATGATACACTTTGGGGTTCTCTAAACCCTGGCCCATAGCAATAGCATGGGAAACTGAAGTCCTCCATGGCCTCCCGTACAATGTACCTCCTCCAGCCAACAAGTGTGCTGGCAGCCAGCTCCTGGGAATTTGACTGTGTTGCTCTAATCCAAATTTCCGGAGGTTTATATAAGAATCAGATATGGCCAATTTCCTTCCTTCCTCTGACCCTACACCCATACGGTGGGGAGAGGGAGTGGTGGGGTGCTTGGCTCCTAAGTAACATCTTATAACAGCAGTATGGCTGAAATTCAATACTCCGCTGCTTGGCTGAGATTAAACTTGCATCCCATCCTCTTACCACACAGTTCTCTAGCAGTCTGTGCATGTGGTATCATTTTTAATTAATTTAAATTTGTGTAACAAACTAATACATTAATACCATTTCAGCCTGAAAATCCAACATTTGCTTTGGCAAGCAATATGATTTACTATACTTTGAATTGGAGTCAATACATTTGCTTTGGCAAAGACCACTGTTGACTGTATATAGTCCAAAGCCCATGTGGTTTATTGCTTAATTAGACCATTTTATAAGCAACAGTCAGTGCATGATGTTACCTTGTTTCCCTAATAAACTGGTGAAATCATTTCCGGAACTACATGTTTTTATTGTGTTTTCTCAGAATATGCACATGCTCTTCAATAAACCCATTAAATGCACAATCATAAAGATGATTAGTAACTGCGCCCAATGTAAATTAGATAACTGGAAGCAAGCCAAAAACTGTAAGCGATGAAGGAGGCGAAACATTCTACTGAAGATTTGTCGGTGCAACAAATGTCTTGTTGGGGATATTTGCTTTTCAATGTGTAGGAGCTCACCATGTGATGGGTTAGGCCTCGAAGAATGAATTGAAGCTGCTTTAAGCCCTTGCATTGTGCTGTGGTACTAAAGTGTAGAGACAATGTGGCAATCAGCTCAAATTCACCTCAGCAGTGCCCTGGAAAGCATAAGTGGGCGGCAGAGCAAGGATTAGTTGCAGGTAGAACTCCCTGTACACTGCCCGATAGAGTCTCGGCCTCTATATATACAAATGTATGAATTAAAAGCAGGATTGGCCATTCGGCCCCTTGAACCATTCAATAAGATCGTGGCTGATCTAGTTTTAACTTCATATTCTCATTCCTGATAATCTTTCACCCCCTTGTTAATCAATAATCTATCTCGCTCTGCCTTAAAGATATTCAAAGACTCTGCTTCCACCGCCTTTTGAGGAAGAGAGTTCCAAAGACTTCACCACCCTCTGAGGGAATCTTTTTTTCACCTCAACTCCTTTGTACATGGACGACCCCCTTATTTTTAAACAGCGACCCTCTAGTTCTAGATTCTCCCACAAGAGGAAACATCCTCTTCACATCCGCCCTGTCAATATCCTTCGGATTTAAATGTTTCAATCAGGCCGCATCTTACTCTTCCGAACTCCAGTCGATACAAGCCCAGCCTGTTCAACCCATCCTTGTCAGACAACCCGCCCATTCCTGGTATTTCCTGGTATTAGTTTAGTAAACCTTCTCTGAACTGCTTCCAATGCATTTACATCCTTGCTTAAATAATGAGACCAATACTATACACAAAACTCCAGATGTGGGCCTGGATTTTTCACCTTGTGACATTGGCAGCGGGGTTCCTCATGTGGCGGGGAAACGGGTATCGGGAGGAAATTGGGATGAGCGATCGCGAATCTGTTTGCGTTTATCCCCGCTAGCAGCAGGATCGGGATTTGTGCCCGCGCGCCAGCGGGAAGTCCCAATGACCCATTTGCATCCAGTTAGCGGGCTTGGCACCAGATTCCTCTGGCCTGGGTGATTCTCCAGTCCACTGGGCCGGGAATCACATGGGCGAGGATCACTACTAGTATTTACCAGCACGGCCCTGCAGTGTTGGACCTCGAGGTGGGCCAACTGGGTAAATCCTTAAGGGAGTTGTCCCAAAGTCCGTCTAAAGGCCACCCTCCCCCCTTCACAATGGATGACCTATTCACCCCCCTACCAGAGGTCCCTCCCATTGAACCCCCAAGAGACACCCTAAAAAGGGAGACCCCAGTGACCCCATCAATAGGGGGGATCCCCCACACAAACCTCCTAGATAGGGGAATTCCCCAGGAGATCCCTCACAGAGATCCCCTAGATAGGGAGACCCTCCAGAAACTCCCTAAATAAGGAGACCCTGCACAGAGACCCCCTTGATAGAGACTCACTAACCAAAGGGTCAACTCCACAGAGACCTATAACTAAAGGGACACCCCTAGAGACCCCCTAACAATAGGAATGCTCACAGAGACCCCCAACTAAAGAGACCCGCACAGACATCCCCTCACTGAAGAAACCCCCATAGAGACTCTCCTAACTAAGTGTACCCCTTCTCCACAGAGACCCCCTAACTAAAGGAACTCCTACCCCACAGACACGCCCAGAACAAAGAGCCCTGTCTGGACTGCTCTCTAGCTTCCAGTGAAAAAAACTGCTGTTTTCATGCTCACCTGGGCATACACCTGCTGGCTCAGACACTGGAAGCACCACATGTCCCTTCCTAGAAAGAGGAAAGCAGTGACCGTGCTTTAGCTGCAAGCCATTCATTCATTTCCCTTAGTGGGCTGTGATTAACAGCTTCCACAAATAAAGCTGTGAGCCTTGCTTCATTCATCTCCCTTCATGGATGAGTAGCTCTGATGTACCCTCACCCACAATTTTTACAAACATCAACCACTTCAAATGAATTAAGTGATGTAAATTTTTAACAAAGAACAAAGAAAAGTACAACACAGGAACAGGCCCTTCAGCCCCCCCAAGCCTGCGCCGACCATGCTGCCCGTCTAAACTAAAATCTTTGACACTTCTGGGGTCCGTATCCCACTATTCCCATCCTATTCATGTATTTGCCAAGACGCCCCTTAAACGTCACTATCGTACCTGCTTCCACCACCTCCTCCGGCAGTGAGTTCCAGGCACCCACTACCCGGTGTGTAAAAAACTTGCCTCGTACTTCTCCTCTAAACCTTGCCCCTCGCACCTTAAACCTATGTCTCCGAGTAATTGACCCCTCTACCCTGGGAAAAGTCTCTGACAATCCACTCTGTCTATGCCCCTCATATATTTGTAGACCTCTATCAGGTTGCCCCTCAACCTCCTTTGTTCCAGTGAGAACAAACCAAGTTTATTCAACCCCTCCTCATAGCTAATGCCCTCCATACCAGGAAACATCCTGGTAAATCTCTTCTGCACCCTCTTTAAAGCCTCCACATCCTTCCGGTAGTGTGGTGACCAGAATTGAACACTATACTCCAAGTGTGGTTTAACTAAGGTTCCATACAGCTGCAACATGATTTGCCAATTTTTATACTCAATGCCACGGCCAATGAAGGCAAGCGTGCCTTATGCCTTCTTCACTATCTTCTCCACCTGTGTTGCCCCTTTCAGTGACCTGTGGAACTGTACACCTAGATCTCTTTGACTGTCAATACCCTTGAGGGTTCTACAATTCATTGTATATTCCCTCCCTGTATTAGACCTTCCAAAGTGCATTACCTCACATTTGTCCGGATTAAACTCCATCTGTCATCTCTCTGCCCAAGTCTCCAAACGATCTAAATCCTGCTGTATCCTCTGACAGTCCTCATCGCTATCCGCAATTCCACCAACCTTTGCGTTGTCCATAAACTTACTAATCAGACCAGTTACATTTTCCTCCAAATCATTTATATATATACTACGAACAGCATAGGTCCTAGCACTGAACCCTGTGGAACACCACTAGTCCCAGCCCTCCAATCAGAAAAGCACCCTTCCATTGCTACTCTCTGCCTTCTATGACCGAGCCAGTTCTGTATCCATCTTGCCAGTTCATCTTGATCCCGTGTGATTTCGCCTTTTGTCCCAGTCTGCCATGAAAGACCTTGTCAAAGGCCTTACTGAAGTCCATATAGGCAACATCCACTGCCCTACCTGCATCAATCATCTTTGTGACCTCCTCGAAAAACTCTATCAAGTTAGTGAGACACGAACTCCCCTTCATAAAACTGTGCTTCCTCTCAGTAATACATCCATTTGCTTCCAAATGGGAGTAGATCCTATCTCAAAGAATTCTCTCCAGTAATTTAGCTCAGCACTTCAAAATCATTCAAGCATGAAGGGGGGAAGTGGTAGCCCAATAATGAGATCCCCTCGGGAATCCCTCGTATTCCTTGATTTGTTATCTGTGTTGGTCTAACATCGACTGCAACTGGATGCAGTAAAACGAGAAACAGGCTTCCGACACAGGAGATGGTCCAACACTGTTTTATTGAACCTGTTGATTGCTGTACATAATCTGCTGTGGGTTGACACTCTATTAACCTAACTGATAACCTCCTACTGACTTGACCAGACTAGCTCTCTATCACATGGTGATGATGTTCATTGGCCTGTGCACTATGACTATCTCCCTAGCTGTGTCCTGTGAGAGAGGGAGAGTCTTAATGCCCTGTGGCTTTATAGTGGTGGTGTCCTGTCTGGTGATTGGTTGTTCTGTGTTGTGTGTGTTCATTGGTTATCCTGTGTGTCAATCACTGCCTGTCTGCATTTCATGATATACATGAGTGGATATTATGACATTCCTCATACACATAAATTTGCATTGCGAGTAATACTGAATTGCTTCCCAATTTGCACTCCCAACTCAGTTCCAATTCACCTCCAGCAGGAGAACATATTCTCCCAAACGGATAATCCCGGTCTCACGAATGTCCTATTTAACTAAAGCAAAACCTCCCTACTTTTGTATTTAATTCCCCTCGCAATAAACAATGACATTCTATTAGCTTTCCTAATTACTTGTTATACCTGTCCACTAACCTTCAGTGATTCATGTGTTAGGACACCCACATCCCTCTGTATCTCAGGGCTCTGCGATCCATATGCATCAGTCAGATGGGAACTGACTGCATTTATCAATCTGCACCTCTTTAAACATATCACAGAATCATAGAATTCCTACAGTGCAGAAGGAGGCCATTCGGCCCATTGAGTTTGCACCCACCCTCCAAAAGTTCTTCCTAACCTCGGCCCACTCCCCTGCCCTTTTCTAGTAACCTCACCTAACCTTTGGACACTAAGGGGCAATTATGCAGCGTAAATACACTTAACCTGCCATCTTTGGACGGTGGGAGGAAACCAGAGCACCCGGAGGAAACCCACGCAGACACGGGGAGAACATGCAAACTCCACAAGGACAGTGACTCAAGGCCAGAATTGAACTCGGGGAGTGCGAACCATTGTGCCGCCGTGCTGCCCCAATCAATGTGAAGTTTCCATTTTCTACAGCCGCCGTCCTTATACACCGATGCCAGAGTTTTAACGCCAGTTGTGGCTCGTGCCTTGAGTTGGAAAATTGTTGATTCATGTCCCACTCCAGTTTCGAGGCTTACCTCGACTCATCGACCGACACCGTCACTGAGGTGCACAAGCTGTGTCACCTCAACGCCCGGGTGAGCCCCAAGATTTTTCTGCTGATCAGTGACGCGGCCTCATACGCAGAGGCAATCGTACTGCTAAAAGGACAGTTCGTGAGGGCAGTGAATGAGGTGTTTGCTCGACATCTCCTTGTCACGAGGTGTCAGAGCCCTGGTGAATCACTGGCCGAATTCCCGCATGACCTGCGAGGACTCGCCAGTAATTGTAACTGCCAACCAGTTACGGCGGTTCAGCACTTTGAGCTCCTAATCAGGGATGCCTATGTGGCCGGAGTCAGGTCTAATGATATTTGACAATGCTTGCTCATAGGGGGTACCCTTGACCTCAAGGACACTGTGCAACTCACTAGCTCTTTGGAAGTAGCGTTCCAGAACATGGATGCCTTCACGTCCAACCACGTGACACCCTCTTGAATGTCGGAGGCGCTGCCATCATCCAGCCCGGGGGCGTCACAAGCCTGTGCCGCGCGGCAGCCCGCCAACTACAGGGGGCCGTACTGCTACTTCTGCGGCCAGGGCCGCTGCAGACAGCGTTGTCCTGCTCGGAACGCAACCGACAACGAGTGCGGTAAGAAGGGGCACTTTTCCAAGGCCTGTCAGGCCCGACCTCAAGCTCCCAGACCAAAAGTCTGCCAGGCCAGACCTGACGCTCACAGGTCCCGCAGCGTGGCATCTTGCATGCTGGGACCGTCCCTCCTGACGCGTCATCCACCTTGTACGGCTAGTGGGGGCTGCCATTTTGGCCGCCATCTTCGATGCCTTTGTTGTTTGTTTGTTTTTTGTTTTGTTTGTTTGTCGACGTTTGTTTGACTTCCCTTGGAAGTCCACCTCTGGGGTCTCGCTCCCGCCCTGGCTGACAGTCCCAGGGCACGTCTTCCTCCGGAAGCATGCGAGGAGCCATAAGTCAGATCCGCTGGTGGAGAGGCTTCTGCTCCTCCATGTGAACCCACAGTATTCAACGAGGCACACCATGACGCAGTTTACAGTCTCCCTCAGGGACTTGGCATCCGTAGGTTCCCCAGCGACTATCACCAACACGCCCACCCCTATACCATCTACCACCATCACTGTGGTGATATGCATCACGTAAATATACAAGGGGTTAATGTAACTACGCGTAGACTAGATAGACACTAGAGGGAGCACCAAAGACATGACACACAGACATTCAACCAATGGGCCAGTAAGATAGGACATGACCAATGAGCATTCACGATACACACAGAGGTGACACTACCACAGGAGGCCATTACACCAACCCATATAAAAGGACACAGCACACATGATCTTCCTCTTTCTAGTTGAGACTCTCAGTGAGTACAGACACAGAGTTGATTTAAAACACATCACACCGACTACCTGGATTGTAGCAGACTGGTTCGTCAGTCTGAGTAGCTACAGCGGGATTAACAGGAGAGTCGAATCCAAGTAGGAGAATTGTTAACAGTTTAATAAATGTGTTAAAGCTATCCCCAAGTCTGAACCTTCCTTTGTCAGAGTGCACATCAAGGAAGCAGCTTATGCTACGTCAAGAGCATAACAAAATAATCACCACCACTCGGCTGCCTTGGGACTGGCACCGGCAGCCTCCCCAGTGACCATTACCACCACCCCCACCCCTACACCAACTCCCTCTCCGTCAGCTCATCGGGATGAAGAAGAAGACGGCACGCTGCCGGAGTCGAAGGTCTCGACACCCGTGCCCACACCGCAGCCGGGACTGAGGCGATCACGGCAGAAGGTTAAAGCTCCTGCCAAACTCAATCTGTCAGTCCACTTCACCGCCGTGGGACTTCTTTTTTTTAACAGGGGGTGAATGTGGTGAACCACGTTGCACTGTTACTCATTGCTGTATATATAAATTCACTGTTATTGTTTGTTCCATTGTTACTTACTGTTGTTGTTGCTTCTGTTGGCGCCGCCTGTGGCTCTGCCTGTGGCTCCGCCCCTCAGGCTTTGTATATAGTTGGCTGATCTGTGGCCCTGCCCCCAGTGAGGGATCAGCAGCAGGCAGGCACACATCTCAGTATATTAAAGCCACAATTTAGTTCTATAACTCGCTTTGTCTATTATTGATGGTCCATCAATCTTGGAACACTAAGGGCAATTTAGCATGGCTAATCCACCTAACCTGCACATCTTTGGACTGTGGGAGGAAACTGGAGCACTCGGAGGAAACACACGTAGACACGGGGAGAAAGTGCAGACTCCTCACAGACAGTCTCCCAAGGCTGGAATTGAACCTGGGTCCCTGGCGCTGCAAAGCAACAATGCTAATGGGACTGAATTTCAGAAAAGGTTAACGTAAAACCAGGCGGGAAGCAAACAGGAAAATAAAAAATATTGGACAGGGGTGTAAAATAAAACAAAAGTCGCACTGGGTGTGCTGTGGATTCTACTGATGATAAAAGTATTTCGTTTTCAACTGAGAATTATTGAAGATTAATAGTTTTGTCTTTCATCAGAATGTCATCCAGACATCATTTTTAAATGTTAAATAATCTGCCCAAATTATAAAACTATCAGAGGAAGACAGGCCATTTAGCCAGTTTTAGCTTGGACACCTAGAACCCCCTACAGTCTAACCAGACCAAACGCCATGCTCCAAGGCCGCTGGTGGCAACCACACAATGTGCCCTCCGCACTGGCGGCAGCATGCAATGCTGGTATTTGCATGCATTAACATATGATTACCGGATTCGCCCCAATATTCAATGGGCCTTCACGATGTTCTGCCACTGTCAGGCGGAAGTCACGCGGGCACTGTTTACTACAGGTATTGACAAACGGGAACTGATTGCCATGGCAGCTGAGGGGGAGCGAAAAGGTTAGAAAAGTTTTTGCAATTGTTTTAAATCGCTAAAAATTGTACCACTTGCTTATGGGTGGTTGCTAAAGTTGTGAGGAGTAGTGGGGATCAACCTGGTGACAGTGTAGTGTATTTGGGGTGCACCATCGGGAAAGGAGTAGGCGGACATTGACCGCCATTGCTGCGGTATTTGTTTTAAAATCTACCTTTGTGTACAAGATGTGAGATATGCCTGTAGATAATATTACATGTACTCAGCAGTGTGACCTCCCACCAGCAGGTGGCCATATACTCAGCAGTGTGACCTCCCACCAGCAGGTGGCCATATACTCAGCAGTGTGACCTCCCACCAGCAGGTGGCCATATACTCAGCAGTGTGACCTCCCACCAGCAGGTGGCCATGTACTCAGCAGTGTGACCTCCCACCAGCAGGTGGCCATATACTCAGCAGTGTGACCTCCCACCAGCAGGTGGCCATGTACTCAGCAGTGTGACCTCCCACCAGCAGGTGGCCATATACTCAGCAGTGTGACCTCCCACCAGCAGGTGGCCATATACTCAGCAGTGTGACCCCCCACCAGCAGGTGGCCATATACTCAGCAGTGTGACCTCCCACCAGCAGGTGGCCATATACTCAGCAGTGTGACCTCCCACCAGCAGGTGGCCATATACTCAGCAGTGTGACCTCCCACCAGCAGGTGACCATATACTCAGCAGTGTGACCTCCCACCAGCAGGTGGCCATATACTCAGCAGTGTGACCTCCCACCAGCAGGTGGCCATATACTCAGCAGTGTGACCACCCACCAACAGATGGCATCAGATATAAGTATGCTGACATCTGGCTAGGGACAGAAGGTTATAAGGCATACATGAGGACAGTTGTACATAAGGCTAGTTCTAGGAGAGTCTAATGTAACTCAATGATAACTTGGTCTGTATATGATCGTTACATTGCCTCATGTATACTAATAAATCCTAGTTCTAGCTAAGTCACCAGCAGTTCTGTGGATTCATTGCAAGACAAGATCACGGAGCACAACAAGGTGCAAGGTTCTCACTATGCTGATTGTTTACTGAGTCCTGTGAATGTTCACAGAGCCTCCGATCATTTTGAAGCCCACTCAGGCCACCCTGCTGGAAACTCTCAGGCCCCAGCTGACTCATCAATGGGTCAAGCTCAATCAGTGGCACACCAGGTGCTGGAACTCCTCGGTGCACTCACCAGAAGCACAGGGGAAGCTGGGGAATAGCAGAGCTCACCCCAAACACAAGACACATGGACTGTGGCCTTTGGCACCCTCACTAACACACTGCCCCTCTCAGGGCAGGGGCCTCACCAGTGACACTATCAGCCAGTAAGTCTTACAACACCAGGTTAAAGTCCAAAAGGTTTGTTTCAAACACTAGATTTCAGAGCACTGCTCCTTCCTCAGGTGAATGGAGAGGTACCTGGTGTTGTAAGACTTCTTACTGTGCTCACCCCAGTCCAACGTCAGCATCTCCACATCATGACTATCAGCCAGCCCACCCCTCAGGACCACCAGCTGTCTCCAAACCCTACCGGTCCACTGCTCCCCTGCTCCCATCCACCCTGACCTCAGACGGGTTGTCATAACTTGTGTGTCACACCCAAGACACACATCACACTGCAGCTATGCTCCCAGAAGATGCCCATCCTCCTCGCTCACCCCCATCAGTAGGACCTGTCCGCACACAATCCTCTAAGCAAGGAGATGATTGGTGGCACGTTGTGACCTTCTCCACCCCACAACCGGGTGCCACCCTGATGGCAGGATAACACACGGCTAACCCAATGTGGAAACCCACAGTAGACCCCATTGGGGAGACAGGAGAGGAGCCGCAGAGCCCATCACTGACATGGGTTGTGGCAGCCACCGGTACCCCTGTTGACAGTGATGAGTAGTGAAGATATTGAGGAGACTGTTCAACATCTGTGTCAGATCAGGGTACACCTGGAACTGCTGGGGCGTGGAGAACGACACCCGCTTCCAGTGGCTATCAAGGTGACGGTCGCCCTGAACCTCTTTGCCTCAGGGTCTTTCCAGACTTCGAGTCGGGGCCTATTTGGGATATCTCAGACATTGGCACATAGGTACAGCCATGCTGTTATGGATGCCCTATATGCCCGGGCATTGGACTACATTAACTTTTGGAATCAAGCCCACCAGGAATACTGGGATTCTCAGCCATCGCTGGCATGCCCCAGGTCCAGGGGGTGATAGACGAGACACATGTACCCCTCCGGGCACCGGTTTTTCATGGGGCTCCATTCATCAACAGGAAGAGGTTCCAGTCCCTCAGTGTGCAGTTGGCATGTGACCCGCCGCTGCACATATTGCACGTCCGCACCCAATACCCGGGCAGCTCGCACGATGCTTACATTCTGGCACATTGACAGTTCCTAACACCTTTGAGGCAGTGAGGCATTGGCGCCTGGGTGACAAAGGCTATTCACTGAGGTCTTGGTTAATGATGCCTGTTTGGAGGCCCCAGACCGACGTGGAGACCCGTTATAATGAAGCCCATGCAGCAACCAGGAGTGTCATTGAGCAGTGCATCAGTGTCCTGAAGATGAGGTTCAGATGTCTGTCCCTCTCTGGTGGGACCATCCAATATAGCCCCAGGAGGGTATTGCATATTGTGGTGACCTGCTGCGTCCTGCACAACATCGCACAGCATCTAGGGAACATGTTGGAGGAGGAGGAACAAGGACGCCAGTCCTCATCAGACGTGCAGGACGGTTAGATTGACCAGGGCCAAGGGACCCGAGCAGGCACAGGAGACCGTCCAATGTGTGCTCCAGGGCCACCGCAAACACGACAACCTAATCACCTCCAGGTTCGCCAACTAGGGTGTGATGATATGTGAACTATCTTCTATGTATATAACATAATAACCAAACCGTATGTAAACATTGGTGCCTGTATGGACAGGTGGCATGATGACAGGAGAACGTCACTGGAAGACACTGGATAAAAGCAAATTCCTGCGGATACTGGAATTTGAAACCAAAAAGAAAATGTTGGAAAATCTCAGCAGGTCTGGCAGCATCTGTAGGGAGAGAAAAGAGCTAACATTTTGAGTCCAAAGATTTGGCAAAGAGTCATCGGACTCGAAACATTAGCTCTTTTCTCTTCCTACAGATGCTGGCAGACCTGCTGAGATTTTCCAGCATTTCCTCTTTCGTCACTGGAAGACACCCATATGTGAGACACAGAACCTGGAGAGCAAGCAGAGTGCAGTCTCATATCAAGAAGCTTCTGAGTCAACAGTAATTAATAATAGTTAATCATAATTGTTTGTATTTAGACATCATATCCAACTGTAATCTTAGTAGGCATCATAGAAATCATAGAAACCCTTTAGTGTTTTAATTAATTAATAAACAGTTTTGTTCATTTACAAAGCCGTATGTTGTCTGATCACTTCAACTACAAAGACCTCGCCATCCCTGCATACAGAGAACATTACATAGGGGAGCTGGCCAGAGGCAGCTCAGCCTCCCAGACCCACCTCAGCATAGCCCCCAATGGCCACTTAAATCCTCCCCTGACCCTCCTACCTTCATTCCATCCCCCTCCCAGTTCCGCCACCCCCATCGGAGGTTCCTACCAGCATCACCACAGGGTGTTGGCCCTGGGTTAGCAGTCACAGTGGGTCCTGACCATGGGGCGGGGAATGATGACAGCTTGCTGTAAGTTGAGCTCTGGTGCTCCTCATCATTTGACAAACTCTGACTCCCACCTGCGGGATCACATTCCACTGTCCACCCAAGCCACCCCTGCCTGTCCACTGTCCATTCCATCTCACGGGCCCATATATCCTCAGGGGAGACGGGGGTGGAAGCGGGTTATGGAGATCGTGAGCGGTGATGGGCCACTCATTGGGTAAGCTACCCTACATGGCACCCTCACACCCCTGCCACCTCTGAGGGCGACCACAGGTGGAACGGCCTGGGGGGCCATGTCCCATGCCACCCTCCAAAATCTACACCCTATAACACCAAATCCTCCCTCCCCCCCCCCCCCCCCCCCCCCCCCAACCTGGTAGACCCTCCGCATAGCCCATCCCAGCCTATCCCTCACACCCTTCAGACAGATGATTGAGGCATGTTGGAATTGTGGTAAAACGTTGGTTAATAATGACTACATGCAATTTTTGTGTCCAGATCCCTAACTATGACCTGTGTGCTGGACCCATGCCAATTTAACTGGTGTCTGCCGCTCCTTCCAAACAGCACATCAGACATGGAGGCGAACTGCTGTGTTTCTCGGCCTATGACCTAAGGTGCCTTTGGCACCTAAGGGCCTGGACCTGGATGGGCCCGGCCTACCTCTGGGTGTCACAGGCGACGAGGTGCCACCCTGATCTGCCTGCTGCCCATGAGATGTGCCAGTGTCATAGAACATAGAACATTACAGCGCAGTACAGGCCCTTCGGCCCTCGATGTTGCGCCGACCTGTGAAACCACTCTAAAGCCCATCTACACTATTCCCTTATCCTCCATATGCCGATCCAATGACCATATAGAACATTAAAGGTGAGGGAGAATCAGAAGTACGGAGTGTTCCAGCACCTCCCCATGCAGGAAGGACCGGTGCGGCCCAGCGCTGTGCTCGCTGCCCCTGATCTACTCCATGGGACATGGGAGAGTCCGAAATAAGCTCCGGGGCTCTACTGTCACCTGGCTCTGTCAGTCCTGGAAGCCTGCTCTCGTCTCAAGCAGGGTTTCAATGCCCTCCGCCATGGAGCACAGAAATTGGGCCATATCCCTCTGGGGACTGTGCCACGTTGCTCTGGCCCGGTTTATGTTTGCAGGAGGTAGCTTCTTGCCCACTCTCGCGAAGTGGATGTCCTGCTTCTCCTGCACCGCATCCAGCATCCTCTCAAGCTTGGGACCACGAACTGTGAGGCAGGCTTCTCAGGCCATCTACCTGGCTGGAATGAGAGTGTATGGGGAGTGGAGTGCTTATAAGCAGCTCCAGCTAGTCAAGCTCTCAGTGCCAATTCCGTCCCCAGCGAATCCAACGCTGGTGCTCATGAGAATTGCACTAGTTTCACATGGGCAGCAATCTGGCCTAATAGCATGTTGTAAATTGCTATGGAACTAGCGCCCCCAATGGGACCCCTATATTTTAGTTTATTTTGTGAGGCTGTGCAGAAAGAATACTTCTTTCCGGGAGTGATTGCATGAAGAATAGGGACTGGCTATTTTGAAACAAAACCTTATTATCAACACAATATTAAACTCTTTAACATCACACCTCAAAATAGCAATTATCCCTTAAACAATACTATTCAATACAGTAAATACAATATCCTTAATTAGTATCTCTATTCACAATTAAACAAGAAAATTTTAAAAGTACAGCTCTCAATCCATCCTAATTCCCGATAGCACAGAACAATTTGCTTTCCAGAACATATTTGGCTCCTGTTCGAACCCCTGTAGACTCTGACTGGATGTCTTTAAAAAGCTATTTCAGATGGTTTGTTTCAGCTTTCCCATTGTCCTCAGAAAAGTCTGCAATGCTTTAAATACTATTAATCATTTTTTAATTATCCTCTGTGGGTTTCCTCCGGGTGTTCCAGTATCCTCCCACAGTCCAAAGATGTGCAGGTTAGATGGATTGGCCATGCTAAATTGCCCTTAGTGTCCAAAAATGTGAGGTTGGATTACGGGGATAGGGTGGAGGTGTGGTCTTAAGCAGGGTGCTTTTTCCAAGGGCTGGTGCAGACTCCATGTACTGAATGGCCTCCTTCTGCACTATTAATTCTATGATGCTATTATATTGTGAGAGCAAATACTTTACTTGTGGTCTAAAGGATAACGAGATCAGAGCTCCACTCAAACTTTCTCAAAATGTCTGAGTATCTTAGCTCCACCCAGCAATGACATCATCTCCCCAGGCTGAAAACAGGTTAACTCCCCAGGAACTTCCCCCTAGTCAAACAACAGTGCATTAGCCCAGGCATTTACAATGGTCAATTTCACCTCTAGCTCCGAAAAGCTTTCAGTTCTTGCAAAACAAGATTCTTTAAAAAACGTGACTCAAACAGACTCTAACCCCAGACTTTTAATCTTTAAATTGCCAAGTTTTTATAATCCAATATGTCTTCAATCCTGCATTCATTACACTTTGCACCTTCACCATCATAGAGACAAGATCTTAGCAGACAGGCATCTGGGCCACCATCTGTTGACCACAACACTGCTTCTGATGCACATCAGGTGGAGACAGGAGTGACCCAGGGATCAGGAAGTCAGAGATCTGCTGGATCTCAGGACTCAGCTGTACTCCAGCCAGGTGCCATGTCTCTGAAAGCGTTCCTCCTTTAGTTGCTGTGGAACACCAGGATGGATTGATGATAGTTTCACGGTCACCATTACTGAGACGAGCTTTCAAATCTAGATTGTATTAATTGAATTTAAATTCCACCAGCTGCAGTGGTGGGATTTGAACCCTTGTCCCCAGAGTTCCGGGATTGATTACCAGTTCAATGACATTCACACTATGCCACGTTCTACTCAGTTCAACATTCCAAACTGTCGTGGTGGGATTTGAACTTGTATTCCCTGCATTATTAGTTTAGTGACATAACCACTACACTACTGTACCCTTGGGCATCCATTAAAAAGATGGTGTTAATTGGTTTCAGAATTGTTTTTCCAGATTATTACACAGTGTAATTATGCGACTGATGCCATGGTGACATCAACACATGTTAGCTTCACGGAAATTATTAGATTTGAATTAAATTCCTCCCAGCCCCCAGAAAATCTGTCTCCCCTTCCTTTTCCAGCCAAATTTAAATCATACTTGCTTGTTTCTGTGAAGACTTTTACTCTTCCTCCTCAGAAGCCGTTCTGCAGGTTATGTATATAGCCTCTCCGACAGCACATGTTACGGACAAGGGAGGGAGTGATTCCCGCCCTGTGACCTGGGTGGGCATCTTCTGGGCTACCGGGCTTGGGTGGGCCTGGCTGCTGCTCGGATGTCCCAGGTGGCGTGGTGCCATCCTGTTCTGCCCGCTGCCCACCAGATATGCCAGGGACAGGAAGAGGGGAGTCCGGGGTGCTATTGTGTTCTGGCATCTCCCCTGCGGGAGTCACCGGCACGGGCCCCATCACCTCCTCCTCCCTCGGGGTGCCTGATGGCCCCCGAGCTACTCCACGGGACATGGGTGCAAGCGGAGCCATCCCCTAAGTCTCCCCCACCATCTGACGCTGGAGGCTTGCTCTGGTCTCAAACAGGGTCTGCACACTCATGACCATGGAGTACAGGGAGTGGCCCATCACTGTCTGAGGCTGCGTCACATCATCTATTGACTGTGCGACCAATTTCTGGATCAGTGTCACAATCAGATAGTGACTGTGCCATCTCCCTCTGGGACTGGGCCACCTCCCTCTGTGTCTGCGCCATGTCGGCCAGTGCCTGGGCAATACCACCGGCATTCCCAGCCATGGCCTGCTATGACTGGGCCACGCTCAGAAGCGCCGCTGCAATTTCCAGGTGGCTCTGACACATGGCTGCCTGTGAGGTAATCCCGTACTGGGCCACGGCGAGGGAATGCACAGAATGCCCCAGGCCTTGGACATGCTGATCCATAGCTGCAACTCTCACCCTCAATGCCACCCGTGCGGTGTTTACCTGGGTGGCATGCATGGTCGGCACCACCTCCTGCTCCTGCACATGGTTGGACTCCTCCCACTATGCCTGCAGGTGCTGGATGCTCACTGACAACCGTTCATGTAGTCCCTGACTCTGCGGCTGCATCTCCATTATCGATGGGACTGTCCATTCCAAAAGCCCGAAACCTGTCTGGATGGCGGATAGTTCTTGGGGTTGGCCCGTCCTCTGACTGTCCACCTCCTCGGGTGTTCCTACCTCCTGTTGTAGTGGATCAGCTATGTGCTCCACACCAGATAGTGTCCCAGGAGCCTCTTCACAAAATTGCCTGAAGTATAGCCTGTTGTAAATTTTTGCAAAGGCCTCGTTAACCTCGCTTGGTCTGCTACCATCCTACTGTTTCTTTCCCTAACTTGTGCTACCTCTTTCGCGGCTGCCTGTTTTCTCAACTGGTGAGTCAGAATGCGGTTGGCCTTGTCTCCGTGTTTGTCGAAGGCCCCTCGTGCCTGGCCGAGCTGGTGGACTGCCTTCCGTGTGGAGAGCAGATCAAATTCCATCTGCAGCTTTCTCAACTCCGCCAGCAGGTCCACGGTTGGGGCTGTGGAGTACAGCCGATCCACCTCCAGTATGGAGTCGATCAGCTGTTGCTTGGCTATCCTTTCTTTCCTATCCCTAAGGGCCTTACAGGCTATAATTTCGCCCCCAATCACCGCCTTCAGTGCCTCCCAGACCGTGAGGAATGAGACCTCCCCATTCTGGTTGCAGTTTACATAACTGTCAATGCCTTAGGATATTCTTGTACAGAATTCCCTATCGACGAGGAGAGCTGCACTCAGCTTCCATGGGGGGGGGGGGGGGGGGGGGTGTTGGGTCCAGCCCTTATCCAACCTCATGTCCATGTAATGTGGCACATGGTCAGAGTATTCTGCCTTTGATAACTCTGGAAGCACCCTTTTTCCTACGAAAAGGAAGGATTCTTTTTCTCTCAGGTGATTGAACCTACCTGGGTCCAACCCACCCCCCCCCCCCCCCACCCCGCGCCCCCCCCCCCCCCCCCCCCCCCCCCCCCCCCCCCCGGCTCCATAAAGGCATTCAATTCTTGTGCAATACCGGACACGGTTCCTGTCCTGTGGTTAGATCTGTCCATTTTGGGTCCTGCACGCAGTTGAAGATTCCCTTCATGGTAAGTCGGTGGATGTCTAGGTCTGGGATTCTGGCCATCATTTTCGTGACAAATTCAGCATCATCCCAGTTCGGGACGTATATGTTTATAAAAATACCGGGTTCACTTCCAGGGTCCCTCTGACCATCATACGTGATGTTACTGTGAAAAGCCCCTAGTCGGCACATTCCGGTGCCTGTTCGGGGAGGCTGGTACAGGAATTGAACCAGTGCTGCTGGCCTTGTTCTGCATTACAAGTCAGCTGTTTAGCCCACTGTGCTAAACCAGCCGGAATATTCACTAAAAAGACGCAGCAATCCATTCCCCAACCTTAATAGGACAGAGGAAGGACGAAAGTGAGGGATTAGAAGCAAACATGCCCGAAGGAAACCAAGTGAGAGGCAGAACAGACACCAGAAGCAGAAAGGGCCAGAGGCAACCACAATTGGACGAGCCAACCAGCACATGAGGGGGTGGAGCGGAAGCTTCGCTGAATGGAAAAGAGCAGGACAAGCAGGAGCAAATTCTCCCAATACCAAGGGGGACCTGGAAGGTATCCTTCACCGAGGTGCTGAGGGAGCACCAGGATGTGATAAAAGCTGAGGTAAATGCAGACATTGATGCCGTGGTGAAGGCAGCGGTGACCAGGACCTGGGCCGAAATACAGCCTGCCCTGAGCAGAGCAGAGAAGAGACTGGAAGCCCAAGAGGCAACATCAAACACTTGGAAAAGGCCCCACCCAACTAGAGCGATCGGATCACAGCGAGGTTGGTTCCGACACAGGGGAGCCTGAAGGGCAAAGTGGGCGGCCAAGAGAGCCACTCGAGAAGGCAAAACGTACGGATTGTGGGCCTACCGAGGGTATCGAAGGCAGGGACCACACGGTAAACGTGGCTGAGATGCTGGGCAACTTAGTGGGGAGGGAAGCTTTCCCAAACCACCAGAAATGGACAGGGCACAATGGTCGCTGTGCCCGAAACCCAAAGCAGGGGAGCAACCGAGGGTAGTAATGGCCAAACTGCACCGGTACCAGGGCCGAGAAAGAATCCTGCGCTGGGCCAGACAGACAAAGAACTGTAGCTGGAAAGGACATAGCATTAGGATATACCAAGACATTGGGGAGGATCTGGCCAGGAAACGGGCTGAGTTTAACAGTGCAAAAGCAGCCCTTTACAAGAACGGCGTGCGCTTTGGCAAAGAACATTTCTTCACAGCCCCGACAAGGCAAACAAGTTTGTCGAAGAATGCAGGCTGGAACACCGACAGCAGGGGAAGAAATAAGTGGCCCCTGGCAAGGAACAACAGCCGACCGGGCCGACGAGGGAAGGGGTGAGGCAGCACCTCCCCTCCACACCCGGCAATAAAACACACCCTGAACGACTAAAAAGCAAACCACTACCCGAGGGAGCGCTTCAGATGAGAAACTGTGGCCCAGTACTAAAAACGAGCTCAGCGGAGAAGGGGAAGCGAAGTGGCAAGTGAGAAGAGTTCTGGATAAGATAGGAAAAGAACGGGCAGTAACCACAGAGAGTGGGGGAAGGAGAAGCGAGACAGTAACTCACTGGAGGGGGGGGGGGGGGTCACCGCAGTCGCAGGAAAACTAGCGCTGGGGTATGCAGCAGAGCAGGTCCTCGGGCCTCCCCCAGCAGGGGGGGGCTGCTCCAGGCCCGGGGGGGGGGGGGGGGGGGGGGGGGGTGGAACCACACAACAAGGATAGGGGAACAAACGGGGGTAGGAGCGGGGGAAGGGGGACAATAGAGGGGGAAATGGGAGGGGGGAAGGGAGGGATTGGGGGGGGACATAGGGAGGGAAGGAAAAATAGGAATAGAATGAGAGCAGCAATAAAGCTACAAAGGGCCACGACCAGGGGCCCGGAGCAAGGGAGCACTGCAAACAACCACCCAGAACGATCTCTGGGCGAAGGGAGACCCTGGAGTGCAGGGGCAGGTCCACTTGGCATACGCAACATTAGCGGCGGATACACCATCAATAATAGACGACGAGTGATAAACGTAACTGAGGCTTTAATACACTAAACAGCAAGCCTCCTGTCTCTGGACCCGAACTGGGGCGGGAGGCGGAGACTTGCCATTTTTATACAGAAGCCCCGAGAGGAGGAGCCACAGGCGGCGCCAACCTGTACAAGCCCAGGCATGTATGATACAGCACAGTGAATATAATACAATGAACACAATAACATAATTTACCACATTCACCCCCTGTTTAAAAAAAGTCCGGCGGGGTGAAGTAGTGTTAAAGGTCACGTCTGTCGGGGGTCTTGACCTTCCGCTGTGACCGCCTCAGTCCCGGCCGTGATGTTGGCGCCGGCGCCGAGACCTGTGCATTCGGAAGCGAGTTGTCATCTTCTTCACGCAGATGCTGAGTCGGCGAAGGGGGGAGGGGGGTGGTACATGGGCTGGGGCGGTGGTGCTTGTCCTCGGTGGGCCTGCGGGAGTCAGTTCGTGAGGGAGGTGGGCGGAGGTAGGGGGAGACGGTGTAGGGTAGAAGGTGGTAGTAATGATCTCTGGGGAGCCTGCAGGAGCCAAATTGCGAAGGGAGACCATGTCCTGCCGCCCGTCCTGGCGTGCCACGTAGGCATATTGGGGGTTTGCATGGAGCAGCAGGACCTTCTCGACGAGGGGGTCGATTTTATGGCTCCTTGCGTGCTTGCGGAGAAGAACGAGCCCCGGGACTGTCAGCCAGGACGGAGGCGAGACCCCTGAGGTGGACTTCCTGGGGAAGGCAAACATACGTTCATGAGGAGTCTGGTTAGTGGCCGTACATAGAAGAGACCGGATGGGGTGGAGCGCATCGGGGAGAACCTCCTGCCAGCGGGAGACTGGGATACTTTTCGACCGTAGGGCCAGGAGGACGGTCTTCCAGACCGTCGCATTCTCCCTCTCCATCTGTCCGTTTCCCCGGGGGTTATAGCCGGTTGTCCTGCTGGAGGCGATGCCTTTGCTGAGCAGGAACTGACGCAACTCATCACTCATCACCCGGAGTACAGGGGCAAATCCACATGGTGGACACACTGCTAGCAGCCATGTTGGGTGACCCCTGGACAAAGGGAAACCCCGGAGCGCAGGGAGCCGACCGCATAGGAAGAGCAGCGACGACGGCCATTTTGGACGGCACACTAACAAAGGGAAACCGCGGCGTGAAGGGCTGTGTCCAACAGGTAAGTATGGTTAATACCACAGGAGCCGGGGGACAGAAGCCCCCCACCAGTATAGTCACCTGGAATGTAAGGGGACTCAACAGCCCAGTGAAAATATCCAGAGCCCTCACCCACCCAAGAAACATGAAAGCCGACATAGTCTTCCTCTAAAAGACGCACCTGAGAGAGCAGGACAGACTGCGGGTAAGAAAGGGCTGGGTGGACAGACTTACCATTCCTGCTACGGGACGAGAGCCAGGGGAGTGGCAACACTGATCAGTAAGAAGACGATGTTTAAGGCGGCGAAGATGGTTACGGACGCAGACGGCACGTCATGGTTAGCGGAGCCCTGGTTGGGGCACCAGTAGTACTCGTAAACGTGTACGCTCCCAACTGGGACGACACGAAATTCATGAAAAAGACCATGGCGGAAACCCATGACATAGCGACACACCAACTAATCTTTCACTGTGTACAGGACCCAAGGACAGACAAGTCAAACCCCAAAACAGGGAAGACCTCAAACATGGCAGAAGAACTTGGTAGTCTTATGGAGCAGTTGGGGGCGGAGGTCCCTTGGAGATTCACCCACCCAGGGAGAAGAAGTTCTCCTTCTTCTCCCCGGTACACAACATATATAGCAGGATTGACGTCTTTGTGATGGGGAAAACGGTGATTCCAGGGCTGATCCAAATGGAATACTCCACAATTGTAATCTCCGGCCACGCTCCACATTATATGGATGTGAGGTTGGAGATGGGGAGGGCCCAACGCCCAACACGGAGATTGGACATTGCCCTATTAGCCAACAAGGCTTTCAGCGAAAGGGTATCACAGGCCAGGAGTACAGGAGAACAACCAAAACGGGGAGGTCTCACTCTCCACGTTCTGGGAGGCGCTAAAGGCCGTGATTAGAGGGGAAATTATCGCCTTCAAAGCGCGAAGAGACAAGGAGGAAAGGACGGCTAAGCAGCAGCTGGTCGACTCCATACTGGAGGTAGACCGTAAATACTCCGAGGCTCCGACCGTAGAGCTCCTGACAGAGAGGAAAAACCTACAAATGGACTCTGACCTGTTCTCCACCAGGAAAGTGGTACACCAACCCGCCAGGCATGGGGGACCCTATACGAACACGGAGACAAAGCCAGCCGCCTGCTGGCACACCAGCTGAGAAAGCAGGCAGCCACCAGAGAGATCGCACAAATCAGGGACAACCGAGGCACACTAGAAACAGATCCGGAAAAAGTCAACAAAACCTCCGAGGCCTTTTATCGAGGGCTGTAGCTCCATGCAGGTGGGGAAGGCACCGGGATCAGACGGGTTGCCGGCAGACTTCTACAAAATATTTGCGACAGCACTGGCCCCGCACCTGGGGGAGATATTCACAGATTCGATGGCTAGGGGCACATTGCCACGTACACTAGCACAGGCTTCAATCTTGCTAATATGTAAGAAAGACAAACGCCCAACGGAATGCTGGTCGTACAGACCCATCTCACTACTAAACGCAGACGCCAAAATACTGGCAAAAATCCTAGCCAAAAGCTAGAAGACATCGAATATCAGGCGCCTGCTGAACGTGATAATGACCCCATCCGGGGAGAGAACACCTGAGGTGATTGTCTCCCTGGACGCAGAAAAGGCCTTCGTCAGAGTCGAGTGGAAGTACCTCTTAAAGGTACTGGAGCGGTTCGGGCTTGGAACAGGGTTCACCTCAAGAGTGAAGCTCCTGTACAACACTCGCATGGCGAACATACGGACAAACAACACTAGCTCCCAATACTTCCAGCTGCACAAGAGCACCAGGCAGGGAGTCCTGCTGTCCCTGCTGCTGCTCGCTCTAGCGATCTAACCACTAGCGATCGCTCTCAGAACAGCAAAAAACTGGAGGGGGATCCAAAGGGGAGGTAGAGAGCACAGATTCTCGCTCTATGCAGATGACATCTCGGACCCACAAAGCAGCATGGAAGGAATCATCACGCTCCTGAAAAAGTTTGGTGCCTTCTCGGGCTACAAACTCAACATGAGCAAAAGTTTCTGTTAAAATTACACAGTCCCAAAAAAGATCCCACTTCCTGAGCCGTTGAGGGTTCTTTAACAGCTTTGATGGCAGCTGTTCTGTCCTGAGTAAGTTCCCTTTTGCCTTTGGATATTTTCTGACCTAAGTAGATAACTTGTTCCTGAGAAATCTGGGGGCGAGTCATCAGGGGTAGCCCACCCCTGACCCCACCACCCAAGAAACCACCTTGGAGGAGAGCTCCGTAGAGATCACCATCACAGCTTTGATCCACACCTTCCACCAGCAGAGACACAGACCTCGGTGGGCAACATCAGTGAACAAGGGGCTGGTTTAGCACAGGGCTAAATTGGTGGCTTTGAAAGCAGACCAAGGAATGAGTTCCTTCCTGGCTACCTTGTAACCCTCTAGAGCCGTGCCAGATCCTTGCTTCCTCAACCTTACGTAAGTTTCCTTCTTCCTCTTGACTAGAAGATCCACTTCTCTTGTCATCGAAGGCTCCTTCACTTTACCATTCCTTCCTTGTCTCAGTGGGACAAAACTATCCAGCTCTCACAGCAACTGTTCTTTAAACAACACCCACATTACCTGTTGTGCATTTCCCTGAGAACAACAGTTCCCAATTGATGCTCCTCAGCTCCTGTCTAATAGCAGTACAATTTCCCCTGTCCCATTTAAATACCTTCCCATACTGTCTGTTCCTATCCCTCTCCATGACTACGGTAAAGGTCAAGGAGTTGTGGTCACTGTCACCGAAATGCTCTCCCACTGAGACATCTGACATCTGGCCTGGTTTGTTGCCAAGCACCAAATCCAAAATCCCCCCCCCCCCCCCCAGTCGGCCTATCTACATATTGAGTCAGTCAGGAATCCTTCCTGTACACACTTGACAAAATCTGCTCCATCCAAACCATTTGCACTAAGGAGGTTCCAGTCAATATTAGGAAGGTTGAAATCACCAAGGACAACAACTCTGTTACCTCTGCACCTTTCCAAGATCTGCCACCCAATCTGTTCCTCCATCTGTCTGCTGCTATTCGGGGTTTATGGAAAACTCCCAATAAAGTGACTGCTCCTTTCTTGTTTCTGACTTCCACCCATACTGACTCAGTAGACAAACCCTCGTCGACCAGCTCCTTTTCTGCAGCTGTGATGCACTCCCTAATTAACACTGCCACTCTCCCTCCTCTTTTACCTCCCTCCCTATTCTTAAAACATCTAAACATCATTTTCATTTCATTTCAAACCCTGGAACATCTAACAACCATTCCTACCCCTGTGAAATCCATGTCTCCGTAATGGCCACAACATCGTAGTTGCAAGTACTGATCCATGCTCTAAGTTCATCTCCCTTATTCCTGACACTCCTTAGATTGAAACAGACACACTTTAGCCCATCCCACTGAGTGCAACTTTGCCCTATCAACTGTCTATCCTGCTTCACAGACTCGCTGCATACAGCTTCCCTATCCTCTGATCCATAGCTCTGGTTCCCATCCCACAGCCAAACCATTTAAAACCTCCTGAAGAGCTCTTGAAACCTCCCATTCATCGAGTAGAACCCCTTTTGATTTGTGAAGACCGGCCTGTCATGGGCAGGTGTTCGTAGTGGGGCCGCATCCCGTTAATCACCCTCTGGACCTGGGGCGGCGAACGCTGCTGCCTGGGTATCCTAGTGGGCTCGGTCCATGTTCAGGCATGTCCATGTATTGCACCAACCGGGCATATAGGGTCTCCGTGACGGTGCAGATGCACCTGTGCACGGAGCTCTGTGAGATCCCCGACAGGTCCCCACTCAGTGCCTGGTTACCCTGTTGCATAAACATTCAGCACGACTATCACCTTGACAGCCACCGGGAACGGGTGTCCTCCCACATGCCTCCGCAGTTCCAGGTGCGCCATGACCCAGCAGAGTCTTCGCTGACATGCCGGGTCCTGCAGGTCCTCGAATGACAGCTGCTGTTGGTGCACACAAGGGCTAATGCGGTGCCTCCTTCACACCTCCTCATCGGCCTGTTGGGTGACCGGATCTCCATCCTCTCCAGCTGGCTCCGGCTTCTCTGGAGCAGGCTCCACTGCTGCAGGGTCCTCCCCGAGCAGCTGCTGTTCGTACAGCCACAGTGCATCCCCCAAGCTGTGGCGGCCAGAATGAAGGCCACCATTCCTGGTTGGATTGCAAAGTCTATTGTCTGTGTAGTTACATGCATTGACAGCCTGGGGGGGGGGGGGGGGGGGGGGAGTCTTGAGGAGAAACCATCGTGGTTAGTCGGGTTTGCCTTAGATCCAGTATTACAGCATTAGTTTCCTACCCACAATTTATTATACTATAAGAAAATGAACTAGTCTTGTCTCTGTACAAGAACATAACATGGTACCTGGAGACAGGTCAAAAACTAAAAGATCTGAAGTGTGAAGATTTGAAGGACACAGTCTTCACATTTGATGTAACAGTGCTACAAGGAAAACGTGGAACATCTCGTCGGAAAAAATCTCTGAAAACGCAACACCAGTGCAAGAAGAAGATGGATAGTTTAAAAACTCCAGAACAACTTTGAGTAACTGGTAATATTAATGGCAATTGGTGTGCATTTAAACAACAATTTACACTGTATGAAGCAGCTCTAGGATTGCAGGCGCAGCCAGATGAAAGAAAGATAGTGTTGTTGCTAATGGTAGCAGGCCTGCAGGCGATTGAGATTTATTACACCTTTGTATATAAGCAAGAGGGCGATAGTAAAAGATTTGATGCCGTTAGAAAAAAAATTGATGAGCATTAAACAACAAGAAATTATTTTTGTACAATAGATACAAGCATGCAAGAATACATTTGCAAAAGTATTTTCCGTTCCTTATATGTATACATTTATTATCATCTAAAAATTCTCTTATTCAACAAATACTTAAGTCTTACCTTGTTTGTCATTTTTAATGAGAGGAGTGCTCACTAATTCATTAAAATTAGAAGTTCTGCTGGAAAACTGAGTCTCATATCAGAATGCACACTCCCTCACCTCTCTCACACACACATACAACACACAAATACACATATACAACACACACACAAATACAACACACAAATACATATACACAACACACATACAACTTACAAATACACATACACAACACACACACAAATACAACACACAAATACCTATACACAACACACACACACACAAGTACAACACACAAATACACATACACAACACACACACATACAACTCACAAATACACATACAACATGCACACACACTTACACAACACACAAACATACACAAATACAACACACAAATACACATACAACACACACAGACTTACACAACACACACAAATACAAGACACAAATACACATGCAACATACACATACACACACCACACACATCCACACATGTACACACACACTGATACACATAAAGAGACTCACACCCAAAGGAAGCACAAACACACACTTTTTCTCTCACTCTCTTAAAAACACACCTCATACACAAACACACGCCCACTTTCACCTCACACACACACTTTCATGTCTCTCTTTCTCACATACGCATAAACGCACACACACTCGCCTCTCACTCACACACACTCACTGCTCTCTCTCTCACTCATACACACAAACATACTCACCTCTCTTGCTCTCACACACACTCACCTCTCTCTCTTACACACACAGACAAGCGCACTCACCTCTCTCTCACACACACAGACACGCACACTCACCTCTCTCACTCTCTCTCACACACACATACACACACACTCATCTTTCTCACTCTCTCTCACACACATATACACATACACTCACCTCTCACTCTCGCACACACTCACCTCTCTCAGTCTCTCACACACACTCATCCCTCTCGGTCTCTCACACACACACATCTCTCTCTCACACATACACTCACCTCTCTTGCTCTCTGTCTCACACACACACACACAACCCTCTCTCGCTCTCTCACACACATTTACCTCGCTCTCCCTCACACACACTTACCTCTCTCCCCCTCACACACACTCACCTTTCTCTCTCTCACACATGCTCACCTCTCTCCCTTTCACACACATGCACGCATGCACACTTATCTCTCCCTCTCTCATATACACACTCACCTCTCCCATTCTCACACACATTCACCTCTCTCTCTAATACACACACACTCACCTTTCTCGCTCTCACACATGCATACTCACCTTTCCTCTCACAAACATTCACCTTTCTCACACACACACTCATCTCTCACTCTCGCACACACACTCATCTCTCACTCTCGCACACACACTCATCTCTCACACTCACACACACACCACTCTCTCTCACTCTCACACACACACTCATCTCTCACACTCACACACACACCACTCTCTCTCACTCTCACACACTCATCTCTCACACTCACACACACCCCACTCTCTCTCACACTCACACACACACCACTCTCTCTCACACTCACACACACACCACTCTCTCTCACTCTCACACACACACTCTCTCTCGCTCTCACACACACTCATCTCTCACACTCACACACACCACTCTCTCTCACTCTCACACACACACTCATCTCTCACACTCACACACCCCACTCTCTCTCACTCTCACACACACACCACTCTCTCTCACTCTCACACACACACCACTCTCTCTCACTCTCACACACACACCATACTCTCTCACTCTCACACACACTCATCTCTCACACTCACACACACCCCACTCTCTCTCACTCTCACACACACCACTCTCTCTCTCTCACACACACACCACTCTCTCTCACTCTCACACACACACCACTCTCTCTCACTCTCACACACACACTCTCTCTCGCTCTCACACACACTCGTCTCTCACACTCACACACACCACTCTCTCTCACTCTCAAACACACACTCATCTCTCACACTCACACACCCCACTCTCTCTCACTCTCACACACACACCACTCTCTCTCAATCTCACACAAACACCACTCTCTCTCACTCTCACACACACACCATACTCTCTCACTCTCACACACACACTCATCTCTCACACTCACACACACACTCATCTCTCACACTCACACACACACCACTCTCTCTCACTCTCACACACACACCACTCTCTCTCACTCTCACACATACACTCATCTCTCACACACACACACACTCATCTCTCACACTCACACACACCACTCTCTCTCACTCTCACACACACACTCATCTCTCACACTCACACACCCCACTCTCTCTCACTCTCACACACACACCACTCTCACTCTCACACACACACCACTCTCTCTCACTCTCACACACACACCATACTCTCTCACTCTCACACACACACTCATCTCTCACACTCACACACACACTCATCTCTCACACTCACACACACACCACTCTCTCTCACTCTCACACACACCACTCTCTCTCACTCTCACACATACACTCATCTCTCATACTCACACACACACACCACTCTCTCTCACTCTCACACACACACTCTCTCTCATACTCACACACACACTCATCTCTCACACTCACACACACACACCACTCTCTCTCACTCTCACACACACACCACTCTCTCACTCTCACACACACACTCATCTCTCATACTCACACACACACACCACTCTCTCTCACAAACACACTCTCTCTCATACTCACACACACACTCATCTCTCACACTCTCACACACGCACTCTCTCTCGCTCTCACACACACACCACTCTCTCTCACTCTCACACACACACTCATCTCTCACACTCACACACACACTCATCTCTCATACTCACACACACACCACTCTCTCTCACTCTCACACACACCCCACTCTCTCTCACTCTCACACACACACTCATCTCTCACACTCACACACACACCACTCTCTCTCACTCACACACACACCACTCTCTCTCACTCTCACACACACACTCATCTCTCGCTCTCACACACACACTCATCTCTCACACTCTCACACACGCACTCTCTCTCGCTCTCACACACACCACACTCTCTCTCACTCTCACACACGCACTCTCTCTCACTCACACACACACCACTCTCTCTCACTCACACACACACCACTCTCTCTCACTCACACACACACCACTCTCTCTCACTCTCACACACACACCACTCTCTCTCACTCTCACACACGTACTCTCTCTCACTCTCACACACACACTCATCTCTCACACTCACACACACACTCATCTCTCACACTCACACACACACACACCACTCTCTCTCGCTCTCACACACACCCCACTCTCTCTCACTCTCACACACACACTCATCTCTCGCTCTCACACACACCCCACTCTCTCTCACTCTCACACACACACTCACCTCTCTCGCTTTCAGACACACACCACTCTCTCTCACTCTCACACACACCACTCTCTCTCACTCTCACACACACACCACTCTCTCTCACTCACACACACACCACTCTCTCTCACTCACACACACACACCACTCTCTCTCACTCTCACACACACCACTCTCTCTCACTCTCACACACACACCACTCTCTCTCACTCACACACACACCACTCTCTCTCACTCACACACACACCACTCTCTCTCACTCACACACACACACCACTCTCTCTCACTCTCACACACACCACTCTCTCTCACTCTCACACACACACCACTCTCTCTCACTCACACACACACCACTCTCTCTCACTCACACACACACACCACTCTCTGTCACTCTCACACACACACCACTCTCTCTCACTCACACACACACCACTCTCTCTCACTCACACACACACACCACTCTCTCTCACTCACACACACACCACTCTCTCTCACTCACACACACACACCACTCTCTCTCACTCTCTCACACACCCCACTCTCTCTCACTCTCACACACACACCACTCTCTCTCACTCACACACACACCACTCTCTCTCACTCACACACACACCCCACTCTCTCTCACTCTCACACACACCCCACTCTCTCTCACTCTCACACACACCCCACTCTCTCTCACTCACACACACACCACTCTCTCTCACTCACACACACACCCCACTCTCTCTCACTCTCACACACACCCCACTCTCTCTCACTCTCACACACACCCCACTCTCTCTCACTCACACACACACACCACTCTCTCTCACTCTCACACACACACCACTCTCTCGCTTTCAGACACACCCCACTCTCTCTCACTCTCACACACACACCACTCTCTCGCTTTCAGACACACCCCACTCTCTCTCACTCTCACACACACACCACTCTCTCTCACTCTCACACACACACCACTCTCTCTCACACTCACACACACACCACTCTCTCTCACTCACACACACACACCACTCTCTCTCACTCTCACACACACACCACTCTCTCTCACTCTCACACACACACCACTCTCTCTCACTCTCACACACACACCACTCTCTCTCACTCTCACACACACACTCATCTCTCACACTCTCACACTCACCACTCTCTCTCACTCTCACACACACTCACCACTCTCTCTCACTCTCTCACACACCCCACTCTCTCTCTCACTCACACACACACCACTCTCTCTCACTCTCACACACACACCACTCTCTCGCTTTCAGACACACAGGGCGGGATTCTCCCGCAACAGGCCGGATGGCCTGACGCCGGTGCCAAGAGCGGCGCGAACCACTCCGGCATTGGGCCGCCCGGAAGTTGCGGAATCCTCTGCACTTCCGGGGGCTAGGCTGGTGCCGGAGGGGTTGACGCCGGGCCAACCGGCGCCAAAGGGCCGGCGAAAGTTGGCGCATACGCAGAACTGCCGGCATGGCTCCGCGCATGCACAGACCAGCAGGTGTGTTCCTGCGCATGCCCAGGGGGGTTCCTCTCTGCACCAGCCATGGTGGAGCCCTATAGAGGCCGGCGTGGAGGGAAAGAGTACCCCCACGGCACAGGCCCGCCTGCAGATTGGGAGGCCCCAATTGCAGGCCAGGCCACCGTGGAGGGCCCCCCCGGAGCCGGATCACTCCGCGCCACCCTGAGGACCCTGCTAGACGGCCGACAAGCCAGGTCCCGCCGTGATGGACCATGTCCATTTCACGCTGGCGGGACTGGCCAGGAAACCACAGCCACTCGGCCCAATGGGGCCTGGAGAATTGAGGAATTTGCGAGGTTCATGAAGATGAACGGCACACGCCATATCCGCACTGCCCCATACCACCCGGCTTCAAATGGGTTGGCGGAGCGCGCAGTGCAGACATTCAAACGAGGCCTAAAGAAGCAGTCTTCCGGGTCGATGGACACGAGACTGGATCGTTTTTTGTTTTCATATAGGACCACCCCACATGCGGTCACTGGGGTAGCTCCCGTGGAACTCCTAATGGGCCGGAGACTTCGCACATGCCTCAGCATGGTTTTCCCGGACATTGGCACAAAAGTACACTGAACACAAGAACGGCAGGGATATGGTTTTTCTCAGCATCGGCCGATTAAGCAGTTTGCACCCGGCGACCCAGTGTTCGTTTGGAATTTTGCTGGTGGTGCCCAGTGGGTCCCTGGCATAATCTTTCGCCAAACAGGCCCTATCTCTTACCAGGTGCAAGCCCAGGGTCGTCTCCAGCATAAGCATGTAGACAACGTTCGGTCCAGAAGACCATCCCTTCCAAAGATTTCCGCCCCCAGCGCTTATTTCTACAGCCACAGAGATGAGACACAGTGGAAAGTATTCCTCACAATCTTCCTCTGGTGCCTCACTCAAAGCCTGTGCAGATCATTGCAGAGCCGCGTGAGATAGAGAGGCCGAGATGATGGAGGCAGCAGACTCTGACTCCAAGATGGAGACACGGGACGCCTCAAAGGGGGAATCCTCGGGCCCACGGGCCATGGATGTACAACCGTTATGTCGTTCGTCACGGAAGCGCCGGTCTCCGTCTCGTTAGATGCCGCCCGATCCAGCGCCTCGTACAAATGGTGTCCGGCATGCGGCAAAACGAGTCCAACGCCCTCCTTCGCCAAGATCTTCGGTGGATTCCTTGGACTTTGGGGGGGAGGGATGTTATAACCTGCCTGCTTACCATTGGATGGGGACTAATGACAATCCCACAATCCTTTGGGAGTATGAGCTTCCCCAATGAGGGGGGCGGAGAAATCATTAGCAGATTCCCTGCATAAATAAAGCTGGCCAGTTTGGAACCAGCTAGAGAGGAGTGAGCAGCAAAGGAGTTGCTGCTGCTGTTGTATATATATATGTTATTGTAAATAAATGTTATTTCTTTCTATCCTTCAACTCGTGCTGGATTCTTTGTGGCCCTCAGAAAAGCCGCCCAATCCCTCAACCTCACATATAACAAGGAGAGGTGCGTTTTCTGCACAACCCGGCTAGCCATCCTCGGCTACGTCGTGGAGAACGGAGTCCTAGGGCCCGACCCCGACCGTATGCGCCCCCTCACAGAACTCCCCCCTCACCACAGCCTGAAGGCCCTCAAACGAAGCCTGGGGCTGTTCTCCTACTATGGCCAGTGGGTCCCCAACTATGCAGACAAAGCCCACCCACTTATTAAAACTACCACATTTCCACTGACGGCTGAGGCCCGCTAGGCCTTCTGCTGCATCAAAGCCGATATCACTAAGGCCGCAATGCACTCGGTGGATGAGTCCGTCCCCTTCCAGGTAGAGAGCAATGTGTCAGACGTCGCCCTGGCTGCCACCCTCAACCAGGCGGGCAGCCTTCTTCTCCAGAACCCTCCACGCTTCCGAAATCCGAAACTCCTCGGATGAGAAGGAAGCACAAGCCATCATGGAAGCTGTGCAGCTCTGGAAGCACTACCTAGCCGGTAAGAGGTTCACCCTCGTCACCGACCATCGGTCGGTAGCCTTTATGTTTGACAATGCACAATGGGGCAAAATTAAGAATGACAAAAGCTTGAGGTGGAGGATCGAACTCCCCACCTACAATTACGATATCAAGTATCATCCTGGGAAGCTTAATGAGCCCCCAGATGCCCTGTCCCGTGGCACATGTACCAGCATGCAAGATAGCCGACTTTGGGCTATCCACGATGACCTCTGTCACCCGGGGGGTCACCTGGCTTACCCACCTTATTAAGGCCCGCAATCTGCCCAACCCCACATTTCATTCATTTTTTTCATTTCATTTCATTGAGGAGGTCAAGGCCATGACCAGGGATTGCCAAGTCTGCGCGGAGTGCAAACCGCACTTCTACCGGCCAGACAAGGGCCACCTGGTAAAGGCCTCCCAGCCTTTGAGCGCCTCAATATTGACTTCAAGGGCATCCCCTCCTCCACCAACTGTAATATATACTTCCTGACAGTCGTTGACGAGTACTCCCGCTTCCCCTTCGCTGTCCCCTCTCCCGACATGACCTCGGCCACCGTGATAAAGGCACCACAGCATCTTCACTCTGTTCGGTTTTCCTGCATACGTCCACAGCGACTGGGGCACATCATTGATGAGCGATGAGCTGCGTCAGTACCAGCTCAGTAAGGGCATGGTCTCGAGCAGGACTACGAGCTACAACCCACGGGGAAACGGACAGGTGGAGAGGGAGAACACGACGGTCTGGAAGGCCGTCCTTCTTGCCCTCCGGTCTAGAAGTCTCCCGATCCCCCGCTGGCAGGAGGTCCTCCCCGACGCCCTCCACTCCATTAGATCACTCCTCTGCACAGCCACGAACAAGACCCCTCACGACCGTTTGTTTGTCTTCCCTAGGAAGTCCATCTCCGGGGTCACGCTTCCAACCTGGCTGACAACTCCGGGACCTTCTCCGGAAGCATAAGAGGAGCAATAAGACTGACCCCCTGGTCGAGAGGGTCCAGCTGCTGCATGCCAACCCCCAGTATGCCCACATCGCGCACCAGGAAGGACGGCAAGCTACGGTCTCCCTATGGGACCTGGCGCCAGCTGGTTCCCCAGCCAACGCGCCCCCCTCCCCGCTGCCTACCGCCATCCCCATTGCCTCTGATGCCCCCTGTGTCTCCTGTACTGTCCCGAGCCTGCACTGCCGCCACCCACCACTCCTCTGCCTACCCCTACCCCTCAATCGCCTCCAACACGCAGGACTGAAGCTCAAGCTCCAGGCAACATGCCGCCGAAGTCGCCACCTGCAACAACCGTGCCCGCTGCATCGCCAGAGCTGAGGAGGTCTAAAAGAACGATCTGGCCTCCAGACAGACTGAACATTTGATGACCCCATGTCACCCCCGTTGGACTTGATTTTTTTAACAGAGGGTGAATATGGTGATGTATTCAGCTAACTAGGATCTGTCTGTATAGTGCTGTGACCAATGACCTGGAAATGATAATACGGTCCACTTCCAGGTACTGTACTGGAACCCCGGTGGGCTCCGCCTCTGGCTCCGCCCTCGCCAGGGCCATATATAGACCGGCCACCTGTGGGTGGCACTCATTTGTTCAGCAGACACTGGCAGGCGTGTTCCTGGATAATAAAGCCGAATGTTCACTCGTTGTCATGGTCTCATAGTGAATTGACAGTATAACACACACTCACCTGTCTCTCTCACACACATTCACCTCTCTCACACACACTCATCTCTCTCTCACATACATGCACAGACACATTCACCTTTCTCTTTCACACACACACACTACTCTCTCACACACACACACTCACCTCTCTTGCTCTCTGCCTCACACACACTCATCTCTCTCTCTCTCTCACACACTCACTCACCTCTCTCACACACACTCACCTCTCTCACACACACACTCACTCACCTCTCTCACACACACTCACCTCTCTCACACACACACTCACCTCTCTCACACACACACACTCACCTCTCCCTCACACACACACTCACCTCTTTCTAACACACACTCACTCACCTCTCTCACACACACTCACCTCTCTCTCACACACACACTCACCTCTCCCTCACAGACACTCACCTCTCTCACACACACACTCATCTCTCTCTCACATACACGCACAGACACATTCACCTTTCTATTTCACACACACACACTACTCTCTCACACACACACTCACCTCTCTTGCTCTCTGCCTCACACACACTCATCTCTCTCTCTCTCACACACTCACTCACCTCTCTCACACACACTCACCTCTCTCACACACACACACTCATCTCTCCCTCACAGACACTCACCTCTCTCACACACACACTCATCTCTCTCTCACATACACGCACAGACACATTCACCTTTCTCTTTCACACACACACACACTACTCTCTCACACACACACTCACCTCTCTTGCTCTCTGCCTCACACACACTCATCTCTCTCTCTCTCTCACACACTCACTCACCTCTCTCACACACACTCACCTCTCTCACACACACACACTCACCTCTCCCTCACACACACACTCACCTCCTTCTCACACACACTCACATCTCTCTCACACACACACTCACCTCTCCTTCACACACACTCACCTCTCTCACACACTCTCACCTCTCTCACACACACACACTCACCTCTCCCTCACACACACACTCACCTCCTTCTCACACACACTCACTCACCTCTCTCACACACACTCACCTCTCTCTCACACACACACTCACCTCTCCCTCACAGACACTCACCTCTCTCACACACACTCAGCTCTCTCACACACACACTCACCTCTCCCTCACACATACTCACTCACCTCTCTCACACACACTCACCTCTCTCTCACACACACACTCACCTCTCCCTCACACACACCTACTCACCTCGCTCACTCTCACACAGACTCACCTCTCTCTCTCACACATGCACACTCACCTTTCTCTTTCTCTCTCACACACTCATCTCTCTCACACACATGTGCTCACCTCTCTCTCATATACACACACTCACCTCTCACTCTCACACACACGCACACTCACCTCTCTCTCATATACACACACTCACCTCTCACTCTCACACACGCACACTCACCTCTCTCTCGCACACACACTCACCTCTCTCTCACACACATACACACACAGACACATTCACCTTTCTCTTTCACACACACACACTTCTCTCTCACACACACACACACACTCACCTCTCTTGCCCTCTGCCTCACACACACTCATCCCACTCTCTCTCACACACACACACCTCTCTCACACACTCACCTCACTCTCTGACACACACTCACCACTCTCATTCACACACACACTCACCTCTCTCTCTCTCACACACTCACCTAACTTGCTCTCTGTCTCAAACACAGTCATCACTTTCTCACACACACGTGTAGTGATTGTAGATCTGACTAGATGCAATACAACTGAGCAAGCACTAGAGGGAGCACGGGAGAGCTATAAATACACAGGGACAGGAAGGGAGGACACACTTCACAGAAGGGGGACTTGGCAGCAGGACTGGCAGACACAGGCAGGCAGCATTTGAGGTAGCTGTAAGTTAAGCTCTGAAGACAGAACAAATTCACAATAAAGCATCTTCTCCACCTTTGAGACTATGAGCTTTATTAAGACACGAGGAACAACACGCACCTCTTTCACACACATAAACCATCTCCTGCTCTCACACACACAGTCACCTCTCTCACTCTCAGACACACACACATCTCTCTCTCTCACATATATGCATACATACACTCACCTTTCTCTCACACACACAGACTCACCTCTCTCTCTCACGTATATACTCTCCTCCCTCTCACACACACATTCACCTCTCTCACACACACACTCATCTCTCTCTTACACACACAGACAAATCTCTCTTGCTCTCATACACACACTCACCTCTCTCTCGCTTACATACATGCACAGACACATTCATCTTTCTCTTTCACACACACACATACTTCTCTCACACACACATTCACCTCTCTTGCTCTCTGCCTCACACACACTCATTTCTCTCTCTCTCACACGCACGCACACACTCACCTCTCTCTCACACACACCCACTCACCTCTCTCTCTCACACACTCACACTCACGTCTCTCACACACACTCACCTCTCCCTCACACACACCACTCTCACTCTCACACACACTCACCTCTCTCTCACACACACCCACTCACCTCTCTCTCACACACACACACTCACCTCTCCCTCACACACACCCACTCACCTCTCTCTCTCTCACACACATACTCATCTCTCCCACACAAACCACTCTCACTCACACACACTCACCTCTCTCTCACACACACCCACTCACCTCTCTCTCACACATGCACTCACCTCTCTCACACACACCCACTCACCTCTCTCTCTCTCACACACCTACTCACCTCTCCCACACAAACCACTCTCACTCTCACACACACTCACCTCTCTCTCACACACACCCACTCACCTCTCTCTCACACATGCACTCACCTCTCTCACACACACCCACTCACCTCTCTCTCTCTCACACACATACTCACCTCTCCCACACAAACCACTCTCACTCTCACACACACTCACCTCTCTCTCACACATACCCACTCACCTCTCTCTCTTACACACGCACTCACCTCTCTCTCACACCCGCACCTCTCTCTCACACATGCACTCACCTCTCTCGCTTTCAGACACACAGACTCTCACCTCTCTTACACACACACATCTCTCTCTCTCTCTCTCTCACATACACGCACAGACACATTCACCTTTCTCTTTCACACACGCAAGCACTTCTCTCACACAAGCACTCACCTCTCTTGCTCTCTGCCTCACACACACTCACCTCACTCTCTCTCTCACACACACACTCACCTCTCTTGCTCTCTGCCTCACACAAACTCACCTCTCTCTCTCTCACACACGCACACTCACCTCTCTCTCTCACACACATTCTCACCTCTCTCTCATACACATACCCCCTCTCTCTCTCACACACACACACTCACCTCTCTCACACACACTCACCTCTCTCACTCTCTCATACACACACAAGCTCACCTTCGTCTCTCTCTCCACATTCACCTTTCTCTTGCGCGCACACACTCATACTCTCATCCCTACAGCCTCACCAGGCATAAAAGTAGCCAAATGACCATGTGACTGGTACTGCTCCCGATCCAGAGCAAGATGTCCCAGGCCCTGAGATTTTTTGGCAATGAAATAAAGCTTTAATTTCTGCCCAGTTTGAAGGCCAGAGCTCTGCGCCAAATTGTTCCAGTTCGCTGACTTCAGCTTTGAAATTTGCAGCCTGGTTCTCCCTGCTTGTTAATAATCTCCTCAGGAAGATTAATGGGTTGTTTTCCATTCCCCCACTTCTGTTCTCATCTTTGAAAATTCATTCCCGCACCCCTTCCCAACTCTACCGGCAATGGAAAATCTTGGCCACACGGCCTGCAACAATTAACATTTGAAGAGTCCAATGTCAAGTTGGCAACCATAACCTGCCCCAGAGTTGCCAACTCACCAGGATATAGAAATCTTAGTGGCGACATGGGAACCTCAGTCAGTTGGATCATTTTAGCTTTATTGCTTTCAATATCAAATCCCTCGTGGTCAAATCTTTTCAATTAAATCTGATCTCATCCAAGATCAGTGATTGTAATTAAATAAGTCTCCAGTTTCTGAGCCTGTTAAATTCCCAGGTGGGTTCTTTTGTCTTTTGAAAGTCGCAAAATAAAACCACAATTGTCTCTCTCCTCCCTCTGTAACCATGGCTCTGCAGCCCTCTGAGATATATTCACATCTCTCATTCTGACTTCTTGTGTATCCCCAAGTTTAAATACTCTACCACTGGCCATTGTGCTGTTGAAATATTGCTTTACGCGAAAATATGCTAATGTGCTAATGGGTAAGTATCCAGGAAGTAAACCATGTGACCAGCAGACATTGTTAAGAGAAGCTTTCAGTTTAGCTAGCAGCATGTGGTGTGAAGGAATTGCAGCTGTTCTTTCCTATTAACAGTAGCTGTTGAAGCTTTATAGTAATCCTGTCTGCCGAGAAACCCTGTACCACATCTTCAAATAAACCAAACCCAAATTTAGTTTGCCAGTCTTGTGTTCGATTGGTAAGTTTCTACTAAGCAAGCATACAAATACAACAGTGCAAAGGCCCTAACTGCTGAAATTCCCACCCTATGGCCAGAAAATTCCAGATGTTTCCTCCGGTGCAATCTTCCAATCCTATTGACGATGAACCCCCGCTACAGGTTTCCTGATGGCGGGGGTGAAACTGGAAACCCCGTTGACGGTGGCAGGACCAAAAAGTCCAGCCAATGGTAGGCCGCCTCTGCCACGGCGAAACATGCTGTAGGAGACACGGAAAATTCCAAATGACATCTCCCCACCTCTTTTATGCCTCTCTCCTCCTTGAAGACGCTCCTTAAAACATACTTCTTTGATCAAGATTTTGGTCACCTAGCCTAATAGCCTCATTCGTGGCTCAGTGTCAAATTTTGCTCTTTACCACTCCTGTGAGGCACTGTGGGCTATTTAATTACGTTAAAGTCACTATATAAATAAAGTTGTTGTTGTATAGAGATCATGATTATAGATATGATTGTATATATGATTAAATATATTCAAGTGTAAAAAAGAATTTGCTTTGCAGAGACTGTTATTCGCATTGAGCTATGGTATGTATACGTGGAACACAGTGAACACTCATAGGCACAGGGCTGCTCTGTTAGTCTATGGATCAATTGTATAGGGCATTGGTGAGACTACATCAGGAATACTGAGCATAGTTTTGGTCCCCTTACTTGAGGAAGGATGTATATTCATTGGAAGCGGTTCAGAGAAGGTTCACTAGATTGACACCAGGGTTGAAGGACTTGTCTTATGAAGCGAGATTGAGCAGTTTAGGCCGAGACTCACTGGAGTTTAGAAGAATGAGAGGAGATCTAATTGAGGTATAGAAGATTCTAAAGGGGATGGGCAGGGTAGATGTAGAGCAGATGTTTCCCCTTGTTGAACATTCTAGAACGAGAGGCCATAGTTTTAGGTTAAGGGGGAGCAGATTTAAAACAGGAATGAGGAAGAATCACAATGTTCAAAGGGTGGGGAATCTGTGGAATTCTCCATCCCAGAATGCAGTGGACTCTGGAACACTAAACAAATTTAAGGAGGCGGTAGATAGATTTCTAATTAGTAGCGGGATGAAGGGTTATGGGGAGTGGGCAGGAAGGCCGAGATAAGATCAGCCAGGATTGTACTGAATGGTGGGGCAGGCTCGAGGGGCTGATTGGCTCACTCCTGCTCCTGGTTTTATGTTCTTATGTAATTATCCACCGACCAGAATGAAATTCGAATTAAAGGAGCAGAGAACAGATGGGAGTTAAAGCCAGGCCTTGGCGTTGCTTGAGGAGGGTTAATGATTCCACTCACACCTCCAGCAGCTGTTAACAAAGTCATTGCTCTTTTGGCAGCATTAAGCAGACAGTCCTTTTGTTATCAGTGAAGTGTTATCATTACATTTAACTGTCAGGGAAATTGCAACACGTAATTATTTTCATCTTCTGCTTCATAATTGCACCAAAGTTTGGCCCATCAATTCATAAATGATAAAAATGTCACGGCACAAACACTGAGATAAATAAATACTCTGCAGCCAATTTGAAAGCTAAATGTATGGGGCGGGATTCTCCGCTTTGTTGACGTCCGGGCTGATCGGTGGACTTCCAGGACAACTAAATTGGCGCTGGTCCCGGTGCAATTCACGGTCGGTTAATGGGCTGGTGAAGGAGTGGCGATCATGCCATGCTTGTCATGGAACTCTGACAATTCCAATGAAAAACCGTGTCCATTCACCGAGAGCCGGGTTTGCCACTTGAGAGGCTGACAAGCTGCAGCCGCACATCAGCACTCCACTCCCCACACAAACTCAGCCCAGCTAACAAGATAGCAGCACAAAGTGTCACCATGGTTCACAGACGCAGAGCTGGAGACCTACTAGATGCTATGGAGTAGATGGGGGCCGCCCTGTTCACCGGGGTGGAAAGGAACCTGCCGGTTCTGGGCACAGGTGGCAAAGGACGTGGGCGCCGTCAGCCCCGCTGCCAAGACGGGACAGCAGTGCCGGAAAAAGCTGTATGACCTCCTCAGGGTGGCTAATGTGAGCATGCAGCACTGTGCCCCTGACACCATCCCCCGTCCTAAACACCGGTATTCCCCCCCCCCTCCCCAACCCTCCGGAGGGTGACCAAACCACACCCACTGGCAGTGTCCACGCTTCCCAGCGTGCACCACGTGACAGGACCCATACCAGCCACCATGGCCGGATGTCCATGGGCACAAAGGCCATCTGCTGCCTCCCCCCCTGTGTTACACGCATCTGACAGTCTAACGCTGTGCACATCCTGTCTCCCTGGCCCTGGAGAAGGTGCCACACAACAGAAGAGAGAGGGAGAAGATCGGAGGGGGGCGGCCTCTCAACTCCGCGGAGTGACAGGCACTGGATCTGGCTGGTGGACCTGGAGACAGGGCAGTTGCCAAAGCGGAGGTCGACACTGGGCAACCAACTGACACCCCGCTGCGTTGTGGTTTCCTATGACATTCGTGGTATGATTGCCACCTCTCCAGCACTCCACACCACCACCTCACCACTCCCACACCACCCAGACCCGCAATCCAATCATGTGTCATGTCTTCTGTATTGTAGAATCACCTGGCGATAAGGCAGTCCTTTCTGTATTGTAGAATCACCTGGCGATAGGGCAGTCCCTTCTGTATTGTAGAATCACCTGGCGATAGGGCAGTCCCTTCTGTATTGTAGAATCACAAGGCGATAAGGCAGTCCCTTCTGTATTGTAGAATCACCTGGCGATAGGGCAGTCCCTTCTGTATTGTAGAATCACCTGGCGATAAGGCAGTCCCTTCTGTATTGTAGAATCACCTGGCGATAAGGCAGTCCCTTCTGTATTGTAGAATCACCTGGCGATAAGGCAGTCCCTTCTGTATTGTAGAATCACCTGGCGATAAGGCAGTCCCTTCTGGTGTCCGCTCCCCCGTCCCTTGACACCAACCCCCAAACGCCAGAGCGAGACACTCCGGAGCATCAGTCCAGGGATGACACTGATTTCCTGCCACAGCTGTCTCCAACACCCTCCACCATCCCAGAGACTCTCACCTCGGTTGGGCATGTGAGTGAAGAGGCTCCTGGGACACTGTCTGGTGCACACCACACACATGTATATCAGGTGGAGGTAAGAACCCCCTAGGGGGCCGACGATCGGAGGCAACCCTACCCAAGAGACTAGCTGCCATCCATGCTCTGGAAAGGACAGTCCCATCGATAATGGAGATGCAGATACAGAGCCAGGGGTTGTCAGAAACCATCCAGAAGTTCAACCACGTACTGAGGCAGGAGGCAGTGCCGACAACACATGCCACCCAGGTCAACACTGAATAGATGGCGTCTGTGGTGGGGACCTTGGGGATGAACATATCGGCCATAGAACAGAATGTCCAGGACCTGGGGTGGTGTCCAAGGCACAGGACAGGTGATGCTCCAGAACTTGGCCCAGTCACAACGGATTATAGCTGAGGGCGTCAACAGCATTGCTCAGGCGCTGGCTGACCTGAGTCAGTCCCAGAGAGAGGTGGCACAGTCACTGAGTGATGTGGAACCGGCCCAGAGAGAGGTGGCACAGTCCCTTAGTGATGTGGAACCGGCCCAGAGGGAGGTTGCACAGTCACTGAGTGATGTGGAACCGGCCCAGAGAGAGGTGGCACAGTCCCTTAGTGATGTGGAACCGGCCCAGAGGGAGGTGGCACAGTCACTGAGTGATGTGGAACCGGCCCAGAGGGAGGTGGCACAGTCACTGAGTGATGCGGAACCGGCCCAGAGGGAGGTGGCACAGTCACTGAGTGATGCGGAACCGGCCCAGAGGGAGGTGGCACAGTCACTGAGTGATGTGGAACCGACCCAGAGGGAGGTGGCACAGTCACTGAGTGATGTGGAACCGGTCCAGAGGGAGGTGGCACAGTCACTGAGTGATGTGGAACCGGCCCAGAGGGAGGTGGCACAGTCACTGAGTGATGTGGAACCGACCCAGAGGGAGGTGGCACAGTCACTGAGTGATGTGGAACCGGGCCAGAGGGAGGTGGCACAGTCACTGAGTGATGTGGAACCGGCCCAGAGGGAGGTGGCACAGTCCCTGAGTGATGTGGAACCGGCCCAGAGGGAGGTGGCACAGTCCCTGTGCTCCACGGCCGCAAGCATGTTGATCCTTGTCGAGACAAGAGTGCGTTATGGGTCAGAGTTTAGAGAACCCCAAAGTGTATCATGGAGTTCACCTGACCCACAACCTTTAATAGATTGTGGTATGGGGAGCACACGGCCCTCTCTACAGGCATGGTACAGCAGAAATGGAAAAGTATTTTTTAAAGCAAAACAATGTTTATTCTATGAACTCAATGAAATGAAATGAAAATGAAAATCGCTTGTCACAAGTAGGCTTCAATGAAGTTACTGTGAAAAGACCCTAGTCGCCACATTCTGGTGCCTGTTCAGGAATTGAACCATGTTTCTGGCCTGCCTTGGTCTGCTTTCAAAGCCCAGTGTGCTAAACCTTAACCCCCAAAGAATACAACACTAAGTAATCCTTTAAGCTTTCCATTTAACATCCATACGACCTTAAAACACGTTTTACCAGAAGTACATCAGGTTAAAGTCACTACTGTTATTAGTTTTAAATCACCAGGATTGATTTACAGTCTTTAGATTACAGAGACTCATAAACTTTTTGGTTTTGACTGCAGCTATCCAGCTCTGAAAACGAAACGAAAACACACCCTGCAGCAAACAGCCTAAAACAAAAGTAAAAAGCTGACAGACAGCCCAGCTCCACCCACACCCTGACATTACTGATAAACACCATTTCTTAAAGGTACATTTCTTAAACACCCATTTCTTAACGGTATTCTCACAACAGATATTTATATACACACCCATTTATAAACACCCATTTCTGAAAGGTACTCTCACATGACAAGTGGGCCTCCAGGACTGGCAGCACCTGGTGGCAGGGGTGTCCCGGCAGTTCGCTCGGATCACACCTCATCCCAAGGAATAGCCCGGGGGCCATCAGACACCTAGAGGGAGGAGGAGGTAATGGGACTCTTGCCAGTGACTCCCATGGGGAGGTGCTGGAACAGCACAGCACCTCGGACTCCCCCCTATTGTCTCTGGCACATCCAATGGGGAGCGGGCAGAACAGGTGGCACGCAACCTACAACATCTGACCGACTGCAGGGCCCGACCAAGCCCGGTTGCTCCAGAGGACGGCTGCCAAAGGGGACTCAGGTCACAAGACAGGAATCACAGCAGGCTACTTCCAACCTTGAACTACTTCCTGGAGATCCAGATAAATTGCACGGGTGAAGCACACAGAATAGCATTAGGGGCTCGGGCACAGACCAGTGCGGAGACCTGCTACAACGATACCCATTCCATGACCAGTGCCATGATCGAGTGGTGCATTAGTGTCCCGTGGAGGTGGTTCAGGTGCCTGGACTGCTTTGGAGGGGCCTTCCAGGATAGCACCATGAGGGTCTCCCACATCGTGGTGGCCTACTGCATCCTCCACAACATCGTGCAGCAGAGGGGCGACATGCTGGAGGAGGGGGATGAATGCCAGGCCTCGGGGGAGGCCAGCATGTGGGGGATGGATAGGATGGGCAGGGCATGGGCCCAGGCAGGCACAGGAGACCTCACAACCTGTGCGCCAGAGCTGTCACGTATGGCACATCCTATTGCCTCCAGCTTCGCCGATTGGTGGCCTAGCCGATGGTGACATGAACATTACGTCCCACCCCCACAACCCACCTAGCCCCAGCCGACATCCCTGGTCCGGCAGGTCCTCGAATGCCAGGCGCTGCCGGTACACACAAGGCTTATTGTGGCGCTTCCTTCCCACCTCCTCCTCAGCCTGTAGGATGGCTAGCTTTACATCTTCACCAGCTGGCTGCTGTGCCTTTGGGGCAGGCTCCCCTGCTGCAGGGTCCTCCCCAAGCAGCTCCTGCTCGTACAGCCTCAGTGCATCGACCAGAGCTGCGGAGGCCAGGGTGAAGGCTGGTTGGATTCTGAAATCCATTTTCTGCAGCGGGTGAAGGGCAGACCTATTAGCATGGTGCGCACCACCGTACCCAACCAGGTCCTGCAGGCCCTGGCTTGCACTGCCACCACCGCATATCCCCCTCCCCCCCTCTCCCACCTTCACACCCACTCCCAGCCGTTCCCCCTGGCCCTCTGCCCTCCGCTCTATTCCACTGGCCCCATTGGTGCCCAGCACCATAGAGTCCTCTGGCTACGGCACCCATCCCTGCCGGCAGGGGTACTGGTGACTGGTGCTACCTATGCCAGAAATATGGTCTGCAGCCGCCGTCCGGCGCCCTCCTGTAGGGGCTGCCGTGGGCATCGCCCTTGGGTGGCAATGTGATGTTATGCTGGTAGGTGGCACCTGGTTTTCGGTGGGAGCAGTGAGGTGGAGGGAGGGACTGGAGATGAGGGCGGTTTGGTGAAGTGGAGGTGGGATGGAGGAAGGGATTGGAGATAGAAGGGCATGGTAGCATTGTGGATAGCGCAATTGCTTCACAGCTCCAGGGTCCCAGGTTCATTCCCGGCTTGGGTCACTGTCTGTGTGGAGTCTGCACATCCTCCCAGTGTCTGCGTGGGTTTCCTCCGGGTGCTCCCGTTTCCTCCCACAGTCCAAAAATGTGCAGGTTAGGTGGATTGGCCATGCTAAATTGCCCTTAGTGTCAAAAATTGCCCTTGGTGTTGGGTGGGGGTACTGGGTTATGGGGATAGGGTGGAGGTGTTAAACTTGGGTAGGGTGCTCTTTCCAAGAGCCGGTGCAGACTCGATGGGCCGAATGGCCTCCTTCTGCACTGTAAATTCTATGAGAGCAGTTTGATGAAGTGGAGGTGGGATGGAGGAAGGGATTGGAGATGAGGGCGGTTTGGTGAAGTGGAGGTGGGATTGAGGAAGGGATTGGGTTAGAGGGGATTGGTGTGGTGGAGGGTGGGGTTGGGGCCACATGGCCGGTGTCGCTCTACGCAGCCATGGACCATGGTGGGTGGTCAGTGGGATGGGCAGCAAGGCGACCTTGCAGGCTGTAGCCATGGCGATCTGTGCCTGGATACCGCAGTCCCAGGGGACACCTCGACACCACAACCCATCACCTGGTCACTCCTGCTACTCCCTCCGCCTCTGGTAGGTGCCAACTCCAGCCAGCCATACCAGCGGCAGAACCAGCAGCCCACAGTCATGCATCTGGGAACATGACCTACCTACTCTTTCTCCCTCAGCAGCAACTGTGCCTGTTTCCTGATTTGTAAAACCACAAGTGAACCTCGCCATTGGTGATTCTTCCTGGTGGAGGAAGAGCATCATGGGAGGCCCTGGAGAATACTGGGACGAGCTCGCTAATGATGTACCAATTGCATTTACTGTATGTATGGAGTAGAATTTTCCATAGAATTTACAGTGCAGAAGGAGGCCATTCAGCCCATTGAGTCTGCTCCGGCTCTTGGAAAGAGCATCCTACCCAAGGTCAACATCTCCATCCTATCGCCATAACCCAGCACCTGGAGGAAACCCACGCACACACAGGGAGGATGTGCAGACTCCACACAGACAGTGACCCAAGCCAGAATCGAACCTGGGACCCTGGAGCTGTGAAGCTTTGGAGCTGTGCTATCCACAATGCTACCGTGCATTGAATGCGTGAGTAAAATGCATTGACGTTGCTGTCGAGACACCAGGGTATGGTATCCCATTGGGCACCCGGCACCAGCCATGATTTTATGCTGCGGCGCCATTCTCCACCCAATCGCATCTCGCGATTCCAGCGTTGCTGGACGGAGAATCCCACCCCTTACTTTTAATCTATTTTTTCTGGTTCTAGTCTCTCCCAAAGGGGAAACATCCTTTCAGCATCCACCCTGTCAAATCCCCTCAGGCTGGAACTCTCCCGTCATTGCGATTCACTTTTCCTGCCAGCAGAGCATCCCCTGGGTTCCCAGTGGTGGTTACAATTGGAAATCCAATTGACAAGTGGCAGGAAGATAGAATGCTGCTGCCAGCGAATGGTGTGTCGCCGGGAAACACACGGCTGGGGGAACGGAGAATCCAGCACAATATTTCAATATGGTCACCTCTCAATCTTCTTAGTCCCAATCGGTATAAGCCCAACCTGTCCAAACCTTCCCCTTCAATCCAAGGAATCAGTTGAACGAACCTTCTCTGAACTGATTCTGTTGCACTTATATACTTTCTTAAATAAGGAGATGAAAACTATACAGAGTACTCCAGATGTGGTCTCACCAGTGCCCTGTGCAAGTGTAGCAAAACATCAACACATCCCTACTTCTGCGCCTTGAGATCACATTTTGCCCAATAATGCTGCTGAGAAACATCTAGGGGTGCTTTATTCTGACTGTGTGACATTAATATGGAGGGGAACGCTATCCCGGCATCAGGACATGTCCCTACTCTTCTTAGGACAGTTTCTGGGATTTTTGTATGATTACATCAGTGTAGAGACATGGGCCAAATATTTATAGGCAAGTGAGGAGATATAGGGGATGCCTGTCTTTAGGGAAAGACCTGGAATGTTGAACACACAGAAGAAATAATACAATTAATGTGAGGAACATATTGAAATGTTTTACTCCATTTCCTTCCTGGCAGTTAGTCAGAGAGGAGCACCAAGGGAGTGTAGGCCAGCAGGTAGCTGACCATCCCCTGCATGGCAGTCAGGGGCTCTGTGGGTGGGGCAGGGTTCAGAGGAGGGGAAGAAGGAGAGAGGCAGAGCAACATAACCCGGGGTAGATATGGTGGGGGGAGTGATCGCAAGGTGGGCCCTTGCCTCCGAGGGGTGGGAGGAGGGGTGTGGGTGGTGGGGGTGGGGGTGGGGGGTGGATTGCTTGTATTATTTTGTTTTCCCCCTGAATCTTTATACATTCCCGATGGGGAATTTCTTCCTCCCAGGTTTTCCATTCCTCCTGTGTTTCATTTTTGCATTTCAAATCTGGGTTTATTATTTTTCCTTAAATGTGCAGAATCGACTAAATAAACTAATCTAAGCAAGTTAACAATCTGCCTTGACAGGTGCCATGGTTCCTGAACTGAGAGTGTTTCATGCTGACAATCCATATTTAAAGTTGGAAGCTATTCCAATCCTTGAGTACCCCCAGGCGATGGTGCTAAAGGCTTCTGCTGTATCTCTGTGTTGTTGGAGTCTAGGTAAGGGCTGACACTTCCATTAATCATCTGCTTAAGAGCTGACAATTTGGCCACTTTTCAAACTTATCCATCCACATGAGGTGCTTCTCCATCTGCTCCTCAGATTAGCTGTCAGAGATGTGGAGACTTGCGGAGCCATACACTTTATGCAAGGCTCATTGATAAAGATATAGAGACCGGGTTTAAATTCATTAGAGCTGTGTTGAATGAATGGCTACTTTTGTTTTACTGGAAGGACATATATTCCTGTGGTGCTTGGAAGTACAGCCTTTATGCCTTTGGGCGACATGGTGGCCTGGTGGTTAGCTCTGCTGCCTCACAACGGCAGGGAGCTGGGTTCAATTCCTACCTCAGATGACTGTGAGTAGTTTGCACGTTCTCCCCGTGTCTGCGTGGGTTTCCTCCGGGTGCTCCGGTTTCCTCCCAAAGTCCAAAGGCGTGCAGGTTAGGTGGTATGGCCATGCTAAATTGCCCCTTAGTGTCCAAATGGTTAGGTGGGGTTGAGGGTATAGGGTGGAGGTGTGGGCGTAGGTAGGCTGCTCTTTGGGAGGGTCTGTGCAGACACAATGGGCCGAATGGCATCCTTATGCGCTGTAGGGATTTTATGAACGTACAATTAGCCAGTCAATTGATAGGGGAACTCAGAGATTGAGTGTGAGATGGCAGACAGGGTTTGCTGCTGAAACCTCAAACGAGAGCCACACTGGACAGTGTATAGAAGGCCGCTGAATGGGCATGCACACTCAGATGCTGGGTCCTGTAAGAGAGCTTTCTGTCCCTAGCAAGGAGTATGGAACTGTCTGCATCCACGTTGGCAGAGGGCATCGCCTTTCTGTAGCCTGACTACAGACCGAAGGCAGTTCCACTGCTACCCTTACCTGTTTTAGTCTATGTCTGGGCCACTCACCTTCTCCTCTGGTCCCATTGTGAACATGCAACAATACTTTCCCTCAAATCGAGAACCCCCAAATCACCTGCAAAAATACCCCCCAGGGTACTCCCAGACAGTGCAATAAAAAACATTGAAGATACCTTGTCCATTAAATAGCCCTGCTGCTGGACCCATCTTGCAGCGCATGCTTGTTTTTTCTTGACTGAAAAGCCATGTAGCTACTTCCATATACATTGCCCAAATTTGAGCTCCTTGCAAGACACCAGCCAGTTGGACTGTGTGACTTCAGAATAACATTGAGTCAACATCGGCCTCGGTTGGCACGAGGGTGAGTAGACTTCGCTTTGTTGCACCAGCTCTGCCCAACGTATCATCTTTCTTTTTTTTAAATAAATTTAGAGTACACTATTCTTTTAGTCCAATTAAGGGGCAATTTAGAGTGGCCTATTCACCTACCCTGCACATCTTTTTGGGTTGTGGGGGTGAGATCCACACAGACATGGGGAGAATATGATAACTCCACCCAGAACCAGGATCGAACCCAGGTCCTTGGTGCCTTGAGACAGCAGTCCTAACCATTGTGCCGCCATGCTAGGGCAGCACGGTAGCACAGTGGTTAGCACATTTGCTTCACAGCTCCAGGGTCCCATGTTGATTCCCGGCTTGGGTCACTGTCTGTGTGGAGTCTTCACTTTCTCCCCGTGTCTGCATGGGCTTCCTCCGGGTGCTCCGGTTTCCTCTCACAGTCCAAAGATGTGCAGGTTAGATGGATTGGCTGTGCTAAATTGCCCTTAGTGTCCAAAAAGGTTAGGTGGGGTTACTGGGTTATGGGGACAGGGTGGAGGCGTAAGCTTATGTAGGGTGCTCCTTCCAAGGGCTGGTGCAGACTCGATGGGTCGAATGGCCTCCTTCTGGATTGTAAATTCTATGATTCTATACCCTAGGTGCCATCTTTCTGATGAGATGTTTAAACAGATGATGCTTCTGTCCTGCTGGGTGGGTGGAAAGATCCCATGGCACTGCTCTAGGTACACTGAAGATCTCTCCAACATCCTGGCCATATTTACCCCTCAAACAACATCAAGAAACTGGAATATCTGGTCATTCCCACAAGGCTATCTGTGGGATCTTGCTGTGCACAATCTTGTTGCTGTGTTTCCTACATCACAACAGGAACTACACTTCAAATGCACCTGATTGGCTATAAAACTCTTTGGGATGTGTTGCGGTATAAAAAAAGTATTTCTTTTTATTCTTTGATGATATAAGTTTGGGGTTAAGAAGCATTGCTCAAGCAAGCATTCAGCCCCCTCCCCTTAAACCTGGAAGTGCTCAACACCAATTCTGGATATTGGAAGTATTCTAGCCCAGGCAACATTCACCACGATGAGGAAAAATGAAAAAAGTACATTTTCCAAAAGAATTTCTGTTTCTCTGTCTCTGATAAGTTTGATTTGTGTTTTCCCTGGGTTATACTTGGTTGTTATTTACAGCACTGGGTCATCAAAGATAGCAATACCATTATCTCTTTCCCTCCTGATGAATGTAGAAATTGTTACATTTTATATTATGTTCTGTGGCAGTAATGTTATTAAAAATCCTGGTTGAAAATAGGTGCAGTAGTGTGTCTACTAAAGCTGTAATTAAAGAGTTGTAAAAGGTGAGGTAATCATTCATCCAACCACTTACATGGTTACAGATAAAGGGATAATAGAATTGTGTTTTGATTACTGTAGATTCCCTGTAGTGTAGATAATTTCTGAGGGAGTGATGTTTAATCCTAGTGAAGCAGGTCATGGAACTTAGTGGGATACAGATGATGTAATTAATGGGAGGAGCCAGGGCTGCCTGTAGTTTTGCAGTCTGTTATAAGATTTTAAGTTAAACAGCAGTTTACGATACGATTTGAGTCTAACAAGACAGAAGTGTACTGGATCTGCTCTTGAAAGGGTCTCTCTCTATAAAACCTTCTACAAAGAAGACCGCAAGTAAACCTATTTTGTTCATTTCATTTTTAAGTGACATTTGAACTGTATTGGGTGGTTTAATTGGTGTTAGTAGCAGTGTAAATAGTAAGTCACTAAGTGTTTCCTTGTGTTCAAGAACTGTTCAACAGATAATTGTAAACTATTTTCTTTGATGTTACATAGCTACATAGAAGATAGGAGCAGGAGGCGTCCTTTTGGCCCTTCGAGCCTGCTCCGCCATTCATCACGCTCATGGCTCCTGCTTTCTCCCCATAGCCTTTGATCCCATTCTCCCCAAGTGCTATACCTAGCAGCCACTTGAATATATTCAAAGTTTTAGCATCAACTACTTCCTGTGGTAATGAATTCTACAGGCTCACCACTCTTTGTGTGAAGAAATGTCTCCTTATATCTGTCCGATGTTAATCTGGTTAATTCTATGTTTGAATTAAAGTTTGTTTTGACATGAAAGATACTATAGGTCAGAGTCATCACGCCTCACAGTTTTACAAATTGCAAATTGTTTGGGATTTCTCGTCCGGTATCCCAACAAATGTTGGGGTCTGGTCTGGTATCCTAACACCCTTAATTTTATTGTGCTGTAAGATTTAGTGTCTGTGTTCTAGTCTTCAATGTCAATGCGTTGTGCTTCACAATGCAATCATTTAGAGTCATTGCTGCCCTCAGTCCCTTCCTTTCCTCTCCTTCAGACAATTCAGAAGAAATGAGGGTATTGCTGAACCAACATGTTCATCTCCACAGGTTAGGATTTACCTTGCCGGGTTCACACTATCCGCAGAAAACTTTCATCTCTCTTCCCATCCACTTCCAGATGAACCAAAATACACAGTATAGAATGCCACCATGCGCTCAAACAGAAGGGAACAAAAATAAAAAAGTGCCGGGAAAGTGAAGGACAAGGGGGGAAATTACGGTCCTGGACCTGGTGGGGGTGAACAGGGTGTTTAGGGACTTTTACAGCACGTTATATAAGTCGGAACACCCAATCGGGGTGGAGGGGATGAGGCGGTTTCTAGAGGGAGTTGAGTTCCCAAGGGTGGAAGAAGAGCTGGGGGAGGGCCTGGGGGCCCTAACTGGGCTGGTTGAAGTGGTGGAGGGGCTGGAGGCGATGCAGTCGGGCAAAGCGCCGGGCCCGGACGGGTACCGAGTGGAGTTCTATCAAAGGTTCTTGGGAGTGCTGGACCCCTGTTTGTAAGGGCATTTAATGAGGCTGGGGAGTGAGGGGTGCTCCCCCCATGATGTCGCAGGCCTTCGATTCCTCTCATCCTGAAGCAGGAAAAAGACCCGGAACAGTGTGGGTCGTAGAGGCCAATCTCCTTGTTAAATCTAGATGCCAAGCTATTGGCTAAGATCCTGGCCTCGAGAATAGAGGATTGTGTGCCAAGCTCTTTCCGATCCAAGCGCGGGGGCAGGAGAAGAGGCTGGGAGAGATGCCATTGAAGGTGGTAGGAGGGAGCTTCCGGTATTTGGGCATTCAGGTGACGCGGGAGTGGGAGCAGCTGCACAAACTGAATCTGGCTCGCATGGAGCAGATGAAGGGGAACTTTAGAAGGTGGGATGTGCCCCCATTGTCACTGGCGGGGAGGGTGCAGAGGGTGAAGATGACAGTTCTCCCAAAGGTTCTGTTCATGTTTTGGAGCCTTTCTATTTTTATCCCCAAGGCTTTCTTCAAGATGGTGAATGCGGTGATTTCTAGGTTTGTGTAGGCGGGTAAAATCCCGCGGGTGAAGAAGGTGCTGCTGGAGCGGGGTGGAGTGGGGGAGGGGGGGGGGGGGCTGGCCCTACCAAACTTTATAAATTATTATTGGGCGGAAAACATAGCAGCGGACAGGAAGTGGGTTGTGGGGGAGGGGTCGGTGTGGGAGCAGGTGGAGGCAGCCCCACATAGAGGCACGAGTTTAAGGGCACTGTTAACGGTGCGTCTGCCATTCTCGCCGGCTCGGTACTCCACAAGCCTGGTAGTAGTGGCTGCCCTGAGGGTGTGAGGACAGTGGCAGAAGCATATGGAGGTGGAAGGGGCGTTGGTGTGGGCATCGATATATGATAACCACCGGTTTGCTCCGGGGAGGCTGGATGGGGAAATTTTGGGGACGGCAGCTGGCTAGGATCGAGCGTTTGGGGATGTCTTTATAGATGGGGGCTTTCCATGTGGTAATGATATTCAGATATCAATATACATGATCAATGTATGTAAATGTAGTACAGTCATTTCGACACGAGAAGGCTCACAGTCAGATACTATAAGAACTGGATTTCCACCTTTTTTGAGTCAGGTGATGCAGATGATGAGAACAGTGAACAAGCAAGACATAGAATAGCTAGAGTGAGAGAAGATAGAACTAGTTTGTTATAATCGTGTATAGTTATATAGTTATCTGTATTGTACTTTATTTCTTTATTGTTAGTTTAATATTGAGTAAAAGGACTCACAGTTTATTATTTTATTACTCATTAAATTGTTCACCTTTCAACAAGAAGACTATTGGTCATTTTATCATCCTGCCGCATTCAAGAGTAATATATATATTTTAGATAAGTCACTATTATAATATAACACCGTGTTTGGAGGAAATGGAGGAGGTGTTTGTGCTGCCTGGTGGGAATGGGTTCCGCTACTTTCAGGTAGGGGATTTTGTGCGGAGGCAGGTTTTGACCTTTCTGCACCCCCAGGGGGTACAGGAAAAGGTAGTGTTGAAAACGGGAGTGGGGGAGGGGTAGGCTTCGGAAATGTATAAAGAGCTCATGGATTGGGAGGGAGCCTGATAGGGGAGGTGAAGCGAAAGTGGGAGGAAGGGTTGGGTTGGGAGTTGGAGGCTGGGTTATGGGAGGACATCCTGAGGCGAGTCAATGCGTCCTCGTCATGTGCCAGGCTTAGCCTGATACAATTTAAGGTGGTCCACAGGGTGCACATGACTGTGGCCCGGATGAGAAGGTTCTTTGAGGGGGTGGAGGATAGGTGTGGGTGGTGTGCTGGAGGGCACGCAGATCACGTCCATGTGTTTTGGGCATGTCCGAGGCTTGGGGGATTTTGGCAGGAATTTGCCGACGTCATGTCGAAGGTATTGAAGGTACGCGTGCAGGTGTCCAGCGGTAGCGATTTTTGGTGTGTTGGAAGACCCGGGTGTCCAGGGGGCGAGAGAGGCTGATATTTTGGCTTCTGCTTCTCAGGTAGCCCGGAGATGGATCTTATTGGCGTGGAGGAACTCGGGGCCCCAAAATCGGCGGTATGAGTTAGTGACATGATTGGGTTTCTCAAGCTTGAGAAGGTTAACTTTGCCCTGAGAGGATCGATGTTAGGGTTCGCCCGGAGGTGGCAGCCATTTATCGAGTTCTTTGGGGAAAATTAAGCTGTCAGCAGTGGAGTGGGGGGGGGGGGGGGGGGGGGGGGGGGAGGGGTGGTAAAAGAAAAGAGGGAGGAATGGGGAGTTGGATAAGGTGAGAAATGGTTAGTGAGAAATTGGGATTGGGCAATTGTGTATGTCAGCCATGTTGACTGGGTTTGGTAGTTGGTTGGGTATCTGTTTTCCACTTTGTTTCTGTTTCCTCTTGAAAATTGTTAAAATTATAAATGCCTTAAAAACATTTTTAAAAGAAAAAAGTGCCCCAGCTAAAAGTTGACTTTTATTATTTTCAAATGAGGCAGTGGATGCCCTGTATTCAGTTTCAGCACTGGCAAAAATTAACCTTTGACCCAGTGATATGGATCATGTGACTGTCCCAGAACTTTGGCTTGCGCATTACACAACATGATGGGCCAGTGTGAGTTTCCATCACTGTCACCTTATATTGCACTCTGTGACAGTGCAGGACTGAATGCTATTGCTTGAGGCTGGCTTAGCTCAGTTGGCTGGACAGCTGGTTCATGATGCGGAGCGGGTTCAATTCCCATACCGCCTGAGATTATTCATGAAGCACCCACCCCGCCTTCTCAACCTTACCCCTCGTCTGAGGTGTGATGAACCTCAGGTTAAATCACCACCAGTCGGCTCTCCCCCTCAAAGGGGAAAGTAGCCACTGATGACTTTCCTTTTACTTAACACATATATATTTAAAATTGCATCAATCAGCACACAGCAAAGAACAGAAAATGGCTCCTGCTATTGATTGCCCTTCCAGCTTGGATCAGATGTTGACCAGCTTTTTTTACTGAGACACATCAGCAGGGGCTGATGTTACATGACGCAACTGCATGGGTGTAACACAATCAGGCTGCTAACATTTGCAGCAGCTAACGATGCCACTGAAAAATTGATTTGCTTCATCTGCCATTGGAAGTTTTGATTATGCCCGGCACGAAGATATGTGGGTCTGATTAGAACTGACTTTGACGGAGTCAAACAAAAGCAGTGAGGGATCTGATTCCCAGAGTAAGTAGAACGCTGAGTTGAGTCTGAAATATAAACCATTCATTGGCAGTCATGTCTCTGTATACCTGCATTTATATATTTATGTTCTATCGATGATATCTCACTGGCTCCTGGTGATGTCACTGTGCATCAAAGCTGTTTCTGTCTGTAACAGTCGAAGCACGAGGTAGCTTTATTAATCATGAGATTTTTGAAATCTCCTTCATCGGGTGCAGCGATCACATTATTATCAGCAAGCGAGCTAGGAGTGAGACAAGGAGAAACCTCTTTACTCAGAGAATTGTTGGGGTTTGGAATGCGCTGCCTGGGAGAGTGATGGAGGTGGATTCCATGGGAGGTTTCAAAATGGAGCTGGATATGTATTTGAAAGTGATGAATTTAGAGGGCTACAGAGATAGGACTGGGAAATGGGACGAGCTGAATAGCTTTTTTGGGAGATGGTGCAGACATGATGGGCCGAATGGCTTCCTTCTGGGGTGCAAAACTCTATGATTCTATTATCTTATTTTAATTCTACTCGGGTATTAGCTTCTGTCAGTGGCTTCTTGCCTTGTGTCCTTTCTCACTGGGAGTAATCACACAGGAAAGTACACCATTCAGCCCATCTTTCTCAAGAACAATTTAACTTGCTCACCCCCTCTTTCCCTTTTCCTAATGCCTTGCAAGTCTTTTTCCTTCAGATGTTTACCAATTCCCATTTGAAAGCCACAATTGAATCTTCCTCCTCCGTTGCCATCAGCATTGATTGTTCCTCGATTCGAGGGAGACGTCTACTGAAGGTTTCATGTTTCTGCCATGGGTGTTCACGTGATTGAACAGCCAATTCTCGACCCAGAGATCTTTAGACAAATGAGGAAGTGTGTCCCATGAGCTAGTGGAATCAGGGGTGCAGAATTTTCTTCCTTTTCTTTCCATCTTTGTTGCTGCCCTGCCTTACGATTAAGGGGCGCGATTCTCCGCACTCACGCCGGTTCGGAGAATAGCGGGCCGCGCAAATTTTCACGACGACGCAGGTCCGACGCCCTCCTGCTATTCTCCGAACCCCGCACAAACTACACGTCGGCATTCCCGGCAAAGGCCTCGAACACGCCCCCGACACGACCAGAATCGCTACTTATTGGCCCCCCGCTATTCTCCTGCCCCGATGGGCCGAAGTCCCGACGTCATCACGCACTGTTTTCACGCCGGCCAACACACCTGCTTTTCAAGTTTGTCAACCAGTCGTGCTGGCTGACGAGAGCTTCGAGTAGGTGAGCGCACCGCTCAGCGCACCGCTCAGCGCACTGCTGGAGTCTGGCCACAACAGGGAAGGCATCCCCGAGAACGGGAGGGGGGTCCAGAGCAGGGGGGAGGGGGGAGACTGAGGGGGGAGTGGGGGAGACTGAGGGGGGGAGTGGGGGGAGACTGAGGGGGGGAGTGGGGGAGACTGAGGGGGGAGTGGGGGGAGACTGAGGGGGGGAGACTGAGGGAGGGAGTGGGGGAGACTGAGGGGGGAGTGGGGGAGACTGAGGGAGGGAGTGGGGGAGACTGAGGGGGGAGTGGGGGAGACTGAGGGGGGTGGGGGAGACTGAGGGGGGAGTGGGGGAGACTGAGGGGGTAGTGGGGGAGACGGAGGGGGGAGTGGGGGAGACTGAGGGGGGAGTGGGGGAGACTGAGGGGGGGAGACTGAGGAGGGAGTGGGGGAGACTGAGGGGGGAGTGGGGAGACTGAGGGAGGGAGTGGGGGAGACTGAGGGGGGGAGTGGGGGAGACTGAGGGGGGTGGGGGAGACGGAGGGGGGAGTGGGGGACGGGGGGGAGTGGGGGAGACTGAGGGGGGAGTGGGGGGGGGAGGGGGGAGATGAGGGGGGAGAGGAGGGGGGAGTGGGGGAGACTGAGGGGGGAGTGGGGGAGACTGAGGGGGGAGTGGGGGAGAGGAGGGGGAGTGGGGGAGACTGAGGGGGGAGTGGGGGAGACTGAGGGGGGGGGAGTGGGGGAGACTGAGGGGGAGGGGGGAGTGAGGGAGATGGAGGGGGGTGGGGGAGACTGAGGGGGGAGTGGGGAGATGAGGGGGGAGTGGGGGAGACGGAGGGGGGGGTGGGGGAGACTGAGGGGGGAGTGGGGGAGACTGAGGGGGGAGTGGGGGAGATGAGGGGGGAGTGGGGGAGAGACTGAGGGGGGAGTGGGGGAGACTGAGGGGGGAGTGGGGGGACTGAGGGGGGAGTGGGGGAGTCTGAGGGGGAGTGGGGAGTGAGGGGGGGAGGAGTGGGGGAGTCTGAGGGGGGCGTGGGGGAGACGGAGGGGGTAGTGGGGGAGACTGAGGGGGGAGTGGGGGAGACGGAGGGGGGAGTGGGGGAGACTGAGGGGGGGAGTGGGGGAGACTGAGGGGGGGAGTGGGGAGACTGAGGGGGGGGAGTGGGAGTGGGGGGGGGGGGTAGGGAGAGAGTGAGCGAGTGACCCGTCCAACCCCGGTTACAAAATGTCTGCCACCATGCCATGGCGTGCCGGTCACGAGGACACGGCCGCTGGTTGCCCTGTGGCTTCCGGACACAGGCTACTGACGCACCCGTGAGGAGGACGTAGTTAACTGCCCGTTGGATGCAGAAAGTGACCAGGGGTTAGGCTGCCCGCGTGTCAGCAGCGCGACCAGGCCACCGGGACACACAGGTATCCCGTGGCAGGCGGCTGCCGAGGTGTCGACTAACCTCCGTCTAACATGTCCCGTTTCTCTGCCCCCATCACCCTTCTGTAGGTTAGCACAATGTCTGCGAACAGAACGGCTATGTTCTGCGCAGTGGTTGGGGCCGCTGCACTGCATTTGGAGATGGAGCAGCATCCACAGCCACAACCCGCAGTGGATGCAGGGCCAGCTGCAGCAGCAGAGGGAAGGGCCGAGGAGTTGCCTGTCGTCGAGCAGCATGGGGGGGAGGAGGAGGAGGGGGAGGAGGCGAGAGTGAGGGTGCAGCCACGGCACCAGAGGCGACGACCAAGGCCGAGGGTGTACCGTGTCCGGATCTCTTTCCTAACAATGACGGACATCATCTGCAGGAGGAGACTCCAGCTGAGTAGGCGGACGGTGATACATATCTGTCACCTCGTGGCGCAACTCGCCCCACGTGGAACGGGGGGAGGACACGCGATCCCGGTTGCCATCAAGGTGACGGTCGCTCTTAACTTCTATGCGACCGGCTCCTTCCAGTCCCCGAGCGGGGACCTCTCTGGGATCTCCCAGTCATCGGTCCACAGGTGCATCCGGGATGTGACCGATGCCCTCTATGCCATCGCCGATCGCTACATCACCTTTCCCGAGGACCGAGCAACTCAAGACTCACGAGCTCGTGGATTTGCCAGCGTGGCCGGGATACCGATGGTGCAGGGGCAATCGATTGTGTTCACGTCCCCATGCGCCCGCCTGCAGGGGACAGGGACGTGTTCACAAACAGGAGGGGGACATACTCCATGAATATCCAGGTGGTATGCGACCCCCACATGAGGATCACGAACGTCTGTGCAAGGTTCCCAGGGAGTGTGCATGACTTCTACATATTGGCGCAGTCGTTCATCCCTGCGATGTTTGAGGGGCATCCCCCCCGGCTGAGGGGCTTGTTGCTAGGCGACAGGGGTTATCCGCTGAGGTCTTGGCTGATGACGCCTATACGGAGGCCTCAGACCAATGCGGAAACACGATACAACGAGGCCCATGCAGCAACCAGGTGTGTGATGGAGCGCTGCCTTGGCCTCCTGAACATGAGATTCAGGTGCCTGGCCCACTCCGGAGGGGCCCTGCAGTACCAGCCCGACAGGGTCGCTCGCATTGTTGTGGTCTGCTGTGCGCTGCACAACATCGTGATGCAGAGGGGAGATGACCTGCTGCAGGAGGCGGAGGGAGAAGCCAGTGGCAGTGGTGCCAGCACAGAGGAGAGGAGGAGGAGGAGGAGGAGGAGAGGGAGGAGGAGGAGGAGGAGGAGGAGGCTGGCGGAGTGGCGGGCGCAGCACGCAGATACGACCCTGGTGCTGGTGATGTCCAGGAGGCGGCACGACGGACCCGGCGAGGACGGCGGGCACGCGACGCCTTGGTGGCAGCACGGTTCACGCGTCGTATGCGACGTCCCCGCTGAACACCAAACCACCACCTGCATCGCTAGTCGTGCAGAGGGTCAACACATAACTGCCACTACCACAACCCCCGCCCCACCCCCTCTCAGTGTACACTGCTCCACTTCGACATCACCCTTACCACTGGGTCCAGACGGTATGGCATAACATTGATGGCTGTGTCAGCGGGTGTGATCAGTGCCATGTGGAATGATGACAGCCCGCTCTGCGAAGAGCTGTGAGCTCAGAATCGTTAGAGAGAGTCTGACCCATGGCAATAGCTGAACCATCCACCTTGGTGGCCGCTGAGATCGTCACGGACACTCCATCACGTGCCCGCGTGGGCTAGCTGTGGGAGGGGGTGGGGGGAGGGGCAGGGACTGCACACCCGGCACCGAAGTTTCACCGCTCGTCAACCCCAGCGACACTCGGTCACCATCACGATTCCTGTGGTTGTGGAACAATCACACGGTATTACAAGTAAGGTGGAACAGTGCGTTTAATGTGAACAAAAATGTACAGGTGCCCTAGCCCCTACAACTAAACTGTGCCCGTCACCCATGCCAACTTACTCAGTGTCTCTTTTTGTTGCCTTACGGGCCCTACCACTACGTCTAAGCGATTCCCCAGATGATACAGCAGGAGTGGAGGAGGACTGCTGCGAATCGCCCCCTTCGACTCATTTCTCCTTCGGCAAGCGTTTCCTGGGGCGACCTGGCCTTGATGGGCCAGGCTGCTCTGCGGGCGTCTCGGGTGACGTTGTGCCACCCTGCTCTGCCTGCTGCCCACCCGATGCACCAGGGATGGGATGGGGGGAGGCCGAGAATTCCGGGACGTCCCGTGGTGGAGTTAATGGGACGGGCCCCGAAACCTCCTCCTCCCTCGGGGAGCCCGGTGGCCCCCGGGCCTCACTTTGGGACAGAGGTGCGAGCGAGGAGGTGCCCCGTCGCACCACTGACACCTGGCGCTGCCAGTCCTGGAGACCTGCAACAGTATCCACCAGGATCCGAAGGTTTGCAGAGACGGAGTCCAGGGAGTTAGACATTCCCGCCAGGGACTGTGCGACCTCAACCTGTGAGTGCACGACACCATCCAGCACGTGTGTCAGGCGGTTGATGCTCTCCGCGACTGACTGCTGGGACTGTGCCATCGACTTCTGGGACTGTGCCATCGACTGCTGGGACTGTGCCATGGCGTGCTGCGACTGGGCCTGACCTGCTGAGACTCGGCCAAGGCCCGCAGCGCGCCGGCAATGTCGTGTTGGCTCTGGCGCATTGCTGCCTGCGAGAGGGCAACCCTGTCCAGGGCCGAGGATGACGCTTGCACATTAAGCCCAACGCCTTGCATAACCTGACCCATTGCTTTCACCGCGGATGCCACCCGTGCGGTGTCGGCCTGGGTTGCTGCCATGAGCGGCACCACTCCCTGCTCGTGGACGCGGATCGACTCCTCTAACAGCGTCTGCAGAGTCTGGAAGACAGCCCTCATCCCGTCATTGTTTCCCTGGGTTTCTTGATGCATCGGCTGTGCGGGTGGGTTGAGAAAGTCCAGGAACTCGGAAAACGTCTGGGAGCCAGCTGCATGCTGGGCCTGGCCTGGCCTCCGCCAGTCCGGGCCCTCGGCTGCTCCGACCTCCACCTGCTGTACCTGCTCAGCTGTGATGTGCCAACCAGACTGTGCCCCAGGAGACTCATCACTAAATAGGCCAACCAGGGCGAGTGTCTCTGGGATGGTGGATGGTGTGGGAGATAGCTGTGCCGCAAGCTCGAGGTCGTCTTGGGTTCGACGCCTCCCCTATGTCATCGGCCCGCTGAGAGGCCGCAGGGCGTTCGCGGGCCATTTCTCTCTCTTGCTCTGTCGCCGCCCTCTGGGCGTCCTGCTCCACAGATTCGGTTGGGGAGGATGGGACTCCCCGCTGATCGGGCACCCTCTCTTGTGCGGCCCTGGGTGAGGTGGGGGCAGATGCCTGTGTCTGCCTGGAGGCAGACGGCCCTGGTCATTTGGCATCGCGTCTTAGGGAAGAGAATGAAACGGGTTATTTAGATTCGCTTGGCCGGGCGCTGGACGGTCCCAGTTGGCAGGGTGTGAAGGGACAGTGGATGGGGGAGGTGTCCAAGTGGGCAGGGTGTGTGAAGGGACAGAGGATGGGGGAGGCGTCCAAGTGGGCAGGGTGTGTGATGGGACAGAGGATGGGGGAGACGTCCAAGTGGGCAGGGTGTGTGAAGGGACAGAGGATGGCGGAGGGGGGGGGGGGGGGGTTGTTTGTCATGCAGGGTTGTCTCACTTGTTGCAGCTCCGCCAACCTCGCATTGCGCGATCTCCCGGGTGGCAGATACCCCAACAAGGTCCAGTGCCCTCTGCTCAAATGTGGTGAGGGGGCGCAGGATGGGCGAACCCCGTCCAGTCTTGTTCCGCTCACGGGTGTTGTGAGCGGTCTTGTCCTGTTGGGGGAGGGGGCATAGGTAGATCATTACAATACGGCAGGTATCAGCAGGCCGTTCAGATACTGGCACAGTTTGGGGGTCAAGTTGTAATAAGACCATTGCATCTCTCCACAGGGGCCAGAGCGCTGGGTCTGTGACTACTTTGTGAACCACCCTCAACTCACTCTGCCCCAATCCCCCTCCACCCCCCCGTGCCAGGGGGGGAGGTGGGTGATTAAGTTAAGTGGGGAGGGATGGTTGTCACCCGGGGGCACCCTCTTGGCACTTACCCTGGCAGCCCTGGTGAGGTTGTGCATCTTCTTCCGACATTGGTCTGCAGAGCGAGGGGTCTGCCCCACAGCACTGACAGCAGCAGCCACCTCACGCCAGGCCTGGCGCACTGCGCTGGCAGGGTGGTGATGCCCTCTACGAGGGCAGATGATGCCCCTCCTCTGCTCGATTGATTCGAGCAGCATCTCCACGTCAGCCTCAACGAATCATGGGGCTGCTCTCCTGAGCTCCGACATCCTGGCCTAGTTTCTGTGCTCACCCCCGCCCTTTTACAGCGTCGGGCGGCATCACGTGGGCGTGTTCGTAGCGTCGCCGCGTTCCGGCATCATCGCGCACGTGATTGACGCGGCCCCGATCCTAGCCCATTTCCCGGACGTGAATACCTCGGGAAATGGGCCGTGTCGGGCCTTCGCAAAAGTCGGCCGTTTTCACGGCCAACTTCGCGATTTTCCGCGGGTGCGGAGAATTGCGCCCAAGGTGATTCTTCCTTAATAGCTGGTCAAAAGTCTTCGAGTCGGGAGCCTCCGGGGACGTGAGGTGCCTAATCTGGGGAGACAGTGGCATAGTGGTATTGTCGCTGGACTAGTAATCCCGAGATCCACAGTCATTATCTGGGGACCCGGGATCAAATCCCACCATGGCACATGGTGAAATTTGAAATTAATAAAACAAAATCTGGAATTAGAAGTTCAATGATGACCTCAAAACCATTGTCAATTATCGTAAAACTCACCTGGTTCACTCAGGTCCTTTAGAGAAGGAAATCTGTCATCCTCATCTGGTCTGACCTACCTGTGACTCCTGATCCACAGCCATGTGGTTGATTCTTAAACACCCTCAGGGATGGGCAATAAATGCTGGTCCAGCCAGCGATGTCCACGTCCCATAAACACATTTTTAAAAATCAATTTATGCGTTTCCCAATGATCAGCATTTCCACTCACAGTTTAAATTATTCCAGCTCTTGCTGAAGCTTCTCTACTTTCTTAATTGTTCTTTCCTTCCCCCCCCCTCGATTCATGACGACTCTTGACAGCGATAAAAAACTTTTACCTAATCGCCAATATGGTGGTTTGAGATGTTCTTTGACGGCTTCCTGTAGTTAACAAAGAGGTTTATTGATGAAAGGCAAAGGCAATTAGATAACAGGCACAGAACACTATACAACAGGCTTTTATCAGGGACCCATGCAAACTCCCAATTGACTGCTGTTTACATACTCCCGCGCGATTAGCCCCAAGCCAGTCACATGTCCATGGAGCCTGCACCCTTACAGGGGCTACTCTACCACAAAAACAGTCTCAACATCTCCAAACTATCAATGAAACTGAAGTCCCTCACCCTGGAACCATTCTTGCGAATCTTTGCTACACCCTCCCTAAAGTCTTCACATCCTTCCTAAAGTGTGGCACGTAGAACTGGACGCATTTCTGCAGTGGAGGCTAAACTAGTGTTCATTGTAAATTCCTCTCTTTTGTACTCTCTGTCTATCTGCAGAAAGCCCAGGATTCCATATGTGATATATGTGGGGGGTGACTTGATTGGGGTATATAAGATCATGACAAGGTGGATGTGGAAAGGATGTTTCCTCTTGTGGATAAGTCCAGAACTAGGAGGCACTGGTTTTAGGGAGGCACGGTGGCACAATGGTTAGCACTGCTGTCTCACAGCGCCAGGGACCCAGGTTTGATTACGGCCTTGGGTGACTGTGTGGATTTTGCATGTTCTCCCCGTGTCCCCGTTGGTTTCTTCTGGGTGGTCTGGTTTCCTCCCACAGTCCAAAGATGTGCAGGTTCGGTGGATTGGCCATGATAAATTGCCCCTGGGTGTCCAAATATGTGCGGGTTAAGTGGATTCGCTATGATCAATGCATGGAGTTGGGGGATAGGGAGGGGAGTGGGCATAGGTAGGGTGCTCTTTCAGAGAGCTGGTTGCAGACTCGATGGGCCGAATGGCCTCCTTCCGCACTTTAGGAATTCGACAAATATGTCTTTTTTTTTAATTTTAGAGTACCCAATTATTTTTTTCCAATTAAGGGGCAATTTAGTGTGACCAATCCACCTACTCTGCACATCTTTGGGTTGTGGGGGTGAAACCCACGCAGACACAGGGAGAATGTGCAAACTCCTCACGGACAGTGACCCAGAGCCAGGATCGAACCTGGGACCTCAACGCCGTGAGGCAGCAGTGCTAATCACTAGGTCACCGTGCTGCCCTCAATATGTCTTTTTAACCACTTTCATAACCTGTCCAACTACCTTCATTGATTTATGTAGATCTAACCCCAGGTCCTTCTGTTCCTGCGCCCCTTTTAGAATTCTATCATTTAATTTAGATTGATATTAATATTTAGTTTGTATTTTTCTTTTTTACTGTTGGTCTACTCCAGGGGTGGGCAAACTACGGCCCGCCAAAGGTATTTCTGCGGCCCACCAAGTCATTAAAAAAAAAATTAAAAAAAAAAGTTTAAAAAAAAAAAAATTTTTTTTAAGGTTAATGGGGGGGGCTGTTGGGTTACTTACTGGTATAGGATGGATACGTTGACTTGAGTAGGGTGATCATTGCTCGGCACAACGTCGAGGGCCGAAGGGCCTGTTCTGTGCTGTACTGTTCTATGTTCTATATGAGGCGCCCAGAATCATAACCGGGTGAAGTAATTGTTTTACTTAATATACTATGCGGCCCTTTGTGAATTGTGAATTTCTGAATGTGGCCCTTGCACGGAAAAGTTTGCCCACCCCTAGTCTACTCTCTCATACTTCTTTATCAGAGATGGTCTTCCAGCTCATTTTGCCTTCACTCTTCCAATAGTCCAGTCTCACAAAGATAATTTATTATTTGCCTGTGAACTGCTGCAGTTATATAATCATCCCAGATACATTCACTTAACAAATATTAACTTACTTCATTGTATGTTGTGACTCCAGGTTGTCACTTCCAAATTAATCTCCGTCCTTTATCCAATGATAAAGACTGAAATATGGGGCAATATAGTTTTATCTGGGCAATGTAAGCTGATGGGTAGACTCAACAATTAATGTTCACCTGAAGCTGATAGGGCCATGGTGCTGCTACCCTGGTCCTCTTCTTGCTGCTGAATCATTGCTCCATCAATTGACCCTTTCCCGTGATTTGTGTTGGATGCTAATGCCTAAGAGAATAAAAAAAGAAGTTTGTCAGGCAAATAGCAAAAGAAGACAAGATGGACCACATGAACCTCTTGTTATGCTTTAAACTCCTGTGGTGTGAAGTGCCATGCTTAGGAGGAACCGCGCAGAATTCAAATAGAGCGAAGTTATTGAATATTTTTAAGGTGGAGGTAGATAGATTCTTGTTGGACAAGGAAATCAAAGCTTATCGGGGGTACATGGGTATGTGGAATTTGAACACAAACTGATCTTATTCAATGGCAGAGCAGGCTCGAGGGGCTGAATGGCCTTCTCCAGATCCTATTTCTTATGTTCATAACTTCCACTTAATGATGTTTGTTGCTCACAGGGAAATCACTGTTGGTGTTCATCACAAATTGAGGCAGATTCTCTGACCATGGTCGACAGAGCTTTCCTCTACATTTGGTAATGTTGTACCTAACTTGAGAGTGATTGAAAGCTAAATGATCTAACGTCTCGGCATAGACACGCGTGACACTAATTTGTTTTGCCTTGTTCAACCAGGAATTGTGATAAATTACCAGCACCAATCCTCCACAGTTGCACCAAGGTTGAAGAAAGTAGAAGAGGTGAAGTAAATTAAAAGGCGATAGGTGAGATTTTCCAACCTCCCCATGGAGTGCGAACCAACAGCCACGGTGCACCGGAAAAGCAGCTCGCCGTGGCGCAGCGTGGCCGGTGAAAGTCCGGAGACCCCGCTCCGGGATTTACCCGGCTCGCAATGCCTTGTGAGATCCAACGCAATCTCGTTAGATGTTGCAATGTGAATCCCACCCACAATGGGTGGAATCACCCTTTAGCAAATCTGCATATTAGAGTGAGACAGCTCACCTCACTCTAATGTGTAGATTCCTGAGGTACCTGAGGCTTTGGGATTCATCCCCTCCGCCTCAGGGATCTCGGGCAAGTTCATTCAGCAGTGATTTAATTGAAGAAGCATCATGTCTCCCAGAGGAAAAGGAGGCAAAGCACTGGGTAAAGGTGGAGCAAAGCGGCACTGCAAAGCGCTTTGTGATAACATCCAGGATATCACCAAACCAACAACCCCGCGCTTGGCTCGCCGTGGTGGTGTCAAATGAATCTCGGGTTTGATCTATGAGGAGACCCGCAGGGTGCTGAAGGTTTGACTGGACAATGTGATCAGGGTGTGGTCACCTACACTGAGCACGGCAAGCACAAGACGGTTACCGCCATGGGTGTGGTTTATGCTCTGAAATGCCAGGGCCACACTCTAACCCTAACTCTATGGATTCGGTGGCTGAGAAAATCCACCCGATTTTAGCAAAACTGATCCCCACAAATGGGGACCAGACAGAGTAGCATGTGTGGTTCTCCAAGGGGATCGGAGGTCCACAGCTGCATACCCTTCAGGCAGTGTTGTGCCCTGACACTGCTGGTGGCACTTGAATACCCTGGCAGTACCAGCCTGGCACCCCGGCAGTGCCACCTGGGTCCTAGATTAACACTGACAATGTATTTTCCCTCAAAATCTCAATGGCATTGGATTGGATTGGATTGGATTTGTTTATTGTCACGCGTACCGAGGTACAGTGAAAAGTATTTTTCTGCAAGCAGCTCAACAGATCATTCAGTACATGGGAAGAAAGGGAATTAAACAAAATTCAAGAAAATACATGAGAATACATAATATGGCAACACAAGATAAACAATGTAACTACAGAAGCATTGGCATCGGTTGAAGCATACAGGGTGTAGTGTTAATGAGGTCAGTCAATAAGAGCGTCATTTAGGAGTCTGGTGACAGTGGGGAAGAAGCTGTTTTTGAGTCTGTTCGTGTGTGTTCTCAGACTTCTGAATCTCCTGCTCGATGGAAGAAGTTGGAAAAGTGAGTAAGCCGGGTGGGAGGGATCCTTGATTATGCTGCCCGCTTTCCCCCGGCAGCGGGAGGTGTAGATGGAATCAATGGATGGGAGGCAGGTTCGTGTGATGGACTGGGCGGTATTCACGACTCTCTGAAGTTCCTTGCGGTCCTGGGCCGAGCAGTTGCCATACCAGGCTGTGATGCAGCCCGATAGGATGCTTTCTATAGTGCATCTGTAAAAGTTGGTAAGGGTTAATGTGGACATGCCGAATTTCCTTAGTTTCCTGAGGAAGTATAGGCGCTGTTGTGCTTTCTTGGTGATAGCGTCGACGTGAGTGGACCAGGATAGATTTTTGGTGATGTGCACCCCTAGGAATTTGAAACTGCTAACCATCTCCACCTCGGCTCCGTTGATGCTGACAGGGGTGTGTACAGTACTTTGCTTCCTGAAGTCGATGACCAGCTGTTTAGTTTTGCTGGCATTGAGGGAGAGATTGTTGTCGTTACACCACTCCACTAGGTTCTCTATCTCCCTCCTGTATTCGGACTCGTCGTTATTCGAGATCCGGCCCACTATGGTCGTATCGTCAGCAAACATGTAGATGGAGTTGGAACCAAGTTTTGCCACGCAGTCGTGTGTGTACAGGGAGTAGAGTAGGGGGCTAAGTACGCAGCTTTGGGGGGGCACCGGTATTGAGGACTATTGTGGAGGAGGTGTTGGTGTTCATTCTTACTGACTGTGGTCTCTTGGTCAGAAAGTCAAGGATCCAGTTGCAGAGTGGAGAGCCAAGTCCTAGGGTTTGGAGCTTTGATACGAGCTTGGCTGGGATTATGGTGTTGAAGGCGGAGCTGTAGTCAATAAATAGGAGTCTGATGTAGGAGTCCTGGTTTTCGAGATGCTCTAGGGATGAGTGTAGGGCCAAGGAAATGGCGTCTGATGTGGACCGGTTGCGACGGTATGCGAATTGAAGTGGGCCAAGGCGTTCCGGGAGTATGGAGGTGATGCGCTTCATGATCAGCCTCTCGAAGCACTTCATTACAACTGACGTCAGGGCCACCGGGCGGTAGTCATTGAGGCATGTTGCCTGGTTCTTCTTTGGTACCGGTATGGTGGTGGTCTTCTTGAAGCAGGTGGGGACCTCGGAGTGGAGTAGGGATAGGTTAAAGATGTCTGTGAATACCTCTGCCAGCTGGTATGCACAGGCTCTGAGTGCATGACCAGGGATCCCGTCCGGGCCCATCGCCTTCCGTGGGTTCACTTTCAGGAAGGCCGATCTGACTTCGAAAACTGTGATGGTGGGTATGGGTGAATTATGGGCTGCTGGGGCACTCGACAGCGGATTGTTGGTTACCTGCTCAAACCGGGCATAGAATGCATTAAGTTAATCGGGGAGGGGTGCGCTGCTGCCAGAGATACTGCTCGGCTTCGCTTTGTAGCCCATTATGTTTGAGATCCACTTGAGATTGGATAAGGATATCAACTTCTGGTTATAGTTCCCACGCATGGTTGAGTGGTAAGTTAATACATCATATAAAGTAGCATCTGTAGACTATTTGACTGCATTGCTCCTGGCAATGTGTCATTTGGAGGAGCTGGCTGCATACTGTGCAATGGCCAGGAATATTCTGTTACCAGCACTGCATTCCTCTTCAAACGATCGGAACACACACACAACAATGGTTGCATAATCAGCTCATTATTTTTGGAAGGGGCGTGCATTCGCTGAATGCCTTGGAGTCCGATCCAACACAGGATCGTTGGAATCGAATTATAATTTTTTCATCACAGTGCCGGAGAACATCAGTCTCCAACATCAAGACATTTTTAAAAACCTTTTTATTCCCTTTACTGAGAATGCGTTGCCCGGGACAACTCTTCCGATAGCCGCATGGGTGTTTTCTCTTTATCCTTTGGTCCCCATGGTGAATCATGTTGGACTAGATTCAATCAGCCAGTGTCTATCTTCTTGGATCATCCTTAAGCAAACGTTCTCTGTGGGAGATTGAGAATTGGCAGAAGATAACGAATTTCAAGACTTCTGCTAAAATCATTCTCCAAGCAGAACAGCACATGGGAGATTCAAGAGAGAAGCCCAGTTTGACTAACCATCTTAATAGCTTAGTTTCTTCTTGAACCATTAAAATATGAACATTATTTATAGCAGGGAGACTAACTGAGGAATGAGTCCCAATCGATTTTAAACATGAAATTTGCTCTGTTGCTGAACTTTGTCCTTCTCGACCTGAACAGCACGAGGCCCCACATTTACACTGCGGTTAGAGAGCTACAGTTTGGACTCGAAAACCACCAGATTCAATGTGTTCCGCAGCTGGATCTGGAGTTGGTTTGATCTGCCAACAACTCTCCTTCACCCTGGCATCTCGATGTGGTCATCGTGGGTGAGGCCAGCACTTATTGTGCATAGCTCTGAGTGATTTAGGAGGTCGCTTCATAGGGCCGTTCAGAGTGAGACACATTGTAACGGGGCTGCTGACACATAGTGGGCTGGGTTCTCTGATTTTGAGGCTATATCCGGAGGAAGTGTCTAGTTTTACGATGAAAATGTTGCCGCCGCGCCCCCCCCCCCCACCGATGCTCCACCTGGTGGGGGCTAGCAGCTGCGCCACGTAAAACCCCCGGCGTTCCCAACAGAAACAGCCGGAGAATTGCCGGGTCTTAGGTCACGTATGCGCACGGCGATGACCTGCAACGGTCACATCGTACAAAATGGCGCCAGCCACGCTGGGACGCGGTCTGCCAGATAGTGTCCCCTTGTAACCCCCCTCGCCACCCCCAGACCATCCTCCACCAGTACCCCCAGCCCCTGCTGAAGCCCCTCAGCCAGTGGAACGGCTCCCCGACCGCACCCCCCCCCCCCCAACTGTGGCGGTGCTGGACACAATCCGCAGCCACCACACGAGGTTGACGAAAATTCAGAGCACACGTGTCCCATGCTGTAGGGAAGTCGGCCCATCAGGGGAGGGCCTTCAGGTGACATCCTGAGGCCGTCCCAACGACGTGCGGCGGACTCACCAATGACGCTGTTTTGAAGAGGACGGAGCATCCGAAAACAGGCGCTGCCCCCGATTTCGGCTTCAAAAGGGATTCTCCGCCCGATTGCCGATTACGATTTTGGTGTCGGCAAGTCGAGAATGCCACGTTATGAATCAGACTGGGCAGGTACTGCGGGTTACTTTCCCCAAAGGAGGTTTCAGGACAGCTTCATTGTCACTGTTATTGAGGCCCAGCTCTTTCACTTCCCCATTTCTAAAACACAAGGTGCAGGATTCTCCGTTTCAGATACTAAGGGCAGGATTCCCTGTCCCGCGATGCTAGAATCACAAAACACAATCAGGTGGATGTGGTGGTATAACTGGGAGGTTTACGGTACCTATCTGCCACTGGTGCAGAGCACTCGCTGCCCATTGGCTCAGGTCGGTCATGTGCCTCTCTGCTGAGTGGTTGAGGCTAGTCATGTGACTGTTCACCCATTGGGCGAGAGGCAAGTAGTCCCGCCTACGAGGCGGGGTATAAGAACCCGTAGGACCCGGCAGTCGGCCTTTCTCTGTAAGTCGACTGCTGGGAACACAACTAGTTGATTAAAGCCTGATATATGGAACTTCTTCACGACTCGAGTCCAATTGATGGTGCATCAATTTAATCAACTAGAATTTTGGAAATGGAGCTTCGGATCAAACCAGACTGCCTCCGCATCAGCCCGTATGCTACAAACGCGTCAGCAACTTTTAAACATTGGCTGGCGTACTTCAACAGCTACCTCTCCACCACAAGCAGCCAGCCCACCAAGGAGCAGAAACTCCACATCCTCCACACGTGCGTGGGCACCGCCGTCCACTCGATGATTGAGGATGAACAAGACTATGACGCGGCCATGGACCTTCTGAAAGGGCATTTTCCCAAGCCTGTTCACCAAGTCTACGCACGGCATCGCCTGGCTACAAGGCAGCAGTTCCCCGGTGAGTCCCTTGATGAATTTTATCGGGCCCTCATTGTCCTGGGGAGAAACTGCGTCTGCCCGCAAGTTACTGCGGCAGAACATACGGAACTGTTAATTCGGGATGCCTTCGTTGCAGGCATGCAACCTTCTGCAGTACGCCAGCGACTATTAGAAAAGGACACTTTAAGCCTCGCTGAGGCACGGACCCTCACGTCCTCTTTGGAGGTTGCCGACTGAAACGACCGCGCATATGCCCCTGGCCGCGCGGCAGCCCCTTGGGCAACGTGGCACGCAACCCCCCTGTCCCCCGCCGACTCCGACCCCCTCCAGGCCTGCGCTGCGGGGAGCAACGATAAGCTCACGGGGCCTCGCTGTTACTTCTGTGGCCTGGCCAAGCACCCTGCCCGTGCTGTCCAGCCCGCGCCGCAGTCTGTAAGAGCTGCGGTAAGAAAGGTCATTACTCGGTGGCCTGTCAGTCAAAGTCGGTCGCTGCTGTTCCGCGCAGCGACCGCGGATCATCCCCCCGCGCTCCTCCAGGGCCCCGCGCGGCACACAGGCCTCTCTGCTCCCGCTCCCGGCCCCCACAGGTGACCCACGGACTTCCTTGACCCTGCCCCTAGCCACCACGAGTGACCCGCGGACGCCGCCATTTTGGGTCCCGGACACCACGTGTGGGTCCTGAGCGTCGCATCTTGGGGCCCCAACCCCATGTGCGGGCCACGGGCGCCACTATCTTGGGGCTCCGACTCCATGTGTGGGTCCTGGGCGCCGCCATCTTGGGGCCACGACTCCATGTGCGGCCAATGGGCACCGCCATTTTGGATCAATACAGAGGATCCCACCAGCGACTCCTCCGCAAGCGAAGACGACCCAGACTTCCTGCCACGACACGCTGCAGTGATTCTCGACCAGTCGCGACCACGCACGCTCTCTACGGCGACGACACAGATCCTTCTCAATGGACATGAAACGAGCTGCCTACTAGACTCCGGGAGCACAGAGAGTTTTGTCCACCCTGATACGGTAAGACGCTGCACGCTCCCCGTTCACCCGGTCAAGCATAAAATAGCTCTAGCCTCAGGTTCGCACTCCGTGTGCTGCGTAGTTGACCTCACAGTCCAGGGGAGGGTTTTTTTAAAATTATAAACTCCTCGTCCTCCCCCACCTCTGCGCACCGGCACTCTTAGGACTGGATTTCCATTGCAACCTGCAGAGCTTGACCTTTAAATTCGGCGGCCCTATTCCACCCCTTACTGTCTGCAGCCTTGCGTCCCTCAAAGTGGACCCCCCTTCCTTGTTTGCGAACCTCACCCCGGATTGCAAACCCGTCGCCATTAGGAGCAGACGATACAGTGCCCAAGACCGGACCTTCATCAGGTCCGAGGTCCAGAGGCTGCTGAAGGAAGGAGGCATTGAGTGCATAGCCGAGTGATAGGCCCTGAGCCCGAACGCATGCGCCCCCTGATAGAACTCCCTCTCCCCAACTCCCTCAAATCCCTTAAACGCTGTCTGGGTTTCTTCTCTTATTACGCCCAGTGTGTCCCGAACGACGCCGACAAAGCCCGCCCCATCATCCAATCCAACACTTTTCCACTGTCGATGAAGGCCCGCCAGGCCTTTAGCCGCATCAAAGTGGATATCGCAAAAGCCACGATGCATGCTATCGACGAGTCCCTCCCATTCCAGGTCGAGAGCGACGCGTCTGACGTAGCTCTGGCAGCCACCCTGAACCAAGCGGGCAGACCCGTGGCCTTCTTCTCACGAACCCTCCACGCTTCCGAACTCCGCTATTCCTCGGTGGAAAAGGAGGCACAGGCCGTAGTCGAAGCTGTGCGACATTGGAGGCACTATCTGGCCGGCAGGAGGTTCACCCTCCTCACAGACCAGCGGTCAGTGGCCTTCATGTTTGACAATGCACTGAGGGGCAAGATAAAGAACGACAAGATCTTGCGCTGGCGGAACGAGTTGTCCACGTACAACTACGATATCTTGTATTGTCCTGGGAAGCTCAACAAGCCTCCTGATGCCCTGACCCGCGGTACCTGCGCCAGTGCGCAGATTGACCGCCTCCGCACCCTCCACGCAGACCTCTGCCATCCAGGGGTAGCCCGCTTCTATCACTTTATCAAGACCCGCAACCTGCCCTACTCCATTGAGGAGGTCAGGACCGTGACCAGGGATTGCCACATTTGCGCAGAGCGCAAGCCGCACTTCTACCGCCCCGAGCAAGCGCATCTGATAAAGGCGTCCCGCCCTTTCGAACGTCTTAGTATGGACTTCAAGAGTCCCCTGCCCTCCAACAACCGCAACACCTACTTCTTAAGTGTGATTGACGAGTACTCCCGCTTCCCTTTCGCCATCCCCTGCCCTGACATGACCACAACAACCGTCATCAAGGCCCTCCTCTCCATTTTCTCCCTGTTCGGTTACCCCGCGTACTTCCACAGCGACCGGGGGTCCTCCTTTATGAGCGACGAGCTGCGTCAATTCCTGCTCAGCAGGGGCATCGCCTCTAGCAGGACGACCAGTTATAACCCCCGGGGTAACGGGCAGGTCGAGCGGGAGAATGGCACAGTCTGGAAGACCGTCCTACTGGCCCAACGGTCCAGAGATCTCCCTATCTCCCACTGGCAAGAGGTCATCCCCGATGCCCTTCATTCAATTCGGTCTCTCCTCTGCACTACCACAAACCAAACGCCTCATGAACGTCTTCTTGTTTTCCCTAGGAAGTCATCCCCACTCCCGCCTTGGCTGGCCACACCCGGGCCCATCTTGCTCCGGAAGCACAAGTCCGACCCGTTGGTTGAACGAGTCCAGTTACTCCACGCTAACCCGCAGTACGCGTACGTGGAGTATCCCGACGGTCGGGAGGACACCGTCTCCCTTCGGGACTTGGCACCCGCCGGTGTGCGGCCCCAACCCCCCACATCAATACCCTCCTCCCAGTCCCCATTCCCCCTGGCGCTCCCGGCGCCCCCGCAACCCAGTGCACAGGAACCCGCTCCCCCAGCCAGAGTTTCACTGGCACCGACCAGGGGTACGGACACAGGATCACAACCGCCGCTTCCGGAGTCACGGACGGCCACCGGCCCGACGTCACCGACACCGCTGCGACGGTCCAGCAGATCATCGAGGGCGCCCGACAGACTGTTCGTGTCGATCTGATGTTCCACTGGACTTTTATCGGACTCCTCGTGTCATTCAGAGTTGCAATGTACAAGTTGCACATGTTTTTTGGTTTTTTTTGTAATTATGTACTGTTCATTGACGTTCTTGTATCTGCACAGTCGTCGCGAGCCAGTGGGCAGCCGCCATTTACCTCGGTCACCTCGTTCTCTCTAGTCATACCACCAGTCCAACAGCCCTCCCCCCCCCTTCTTACTCCTGCCCCCCCCCCCTCCCCCGGCTTCTTTCTCCACAAGGGGTGAATGTGGTGGTATAACTAGGAGGTTTACGGTACCTATCTGCCATTGGTGCAGAGCACTTGCTGCCCATTGGCTCAGGTCGGTCATGTGCCTCTCTGCTGAGTGGTTGAGGCTAGTCATGTGACTGCTCACCCATTGGGCGAGAGGCAAGTAGTCCCGCCTACGAGGCGGGGTATAAGAACCCGTAGGACCCGGCAGTGGGCCTTTCTCTGTAAGTCGACTGCCGGGCACACAACTAGTTGATTAAAGCCTGATATATGGAACTTCTTAACGACTCGAGTCCAATTGATCGTACATCAGTGGAGAATTACTCATGTGGTAAAAATGGTGGTCAGCGCCGGGCGCCCAACAGAATGCCATGGTCCGGTGCCTCGACAGTGGCATCAATGCATTCTACTTCGCATGTATATTATTTGGCATATTATTAACGGGCCTCTGCGATACTCTGCCCCCGCCAGGAGGAATTACCAACAGCGAGTTTGACTTGTGGTTTTAAAAATCGGAAACAGGTGCTGAGAGAGGAGGTGGGACATGCAGAGGTGTGACCGTGTGCTGCCTGTCCTGCCGCTGGCAGGGCAGGCTAGGGGGCGGGGGAGGGGGGGGGGCGTCCGTCAGGACCAGGTGGGGGGGCAGCAGTGGGCAGTGACAGGGGGGCAATCTGGGGATGGGCCATGGTGTTGGGATGATCTCCCACAGGGCCAGGGTTTCCAGGCACAACAGCCATTGCCACTGTCTGCAAGGCAGCCATCTTGCTGTGCACACACTGGCCGCCCACCGTGGCCCGTAGTTGCGCAGAGAGACACCGGCCAAATGGGTGCACCAACCCACCATGCCCGCATTCCATCCCCCACCCTGCACTCCACCACTCCTGCACGCTACCCCCACCCCTCCACCGCACCAACTCCACCCCCCCTCCTAACCGGCTGCCACCGCCAGCGGGGCATCACGCAGCCCACCCAATAGCAACACCCACAGTAGCCCCGACAGGATAGCGCTGGGCTGGCCAGCCACAAATAGCCCTGCCTGCACGGATGGGTGCCTGTCATCAGGGATGGGCCGGGGTCTGATGCGCCCGTGGCACCAGGCATAGATGGGGTCACGGGTGTGGTGCACAGAGTAGAGTGCCAGGAGGAATGGCTGGTGGTTGACACAGGGATAGGGGATGGAGGGGACAAGTGGACATGTGGGGGCAGGGATTGCAGTGCAGGCCGGGCTACCATGCAGTCCATTTGACCTGATTGGGCACGGGGATACACACCCTGCTAACATGTCTGCCTTTCACCCCCTGCAGGCAATGGCTATCAGAATCCAACCAGGAATGGTGGCCTTCAATCTGGCCGATGCAGCCCTGGGGTTGCACTGAAGCTGTAAGAGCAAGAGCTGCTTAAGTGGGACCCTGCAGCGGCAGAGCCTTCCCCAGAGGAACAAGAAGAAGCCAGTGAGGATGGAGAGCTAGCTGCCCAACAAGACTGAGGAGGAGGTGGAAAGGAGGTGTCACATGAGGCCTCGTGTGTACCGGCAGTGTCTGTCTTTCGAGGACCTTTCAGAGCGTGCCTGTCGTTGAAGACTCCGGCTGAGCAGAGGGACTGTACAGCATAACTGCCAAATCATGGCACACTTGGCACCGCGTGGGTATGGGGGAGGACACCTGTTCCCAATGACTGTCAAGCTGACGGTCGCCCTGAACTTTTACGCCATAGGGTCTTTCCAGGCACCAAGTGGGGACCCGTCTGAGATCTCACAGACCTCAGTGCACAGATAGATCTGCGACGTCACAGAGTCGCTGTATGCCCAGTCGGCAGTGTGGACCGAGACCACCCGGATGCACGGGCAGCAGGCTTTGTCACCATCACCTGGATGCCCCAGGTCCAGTGGGTGATCAACGGGATGTATGTCGCCCTCCGAGCACCGGCCCATGATGGTCCGGTCTTCACAAACCGAAAGGGGGACCACTCGATAGTCCAGCTGGTGCGTAACCATGAAATGCACATCATGTACCTGTTAGGCAGGGAGGAAGTGGTCGAGTGAGGGAACCATGGGTTACTAAAGCAGTTGAAACACTTGTCAAGAGGAAGAAGGAGGCTTATGTGAAGATGAGACGTGATGGTTCAGTTGGGTCGCTTGAGAGTTACAAGTTAGCTAGGAAGGCTCTAAAGAGAGAGCTAAGAAGAGCCAAGCGAGGACATGAGAAGTCTTTGGCAGGTAGGATCAAGGATAACCCTAAAGCTTTCTATAGGTATGTCAGGAATAAAAGAATGACTAAGGTAAGAGTAGGGCCAGTCAAGGACAGTAATGGGAAGTTGTGCGTAGAGTCCGAGGAGACAGGAGAGCTGCTAAATGAGTATTTTTCGTCAGTATTCACACAGGAAAAAGACAAAGTTGTCGAGGAGAATACTGAGATACAGGCTACTAGACTAGAAGGGCTTGAGGTTCATAAGGAGGAAGTGTTAGCGATTCTGGAAAGTGTGAAAATAGATAAATCCCCTGAGCCGGATGGGATTTATCCCAGGATTCTTTGGGAAGCTAGGGAGGAGATTGCTGACCCTTTGGCTTTGATCTTTAAGTCATCTTTGTCTACAGGAATAGTGCCAGAGGACTGGAGGATAGGAAATGTTGTCCCCTTGTACAAGAAGGGGAGTAGAGATAACCCCGGTAACTATAGACCAGTGAGCCTTACTTCTGTTGTGGGAAAAGTCTTGGAAAGGTTTACAAGAGATAGGATGTATATTCATCTGGAAAGGAATAATTTGATTAGAGATAGTCAACATGGTTTTGTGAAGGGTAGGTCGTGCCTCACAAACCTCATTGAGTTCTTCGAGAAGGTGACCAAACAGGCGGATGAGGGTAAAACAGTTGATGTGGTGTATATGGATTTTAGTAAAGCGTTTGATAAGGTTCCCCACGGTAGGCTATTACAGAAAATACAGAGGCATGGGATTCAGGGTGATTTAGCAGTTTGGATCAGAAATTGGCTAACTGATAGAAGACAAAGAGTGGTGGTTGATGGGAAATTCTCTGACTGGTGTCCAGTTACTAGTGGTGTGCCACAAGGATCTGTTTTGGGGCCGTTGCTGTTTGTCATTTTTATAAATGACCTGGAGGAGGGTGTAGAAGGATGGGTGAGTAAATTTGCAGATGACACTAAAGTCGGTGGAGTTGTGGACAGTGCAGAAGGATGTTACAAGTTACAGAGGGACATAGATAAGCTGCAGAGCTGGGCTGACAGGTGGCAAATGGAGTTTAATGCAGAAAAGTGTGAGGTGATTCATTTTGGAAGGAATAACAGGAAGGCAGAGTACTGGGCTAATGGTAAGATTCTTGGTAGTGTGGACGAGCAGAGAGATCTCGGTGTCCATGTCCATAGATCCCTGAAAGTTGCCACCCAGGTTGAGAGGGTTGTTAAGAAGGCGTACGGTGTGTTAGCTTTTATTGGTAGAGGAATTGAGTTTCGGAGCCATGAGGTCATGTTGCAGTTATACAAAACTCTGGTGCGGCCGCATTTGGAGTATTGTGTGCAGTTCTGGTCGCCACATTATAGGAAGGATGTGGAAGCATTGGAAAGGGTGCAGAGGAGATTTACAAGAATGTTGCCTGGTATGGAGGGAAGATCATATGAGGGAAGGCTGAGGGACTTGAGGCTGTTTTCGTTAGAGAGAAGAAGGTTAAGAGGTGACTTAATTGAGGCATACAAGATGATCAGAGGATTAGATAAGGGTGGACATCGAGAGCCTTTTTCCTCGGATGGTGATGTCCAGCACGAGGGGACATAGCTTTAAATTGAGGGGAGAAAGATATAGGACAGATGTCAGAGATAGGTTCTTTACTCAGAGAGTAGTAAGGGCGTGGAATGCCCTGCCTGCAACAGTAGTGGACTCGCCAACACTAAACGCATTCAAATGGTCATTGGATAGGCATATGGACGATAAGGGAATAGTGTAGAGGGACTTTAGAGGGGTTTCACAGGACGGTGCAACATCGTGGGCCGAAGGGCCTGTACTGCGCTGTAATGTTCTATGTTCTATGTTCTATGTGTGTCTGCGCCCAATAACTGAGCAGTGTGAAAAATGGCTTCTTCCTGGCACACTCTGCGGTTCCTGACACATTTGAGGTGCCCCCCCCCCGGGCACCAAGGGATATCCGCTGTGGTCGTGGCTGCTGACGCCTATCCGGAGGCCACAGACCGCGCCGAGACCCGCTGCAACGACGCCCATGCAGCGGCCAGGGGCGTAATTCAGCAGTGCTTCGGCCTCCTGAAGATGCAGTTCATGTGCCTGGAGGGGCTCTCCAGTATAGCACTGGGAGGGTCTCGCACAGCATGCTGAGCTTCTGTGCCCTCCACAACATCGCGACGTGCTGGATAATGGGGTGAACACCAGGCCTTATCCAATGAGGAGGATTTAGGGGAGGATGAGGATGGGCAGGACATGGGGCCTGAGCAGGCACAGGAGGCCGAACAACGTGTGTGCCAGGGCAGGCATGCTGGGACGCCCTAATTGCCTCTAGGTTCACCCCCTCAGGGCCTGGTCAGTGGCATGAACATCCCGTCCACCCCACGCACCCCTCCACCTGCCAACCACCCCCTTCCATGACCACCCTCCCTGTGCCATCTCCCCCCCCCCCACCCTTGCAGCCCACTCCATGATTCCTATCTACCTGACTACGGGGGGTGGACCCTGGGTTGGGAATAACAGTGGGTCTGCCCCATGGAATGGAGAATGATGACGACTCATTCTGGGATGAGCTCTGGTGCTCCGCATTGTTTGACAACATCTGGCCGCTGCCCACGTTAGCACATTCCACCATCGACCTGGGTGATCCTTGGATGCGAGCATTCATGAAGATTCCAGTTCAGTGATCTTTTATTCCATGGGTGCCAAACGTATAAGTAGCCACCCCAGAAAGAAATAATTAAACCCTCAATAATCTTGGTCCAAGTGCTGATGCCAGGACTGAATCGATGGATTTCCATGACTACTAAACTGGCGCCGATCCGAAGCAATCCAGGATCCGTTAATGGGCGAGCACTGGCACTACATGGCACTCAATCGATTCCAATGAAAAACGGTGTCCAATCCGCCAGGGTTGGGTTTGCCACTCAAGAGACTGACAAGCTGCAGCCGCATGTAAGCACTCCACTCCCCACACACACACAAGCCAGCCAACGATATGGCAACACCGAGAGAGGCACCCCGGTTCACGGACACAGAGCTGGAGACGCTGCTAAATGCTGCTGGGGAGGGGCAGGCCCACTCTGTTCCCCTGGAAGGCTGCCACCCGCTGCAGTACACTGGGGCAGAGCGCTGTGGTGTTCTTTGTGTTGCTTATTTCAGGATGTTTGGCATAGTGTTCACAAAGACCACAGAATAGCTTTAACTGAAACAAAGCTACAAATTTATTTACATGACTAAACTGTGTTTTGACACTTGGGCCGGGATTCCCCCGTAGTTGGCTGTGCGATTTGTACCGGTGCCAAGAGGGGCGTGAACCACTCCATCGTCGGGCCGCCCGGAATTTGCGGAGTCCTCCGCACTTCCGGGGGCTTACCTGGCAATGGAGGGGTTGGCGCCACGCCAACCGGTGCTGAAGGGCCGCCGCCGGGCGGCGTGAGTTGCCGCATGCGCAGGACTGCCGGCGTGTTTTCTGCGCATGTACAGGGGGTTTCTTCTTCGCGGCAGCCATGGCGGAGCCTTACAGAGGCCGGCGCGGAGGGAAAGAGTGCCCCCACGGCACAAGCCCGCCCTCAGATCGGTGGGGTCCCAATCGCGGGCCAGGCCCCCCCTGCCCCCCCCCCAGGACCCCGTTAGACAGCCGACAAGCCAGGTCCCGCTGAGATGGACCATGTCCATTTCACGCCGGTGGCTGCTCGGCCCACCGGAGAATTGCTGGGGGTTCCGCTGCCAACGGCCCCCGACTGGCGCGGCGCGATCCCCACCCGAAAACAGATGCCGGAGAATTAGGCAGCCGGCATCGGAGAGGTGGGGCGGGATTCACGCCGCCCCGCAGCGTTTCTCCGACCTGGCGGGGGGTCGGAGAATCCCACCCTTGGTCCTTTAGAATACAGAATTAATCAATAACATCTAACTACACTCATCTACTGCTAATCTCACGACTGGTATAAATGGGAATCTAACCTTAGTTGCACGCTCTGCTCTTCTGACCTTCACCAGCTAACTCCTGCATACACTCCTCCCCTAAGGTCTCGCACCACTGCCTTATATAGTTGTAGTGTGAATTGTCTCAAGCCAGAACAGTTGGTAGGATTTTGCAAGTCCAGGCCAGATGGTGGGGAGTGGATGTAATGCGACATGAATCCAAGATCCCGGTTGAGGCCGCACTCATGCGTGCGGAACTTAGCTATAAGTTTCTGCTCGGCAATTCTGCGTTGTCGCGTGTTCTGAAGACCACCTTGGAGAGCGCTTACCCGGAGATCAGAGGCTGAATGCCCTTGACTGCTGAAGTGTTCCCCGACTGGAAGGGAACATTCCTGCCTGGTGATTGTCGCACGATGCCCGTTCATTTGTTGTCGCAGTGTCTGCATGGTCTCGCCAATGTACCACGCTTCGGGGCATCCTTTCCTGCAGCGTATGAGGTAGACTACATTGGTTGAGTCGCACGAGTATGTGCCGCGTACCTGGTGGGTGGTGTTTCCACATGTAATGGTGGTATCCAAGTCAATGATCTGGCATGTCTTGCAGAGATTGCCCTGGAAGGGTTGTGTGGTGTCGTGGTCGCTGTTCTGAAGGCTGGGTAATTTGCTGCAAACAATGGTTTGTTTGAGGTTGCGCGGTTGTTTGAAGGCAAGTAGTGGGGGTGTGGGGATGGCCTTGGCAAGATGTTCATCTTCATTGATGATGTGTTGAAGGCTGCGAAGAAGATGTCATAGTTTCTCCGCCCCAGGAAAGTACTGGACGACGAAGGGTACTCTGTCGGTTGTGTCCGTGTTTGTCTTCTGAGGAGGTCGGTGCGGTTTTTTGCTGTGGCGCGTTGGAACTGTCGATCGATGAGTCGAGCGCCATATCCCGTTCGTGACCTGGGATCACCCCCTATCTCTGGATCTGTAATGATTTGATTACCCGCAAATGCTCACATTCCAAGCATTGTCTGGCATCTCTGACTTTGTCTATATAAATGTTTCTGGAACATACCTCTCCATTCACCTGAGGAAGGAGCAGTGCTCCGAAAGCTAGTGATTTGAAACAAACCTGTTGGACCTTAACCTGGTGTTGTAAGACTTCTTACTGTGCTCACCCCAGTCCAACGCCGGCATCTCCACATCATTATATAGTTGTAATTATAGCTCCCTCTACTGGCTACTCTCGACACTGCATTAACCCTTGCAATACTGATAGTTATGATAATACCTGAGATGCAGGTGGCAGAGGTTGTGAATGCTGTGGGCCTCACCACCAAGACTGGACAGCAGTGCAGGGAGAAGTTTCACAACCTTCTCAGGGCGGCCAGGGTGAGTAGGCAGCACCGTGCCCCTGGCACCAACCCAGTCCTACAAACTCGTATCTCACAGGCAGTCTGCTCGCACCCCATCCTGCACCACATGCCAGCACCCATATTGCCTGCCATGGCCGGGTGTCCTGGTCACAAAGATCACCAGCTGTCCATCCCCTGTGCAGCATGCATGCGACTGTCTAATACTTTGTGCTTTCTGACTCGGCTCTTGGCCCCCCCCCCCAACACCACCCCCTGCCCCCACACCCTGCCAGGATAACTGCAGAGAGAGAGAAGGCCGGAGGGCTTACTGCTGGACCCGTGGCCCCTCACTGTCATGGAGGCCTGGCCTGGATGGTGGGCCCGGAGAGAGGGCATTCGCTCAGGCAGAGATCAGCAATGGGCAACCAAGTGAGCCCCTGCTACGTGCAGCAGTACATCAAGTGGAGGTAGGAACGCTTGACGGGGGAGACAGTCGGAGGGCTGCCCGACCACAGGGACTAGCTACCGTCCAGGTGGGTCGCGGGCTTCTGGAAAGAGCAGTCCCATTGAAAATGGAGATGCAGACACAGAGCCGGGGACTACAGGAGGGGGTGCCAGAAACCAGCCACCTGCAAGGGCAGGAGGCCGTGCCGACCATGCATGCCATCCAGGCCATCACCGTATGAGTGACGTCAGCGGTGGAGATCTTGGGGGCAAAGGTATCGGCCATGTGTTAGGATGTCCAAGGTCTGGGGCACAGTGTGCGGACGGCGGCTGAGGCACTTGATTGAACTACCCAGTCACAGGCAGCCATATACCAGGGCCACATGGACATTGCTGCAGTGCTCCAGAGCTTGGTCCAGTCACAACAAGCCATGGCTGCGGGCATCAATGGCATAGGCCTGGTGCTGGTCGACCTGAACCAGTCAGAGAGGGACATGGCCCAGTCCCTGTGCTCCATGGCCATGAGCACAGGTAGGGCAACACGGTGGCGCAGTGGGATAGCACCGTGGTCTCACGGCGCCGAGGTCCCAGGTTCGATCCCGGCTCTGGGTCACTGTCCGTGTGGAGTTTGCACATTCTTCCCGTGCCTGCGTGGGTTTCGCCCCCACAACCCAAAAATGTGCAGAGTAGGTGGATTGGCCACACTAAATTGCCCATTAATTGAAAAAAAATAATTGGGTAATCTAAAATTTAAAAAAATAAATAAATAGAAATGAGAACAGACCTCCGAGACTGGTAGCGGCATGTGGCAGGGAAGCACCGGGAGCTTGCTCCAGCCACACCCACCATTCCCAGGAGTAGCCTGGGGGCCACATGCAGCCTGAGGAAGGAGTTGGTGCTGGGGCCCTAGCCTGTGACTCCCGCAGCACCTCTGAATCCGCCCCTCCTGTCCCTAACACATCCGATGCCCAGCAGGCAGAACAGGGTGACCCCACGGCACCTGGGTCACCTGAACGACTGCTGGGCCTGTCTAGGCCCAGTCACTCCAGAGTACGGGTGCCAAAGGGGCCAGATCACAGGGCGAGATTCGCAGCAGGCTGCCTCTGCTCGTGATGGACCACCTAAGGAATCACCGAGACAGAGCGTTAGGACCTGTAAAGCCGGAAAGCTCGACATCATTTCAGCTGGCATGTGTGCAGCGGATAGGATAGTGTTAGGAGCTAGGGCACATGTATACATCACAATAAACACCTCAGTACACTAACGTTCTGACCAGCCTCGGTGTTCTGTCTGCAGGATGTGAGAGATGGGCTGGGCTCGGTGCAGAGGGTGTGCCAGGTGAGAGGGGTGGGAGGCCACTGGTGGGTGTTGTGGGTATCGATGGTGTGTATGTGCCAGGGGCCCCTCGGGCAGCCATGGCACATAGCCCTGGTCCGCAGCCCCACCCTGTCCCCTAGGGCACCCTGGAGCCCGTCCCCACCTCCGCCATCCCCAAGGGTTTGATGGGACTGAGCAGTGGAATGGCCTGCTCACATGCAGGGATCACCCGGGTGGACGGTGGAATGTGCTATACGGGGCAGGAGTCAGACTCCGTCCAACAATGCAGAGCACCAGAGCCCATCATGGAGCGGGTCGTCATCATCCTCAATCCCATAGACTAGACCCACTGATATCGCACACCCAGGGCCAGCACCATGTAGTGAGGCAGGTATGGAGCACTTAAAGGGGGACGTAGGTGTGGGAGGGTGGTGGATTCAGGGAGGGTGGACAGATGCGGATGTGATTCGGGGGAGGTGCAGAAAGGGTGGACAAGGGAGGGGTGTTTTGAAGAGGGCGCGGGGTGGTGGGTGGGTCATTTGGGCTGCTGGTTGCCAGGCCGCTCAGTCAGGCAATTAGATTATCCTGATCACAGCAGCCCAGGGGCACACATTGTGTGGCCCCTAGTGACTGCATGAGCCCATGCCCTGCCCATCTTGGCCTTCCTCTGCATCCTCCCCATCAGACAAGGCCTGGCTTTTGTTCTCCTCTTCCAGCATTTGCCCTCTGCTGCACGACGTTATGGAGGACGCTGCAGGCCACGACGATGTGGAAGATCCTCCTGGGGCTGTATTGGAGAGCCCCTCCAGAGCGGCCCAGGCACCTGAACCGCATCTTTAGGATGCCCCTTGTCACACCCCTTGTGCGTGGCATGGGCACCGTTATAGCAGTTCTCCATATTGGTCTGTGGCCTCCAGATAGGCGTTAGCAGCCATCACCACAGCGGATAGCCCTTGTTGCCCAGTAACCAACCCCTCACCCAGAGCATGGCCAGATGTGCCATGATCTGGCAGAGACGTCGCACACTCCCCTTGGTCAGCCGGAGTCTTCGGAGACACGCTTGATCTGGCAGGTCCTCGAATGACAGGCGCTGCCGATATGCACGAGGCCTGATGCTGCATCTCCTCCCCATTTCCCCCTCGGCTCTCCACCCTCACTGGCTGGCCCTGTTACTCTGGGGCAGGCTGCGGTTCTGCGGGGCCCTCCCTGAGCAACTCCTGCTCAGTGCGTCCCCCAGGGCTATGTTGGCTAGGATGATGGCAACCATGCTAAGTTGGAAACCAAAGTCTATTGTCTGCAGGGGGTGAAAGGCAGACATGTTGGCATGGTGCGTACCCCCATTCCCGATCAGGGCCAATGACTGCACTGTGGCTCTGACTTGCACTGCAGCCCCTGCTCCCGCATGTTCCTTTCTCACCCTCCTCTCCTATCGCATTCTCACACCCACCGCTGGCCATTCCCCCGGATCTGCCCCATGCACCATACCCTTGGTCCCGTCGGTGCCTGGCATAGGTGGGGGGGGGGGTCCTCTGGCCCTGGCACCTGTCTCTGCTGGCATGGGTATGGCTGGCTGGCCTTACACATGCCAGTGGTACGCTCTGCGGCCCTTCTCTGGAGCCCTCCTGTGGGATCTAGTGTTGGCGTCCCACCTGGGTGGGCCGCATGATGCCCCACCAGCAGGGTGACACCTGGGTGTGGGTGGGGGGGGGGGGGGCACCCATATGGCTGGGGTTGCTCTGTGCAACCATGGGCAACTGTGGGAAGTCAGTGGGGTGTGCAGCAAGATGCTTGCCAGCTACGGCAATGGTGACTTGTGCACGGACAACCTGGTCTTAGTGGGCCGCCCCGGACCCCAAGGCCCATCCCCTGGTCACCCCTCACTACTCCCCCTGGCTGTAGCAGATGCCACCCCCAGCCAGCGGCAGCACCAGCAGCCCATTGTTGCGCCTTTGTGAACGAGTCCTATCTCCTCCCTCTCCGTCAGCAGCCATGTACAGCACCAGCTTCCCGATTTTATGCACCACAAGCGAATCTCGCCATTGGTATTTCCTCCTGGTGGAGGCGGAGCATTGTTTGAGGGCTAAAGAATACCCGGGGGGGGGGGGGGGGGGCATTAATGATATGCCAATGGCGACTACAGTACAATTTGCATGACCATGCTGGCGCGCAGCGTAGTACATCTTCACGTCGCTGTTGAGGCGCCGGAGCATGGCATTCCATTTATCGCACAGGACCATTCCCGGTTTTTGGCTGACGCATAATTCTCTGCTCAATCGTGTTTCCCGATTCCAGAATCAGCCAACAGCGAATCCCGCCCAGAGAGCGCATACCAAACAGTTATTACTTTAACAATCGAGGTTTGGTTTGACAGCTAATTCTTGATGCTGAGCGAGGCCAGCAGTGCAGTTTCAATTCCTGTTCCTATTCAAATTGATTTTTGGTCATGAAGTAACAGGGCCACTTAAATTGATTGAGGAGATATTGGTGAGTCAGCGTTCTGAGATTACCTTGTTGGGCTATGTGTCACACTTTAGGGAGAAATTAAATAGGGCTGGTGAGTTGGCTAGATTGCATTTTAGATTGTTCACAGTATGTGATGAAAAAAGGGGCAGATTAGAAAGCAAAAACTCACAGCTTTGTTAATGGGGAGAAAGCATGCTTAAGAATGATATAATTGAAGGGAGTTGCAGAGTTGTGCGTGGACAATAGGAAAATCAATGCAGGTATGAAGTCAGATTTGTATCCTGTTCCTATAGTTTGGAAGACTATATTCAAAAAGTGGGACAAGCAAAAATTATTACCAGTGGTAAATGAACCATTAAAAGCAAGTTTCAGTGGGCCTTATCAAATCAAAAGGAAATTGAGTGAGGTGAATTATTTGGTAAGAACGCCAAACAGAAGGAGAACTCAGAGTGTGCCATCTTAATATGATCAAAAGTTATTTTGATAGGGAAGGAGAGAAGAAGAATGCATTAGTAATTATAACTCAGATAGAAGAGATTAATCCAGATGATTCTGAATTTGACATTTCTCAAATTAGATTGGACAATGAGGAATTAATAAGAAATTTGGATAAATTACTGAGTTACCTTCTGGAGGAAAATCAAAGTGACCTGAAAGAGTTATTACAGTTACATAGAGCTTGATGTGGGAACAGCTTAGGAAGTGCAGAAGCAACAAAAAGAACAAAGAACAAAGAAAAGTACAGCACAGGAACAGGCCCTTCGGCCCTCCAAGCCCGCGCCGACCATGCTGCCCGTCTCAACTAAAATCTTCTACATTTCCGGGGTCCATATCCCTCTATTCCGATCTTATTCATGTATTTGTCAAGATGTCCCTTAAACATCACTATCGTCCCTGCTTCCACCACCTCTTCTGGCAGCGAGTTCCAGGCACCCACTACCCTCTGTGTGAAAAACTTACCTCGTACATCTCCTCTAAACCTTGACCCTTGCACCTTAAACCTATGCCCCCGAGTAATTGACCCTTCTACCCAGGGAAAAAGTCTCTGACTATCCACTCTGTCTATGCCCCTCATAATTTTGTGGACATCTATCAGGTCCCCCCTCAACCTCCTTCATTCCAGTGAGAACAAACCAAGTTTATTCAACCTCTCCTCATAGCTAATGCCCTCCATACCAGACAACATCCTGGTAAATCTCTTTTGCACCCTCTCTAAAGCTTCCACATCCTTCTGGTAGTGTGGCGACCAGAATTGAACACTATACTCTAAGTGTGGTCTAACTAAGGTTCTATACAGCTGCAACATGACTTGCCAATTTTTATACTCAAAGCAATTATACATGATTAGATGTAGGAACTCTATTCAAATTAAGCAATATCCATATAGACTAAATCCACTAAAGTTGGTATAGGAGACTGAAAGCCTGTTTAAGAATGATATAATTGAAGTGAGTTGCGGAGTTGTCCGTGGACTATAGGAAAGTCAATGCAGGTATGAAGTCAGATTTGTATCCTATTCCTCGTTTGGAAGACTATATTGAAAAGGTGGGACAAGCAAACCGACTTACTTAAATGATACTGGCAGAAAGGATAAAGAAAATTTTGGCTTTTGTGATGCAAATAGTCTGTATCAGTTTAAAGTTATGCCATTTGGATTGAAGAATGCTCCAGCGCAATTCCAAAGACTAAACAACAGAGTTATTTCTGGACTAAATAATTGTGCAGTGTGCATAGACGATCTGGTGGTGTTCAGTCAAACATGGAAGGAGCATTTGGAACATCTAAAATAAATGTTCGATCAACTACAGGAAGCTGACTTGGAGGAAAACTTGACTAAAAGTGAGTCACATTCTTAGTCCATACTGTTCGACATGGTCAGATGTGAATGTGAAACCAAAAGCTATTGGGGAGTTCCCAACACCATCAACAAGAAGAGAAGATCGAAGATTTCTGGGCATGAGTGGTTTCTCCAGAGCATTTGTGCCAAATCTCAACAGTATAGTTGCTGCACTGACTGAACCTTTACAAAAAATGGAAATTTCATTGGGCGTCAGAACTTCAGGAGGCATTTGACAATCTGAATACAGTGTTAACCACCGCACCAGTTTTGGCAACACCGAATTCTAACAAGAAATTTAAAGTGGCCATTGATGCAATTGACGTGGGTATTGGTCAGAAGAAGAGGATGGAGGTATAGAAAGGCCTGATGGTTATTTTTCCAGAAAACAAAATAGTCAACCATCGAGGAGACACTGAGTTTGATATTGACGTTGCAGGGTTTGGTACGTTTCGGCGTGGCCAGTTCGGCGTGGCCGATTCGGCGTGGCCAGTTCGGCGTGGCCGATTCGACGGAGGAATTTTTCGGCGGAGGGACGTTTCGGCGTCAAATTAGTTATAGTCGCAAAATGTTTGTGCAGCCCATTTCTTGTATCTTTTTCTTCCAGCCGCCTCAGATATCGTGTTTGTGCACCAAGCCGGGTCTCTTAAAGAAAGGCACCAACATTAAACCAGTTTGCCAGTGATCTACACTGCTGTCTTTACACAGCCGGTGTTACTGAAGATATCGTGTTTGTGCACCAAGCCGGGTCTCTTAAAGAAAGCCGGTGTTACTGAAAGTATTGAAGCAGCTGCCCAGTGATCTACACTGCTGTCTGACTTAACACATTGTGTAAAGTCACAATATCTTCAGTAACACCGGCTGTGTAAAGTCAGACCCGGTTTGGTGCACAAACACGATATCTGAGGCGGCTGGAAGGAAAAGATACAAGAAATGGGCTGCACAAACATTTTGCGACTATAACTAATTTGACGTCCCTCCGCCGAAAAACTCCTCCGCCGAATCGGCCACGCCGAAATGTCCCATTCCGATCGGCTACGCCGAACTGGCCCCGCCGAATCGGCCACGCCGAACTGGCCACGCCGAAACGTCCCATCCCCAACGTTGCAACGTTTTGATATTTACTTTGCTAACAATTAATCAGAGACAATCATAGAATTTACAGAGCAGAAGGAGGCCATTCAACCCATCGAGTCTGAATCAGCCCTTGGAAAGAACACCTTACTGAAGACCATGCCTCCACCCTATCCCCGTAACCCAATAACCTGACCTAACCTTTTGGACAGTAAGGAGCAATTTATCGTAGACAGTCCACCTAACCTGCATACTGTTCGATTGTGGGAGGAAACTGAAGCGCCCAGAAGAAACCCACACAGACAAGGGGAGAAAGTGCAAACTTCACAGTCACAGGGCAGCACGGTGGTGCAGTAGGTTAGCCCGGTTGCCTCACGGCGCTGAGGTCCCAGGTTCGATCCCGGCTCTGGGTCACTGTCCGTGTGGAGTTTGCACATTCTTCCCGTGTTTGCGTGGGTCTCATCCCCACAACCCAAAAGATGTGCAGGGTAGGTGGATTGGCCACACTAAATTGCCCCTTAATTGGAAAAAATGAATTGGGTACAGATTTGAGGTACATGATTGGACAATGAGGAATTTGAGGTACATGAATTGGCCAGAATTGAATGCCGGAACCTGGAGCTGTGAGGCAGCAGAGCGAACCACTGTGCCACTGTGATGTCCAATTGTTTATAATTGTTTTTACAGATCTTAATCCTTTGAAAAAATTGAAATGCAAGGCAGTTTAGAGGAAATTTATTCCTACTATCACTTAACTTGAAAATGATTCATGCAGCAGGAAGAGAAAAGTTGATTACAGATGCCTTATCACAACTTTGAGCTGTAAGAAGAATGGGACATTCAGAGTTGGAAAAGAATGACTGGAATGGACTATACTGATGTTTAAATTTGCATACATAAATATGATGAGATATGTATTATATAGTGCGATAGTAGTATTTAGTAATGAATAATGTTTAAAGTTGAAAAGGCTTTGGAAAATGAAGTAATCTTTTCATATTGCTGGTTTGATCATAGAAGACAGAGGGCAGCAGTGGAAGGGTGTGTTTCTGAATGGAGGGCTGTGACTAGTGGCATTCCTCAGGGATCAGTGCTGGGACCTTTGCTGTTTGTAATCTATTTAAATGATTTGGAGGAAAATGTAACTAGTTTGATCAGTAAGTTTACAGATGACACAAAGGCTGGTGGAATTGAGGATAGCGATAGGGACCATCAGAGAACCTTAGTTAGGCCGCACTTGGAATATAGTGTTCAATTCTGGTCGCCATGCTACCAGAAGGATGTGGAGGCTTTGGCGTGGGTACAGAAAAGATTTATCAGGATGTTGCCTGGTATGGTGGACATTAGCTATAAGGAGAGTTTGGAGACACTTGATTTGTTCTCACTGGAATGACGGAGGTTGATGGGATATCTGATAGAAGTCTACAATATGAGGAACGGTTGAGGACTCTCGGTCTGTACTCGGAGTTTAGAAAGGTGAGGAGGATCTTATTGAAACTTACAGGATACTGAGAGGCCTGGATAGAGTGGACGTGGAGAGGATGTTTCCACTTGCAGGAAAAACTAGAAGCAAAGGACACAATCTCAGACTAAAGGGATGATCCTTTAAACCAGAGATGAGTTTCCCGTACCAGCCCCCCCGGACAGGCGCCGGAATATGGCGACTAGGGGCTTTTCACAGTAACTTCATTGAAGCCTACTCGTGACAATAAGCGATTTTCATTTTTCATTTTCAGGAGGAATTTCTTCAGCCAGAGGTTGGTGAATCTGTGGAACCCTTTGCCGCAGAAGGCTGTGGAGACCAAATTACTGAATGTCTTTAAGACAAAGATAGATAGGTTCTTGATTAATAAGGGGATCAGGGGTTATGGGGAGAAGGCAGGAGAATGGGGATGAGAAACATATCAACCATGATTGAATGGTGGAGCAGACTCAATGGGCCGAGTGGCCTAATTCTGATCCTATGTCTCATAGTCTTATGATAGTCAGAATCTTTTTCCCAGAGTGGAAGAGTCAATTACTCGGGGGAATAGATTTAAGGTGTGAGGGACAAGATTTAAAGGAAATGTACGAGGCAAGGTTTTTACACAGAGGATGGTGGAAGCCTGGAACTCGCTGCCGAGGAGGTAGTGGAAGCAGATACGATAGTGACTTTTAAGGGGCAGCTTAACAAATATATGAATAGGATGGGAATAGAGGGATATGGTCCCTGGAATGGTAGGGGGTTTTAGTTCAGATGGGCAGCGTGATCGGAGTGCCGAAGGGCCTGTTTTTGTGCTGTGATTTTCTTTGTTCATGTTTTAAAGGGGAGGTGTAATGAATATAAGAAATTGATACATATTATATTTTATATCTGTTGCAGTAATCATGTTACAGCCTGTGTTAAGGTGCATATTTGTTGCAGTAATATTATCAAAGAACCTAGATTAAAGATATTCAGACAGTATGCCTGCTAAAGCTGTAATTAAGAAGTTGTAAAATGTGGGGTCATGATTGATCCTAACCATTTACTTGTTTACAAAGGTATGCCTAATGCAACATTGTTATGATTGTTGTTGATTCCCTACAGCGTAGATAATTTATGGGGGATTGTATTTAGGCCTAGCTAAGCAGGTGATGAAACATCATAGTGGGATACGGATAATGTCATCAATGGGAGGAGCCAGGTTTGTCTGGAGTTTTGCAGACTGCTTGGAGTTAAGTTGAACTGCAGTTTTGACTATCAGGTTGAGCAGAGGGTTGTGATAAAACAGAAGGATTTTTGGTTGCTGTTGAAAGGTTCCCTCTTCTAAAAATCTCTGCACTGATAAGCAAGAAAACCTGTCCTGTTAACTTTATTTATAAGTGGTATTTGAACTGTATTGGGGATACTTGGTTGGAATATTTATAATGAAGATGTAAGGCATAAGCTTAAGATTTTTCTTATGTTCAAGAACTGTTCAACTGATAATTGTAAAGTTATTTTCTTTTATGTTAATGTGGTTAATTCTGTGCTAAATTAAAGTTTATTTGAACATAAAAGACACATGTTGGCCAGAGTCATCACTCCTGGGGTCAAATATCCTTTCCTCACAGTTTTACAAATTAAAAAGTGTTTGGGGGTTTTTGTCCGATATCTTTTTTCGAAAATATTTTTATTGGCTTTTCTCATATTTATAAACAGTTGTTGCTTATATACATTACATTTTTCTTGCCCGTGCTAATTTGCTTTATTTTACCGAGAGGTTTGTTTTGTCCTTCATGTGACTGACTGTACATACATTTTGCTGCCCTCAGGATCGGTCAATGATATCCCACCTCCCCCCCCCCCCCCCCCCCCCCCCATTAGATTCAGCATCCTTCCTCTCTTGTGGTTTCACCATTTTCCTCCCCCCACCCCCTTACTGGCTTACTCCTCGTTGCTGGCCTCAAACAGGTTTTGGAACAGGCCGACAAACTGCTCCCAAGTATTCAGGAAGCCTTCCTCTGACCCTGGGGTGGTGTACTTAATCTTCTCCAGGTGGCAAAATTCCGAGAGGTCAGCGAGCCAGTCTGCAGCTGTGGGCGGTGCTGCCAATCGCCAGCCGAGCAGGATTCTCCGGCGTGTGATTAGGGAAGCGATAGCAAGGGCATTGGCCCCCTTTCCCATGCATAGCTCTGGCAGCTCCGATACCCTGAAGATTGGCACTATTGGGCATGGCTTCACCCTCACAACCTTGGACATTGCCTCGGAGAAGGCTGTCCAGAACCCAGCAAGCTTGGGGCCAGCCCAAAACATGTGGGTGTGGTTGGCCGGGCCCCTCTGGCACCGCTCACATTTGTCCTCCACCTCCGGGAAGAACCTGCTCATTCGGGTTCTGGTTAGGTGCACTCTGTGCACCACTTTGAGCTGCATTAGGCTTAGCCTTGCTCAGGGGGAGGTGGAGTCACCCTGCTCAGTGATTCGCTCCAGAGTCCCCATCCTACCTCAGTCCCCAGTTCATCCTCCCATTTTTGTCTGGTCCCGCCCAGTGGTGTTCGGGCTTTGTCCAGTAGCTGTCCGTATATTTTCCCACATAGCCCCCTCTTCTCGCTGCTTGTGCCTATCACTTCCTTTAGTGGTGTGCTTTCTGGGGCCCCGGGGCACCCTACTGTCCCTTTGCGGAGGAAGTGCTTTATTTGGAGCTGTCTCAATTCCTGTCCTTTTGCTAGTTTCCACTTCCTCGTCAGGTCGTCCAGTGTCGCCAGTCTGCGCCCTACGTAGAAGTCCCCGACCATCAGTGTGCCCCTGTCCCGCCTCCATCTTTTGAACGTGGTATCTAGCATGACTGGGGGGATCTGTGATTGCCGCACATGAGGGCCATAAGGGACATTTTGGCTATCCCGAAGTGTTGTCTCAACTGGGTCCACCTTCTCAGCATGGCCGCTACCACTGGGCTTGTTGTGTACCTTGTTGAGGAGGATGGGAATGCTGCTGTGGCCAGGGCCCGGAGGGTTGTTCCTTTACAGGATGCCTCCTCCATTTGTACCCAATCTGTGTCGGGTTCTTGTACCCATCCCCTCACTTTTCTGTCGTTGCTGCCCAGTGGTAGTATTGTAGGTTCGGTAGAGCCATGCCCCCTCTGACTTTCCCTCTTTACAGTGTCGGTTTGGGAACTCTCGGGTTCTTGCCCCCCCCCCCCCCAACACACACACACACAAACGCCATGATTAGCCTGCTACGTTTTGGAAAAATGCCTTGGGGGTGAATATCGGGATGGATCTAAACAGGAAGAGGAACCTTGGCAGTACGTTCATCTTGATCGTCTGCACTCTTCCTGCCAGGGAGAGTGGGAGTGAGCCCCACCGTTGAAGGTCTTTTCTTACTTCCTCGACCAGGCTGGTCAGGTTCCACTTGTGGATCTGTGTCCAGTCTCTGGCTATTTGGATCTTGTCCGATATCCTAACAAATGTTGGGGTCTGGTCTGGGATCCTAACACTCCCCAGCCTACTCCATAGCAAAACCATGGCATATGAGCCATGGTTCTGTGATCCCTTTAATAATTAAAGATGCTGCCTGCAGAAGGAGTAAACCAAGGCCTGAATCAAAATTGGAGCAGTCTAAGGTTTGCTTCATTGTCTACCACAACATACAATGCTGGGGCCTGCATCGTAATTCAAATAACTGGGGACATCTTACTGCAGATCTATCTGCTTAATGGATAAAGTAATGGTGGAATTTTCATGAACTTTGAATAAGATTACATAAAGACCAGTGGAATCATAAAGAGTTAAGTACTCAGCATTTCCATTTGGAAAATAACAGAGTACTATCACAATTAGAACCATAGTTGATTCAATTAATGAGAAAATTGGTTATGAGCATGATCTACAGAACTGTCTGGCTCAACTTCAGCTCTTCCATTTGCAAAGTTTCGCAGTGTTCTTTATTGAGCAAGAGACAGGTCACATCACGGCCTGATCGGGTTACAGGCACAAGCCATCTGACTGCATGGAAGACTTGGAACTGGATCTCTCGCTAAGCAGATCAAATCAATGCCTGGTTTCTTGGGAGATTGAATGTGAACTCGACAATAATTTATTACGTTGTTGACTTACAAAGCAGCAACCCTTCCCCCTGCCCCCTGAACAGGCACAAGGGAGGAAGGTTAGGGGTGAGATAAGGTTAAATTTACTTACGACTTAAGTTCCTAAGAACAGCAGATATATAAGTGCCACCATTATGTCAGAGAAAATGCAAAAATGTTTTGTCAAATTATAAGGATTTTTGTCCATAAAAGGCTAAGTAACTATGGCATCAACTGGACACAACGTTCTGAACAGTAAATCTAATCTCTGTGGAGGATGCAGCTGCATCTTTAGGCCTGGCTATCATCCTGTCAGTCCAACGTTAAATTGAATCCAATCTCCGAAAGATGAAAAGCTTGCTTTCATCTCAATGTCACAGAGGACCCTCTGCACCACACTCCGATCTTTCAGATAAATAAGATTCTCTGTTGAGGTTTCCAAGAACTGCTTTGGTGGTTTCCCAGCTCTGCTCGGTCAGCTTACAGTATTTGGATTCTGTTTCTCAAAGGAGAGAGGGAAAACCTCGTGATTTGGTTCTTGGTATCTTTTCCTCCTCTTTGGATGCCAAGTTTAAGATTGGCTGTGGTACCATTTTTATACCCTCTCCCTCCCCAGAACTTTAGTTGCCTATCCTGAGAACAATTCATGTTAAGGCTTACGTAGAACAGAATCATAGGACTAAATTTACCTGGCCCCTTAGTGATGGGGTTGGAGCCGTGTGGGCCCACCCAACACATTCCCACAACTGGGAAGCTTCCCAGGAGCAGGGCAGAGGGAGTGATGTACCATCAATTGGAGTGAAGACACGATTAGGATCCGAACTGTGGCTTTAATCAGCTAGTTGTTAGCCCGATGGTCGACTACAGAGTAAGGCCGACCGCCGGGAACTCTGGGTACTTATACCCCACCTCGGGGGCGGGGTCTACTTGCCTCTCGACCAATTGGTGAGCAGTCACATGACTAGTCCCAACCAATCGGACGAGAGGCACGTGACCAGCCAGAGCCAATGGGAAACCCCTGCTCTGCACCAATGGCAGTGCTCACATTCATACCACCACATTCACCCCTTGTGGAGAAAGAAGGCGGGGGGGTGTAAGTGGAAGAGAGAGAGGGGGGGAGGGGGGGTCCGAGGACTGGTGGTATGAGCAGCGAAAATCGAGAAAGGTGGGCTGCCCACTGGCTTGTGGCAAATAAAACAATACTACTACTACTTAAGGGGCAACAGAATAACAACAAAGTCAAAATGTCCCATGGCCGCATCAGATGGACACGATCAGCCTGTCGGGTGCCGTGGTGCTCTGGTGGACCGTCGCAGGAGAGCCAGTGACGTCGGGCCGATGGTCGTCCTTACCTCCGGGAGCGTAGGTCGTAGATGTGTCTCCGTACCCCGGGCCGGTGGTGGAGACGCTGTAATCGGGGGAGAGGGGGCATGTGCGCTGGGTCGTGGGGGCGCGGGGGGCACTGGGGGTAATTGGGGTTGGTGGGGGGGTGTTGATGTAGGGGGAGAAGGCCGCACAGCCGGCGGGTGCCAGGTCCCGAAGCGAGACCGTATCCTGCCGACCGTCGGGATACTCCACGTACGCATACTGCGGGTTGGCGTGGAGTAACTGGACTCGCTCAACCAACGGGTCGGATTTGTGCACCCGCACATGTTTCCGGAGCAAGATGGGCCCGGGGGTGGCCAGCCAGGTCGGGAGAGGGGATCCTGAGGACAACTTCCTGGGGAAAACAAGAAGACGTTCATGAGGTGTTTGATTATTGGTAGGACAGAGGAGAGACCGGATTGAATGCAGGGCGTCGGGGATGACTTCTTGCCAACGGGGAATAGGGAGATCTCTGGACCGTAGGGCCAGCAGGATGGTCTTCCAAATGGTGCCATTCTCCTGCTCGACCTGACCGTTACCCCGGGGGTTATAACTGGTCGTCCTGCTAGAGGCTATGCCCCTGCTGAGCAGGAACTGACGCAGTTCGTCACTCATAAAGGAGGACCGCCTGTCGCTGTGGATACACGCGGGGTAACCAAACAGGGAGAAGATGGATAGGAGGGCCTTTATGACGGTTGTTGTGGTCATGTCAGGACAGGGAATCGCGAAAGGGAAGCGGGAGTATTCGTCGATAACACTCAAGAAATATGTGTTACGGTTGTTGGAGGGGAGGGGACCCTTGAAGTCTATACTGAGACGTTCAAAGGGGCGGGATGCCTTGATCAGATGCGCTCGTTCAGGGCGGTAGAAGTGCGGTTTGCACTCGGCGCAGACATGGCAGTCCCTGGTGACGGTCCTGACCTCCTCAACGGAGTAGGGCAGGTTGCGGGTCTTAATAAAATGGTAGAAACGAGTGACCCCTAGATGGCAGAGGTCCGTGTGGAGGGAGCGGAGGCAGTCAATCTGCACGCTGGCGCAGGTACCGCGGGATAGACGCATCGGAAGGCTCGTTGAGCTTCCCAGGATGATACAAGATATCGTAGTTGTACGTGGACAACTCGATCCGCCACCGCACAATCTTGTCGTTCTTGATCTTGCCCCTCTGGGCATTGTCGAACATGAAAGCTACTGACCGTTGGTGTGTGAGGAGCGTAAACCTCCTGCCGGCCAGATAGTGCCTCCAATATCGCACAGCTTCAACTATGGCCTGTGCCTCCTTTTCCACCGAGGAATGGCGGATTTCGGAAGCGTGGAGGGTTCGTGTGAAGAAGGCCACGGGTCTGCCCGCTTGGTTCAGGGTGGCCGCCAGAGCTACGTCAGACGCGTCGCTCTCGACCTGGAATGGGACGGACTCGTCGATAGCGCGCATCGTGGCCTTTGCGATGTCCGCTTTGATGCGGCTAAAGGCCTGGCGGGCCTCCATCAACAGGGGAAAGGAGGTGGACTGTATGAGGGGGCGGGCTTTGCCGGCGTAGTTGGGGACCCACTGAACATAATATGAGAAGATGCCCAGGCAGCGTTTGAGGGATTTGAGGGAGTTGGGGAGAGGGAGTTCCATCAGGGGGTGCATGCGTTCGGGATCGGGGCCTATCACTCCGTTATGCACTACGTAGCCAAGGATGGCTAGACGGTCGGTGCTAAACACGCACTTATCCTTATTGTAAGTTAAATTAAGGAGTTTTGCAGTTCGGAGGATTTTTGGAGGTTGATGTCGTGGTCCTGCTGGTCGTGGCCGCAGATGGTGACGTTACCGAGATACGGGAAGGTGGCCCGTAAACCGTGCTTGTTGACCATTCGGTCCATCTCCCGTTGGAAGACCGAGACTCCATTTGTGACACCGAATGGAACCCTGAGGAAGTGGTAGAGGCGCCCATCTGCCTCAAACGCGGTGTACTTTTGGTCACTCGAGCAGATGGGGAGCTGGTGGTAGGCGGACTTAAGGTCCACCGTGGAGAAGACCTTGGGCGTGATTCTCCGCCCCCCACGACGGGTCGGAGAATAGCGGGAGGGCCTTCCCGACATTTTTCCCGCCCTCCCGCTATTCTCCCCCCCCACCGCCCAACTCCCGACACGAATCGCTGCCGCCGTTTTTTTACGGCCGGCAGCGATTCACAGCTGATAGATGGGCCGAAGTCCCAGCCCTTTACGCTGTTTTTACGAACGGTAAACACACCTGGTCTGGCCGTTCGTAAAAACGGCGGAAACAACTCGCTTTTTATAACCATGGCACCGATTGGCACGGCAGTACCACGGCCGTGCCAAGGGTGCCATGGGCCCGCCATCGGTGGGCACCGATCGCGGGCAGCGGGCCCGATGCCCGCGCACTATTTCTCCTTCCGCCGCCCCGCAGTATCCATTCGCGGGGCGGCTGAGGGGCATCCCGGCCCGCGCATGCGTGGGTTTCGCGCAAATACGCGATGACGTCATCCGCGCATGCGCGGGTTGGAGTCTTCCAATCCGCGCATGCGCGGCTGACGTTATATGACGCGTCAGCCGGCGCTAATTCCGGCAAGCGGGCTTAACGAAATTCGTTAAGCCCGTGATGCCGGAGCTTACGGCGTCGGGCTGCTAGCCCCGACCGGGGACCAGAATCGGTTCCCGGTCGGGAAGGGGCGCGCTGGCATCAAACCCGCCCAGGTTTGACGCCAGCCTTATGATTTCTCCCGTTTTGGGAGAATCGCGCCCTTTGTATTTCGCGATCCTGTTAACCAGGTCGGAAATACGGGGGAGAGGATACGTGTCCAGCTACGTAAACCTGTTGATGGTCTGACTGTAGTCGATGACCATCCGTTTTTTCTCCCCAGTCCGAACTACCAGCACTTGGGCTCGCCAGGGACTGTTGCTGGCCTCGATAACTCCTTCCTTAAGGAGCCTCTGGACCTCGGACTCGATAAAGGTCCGGTCCTGGGCACTGTAGCGTCTGCTCCGAGTGGCGACAAGTTTACAATCTGGGGTGAGATTAGCAAACAAGGAAGGGGGGTCCACATTGAGGGATGCGAGGCTGCAAACAGTAATAGGGGGAATAGGGCTGCCGAATTGAAAGGTCAAGCTCTGCAGGTTGCACTGGAAATCCAGGCCCAAGAGTGCCGGGGCGCATAGACGGAGGAGGATGAGGAGTTTGAAGTTTTGAAGACCCTCCCCTGGACTGTGAGGTCCGCTATGCAGCACCCGGTGATTTGGACGGAGTGCGAACCCGAGGCCAATTCAATCTTATGCATAACTGGATGGATGGGGAGCGCGCAGCGTCTTACCATGTCGGGGTGGACGAAACCTTCCGTGCTCCCAGAGTCCAACAGGCATCTTGTTTTGTGTTCGTTGAGCTGGACCGTTGTCGTAGTCTTGGCGAGCGTGTGTGGTCGCGACTGGTCGAGTTTGATGGAAGCAAGTCATGGTGAGAGTTCAGGATCATCCTCAGTGGCAGAGTAATCGCTTGCCGGGCCTTCCGTGTTGGCCCAAGATGGCGGCGCCCAGGACCCGCACGTGGAGCCGGGGCCCCAAGATGGCGGCGCCCATGGCCCACACATGGCATCCGGGGCCCAAGATGGCAGCCCCCGTGGGAACCTCGTGGCGGCTGGGGCAGTGTCAGCGGCGTCTGCGGGCCGGTCAGGGCAGCTGGGAGCGAGGGTCAGGAGGACCGTGGGACCGTGGGAGGTGGGCCGGAGAGGTTGGTGCGCGGCGCTGGGCCCTAGGGGTGCCCGGGGGGGGGCTAACCGCGGTCGCTGCACGGAAGACCACCGCGTAGTGGCCCTTCTTCCCGCAGCTCTTACACAGAGCGGAGCGGGCCGGGCAGCGCGGGCGAGGGTGCTTGGAGAGGCCACAAAAATAGCAACGGGGCCCCGCTAGTTTGTCAGAGCGACCCGCAGCACAGGCTTGGGGGGGGGTCGGGGTCCATGGAGGACGGGGGTGGCGTGTGCCATGAAGTCCAGGGGGTTGCTGTGCGGCCGGGGGCGTATGCGAGGGCGTTCAGGTCAGCAACCTCCAGGGAGGTTGCAAGTGTCCGTGCCTCAGCTAGGCTGAGGGTGTTCTACTCCAGCAATCGTTGGCGGATAGAAGGGGACTGCATGCCAGCAACGTAAGCGTCTCTGATTAAAAGTTCCATGTGCTCAGTCGCCGAAACTTGGAGACATGCGCACATTCTCCCTAGAGCTGCGAGGGCCTGGTAAAACTCATCGAGTGACTCACCAGGGAACTGTTGTATAGTTGTCAGGAGATGCCGTGCGTAAACTGCGTTGACCAGCCGGAGAAAGTGTCCTTTGAGAATCTCCATGGCCGCATCATAATCGCTTTCGTCCTCAATCATTGAGTATATCGCTGTGCCCTCGCATGAGTGGAGGATGTGGAGTGTTGCTCCTTGGTGGGCTTGCCGGCTGCAGTTGTCAGGTAACTGTTAAAACACACCTGCCAGTGTTTAAAGATTGCAGACGCATTTGAAGCATGCGGGCTGGTGCGGAGGCAGTCAGGCTTGATGCGAAGCTCCATTCCAAAATTCTAGCTGATTAAATTGATGTACCATCAATTGGACTCAAGACACGATTAGGATCCGAACTGTGGCTTTAATCAGCTAGTTGTTAGCCCGGTGGTCGATTACAGAGTAAGGCCGACTGCCGGGAACTCTGGGTACTTATACCCTGCCTCGGAGGCGGGGTCTACTTGCCTCTCGACCAATTGGTAAGCAGTCACATGACTAGTCCCAGCCAATCGGACAAGAGGCACATGACCAGCCAGAGCCAATGGGAAACCCATGCTCTGCACCAATGGCAGTGCTCACATTCATACCACCACAGGGAGGAAAGTTGGAAGTCCAGCCTGGTGATGCAACAGCCAATTATGCCACCCAAGGCCCAATTAGGGGATATTCTCTTGATGGGAATGGGATCTTCCTGTCATCAGAGCAGCCCTCCACCATGTTTGAAACCCACCAGCTCTCTCGAGGCAGCCCCAATAGGCCAAGGTCAGGGTGGAAAGGAACAATTGATGCCTAAAATTCCGTGCCCCACGAAAGGGGCCGGCAAACTAAATATTTTGACTGGCAAAATCAATCAGTGGACACTGATAGCCTGAACTGATGTGGGCCTTTTTAATCTAGCATTTGCAGAAGGCATCAGGGAGAGTATCCATGTTGATGCCCTCTTGCACTTTCCGATCTGGCTGAGCGGTGCCCATCTCTCCCTGAGTGATAATACAGTGGGCCTCCTGTTGGATCTCCTGTTTTTCTGGTCTGGCCTCCTCTTCAATTTGGCAGGGCTGTGGAAGATGACTTTGGGAAGATTGCTCTTGATGTCCTGAAATGTCTATTCCTAATCTCGAACTGAGACCAAAGTTGAGATTGTGACCCAACCGGAAAAATCACCAAATGGATACATCACAAATGGAAGCCATTCAGCCTGTTAAACCCATGCTATCTCTCTGCAAGAACAATTGAGCTAATCCGACTTCCCTGCACTTTTCCCTTAACTCTGTCTACACATGGACATTGTTCATTACAGCTGTATCTCTGCTTCCGAGCATAAGTCCCTTCATCCATGAGGTAAAGGGAAACACATCGCTAAACCCGGCCACAACGGGACTCTGATTTCTTTGCTAAATCGCTTCCATCATCTCTATCCCATTCAGGTCCCATGACCTGCTTACCTAAGTCTAAACACAATGTCTCAAATTATTTACATCCCAGAGAACTATCCACAGTACACAATATTCCGTAAACAAGTACACGGTTCGAATGAATGATTATCTCACTTTTATGACATCTCAACAACAACTTTAGCAGATCTACAGTCTGAGTACCTTTTATAATATTACTGCAACAAATTGATACCTTAACTCAGGCTTTTAAAAACCTTACTGCAACAGATATAAAATATAATCTGCACAAAAAATTCCTACATTCATCACAGAAGGAATTACAAACAAACAGTGTACAGCTTAGGCAGATGCTACACTTGGGGATCGGATCTTTAGTCAATCTCTCTCACTAAAACAGAATATTGGGGCCTGCTTTCAACAGAGAAAAGGAACTAGAACAGGTTGCACCTTGACAATATTAAGATTCTTCCCGTTCTATTGAACCTCACCCACAAAGGAGATGTTTTATGATTAACATATGGTGCAGTTGAACCAATTTGGCTCAGTGTCATTTTTATGCCATTTGAGTGTTGTGGACAATGTGTAATCACTGTTCTAACATTTGTTTGAAAGGTTTTCCCATCCCAGCTGCAGGGACTTGCTCTGTTTTGCTTTGGCTGTGTTCAACACTTGGCCAGAGTATTCCCTGGGCCAGAGCAAATCTCTGGCCATTTGTTCGATGTTTCAAAAAGTAGGCAAAAAGAAAGGTTGTTAAAGGTTACACGAGAAGCTGAGGAGTCATGAACGATTGCAGCACTATGCTGGATGGGTATCAGATTCCACATTCAAAACAAAAAGCCACTGTCTTATTTCACAGTTCTGGAAGAGAGACAGCAACTTGTTGAGCAAGGGGTGGAGCAAGTGTGGGGGCACGGCAGTCTAATTTCCATACCTAGTTTGTTGTTCTGAAGGAGTACTTGAAGTGGTGCACTATTTAATCAATCAAAGATGCATTAACCTTCTACCCACCTCCAGCTCCCAACGTTCTGCTAAATAATATCACCTATTACTGAGCTTGCACATCAGGTATGCTTGCATGTGGGGTGACAGTAGTGTAGTGGTTTTGTCACGGGACTAGTAATCCAGCGATCCAGCCTATTTCTCTGGGTAGATGGGTTCATTAACACCATGGCTGCTGGTAGAATTTAAACTTCATGAATTCAATCAATAAATAAAAATATGTACTTGAAAACCAGTCGGTAATGATGTGGTGGAACGATCATCAATTGTTGTAGAAACTCGACTGGTTCACTCATGCTCTTCAGAGAAGGAAATCCACCGCCCTTATCTGGTCCGGCCTACATGTGACTCCTGCATGTTTTCCGGCAGCAGGGGCAGCTCACCATTGGCTGCCGGTGGGATTTTCTGGCCCCGCCGATGACACTGGTTTCACATGGCTCGGCGGTCCGTCTGCGGGAGAACCCGCCACGGGGGCAGGGGGGTCACCTTTGGCAGACCGGATGTTCCCGCCGGCAGGAAGGGTCGGAAAATCCCGCTCCATGAAATTATCATCAATTGTCGTAAAAACCCATCTAGTTCACTACTGTCCTTCAGGGAAGGAAATCTGCCGTCCTTACCCGGTCTGCCCGACACGTGACTCCAGGCCCACATCAATGTGGTTGACTCTCAATTGCCCTCTGAAATGGTCTAGCGAGCCACTCAGTTCAAGAGCAGTGAGGGATGGGCAACAAATCCTGGACTAGCCAACAGCGCCCACATTCCCATGAAAGAATAAATAAAGAGAATACTTGAGGGAGAAAGGGCTGATGGGGTTAGATGAAGAGAGTGGGATGAGGCTCATGTGGAGCATAAATACTGACATACAGAAGGGTCTGTTTCTGAGCTATGGAATATATTTCTCTATAAAATCAGACAGATCGCTGACCAAACCCAAAACCTTCTGGTTCCGTACTGTACAGTTGCCAAAAACCCACTGGGGAGCCAATAAATCACCCTCTCCAGCAGACATTTCTGATGGGGCGGATTGAAGGCTCACCAGGAGATGGGAGAGGTTTAGTACATGTCTCCGTGGCTCACAATTCAAGAGAATTCTTTCAGCAAAAATATGAGTTTGGAGTCGCACCAATAGCGACTGGAGCTTAACAGCAAGGGAAGACAAGGCAAGGAAAAGTAAAACAATTTAAAGAAAACATTTGTTTCTGTGCACAGTTCTAGGGCGTGTACTGAGAATCTAAATAGTCATGTCCCCTGGGCCTGTTGGCAATCAAAGGAACAGCACTGGCTTATTATTGTAGCTGCTCATTGTTGAAATCTCCCACCTGCCCACTCCTGGCAAGCAGTAGCCAACACTTGTGGTTATTACACGCCATTCCATTGATATGCTCATTATTCTCTTGACACATGATGACCTCTTCGCCATTTTTGGCACCATCACTGCCAGGTTTCAGCGAGCGATCCTGGGATGGATTATTGAGCAAAATGATCGGTTGTTGGATCATTGCTAAATTAACAGGGAAGTTGGGAGTGTGGCAATAATTGAGCAGGTCACAATGATCTTCTGCCCGCCTCGCCAAGCCGTGGTGTCGATGTGTGGAAGGTGGCATGTTGGGTCAATTACCCTTTGAAATTAGGATGGTTTAATCTAAGCAATCCATCACGCTTAGAAATAAAACCTCACTTATCAGTTATTTGCTGAACCAACCCCTCCCAATCCAGTGAAAGCTCCCATCGCCCACAGAGACACATTCTGCTTCATAACCTTTAGAACTCGAGTAATTGTTTTTCTGGCTTCACACCAAAAACAAGAAAACCAAGAAATTGAGAAAATGTGAGCATGCTGCTTAATATTACATTTTTATACATCTTTTGATTGGAATTGTAAGGATGCCAGGAATTCTGCTGTCCCGATAACAAAATAATACAAATTTCTGTCTCGGGAAGACTCTTGCCAAATTTAAAAGGTATCAGATCAATTCACTGAGCTCAGAGATTGTTTGGGTCAGACAGGGTTCCACAGCTGCCTGTTCCCTGACAGACATTCCCGTCCATTTTGTCTCCACACCACATGCGAAAGCTGGCCGGATGGATGCCCCTTAAACGTACATTATATATTTTCATCTAACCATTAATTCATGTAAATAGGATGAACTGTATCAAGTCTACTTAGAAAATGTCAGTTAATGGCAGTGAATAGTTATTCAGTGCACTATTCAGAGCAGAATGTTATGGACAAAAATCTCTTTCTGTTCATTTCAATTTCAGATTCTGAGGCAGGAATTAACTTTGCAGTTTACGGCATGATCGTTTTCAGGTTATGTGAGTCTGGACCATGGGTAACTAGTGCTGCTGAAACCAGAGCCCGATGATCCATTCACAATTTGACCAGACTGCTTCCTCCCCCTTATCTTCCTCCGCTTCCTCCCGCTGTAGCCTCTGGAGCCCTGGTTGCCCCCACATGATGGTGAGGCTGTGGATGATTCAGTAAACCACAGGCTGGGATTTTCTGACCCTGCTGGGTGGGTGGGTGGGTCCCTGGGTGGAAGGCGCATTCCCCTCATGGTGGATTCCAACCCCCCCCCCTCCCCCACAGTGAGTTCCCCTCCTACCCTTTGCTCCCTCATATTGCTTGTTTAGCTTCCTCTTAACTGCATCTATCGTATTCAACTCAACACTGGTAGCAGGTTCCACATTCTAACCACGGGATTATTTACATTAAATTCTTGTGCTCATTTTCCGATACAACCTCAGCTCATTTTCCATCTGCCAACTATTATTTTCAATTTTAGATAGCTCTCCAGCCTGAGGGCAGATTTGTAAATTCATTAATTCCAGGTTTAAAAAATTATAAGGAGACAACACTGGGAATGCTAGTGTAGTGCTTATGTTACTGGACTAGGGACCCCGCGGCAGCCTGACTAATGCTCCAGAGGTACATGAGTTCAAATTCCACAATGGGAATTTAAATTCAATTAATTAAATAAATCAGGAATAAAGAGGTTGTGCCTGCGATAGTCTTTAAACTACTGGATTGTCTTTAAAAAATACCTAATTCACTAATGTCCTTTAGGGAACAAAGTCTGTCGTCCTTACCCGGTCTGGCTTACACGTGACCCAGACCCACAGCGATGTAGTTGACTCTTAACTGCCCTCTGAAATGGCCGAGCCACACTCAATTGTTAAGAGGACAGCTCACCACCACTTTCTCAAAGGCAGTTAGGGAGGGTCATAAATGCTGGCCTTGCCATATCATGTAGCTGAATATAAGAAGAAAACTCTCTGACCAAATACTGAGGAAATGGAGAGAGCAATGTTACTGTTGCCAGGAAACATCACAAAACACGTTGCATCAGCCCAATACTGTTGCAGCATTAGGAAAACAGCAGTTCTATTGCAGATGTTTAAGTCCGAAGTGTTCTCCGAAAGGGACTAATTACTTAACACCTCGTTCATACTTTTCCCAGAATTGTATGGCCGAAGCCAATTACATTTTCCTAGTGGGAAAACTAAAGAACAGGAAATTAAAGCATCCTTGTCAATGCGCAGGTAGTTTTGTTGAAGGGGAAGCAGTTTCCCGAAAGTCTAAAATGTGATTATGGAAGAAATGTTTACCCTTTCACACTCATTCTCTCTCTTAATCTCACCAATGGCAATGCCAAGTTCAATAGCAGCATGATAACTTAAGGGGAATGGAGCTGGTGTTTCTATGATACAAGTCACTTAAAGGAATAAGGACTTCCTCAATGTCTCTGGAGACCACGCTTTTCAAGCAACATCGCAAAATTGCACGCAGAGGCAGAAATTCCCATCCATCTTGGCGACCCTTATCTGCTTCACAGCAAAGGTTACTTTGTTGCAACCCCTTCAATCCCAATTCTTGCCGCACCTATCATGTCTTGATCATCCTGTAGCCCTGCATCTGGAGCAGGAACTAAGGCACTTCTCTGATTTTGTTGAATGTTGAGGGTTTGGATCAGCGCTCATTAATGACAATGGTTCAGCTATGCTCAGATACCAAGACGATATAAGTGTAATTATTGTTAGCTACTGGCCCAGATTTCTGAGTGGTGATGACGGAGAATCTGGCAGTATTCGTTGCCATCAACTCCCCACTCCCCACCCCAGCGAAACTGGCAGCAACTTCTGAGGTTTGTATTTGTGCAGTTGAATGTGGAAATCCAGAAGTTATTGACTGTGATTGTATCCTCCCACCAGAGGGTGCGCTGTTGCGGTCCCACTAGACTGCAATCAATCAGAAATCACTGAAGCACGTGTGGAGTTTGCACATTCTCCCCGTGTCTGCGAGGGTCTCACCCCCACAGCCCAAAGATGTGTAAGGTAGGTGGATTGGCCACACTAAATTGCCCTTTAATTGGAAAAACAAAGAATTGGATACTCTAAATGTATATTAAAAAAAGAAATCCCTGAAGTGATGAGAAGGCTGTGCGATTCTGTGAAGGTACAAAAAACGTGCCCTTTTATTCTGGTTGTAACACTCTTAAAAACGTTATACCTTGTTAAATGAGATGCAACTGGGCTTTATCAGCAAACTAAATTAATAATTATTGCTAAACAACTGCAATGTGTGAGTATTTTTATATTTGTTGAATGTCAAATGTATCCATTATGGTAAGAAATATCATGGGCGGGATTCTCTGACCCGCCAGACCGATTTACTGGTGCGGCGCGCCCTTCGCCGACAGCGGGATCCTCCGTCCCAGCAGCCGGCCAATGGGGTTTCCCATTGTGGCCACCCCCACGCGGTCAGGAAATCCGTGGCCGTGAGTGCGCTGCTGGCGAAGCAGAGGATACCGCCGACGGAGGATCCCGCCCCATACATTTTTAAAGAGTTTTTAAAGTTTGTTTCTGATATTTTTGCTTCGACCTAAATCCCAAGTGTATGTTTGATTTCTTCATTTCACTCCTTGCACGATTTAAAATGAAAAGTGAAAGGATCCAGTGGTTTTAAGTTCCTGGCTTGCTGTCTGATCATCGATGTGCTTGGCTGCCCATCCTGCCTGATGGCAGCACTGATGCCAGATTCAAACTTACAATGGAAGGGGGAAGGGGTAAACCCATGCCACAGGGATCCTTGAGGGCAACCACAGGTACCCCAACTTCATCGCTAACTGTGAAATCTGGGCCATTTGTATCCTTCAGCAACGTGAGACATAGAAGTATAGATGTTGCCAATTTATATGGGGAAACTCTACCCAGAAGGAAAATTATGTTAAGCTAGAATCAATAGAAATGGGAAAGAACTACACCTGACTAACCCAATAAACTACAAATCAACATTCAACTGAAACATTCCAGGAACATCATTTTCTTATTTCTGATATAATGGCTGAGCCTTTGCCGGAAATTCGCGAATGAAGGTAACTGACATTAAATAACTATGCTCTGCAATATATGAGTTGTGATATTAAAAGCTTATTTAGTGTTTCTGATTGATCGAAAAGTTTTTTTTATCAAAGTGGTGGACAGCAACACTGGAATCAATCATTAATAAAATAGGGCATAAGGCATTATATCCATAAAATAAATAAATATTAATTCTTATTGGTTGAATTAACCAATAAAAGTTGATTTTGTGTCTCGGGTTTTGTTAGATTCAGGCTATTTCCCATAATTGATAGATTGTAACCTTTGTTCTTATCTAGTTTAGTGTCAATTGGTAGAAAGGCATATATTATCCATTATCGCTTCAACTTTTAAACGAAATTACAGAAATTAAAACCCCAATGGGAAACAGGAATAGTCAAGGCAATCCAATCAGACTCATTCAAACACAGCTTGACGAGTGATTGAGGAAGACTTGCAGTGCCTCAAGGCAGCTGTGATTCAGAAGAAACAATCTCTCAGAGCTGGAAACAGTTTTAATGGCCTAATTGGAACAGTGCACTAACATTTAATTAGGAAATCAAGAGTTTTAAAAGTGCACTGGAGCGATTGCATGAGAGTGTGTGAGGTGTGTGTGGTAATAAGGAATATCCAGGCACACTATCAGATAATGTGTTCTGTTCCAAAAGCTTCAAATCAATCTTTCACATGTTGTTGGTATTCAACAGATACATTTGTACAGAGGCTCATTGAGGCATGAAACACATAACGCGTTTGACAGGGTAGACACTGAGAGGCTGTATCCCCCGTCCACAAAGTCAAGGACAACAGGGCTAGCCATTCAGAACTACCGGAGGAGTCTACTACTGGCATTTTCTCACTTCAGGGTGAATCTTGCACCACATCCATGTTGTTGCCTCGATGTCCAACCTCTAATGTCCAGTCCAAAATCGCTTCAAAACGTTTGTGAGGGCGACGAAGAATCCAGCACGAGTTGAAGGATAGAAAGAAATAACATTTATTTACAATAACAGCAGCAGCAACTCCTTGCTGCTCACTCTCCTCTAGCCGGTTCCAAACTGGCCAGCTTTATTTATGCAGGGAATCTGCTAATGATTTCTCCGCCCCCCCCCTCATTGGGGAAGTCATACTCCCAAAGGATTGTGGGATTGCCATTAGTCCCCAGCCAGTGGTAAGCAGGCAGGTGATAACATCCTCCCACCCAATGGCCAAGGAATCCACCGAAGACACTGGCGAAGGAGGGCGTCGGACTCATTTTGCCGCAGGCTGGCCACCATTTGCACGAGGCGCTGGATCGGGTGGCGTGTAATGAGACGGAGAATGGCGCTTCCATGATGAACGGCATAGCGGTTGTACATCCAGAGTCCGTGGGCCCGAGGACTCCCCTTCTGAGGCGTCCTGTGTCTCCATCTCGGAGTCAGAGTCCGCTGCCTCCGTCATCTTGGCGTCTCTTCTCCACGCGGTCTGTCACGACCTGCGCAGCCTTTGAGTGCGGCACCAGAGGAAGATTGTGAGGAATACTTTCCACTGTGTCTGGTCTCTGTGGCTGTAGAAATGAGCTCCAGGGGCGGGGAATCTTTGGAAGGGATAGTCTTCTGGACCAAACGTGGTCTACACGCTTGTGCTGGAGACAACCCTGGGCTTGTACCTGGTAAGAGATAGGGCCCGTTTGGCAAAAGATTACGCCAGGGACCCCCTGGGCACCACCAGCAAAATTCCAAACGAACACTGGGTCACCGAACGCAAACTGCCGAATCGGCTGATGCCGAGAAAGGCCTTGTCCCTGCCGTTCTTGAGTGCAGCGTACTTTTGCGCCAATGTCCGGGAAAACCATGCTAAGGTGGGTGCGAAGTCTCCGGCCCATTAGGAGTTCCGCGGGAGCTACCCCAGTCACCACATGTGGGGTGGTCCTATATGAAAACAAAAAATGAGCCAGTCTCGTGTCCATCAACCCGGAAGACTGCTTCTTTCGGCCTCGTTTGAATGTCTGCACTGCGCGGTCCGCCAACGCATTGGAAGCCGGGTGGTGTGGGGTGGTGCAGATATGGCGTGTGCCATTCACCTTCAAACTCCTCATTTGTGAACGGAGTGCCGTTGTCCGTGACCAGCACCTCGGGGAGGCCATGTGTACTGAAAGACAAACGCATCTTCTCGATTGTTGCGCAGGACATTGTGCCTCCCACCTTATGCACCTCTAACCATTTAGACTGGGCATCGATTAATGGGCATCGCCCAGCGTTGGATCCGTGCGGAAGCAATGGGCGGTATTGGCTTATCCTCTCGTAAAAGTCCCAGCAGAGGCTTATGATCGGTCACGATAGTGAAGTGACGGCCATACACGTACTGGTGGAAGCGTTTCACCGCAAAGACCACCGCCAGGCCCTCCTTCTCGATCTGCGCATACTTCTTTTCCGCTGCAGTCTATGTGCGGGAGGCAAAAGCTACCGTCCACTTGGCCCCATTCTCCATCTTGTGGGACAGGACGGCCCCAATACCATATGGGGATGCATCACATGTGATAAGCAAAGGCTTTCCAGGGTCATAGTGGGTTAGTAACCCAGACGACGACAATTGTTGTTTTACCTGCCGGAAAGCGGTTTTGTGCGGCTGACCTCAAACCCAGGTGTGATTCTTATTTACCAGAAGGTGCAACGGGGCCAGCGTAGTTGCCAGATTGGGGAGGAACTTTCTGTAATAGTTTACGAGGCCGAGAAAAGAACGAAGATGCGAAGTATCAGTCGGGGCGGGGGGCCTGTTGCATTGCACGCACCTTCTCTGCGATGGGGTGCAAATCTTCGCGGTCCACCCCATAACCCAGGTAGACTACTTCCTTCGCCTGAAAGATGCACTTTGTGTGACATAAATGGACTCCAGCCTCCAAAAAGCGTCTAAGGACAGCCTCCAAATTTTCCAAATGTTCCTGCTCCGACGTCCCTGTGATCAAAACGTCATCTAAGTAGACAGCGACACGCGGTAAACCTCTCAAAATGCCCTCCATGACACGTTGAAAAATAGCGCAGGCAGAGGATATCCCAAAGGGCAACCGTGTATATTCATACAGGCCCCGGTGTGTATTAATCGTTACATATGGCCGGGAGGCAGGGTCCAGCTCCAACTGTAGGTAAGCGTGACTCATATCTAATTTTGTTAACGAGAGTCCACCTGCAAGCTTCGCGTAGAAATCCTCTAAGTGAGGCATTGGATATCGGTCAAGCCGGTAAGCCGTATTCACTGTAAGTTTATAGTCGCCGCACAAGCGAACTGTGGCATCTGGCTTCATTACAGGTACAATTGGTGCTGCCCAGTCAGTGAAACGGGCGGGCCTGATAATACCCAAAGTCTCCAAATGAGTGAGCTCCCTTCTACCTTCTCGAGCAAGGCGTAAGGCACCGGGCGCGCCCAGAAATAGCACGGCGTGGCTCCTGGTTCGACTTGGATACGGGCTACAGCCCGTTTTATTTTCCCCAAACCGGGCTGGAATACATCTGGGTACCATCCTAGCACCTCAGTCAACCCTCCAGAAACTGTTTGGAGGATGTGCTGCCACTGCAAACGCAAATGGCGCAACCAGTCCTGACCCAACAGGCTGGGCCCATGGCCGCGCACCACGATAATTGGGAAACGCCTTCCCGGCGTCCATAAACAACAGGGGTCATCGTAGTTTCTGCAATGTCTAATGGTTCCTCCATATAGGTGGCCAACCTGGCCTGTATGTCGGTTAATGTAAGGGTCTGTATACCCTGCTTGATGCGGTCGAATGTCCTCTGGGTGATCACGGAGACCGCTGCACCAGTATCCAACTCCATCACAAGCGGGTGACCATTGACCATTACTGTCACCTTAAAGGGGACCTCACGGGGAGCTGCCACACAATGCAGCTGCAGGCAGTCGTCCTCCGTCTCCACGTCCTCGGGAGTAGTCGCCGCAGGTTCATCCAAATGGAAGGTACAGCCCCTGGGCTGGCCCCAGTTTCTGTCGGAGCGACGGCGCCTCTGGCGCCCCCAGGACCAGCGTCCGTGACGGGGTTGGCGCCCACGGACATGGCACCTCATCCATTGGTTCTGGAGAAGGATCCCTTCGGAGAGGAATGTCCGATGGCCACTGGCCTCGCCCAAGGTACCGCAGGGGTGCGGGGGGACGCTTTTGGATGGAAGGGGTTGCGCCCCAAGGCATGCACCTCCATTCCCTGTAGCTCCTGCACTCCTCGTTCTGTCTCTCTCGGGACAATACTATTTGAATGGCCTGTTGAAAAGTTAATGTTGGCTCAGCTAACAACTTTCTCTGGGTGGATGCACTGTTAATACCGCAAACCAAACGGCCGAGTAATATTTCTGATAAGGTCTCCCCATAATCACAGTTCTCCGCAATCCTGCGTAGCCTGGATAGAAAGTCAGCAAGGGATTCTCCTGGGGTCCTTTCAGCGGTATTAAACCGGTAACACTGGACTATCGTGGATGGGGTTGGGTTAAAAGCTAAAGTAAAGAGATAAAGTGAATCAATTCTGGGAGATAGCATTTCTAAAAGAGACTGGGTGAGACAATGGAGAGATCAAAGGGAAAGAACATATTTAAGGGGATTCTGAAAACCTATGAAGGAAGTTGTTATAGCAGATAGCAGGAATTGCTGGTCAAACTCCCAGAAGGCAGTTTGAACGAAGCCAAATCTGAAAAGCCAACTGCTGTTAACCTCAGAGGCCCCAAGAGAGAACTAAATTGTGTGGTAAAAGTTTATTTTTTTAGAGAGTCAAAAATAGTTTATTTCCTACTCACGCTAGGAAACACAATAACAAAGCATAAGTCTCAAGTCCCAGCCGGGACCATCCTGAGAGTCCTGCTTCTTCCTGGGCCAGTCCTTTTTTAAAAAAAAACTTTTATTCTCCTTTTTCACATTTTCTTCCAAATTTACACCCAACAATAAACAATAATCAGTAACGAATGTAATGTCAATCCTCAAATCAATAACAATGATCCCATCCTCCCACCAAACCCCCAAAAATTAGCCCGCATGTTAACATAAACAAATGACAAAAAGGAATCAGGAATCACCCATAGTCACCATTAACATATTCAGTCCCCCTCCCCTCAACCCTCCCAGCCGCGCCACCCCCCCTAATGTTCCATGTAATCCAATTCTCGAAAGTGCATAATGAATAACGCCCATGAATTGTAGAACCCCTCCATCCTTCCCCTGAGTTCAAACTGAACCTTCTCAAGAGTCAAGAATTCCAACAGGACCCCCGCCTCGCCAGGGCACAGGGTGGAGAGGTTGATCCCCACCCTAACTGGATCCGCCTTCGAACGATCAACAAAGCAAAGGCTACAACACCTGCCTCCGCACCCTTTTCCAGCCCGGCTGGTCCGACACCCCGAATATGGCCTCCCGAGGGGCCGGGTCCAGTTTCACATGCACCATTTTAGAGATTACCCTAAAAACCTCATTTCAGTAATCCTCCAGCTTTGTACAGGACCAAAACATATGAACGTAGTTTGCCCTGTGCCCCGCCCTGCAACGTTAACTGTGTGGTAAAAGTTATCAGACTTTTATAGACCTAAAAATCTCAAAGGCATTGCTGAACATCTGGGAAAGGTTAGCTCTGAAGATAGTTCAATCAAGATTGTTCGAAACTGTTTAGGGTATTGGTACTGGGTTAAGACATTACCTTATTTAAGTGTAATTCTATTTTATTTTGTTTTCTCATATTTCTTAATAAACATTCACATTGCTATAAAATTATCGCAAGTCAAGGGCATCATTTCTGGATTTCAAAACATCTCCTTGTACTATACAATTTGCAAACACAAACACGAGGGCATTTGCTTCAAGTTTCCCTTCTCGGAATTGAACATCCCGAGATTTACCATCAGCTGTGCCATTAACATTGTTTTTTGTGATGTTGATTGAAGGATAAATATCGGGTAGACACGAGGTATTGACTTTCCTTTGACTTCTTCAAGACAGTGCTATGGGGTCTTTTGATTCCACCCAGGTTTAAAGAGTCTCATTCGAGAGCCAGCACATCTGAATGTGCAGCACTCACTCAGTACTGCACTGGAGTGCCAACCTAGATTTAGTATTCAAGTTTCAGGAATAAGACTTGGCTCAGCGAGCTCGATATGGTGCTTAAACTGTGGTCCACCTCCTCTCCACATGTGGCCCTCAACAAATATCCTGCTTTGTATGTCTCTGGGCCTCTGTCCACAGCCCACCGTGCTCAGGGGTATTGGTGCTGCCAGAGTAAATACAAATGTAGCAGAGGAAAACAGAAATGAGGATTAAGGTCCCGGACAAAAAACCTTGTGACTCACTCAGCCCTATGTCGTAATCCAAATCATTGACATTCCAGTTACAATGTTCTGTTGCAGCCTAAACAATTGGTACTATTTATGTAACTGTTTAACTTGAAGTACTTCCCCAGAAGCATTGATTTTATTGGTCTAATCTCTTCTAACGTTGCCAGGACTGCTGTTCTGGGCTCTGTACAGCTGATGCTTCCTGTGATGCATGTGGTGGAGCCCTACAGCAACCTCAGTGTTCCGATTTGAAATAAATCAGCCTGTACTTGCAGGTACATACCACTGCATGACAAATGCACAAAGCAAGTTCCCCATGGGAGTGAAATTAGCCTTTTGTTGCTGTGATAAAAAACATCAGTGACCCACATTACACCTCCTCCTCCAGCTAGATTTACTTTTCCAATGGAACCAGAGTTTATCAGGATACCAAACAGGCGATGATTCATTGGCGCCCATTTTGTATGTGTTGAAAATCAATTTTAACCCTTAGGGCGTGAGAGAAACTTCAACAGTTTGGAGAACTTATCAAGAGGTGAAATCACATGGCATCTATAAGTAGTTTTAGAATGAGGAACATACAAACAGAACAAGGCCATTCAGCCGCTCTAGCCTGCCCCGTACCATTCAGCAAGATCGTGGCTTATCTGCAACCCAACCCCATTTACCTGCCTTCTTAATGAGTTTGAGGGACAAATTCTATTAATCTCAGATTGAAAATTATCATGAATTGTCATTTGCCGAACACAGTTCTAAGTTTCGACAGTCCGTTGTCAAGAAGTGTTTCTTAATTTCACTTCTTGAGGGTTGAGTTAACCTCAGAAATAACCTGAGTAATTTCAATGTGCACAAAACTCAGAAAAGCTAACTGCTCATAAAACTGACAAATGACTGAAAAACAACTTTGAATGAATGCTTGAAGAAATCCATTGCTTCAAGGAGACTGAATCAATATATTTTGGTTCTTATATTGGATTTCAGGATTTCTTTTAGTGTTTTGGGATCACATTTACACCTTTAGTGTGTTTTATTTTCCCATTTAAACTGAAACTATAACATGTGCAGAGAAGCAGTTACAATGTGAATGCAGTGGGATATGAACTTCTCATGATTTAACTTGTGGACATATTCAATATTTCATCAGTTTCATTTTTGGAGAAAAAAGCTGAAGAACACAGAAGTAACAATTTTGCAGAGGTAGATTTAGGTAATTTTTTAGATGCAGGTTAACCTGGGAATAAGAAATGCATTTTGTTCTGAGAATGAGGGTTTGAAAATGCTGCCATACATTTTTATTTTTGATTTATTCTGATGCATTATTAGACCATAAGACAATGGAGTGGAATTAAGCCACCCTGCCCAACGGGTCTGCTCTGCCATTCAATCATGGTTGATATTTTCTCATACCCATTTTCCTACCTTCTCCCCATAACTCTGTTCCTTTTATTATCAAGAACCTATCTATCTCTATCTTATAGACACTCAATGGTGTGGTCCCCACAGCTTCTGCGGAATAGAGTTCCACAGATTCACTACCCCCTCTGGCTGAAGAAATTTCTCCTTAACTGTTTTAAAGAATCATCCCTTCCATCTGAGGCTGTGCCCTCGGGTTCTAGTTTTTCCAACAAGTGGAAACATCCTCTCCACGTCCACTCTATCCAGGCCTCTCAGTTTCCTGTAAGTTTCAATAAAATCCCCTCTCATCCTTCTAAACTCCAATAAATACAGACCCATAGCCCTCAACCCCACCTCATATGACAAGCTCTTCATTCCAGGGATCATTCTTGTGAACCTCCTCTGGACCCTTTCCAAGGCCAACACATCCTTCCTTAGATACAAGGTCCAAAGCTGCCCACAATCCTCCAAATGGGGTCTGAACAGAGCCTTGTACATCCTCAGAAGTACATCCCTGGTCTTTTATTCTCGCCCTCTCGACATGAATGTTAACATTGCATTTGCCTTCCTAACTGCCGATTGAACCTTATTTTTTAATATAATCTTTATTGTCACAAGTAGGCTTATATTAACAATGAAGTTACTGTGAAAAGCCCCTAGTCGCCACATTCCGGCGCCTGTTCGCGTACACGGAGGGAGAACTCAGAATGGCCAATCTACCTAACAGCACGTCTTTCAGGACTACATGTTAACCTGAAGAGAATCTTTAACTAGGACTCCCAAGTCTCTTCGTGCTTCTGATTTCCTAAACCTTTTCCCATTTTTAATATAGGGCTGGATTCTTCTTCCCACCGCACCAGATTTCTGGTTCAGCAAGCCGGCGGGATTCTCTGTTTCTCCGGCTGGTCAATTAGGTTTCCCATTGTGGGGCAGCCCCATGCCGTTGGGAAAACCCCGGGCTGCCGGCAAAATGGAGAATCCCGACGGCGGAGAATCCAGCCCATAGACTATGCCTTCATTCTGCCTACCAAAGCGCATACCCTCACACTTTTTCCCACCGTATTCCATCTGCCACTTGTTTGCCCTCTCTCCTACCATGTCCAAGTCCTTCAGCAGCCCCACTGGTTCCTCAATACTACCTGTCCCATTTTTCATCCCTCTGATCACTCCTGTTTAATAGGAACATAGGAATTAGGAACATAAGGAGATACTTCAGTCCTTTGATCTGTCTTCCCCATTGAATCACACCTTGGCTGATTTCTTCCTGGTTTCAAATCCACCTCGCAACCTGTTCCCCATGTCCCTTTAGCCCATTTTTAAATATCGGAAATACATCTATCTCCTTCTTGAAACCATTTAGTGAATAAGATTCCACCACACTATGGGGCAACAAATTCATCACCCTCTGCGAGAAGTAGTTCTTCCTCACCTCAGTTCTAAATCCACAACCTCTCTACCTATAGCTGTGACCTCTCATTCTAGAGAGGGTGCAGGCCATCAGGTCCCGGAGACTTATTTGCCTTTAAACTCAATGTCTATTCAATACCATTTCCCTGGTAATGGTTATAGCACCAGGTTCCTCTGCATTAACTGTAGCTTTGGGAAATGTTTAATTAGCTTCTACCGGGAAGACAGAGGCAAAATATCGGTTCAGTGCCTCTGCCATCTCTGTGTTCCTTACTTTTACTTCATCATCACCGTCCTCTAAGGACCAACATTTATTTTAGCTATTCTCTTCCTCTTTACATAGTTATAGAAGCTTTTGGTATCAGTATTTTTGTTTTCTGCTAGTTTCCTTTCATAGTTCACCTTAGCTCTTTTGATTTTATTTTTAGTAGCCTTTTGCTGAACTTTAAAGTCCTCCCAATCCTCCAGCTTACCATTAACATTTGCAGTATGGTATACCTTAGTTTTTGTCTTTATGACTTCCTTGTTTAGCCATGGGATGTTTTTCTCCCTTACACAATTCCTCTTCTTGTCAAGAACATACTCTAAATGAGTGGTACTTAATATCTCCCTGAACATCCGTCATTGTTCCTCAACTGTCCTATACTCAATTATCTGTGCCCAATGTACTTGGGCCAACTCTTTCCTCAGGCCTGTATAATTACCTCTGCCCAACACTAAAACTCTAGTATGGAACTCTGTCTTCTCTTGCTCAATCTGAATTTAAAATTCTAGCATGCTGTGATCACTCCTTCAAGTGGACCCTTAACGACAAGACGATTTATCAACTCTTCTTCGGTACATAATACTAAATCTAAAATAATCTACTCCCTGGTTGGCTCCGTAACATATTGCTCTAAGAAACAATCCCTCATACACTCTATGAAATGTCCCTCGAGGCTACCCTTGCCAATTTGATTAATAGTCAATATGCATGTTAAAATCACACATGGTTACCATTGTGCCCTTCTCACAAGCCCTCATTATTTCTTGGTTTATACAATGACCCACTTTGGAAGTACTGCTCAGGGACCTGTAAATTATTCCTGCCAAGGAGCTTATTCCTTTGTTTTTTATTTCCATCCAGATCGATTCAACATTTTGGTCCCGAGTGCCAATATAATTTCTTAATACAGCTTTGATGTCATCTTTAACCAATAAAGCAACTCCACCTCCTGGTCCATCCTGTCTATCCTTTCAGAATACTGAGTACCTTGGACCTCCAACTCCCAGTCTCGATCCTCCGACAACCATGTTTCAGTGATCCCCACCAAATCATACCCATTTGTCTCTATTTGTGCTGTCAACGCATTGACCTTATTCTGAATATTGCGTACATTTAAGAACAAGGGGCGGTATTCTCCAAACCCCCGCTGGGTCGGAGAATCGCCCGGGGCCGGCGGGGGCAGGAATCGCGCTGCGCCGATCGGTGGGCCCTGCGCGGCGATTCTCCGGCCCGCGATGGGCCGAAGTCCCGCTGCTGACTAGCCTCTCCCGCCGGCGTGGATTAAACCACCTCTCTTACCGGCGGGATTCGCAGCGTGAGTGGGCGCCGGGGTCCTTGGGGGGGGGGGGCGCGGGGTGATCTGACCCCTCGGGGTGCCCCCACGGTGGCCTGGTCTGCAATCGGGACCCACCAATCGGCAGGCGGGCCTGTGCCGTGGGGGCACTCTTTTTCGTCCGCCTTCACCATTGTCTTCACCATGGTGCAGGCAGAAGAGACCCCCTCCCCTGCATATGCGCCAGTATGACGTCAGCAGTCAGCAGCTGCTGACACTCCGGCGCATGCGCAGACTTACGCCGGCCGGCGAAGTCCTTTCGGCCCCGGCTGGCGTGGCGCCAAAGGTCGTTCATGCCAGCTAGTGGAGTGGGAACCACTCCGGCGTGGGCCTAGCCCCTCAATGTGAGGGCTTGGCTCCTAAAGGTGCGGAGACTTCCGCACCTTTGGGGCGGCCCATCGCCGGAATGGTTCACGCCACTCCAACACGCTGGGTCCCCCCGCCCCGCCGGGTAAGGGAGAATCCTGGCCAAGGTTTTTAAATGTCCCACTGATTTGTCTTTCCCTTGCAGGATTTTCTTGTGCACTATGGTTTTCACACATTCTGACCTCCTTTACTAATCTCAGATAACACTCAGCCACATCCCCAACTTTCACTCCCTCAGTCACCTTCCATTTTGAATTGTTACGTTTCCTTTCCTCTCTGTAGTCGTTAGACTGGCCCTGCTTGTTCATCCTATTAACCTCTACCTTCTCCTGACATGCTGACCTGCTGCTTTGGTCCTCATTAACCATAATACTTCTTGTAGCTTTACCCTTCCCTTTCTCCCCACTAGCTAGTTTAAAGCCTTGTGACCACCCTATTTATTCTTACCACTGGAACACTGCTCCCAGAATAGTTCAGGTGAAGACGTCCCAACAGTCCAGGTCCCTCCCGTCCCAACACTGATGACAATGCCCCATGAAAAGGAAACCCTCTTTTCTGCATCACTCCTTCAGCCACGTTTTTACTCCCTAATTTTCCCATCCCTTTGCCAATTCGTAAGTGGCCCGGATAGTAATCCAGATATTAGCACACATGAGGACCTGTTGTTTAATTTTGTTTCTAGTTCCTGATAATCCCCAAACAGGTCCTCTTTCTTAGTCTTGCCTATGTTGTTAGTCCCAGTGTGGACCACAATAACTGGATCCTCGCCCTCCCACTCCAATATCCTTTCAAGTTGGTCAGAAATATCCCAACTACCACTTGTCTTTTTGCTCCGCCCCGCTTGAATGGCCTCCTGTACCACAGTGCAGTGATCGGCTAGTTCATTCTCTCTCCAGCCCTTCTCCTCATCCATACAGGGAGCAAGTACCTTTTACCTGTTGGACAAGGTCAAGACCTGATGCTCCTCCATTTCTGAATTCAGGATCTCTCTACCTGCCTCACTGGCAGTCACGCCCAGCTATCCCTGACCACTAGCCAAATTTGAGGTATTTAATAAGTTTTGCAGTTTATTTAAATTTAGCACAGGTTCTGTTGCTCGTTCTGGGTGAGTGTGCTTTACACTCAATTTGGCTCTGTTTCATTCCTTAGCTGTGGAGTAGCCAGGTATCATTAAGATACTGCCACAAGTTTCAAGTTCAAACCAATAAATCCATACACCAGTTAGTAAGTTCAAACAAGACACGTTTAATATAATACAGTAATCTACTAATCATGCATATAAAACTATAAGACTAGGCTAATCCTACCACTAATAGGCCAAATACGTATCTGGATAAGGGGACTGCCGGATCAGGGAACAACGGCCTCTAGCTTTGTACTGGGTCCGCATGCTTCCAGTAGTTATGGACTAAAGGGGGTCAGGAGTGTCTACTCTCGTAGCGTGCGTTGTATGACACTTACGTGATGGCGGCTGCTGTCCAGTCCTCTCCTCCTCAAGGTTCTTCTGCTGCAACGGTGTTCTGCTGGGAGGGCTGGCTGGTCAAGGAGAGGCTGGCAGAGAGAGAGAGCTGGGGTTGGGGGTCTCTGTCTTATACCTTTCTCAGGGTCTCGTGCCCACCTGGGCGGACACTCTATACTCTCGCAATCGATTGGGTCCCTTCCCAATCGATTGATTTGAATTCCCCCAATAATGGGGCAGTACCTCGATCACTGGGCGGTTCTTGGAACTTATTGTTTTGGACTTCCTTTGGCGCCGAGAAGTCTGGCCTTCTATTAAATGTATCGATTAGCGTTAACTTGTTTCCATTGTACCTGGGAATTGCCCGGTATCGCCTCATTAGTATGCTAACTTGTTCTTTTCACAGTGCTGTCTGGTTTCTGCAGCAGTCAGAACTGGTTTCTGCAGCAGTCAGAATACACAAGCGCTTTTGCAAACTGCTTGCTTTTGCAACATGTCCATTTTCCCTGCATTCCTTGTAATCTTCCATTTTGTGTTGGGCAGTGGCCACCCCAGGTGGCTACACTTCCCTTCCAGCCAATCAGGTCACAGTTTTCCTGTTATGTCAGTAGTTTCAGCTTCAGTGGAATCTCCGATACTCACTGCTCCAATGCTCTGCCCTCTGAGATTGCTCCTTGGTGATGTCCCGTTTCTCTCTCCACTCTTTAATGAAATCTCGCCCCTCTCTCCACTCTTTAATGAAGTCTCGTCTCCCTCTCCACTCTTTAGTGAAGTCGCCTCTCTCTCTTCACTCTTTAATGAAGTTTCACCTCTCGCTATTATTTAATGAAGTCTTGCCTCTCTCTCCACTCTTTAATGAAGTCTCGCCTCTCTCTTCGCTCTTCAATGAAGTCTTATCTCTCTCTCTGCTCTTTAATAAAGTCTCGCCTCTCTCTTCGCTCTTTAATGAAGTCTCGTCTCTCCCTCTGCTCTTTAATGAAGTCTATCTCTCTCCCTGCTCTATAATTAAGTCTCGCCTCTCTCTTCGCTCTTCAATGGAGTCAGGCCTCTCTCTTCGCTCTTTAATGAAGTCTCGTCTCTGAGCTAGTCAGGGGGATTGGACAAATGCAGTCAGGTAAGGCGCCGGGGCCGGACGGGTTCCCGGTGGAATTTTATAAAAAGTATGCGGATCTGGTGGGCCCCCTGTTGGTGCGAGCCTTCAATGAGGCATGGGAGGGGGGGGCTTTGCCCCCGACGATGTCGCGGGCACTGATCTCTCTGATCCTGAAGCGGGATAAGGACCCCTTGCAGTGTGGATCATACAGGCCCATCTCGCTCCTCAATGTTGACGCTAAGTTGCTGGCGAAGATCCTGGCCACCAGGATAGAGGACTGTGTGACAGGCGTGATACACGAGGATCAGACAGGATTTGTCAAGGGACGGCAGCTCAACACGAATGTGCGGAGACTGCTAAATGTTATTATGATGCCGGCAGTGGAGGGGGAGGCGGAGATAGTGGTGGCGCTGGATGCGGAGAAAGCGTTTGATAGAGTTGAGTGGTGGTACCTGTGGGAGGTGCTGGAGCGGTTCGGATTCAGGGAGGGATTCATCAAATGGGTGAGGCTGCTCTACGTGGCTCCGATGGCAAGTGTAGTTACCAATGGAAGGAGATCGGAGTACTTTAGGCTCTACCGTGGGACCAGGCAGGGGTGCCCCCTGTCCCCCTTGCTCTTTGCACTGGCGATTGAACCTTTGGCTATGGCGTTGAGGGAGTCAGGGAGATGGAGGGGTCTGGTGCGGGGTGGGGAGGAACATCGTGTATCGCTGTAAGCGGAAGACCTGCTGTTGTATGTGGCGGATCCAGAAGGGGGAATGCCCGGGGTGATGGAGCTGTTAGCGGAATTTGGGGGCTTCTCGGGCTATAAGTTAAATTTAGGCAAGAGCGAGGTATTTGTAGTACACCCGGATGATCAGGAGGAGGGAATTGAGAGACTCCCATTTAAGAGGGCAGTGAAGAGTTTCAGATACCTGGGTGTGCAGGTGGCCAGGAGTTGGGGGACTCTCCATAAGCTTAATTTTACCAGGCTGGTGGAGCAGATGGAGGAGGAATTTAAAAGGTGGGACATGGTGCCGCTATCGTTGGCGGGTAGAGTGCAGTCCGTCAAAATGACGGTTCTCCCGAGGTTCTTGTTCCTTTTTCAGTGTTTGCCCATCTTTATCCCTAGGGCCTTTTTTAGAAGGGTGACTAGCAGCATCATGAGATTTGTTTGGGCGCATGGGACCCCGATGGTGAAGAGGGTCTTCTTGGAGCGGGGTAGAGATGGGGGGGGGGGGGGCTGGCGTTACCCAATCTCTCGGGGTACTACTGGGCGGCCAATGTGTCGATGGTGCGCAAGTGGGTGATGGAGGGGGAGGGGGCAGCATGGAAATGGATGGAGAGGGCGTCCTGTGGAGATACAAGCCTGGGGGCCCTGGTAACGGCGCCGTGGCTGCTCCCTCCTACGAGGTATACCACGAGTCCGGTGGTGGTGGCTACCCTCAAGATTTGGGGGCAGTGGAGGCGACATAGGGGAGAAGTGGGGGGCTCGATGGAGGCTCCGTTAAGGGGGAACCATAGGTTCGTCCCGGGGAACATTGATGGGGGATTTCAGGGTTGGCACAGAGCGGGCATCAGACAGCTGAGGGACCTGTTTATTGATGGGAGGTTTGTGAGCCTGGGGGAGTTGGAGGAGAAATTTGGGCTCCCCCCGGGAAACATGTTCAGGTATCTGCAGGTAAAGGCATTTGCTAGACGGCAGGTGGAGGGATTCCCTTCGCTTCCCGCGAGGGGGGTGAGTGACAGGGTGCTTTCGGGGGTCTGGGTCGGAGAGGGGAAGATATCTGATATCTACAAGGTTATGCAGGAGGTGGAGGAGGCATCAGTAGAGGAGCTGAAAGCTAAGTGGGAGGGGGAACTGGGGGAACAGATCGAAGATGGGACATGGGCTGATGCCCTGGAGAGGGTTAATTCTTCCTCCTCGTGTGCGCGGCTTAGCCTCATCCAATTCAAGGTGCTGCACCGGGCCCACATGACTGGGATGAGGATGAGTAGGTTCTTTGGGGGTGAAGACAGGTGTGTCAGGTGCTCGGGGAGTTCAGCGAACCATGCCCATATGTTCTGGGCATGCCCAGCACTGGAGGAGTTCTGGAAGGGGGTGGCGAGGACGGTGTCGAGGGTGGTGGGATCCAGGGTCAAGCCAGGATGGGGCTCGCGATTTTTGGGGTTGGGGTGGAGCCGGGAGTGCAGGAGGCGAAAGAGGCCGGTGTGCTGGCCTTTGCGTCCCTAGTAGCCCGGCGAAGGATCTTGCTACAATGGAAGGATGCGAGGCCCCCAAGCGTGGAGACCTGGATCAATGACATGGCGGGTTTCATTAAGCTAGAGAAGGTCAAATTCGCCCTGAGAGGGTCGGTACAAGGGTTCTTTAGGCGTTGGCAACCTTTCCTCGACTTTCTGGCTCAACGATAGGGTACGGGGACAGTAGCAGCAGCAACCCGGGGGGGAGGGGGGGAAGTGGGAGGGAAAAGGGGGGGGGGGGGGGGGGACGATGACTATGTTTGTTTATTTAATTTTAATTAATTTTTAAGTTATTTTGTTGTTCATTGGGGTTGGGGGGGGGGTGGGGGATGTGATACATGTGTCGATATGGTCTGGGGGTGTTACAGTTATTATGGGTTATTTTGTTGCATTTCATTGTTTGTTGTTATGTTTTATATTTTCTGTAAAAAATTCCAATAAAAATTATTTTTTTTAAAAATGAAGTCTCGTCTCTCTCTTCACTCTTTAATGAAGTCTCGCCTCTCTCTACTCTTTAATGAAGTCTCATCTCTCTCTCCCCTCTTTAATGAAGTCTCGCCTCTCTCTCTACTCTTTAATGAAGTCTCATCTCTCTCTCCCCTCTTTAATGAAGTCTCATCTCTCTCTCACTCTTTAATGAAGTCTCATCTCTCTCTCCCCTCTTTAATGAAGTCTCGCCTCTCTCTCACTCTTTAATGAAGTCTCACCTCTCTCTTCACTCTTTATTGAAGTCTCATCTCTCTCTCCCCTCTTTAATGAAGTCTCGCCTCTCTCTCACACTTTCATGGAGTCTCGCCTCTCTTCACTCTTTAATGAAGTCTCGCCTCTCTCTCACTCTTTAATGAAGTCTCATCTCTCTCTCCCCTCTTTAATGAAGTCTCGCCTCTCTCTCACTCTTTCATGGAGTCTCGCCTCTCTTTACTCTTTAATGAAGTCTCGACTCTCTCTTCGCTCGTTAATGAAGTCTCGCCTCTCTCTCTACTCTTTAATGAAGTCTCGTCTCTCTCTCCCCTCTTTAGTGAAGTCTCGCTTCTCTCTGCTCTTTAATGAAGTCTCGCCTCTCTTCGCTCTTAAATGAAATCTTCACATTCTCTGCTCTTTAGTGAAGTCTCGCCTCTCTCTTCGGTCTTTAATGCAAACTCGCCTCTTTCTTCGCTCGTTAATGAAGTCTCGCCTCTCTCTCAACTCTTTAATGAAGTCTCGCCTCTCTCTCCACTCTATAATGAAGTCTCGCTTCTCTCCCTCCACTTTGATGAAGTTTCGTCTCTCTCTTCACTCTATAATGAAGTCTCACCTCTCTCTTCACTCTATAATGAAGTCTCACCTCTCTCTTCACTCTATAATGAAGACTCACCTCTCTCTTCACTCTATAATGAAGTCTCACCTCTCTCTTCACTCTATAATGAAGTCTCACCTCTCTCTTCACTCTATAATGAAGTCTCACCTCTCTCTTCACTCTATAATGAAGTCTCGCCTCTCTCTTTGCTCGTTAATGAAGTCGCCTCTCTCCCTTCGCTCTTTAATGAAGTCTCGCCTCTCTCTTCGCTCTTTAATGAAGTCTTGACTCTCTCTTCACTTTTTAATAAAGTCTCACCTCTCTCTCCACTCTTTAATGAATTTTTGCCTCTCTCTCTGCTCTTTAATAAAGTCTCGCCTCTCTCTTCACTCTTCAATAAAGTCTCACCTCTCTCTCCACTCTTTAATGAATTTTCGCCTCTCTCTCTGCTCTTTAATAAAGTCTCAGCTCTCTCTCCACTCTTTAATGAAGTCTCGCGTCTCTCTCCACTCTTTAATGAAGTCTCGCCTCGCTCTTCACTCTTTAATGAAGTTTCGCCTCTCTCTCCGCTCTTTAATGAAGTTTCGCCTCTCTCTCTGCTCTTTAGTAAAGTCTCGTCTCTCTCTCCACTCTTTAATAAAGTCTCGCCTCTCTCTTCACTCTTTAATGAAGTCTTGCCTCTCTCTTCACTCTTTAATGAAGTCTCGACTCTCTCTGCTCTTTAACAAAGTCTCATCTCTCTCTCAGCTCTATAATGAAGTCTCGCTTCTCTCTCAGCACTTTGATGAAGTCTTGTCTCTCCCTTCACTCTATAATGAAGTCTCGCCTCTCTTTTCACTCCATAATGAAGTCTCGCCTCTCACTCCACTCTTTAATGAAGTCTCATCTCTCTCTCCACTCTTTAATGAAGTCTCATCTCTCTCTCTCCACTCTTTAATGAAGTCTCACCTCTCTCTTCGCTCTTTATTGAAATCTTGCCTCTCTCTCTGCTGTTCAATGAATTCTCGTCTCTCTCTTCGCTCTTTAATGAAGTGTCGCCTCTCTGCACTTTAATGAAGTCTCGTCTCTCTCTCCACTCTTTTATGAAGTCTCGCCTCTCTCTTCGCTCTTTAATGGCCTTGCCTCTCTCTTCGCTCTTTAATGAAGTCTCGTCTCTTCGCTGTTTAATAAAGTCTCGCCGTCTAGCCTCTCTCTCCGCTCTTTAATGAAGTCTTGCCTCTCTCTCTGCTCTTTAATGAAGTCACGCTTCTCTTTCTGAACTTTAATGAAGTCCTGCCTCTCTCCACACTCTTTAATGAAATTTTGCCGCACTCCACGCTTTTTAATGAAGTCTCGCCTCTCTATTCATGCTTTTAATGTCAATCGGAAAGTCCTTACAAACACCACGATTAACCGTGCTCACAGCAGGATTTATTTTGGTCATCTCCTGCAAGTAAGTGCAGCACAAAGCAAGGACTGAGGACAAAATTTTTCAACTGTTCTAGCTGCACGTTCCCCGGCACTAGTGGGTGCGAGGCATACAAAAACCCATAGATATCGGCGCAGGACCGAATGATCCTGCTGCTGGCCAATGGCAGGCTGCCACTGTTGCCGGAAAATGTGCCGGGTGGGGCGGGAGAATGATGTGAAAAATCCTGCCCTTAGGAAAGCAATGTGAAGAACGATTTACCTGTTTTGATAGCGATAGTCTATGATAAAATCATTGTCTGTCTGAAGAGAGAAAAGGAGCTTCAATTTAACATCTTATCCATTAGACAGTACCTCCATCAAAGCACAGCCAGTCTAGAGTGTGTTCAGAAAGGAACTTGAATCTTCTATCTCAGAGATGAGGGTTCTACCATTGGTCCACTATTAGAAAGGCAGGTATATTAACATGGCTTGTAGAAGTGGAAGCGGGGAGATGGTGGGGTAATGGTAATGTCCTGGACCAGTAATCCATGAGCCGTGGCAAATGGTCTGGGGACAAGTCTTCAAATCCCTACCGCAGCACAATGGTTAGCACTGTTGATTCACAGCGCCTGGGACCTGGGTACAATTCCGACCTTGGGTGACTGTCTGTGTGGAGTTTACTCTTCTCCCTGTGTCTGCATGGGTTTCCTTTGGGTGCTCCGGTTTCCTCCCACTGTCCAAAGATGTGCAGGTTAGGTGGATTGGCCATTCTAAATTGCCCCTTAGTGACCAAAGATGTGCAGGTTAGTTGGGGTTATGGGGTTACGGGAATAGGGCAGGTGAGTGGGTTGAGAATGGGTTTCAGAGGGTCAGTGCAGACTTAGTGCGCCTCCTTTCTGCACTGGCGGGGTTCTATGGTTCGCTTGCAGCTGGTGGAATTTAAATTCAATTACCAAAATTGAAAGCCAGTCTCAGTAATAATGGTCATGAAACCATTGTCGATTGTTGTAAAAATCTACCTGCTTCACTAATGTCCTTTAGGGAAGGAAATCTGCTGTCTTTACCTGGTCTGACCGCCATGTCACTCCAGGTTCACAATAACGTGGTTGACTTTTAAATGCCCTCTGAAATGGCTGAGACACTCAGTTCAGAAGCAATTAGGAATGGGCAACAAATGCTGGCCTTGCCAGCAACACCCTCAAAGAATTTTTTTTTAAAAATTTTTTTTCCATCAAAGCTGAAGTAATTCTGTCAGAGAGTTAAGTGAAACAATTCTGAGCAAGACACATCCCAGATCTATTAGTGTCCTGGGGAATCTTGGCTGTTCCAAGATCAACTGAATTTGAGCCCTCTGATATTTGCTAACTGTTACATATTTGCTCCAAACTCTGATAAACCAGAAAAAACAAAACTAAAAATATTCCAGGCAAGTTGCTGTGCAACCTGTCCTTTGTGATATATTTGCAGTCCAGGCCCTATTCTGAAATGCTGCCCAGAATATATCACCGTCTGACAAAATAAAGTTATCAACGTGATGGTGCCACTATCGAAGGGTGGTAAAATATTCCATACCTACTTGGCTTCAGTTGTGTCCGGGGATGTGCTGATTTTCTTAAGACAAGATGGAAAGAAAACTATTTATCTGCAAGTTTATAACTAAAAAGAAGGGTGAGATGTACAAAATTGTCCTTGGAGGCTGTGAGGTCAGCTGGATAAGTGTGCAGATCACAGAATGACCTACTCTCAAATCTCAGCCAGCTTCCTTATTGAGCTTGTCACTTAGAAGTAGAAGAGGTTACCCAAGGGTTATATATGCCCTCTCCTTTCTTGTCTTACTCAGATCCTGACATCTGAACCAGTCCCTGTGATGACCTGGACAACACTGTTTGATTGCCGGGTGCTTTAGAAGCACCCATGTAGATAGTGACATTACAGAGAGACCCACGGAAAACCTGCACACAAACTCTGAACAAAACAACGTAATTAACTCAAAGGCCTCAATTTAAGAGCTGGTACTGAAAACTGTTCATTCATCAGCGACCATCTCCATTTCTGACCTAGTGATGGTGGGGTGGGTGGGTGGTGTGGGGGGGGGGGGGGGGGGGGGGGGCATTTATTAAACAACTGAAGATTGTTGGGCCCAGGACAGATCTTGAGGTCAGCAGAGTGGTACAGTGGTTAGTACTGCTGCCTCACAGTGCCACGGACCCGGGTTCAATTCTGGCCTTGGGTGACTGTGTGTGGAATTTGCGCGTTCTCACCGTGTCTACGTGGGTTTCCTCCGTGTGCTCCGGTTTCCGCCCACAGTATAAAGACGTGCAGGTTAGGTGGATTGGCCATGATAAATTGCCCCTTAGTGTCCAAAGATTGGGTGGGGTTACAGGGATAAGGAGGGGGCTTGGGCAAGGTGTTCTTTCAGAGTGTTGATGCAGACTCAATAAGCCGAATGCCCTCCTTATGGACTGTAGGGATTCTATGAAACTTCTGTAGTGATGTCCTTGGCATGTGATGATCGGCCTCCAACAACCACAACCATCTTCCTTTGAGATAGGTGTGACATCAACCAAAATGGCTGACTCTCAGCAGCAACAAATGTTGGCAGACAACAAACAACTCAAAAACATGAATTCACCATTGAGAATGGAAATGGATGTCATCCCTGCTAACTGTCATACCCATATGTCCCTTTGATAGCCTTGCCATCTCTACCATCTAGAGTGGCTTCCCTTTAACTCCAGCCTTCACCAGCCAACAACAACTTCTATTTGTCTCTCATTTTAATTTGCAAATCTTTGCAACTGATTCACAGACCTGAACACGAGGAATGAGTAGTGATGGGTGAAGAGTGAAAGCGATGACTGGATACATGGTGTCGGAAAGAGGTTTTGAATAGGTTTTTGAGCTGATAGCTGTCAGGAGGAAGTAGGAAGTGTTTTATAAACTGTTGCGACAAAGAGACTGAAGCTGCTGAAGGTGGAATTGGATTGGATTTGTTTATTGTCACGTGTACCGAGGTACAGTAAAAAGTATTTTTCTGCGAGCAGCTCAGTAAATCATTAAGTATAATGGGAAGAAAAGGGAATAAAAGAAAATACATAATAGGGCAACACAACATGTAACTACATAAGCATTGGCATCGGATGAAGCATACAGGGTGTAGTGTTAATGAGGTCAGTCCATAAGAGGGTCATTTAGGAGTCTGGTGACAGTGGGGAAGAAGCTGTTTTTGAGTCTGTTTGTGCGTGTTCTCAGACTTCTGTATCTCCTGCCCGATGGAAGGAGTTGGAAGAGTGAGTAAGCCGGGTGGGAGGGGTCTTTGATTATGCTGCCCGCATTCCTCAGGCAGCGGGAGGTGTAGATGGAGTCAATGGTTGGGAGGCAGGTTCGTGTGATGGATTGGGCAGTGTCCACGACTCTCTGAAGTTTCTTGCGGTCCTGGGCCAAGCAGTTGCCATACCAGGCTGTGATGCAGCCCGATAGGATGCTTTCTATGGTGCATCTGTGAAAGTTGGTAAGGGTTAACGTGGACATGCTGAATTTCCTTAGTTTCCTGAGGAAGTATAGGCGCTGTTGTGCTTTCTTGGTGGTAGCGTCGACGTGGGTGGACCAGGACAGATTTTTGGAGATGTGCACCCCTGGGAATTTGAAACTGCTAACCATCTCCATCTCGGCCCCGTTGGTGCTGACAGGGGTGTGTGCAGTACTTTGCTTCCTGAAGTCAATGACCAGCTCTTTAGTTTTGCTGGCATTGAGGGGGAGATTGTTGTCGTTACACCACTCCACTAGGTTCTCTATCTCCTTCCTGTATTCTGACTCATCGTTATTCGAGATCCGGCTCACTATGGTCAAATCGTCAGCAAACTTGCAGATGGAGTTGGAACCAAGTTTTGCCACGCAGTCGTGTGTGTACAGGGAGTAGAGTAGGGAGCTAAGTACGCAGTCTTGTGGGGCCCCGGTATTGAGGACTATTGTGGAGGAGGTGTTGTTGTTCATTCTTACTGACTGTGGTCTGTTGGTCAGAAAATCAAGGATCCAGTTGCAGAGTGGAGAGCCAAGTCCTAGGTTTTGGAGCTTTGATATGAGCTTGGCTGGGATTATGGTGTTGAAGGCGGAGCTGTAGTCAATAAATAGGAGTCTGATGTAGGAGTCCTTGCTTTCGAGATGCTCTAGGGATGAGTGTAGGGCCAGGGAAATGGCGTCTGATGTGGACCGGTTGCGACGGTATGCGAATTGCAGTGGATCAAGGCATTCGGGAGTATGCAGGTGATGCGCTTCATGATCAACCTCTCGAAGCACTTCATTACGACTAAAGTCAGGGCCACCGGACGGTAGTCATTGAGGCATGTTGCCTGGTTCTTCTTTGGTACCGGTATGATGGTCGTCTTCTTGAAGCAGATGGGGAACTCGGAGTGGAGTAGGGACAGGTTAAAGATGTCCACGAATATCTCTGTCAGCTGGTCTGCGCAGGCTCTGAGTGCACGACCAGGATCCCGTCCGGGCCCGTCGCCTTCCGGATTCACTTTCAGGAAGGCCGATCTGATTTCGGAAGCTGTGATGGTGGGTATGGGTGAATTATGGGCTGCTGGGGCACTCGACAGCGGATTGTTGGTTACCTGCTCAAACCGAGCATAGAATGCATTAAGTTCATCGGGGAGGGGTGCACTGCTGCCAGAGATACTGTTTGGCTTCGCTTTGTAGCCCGTTACGTTGTTTAGTCCTTGCCACAACCGCCGAGAGTCTGTCTGTGACACTAGCTTGGTTTGATATTCTCTCCTGGCATCTTGGATGACTTTGCAGAGGCCGTACCTGGATTTCTTGTATAGGACAGGGTTGTCTGTCTTGAACGCCTCAGATCTGTCCTTCAGTAGGGAGTCAATCTCGCGATTGAGCCATGGTTTCCGGTTGGGGAACGTACGTACTGCTTTCTTTGGCATGCAGTCGTCCACACATTTGCTGATGAAGTCTGTGACGGTGGTGGCATACTCATTTAAGTTGGTCGCTGAGTTCTTAAATATGGACCAGTCCACTGTCTCTAAGCAGTCACAAGTCTTACAACACCAGGTTAAAGGCCAACAGGTTTGTTTCAAACACGAGCTTTCGGAGCGCAGCTCCTTCCTGGGAAGGAGCTGCGCTCCGAAAGTTCGTGTTTGAAACAAACCTGTTGGACTTTAACCTGGTGTTGTAAGACTTCTTACTGTGCTCACCCCAGTCCAACGCCGGCAGTCACGTAAGAGCTCTTCTGTCTTCTTGGACCAGCACTGCACAACCTTCTTAGCTGGATTCTCCCGCTTGAGTTTCTGCTGTATGCCGGGAGAAGGAGCACTGTCTTATGGTCTGATTTCCCAAAGTGCGGTCAGGGGATGGAACGGTAGGCGCCCTTGATTTTTGAGTAGCAGTGGTCAAGAGTGTTGTCGCCCCTGGTGGGACAGGAGATGTGCTGGTGGAATTTTGGCAGTACACTCTTAAGGTTGGCCTTGTTGAAGTCTCCGGCCATGATTAACAAGGCCTCCGGGTGTTCTGTTTTGTCGTTGTTTATAACTGTGTACAGTTCATCCAGCGCCTTCCTCACTTCTGCCTGGGGTGGGATGTAGACCGCTGTGATAATGTCTGAAGTGAACTCACGTGGAAGATAATATGGACGGCACTTCACGGTCAGGTATTCCAGGTCTGGGGAGCAGCAGGTCGCCAGGGTCAGGAGCATCACAAACTGACACCAGAAGCTGGCGTCTATGGTCCAAAATAATTTAAGAAGTGAATAAAATGGTGTCTTGATCTCAGGTGGGCTAGAATATAAGTAGTGGAAGTTAAATTATAACAATGTAAAGAGGCAACAAATATTCATGTGCAGTCCACTGCAAACAAAAGAATATGCTCATAACGTGTCCTTTTATGAATTACCCTGGAGCTTGGGGAGCCTATAGTTCCCTATTTCTTTCTCTCAGCCAATCAGAGTCAACTTGCCAACCAATCAGCACCCTTGTTTTCTGTTGTACAAACTCTGGTGATTGTTTGAAATTTGGCATTCTTGCATTTGTCCTGATTGGTGCAGGATGAAAAGCTTTGACAAAATGTCTCACTTTTCAGCAATACTCAACACATCAAATTAATTGGAAGTCTAAAAAGATCGGAGGATTTATGAGCACATTCCTTTTCAGTTTGACAAAGGATTAGATGCGAAATACGGTTCAGAATTCAGCGACAGAATGGTTGATCAAATTCATGAAGGATATGCCTATGATATTATTCTCCATCTAACCCCTGTATTCCTATGGACCTGAAATTAGCCCACTCATTACTCGGCAGATTTGGGATCCTCACATAAGGGCAGGTGTTATTATATGTTTCAGCTACTTTCCTTCAGCCGCTTCTCACTCACCAGACACATCGAGGAATAAAAAGAGCAATGTGTGGGAGGATAGTATGACAATATGGGAAATGTTCAGAATACAGAGGGTTAGTGTCATATCATAACACCACGAGACGGAGCTGGATGCAGAACTATATAAAGCACTGACTCACAGACTTCTGGGAGAAAGCTGGAGAGGCAAGCATAGGAACAGTGAGAGAGATCAGAGTACAGTTCTAGACAAGGTGCAGAGACTAGTGTTAGTAGAGTGTAAATTGTAAATTACTAGATTATTGTTTACTATAGGTGTAAGTGGTCAAGCTTTAATAAGTAGTGTAAATAAAAGTTAGCTTTGTTAATGAACTTAGCTTCTTCTGTGGTCTTTGTGAATACTACAACATCCATCTTCAGAACAAGAATCACAAAGAACACCACAGATAGATTCTCAGCACGGAGGAATTCTGGGGTGGAGCATGTCAGGTGAGCAAGGAGTATTGCTGCCCAGCCAGACAATTAACATTGTGGAGCGAAACTGATGGAGGGAACCTCAGATGATTTCTATGACGGCCTGCAAATCCACAATGCCAGCACAGGCGTTGAGTTTTAAATCACTCAGACTGAGATCTGTGGTAAGCATTTGATCAGTCCGATTCCCGGCAGCAGCTCATTCCACATCCACTTGCAACAACTAAACACCTGTATTGAAGTGTCACATGGATGTCTCCAGGGCATGTTTAATCGGAAAATGCAAAACTGTCACTTCCTCAACAAGGACAGAGCAGCTATTGCAAACCTTGCAAACCAGTGCTGACAATATATTAAGTTGTAGTAAACTAGAATGTGAAGTATGAGGCAGGATACGAGTTAGTAAAGGCAGCATTGCATCATGAGCCTCCGGTTGACTTTATCAAGGATGGCTCATAAGCGAAGTTGCCTCAACATTAGAAGACTCCAAACATGAAACAGATTTGTTGCATTAGCAAAGTTCATCTCACAATATAATCTCCAGTTTCCAAAAACAACATTCCAGCTTCCTAGATCTATTGCGGGGGTTGAAACATTTTTTCTGGAAATTCATTTGAATAAGCTGTACTCTATTTAAAAGGTTTATCGCCTTGCCAACAAGGAGGTAGGTAGCCTGAGGCACTGCTGATCTATAAACTGCTTTGAGATAACAGGTAAGAAAGTCTGAGGATCGAGATTGTAATGGTGTGACAAGCACAGTCCCGAATGTGCACGTGCTCTCCCCAGTGCCCCTTCACCTCTGAAGGTAAGAGGAACTATTTTTAACTTGAATGGACATTAGGCATTGTGGGGATGACTGCATTGACTGCCTGAACATGGCAGTGAGAGCACTGAGCCATTTCAATCGTCAGTCTCGTTTGTGAGCAATTGGTGATCTGCCAGCACTGAGCCAGGGCGAAGCTACAGGGTAGAGCACAAGGGAGCAATCACAGAATGGGTGTAGGATGGGCGGGAAGAGATTTGTGTGGTCAAAATGAGTGCAAAATCAACCATGATTTTAAACATTTTTGTACATCACATTTCCCATCTAAAAATAGAAATCACCTTCAACCAACCAATCAGGACATGAATTCCCCAAAGTGAATTTGATAATTACTCCAGCACAAGAGGCACCTCTGACACCCATGGTGTCCACCAACTCCAGTTCACACCCATCATACCCACCAACTCCAGTTCACACCCATCATACCCACCAACTCCAGTTCACACCCATTGTACCCACTAACTCCAGTTCACACCCATTGTACCCACTAACTCCAGTTCACACCCATTGTACCCACCAACTCCAGTTCACCCCCATCATACCCACCAACTCCAGTTCACACCCATCATACCCACCAACTCCAGTTCACACCCATCTTACCCACCAACTCCAGTTCACACCCATCATACCCACCAACTCCAGTTCACACCCATCATACCCACCAACTCCAGTTCACACCCATCATACCCACTAACTCCAGTTCACACCCATCTTACCCACCAACTCCAGTTCACAACCATCATACCCACCAACTCCAGTTCACAACCATCATACCCACCAACTCCAGTTCACACCCATCGTATCCAACCAACTCCAGTTCAAACCCCCGTACCTCAACAAACACCCGTTCATACACACTGCACCTCAGCCAACTCCAGTTCACAATCACTGAACCCATAAAACAACAGTTCATACTCACTGTACCCCATAAAACACTAGTTCACACTCACTGTACCCCATAAAACACCAGTTCACACTCACTGTACGCCATCCAAAACCAGTTCACACTCACTGTACCCCATAAAACACCAGTTCACTTTCATGGTACCCCATAAAACACCAGTTCACACTCACTGTACCCCATCCAACACCAGTTCACACTCACTGTACCCCATCCAAAACCAGTTCACACTCACTGTACCCCATCCAACACCAGTTCACACTCACTGTACCCCATCCAACACGGTTCACACTCACTATACCCCAACCAAAACCAGTTCACACTCACTGTACCCCAACCAAAACCAGTTCACACTCACTGAACCCCATCCAACACCAGTTCACACTCACTGTACCCCATCCAAAACCAGTTCACACTCACTGTACCCCATCCAACACCAGTTCACACTCACTGAACCCCATCCAACACCAGTTCACACTCACTGTACCCCATCCAACGTGGTTCACACTCACTGTACCCCATCCAACACCAGTTCACACTCACTGTACACCATCCAAAACCAGTTCACACTCACTGTACACCATCCAACACCAGTTCATACTCACTGTACCCCATCCAACACCAGTTCACACTCACTGCACTGTACCCCATCCAACGTGGTTCACGCTCACTGTACCCCATCCAACACCAGTTCACACTCACTGTACGCCATCCAACACCAGTTCACACTCACTGTACCCCATCCAACACCAGTTCACACTCACTGTACCCCATCCAACACCAGTTCACACTCACTGTACACCATCCAACACCAGTTCACACTCACTGTACCCCATCCAATGCGGTTCATACTCACTGTACCCCATCCAACACAAGTTCACACTCACTGTACCCCATTCAAAACCAGTTCACACTCACTGTACCCCATCCAACACCAGTTCACACTCACTGAACCCCATCCAACACCAGTTCACACTCACTGTACCCCCATCCAAAACCAGTTCACACTCACTGTACCCCATCCAACACCAGTTCACTCTCACTGTACCCCATCCAACACCTGTTCACACTCACTGAACCCCATCCAACACCAGTTCACACTCACTGTACTGTACCCCATCCAACGCGGTTCACACTCACTGTGCCCCGTCCAACACCAGTTCACACTCACTGTACCCCATCCAACACCAATTCCCACTCACTGTACACCATCCAAAACCAGTTCACACTCACAGTACCCCATCCAACACCAGTTCACACTCACTGCACCCAATCCAAAACCAGTTCACACTCACTGTATCCCATCCAACACCAGTTCACACTCACTGTACCCCATCCAACACCAGGTCACACTCACTGTACCCCATCCAACGTGGTTCACACTCACTGTACCCCATCCAACACCAGTTCACACTCACTGTACACCATCCAAAACCAGTTCACACTCACTGTACACCATCCAACACCAGTTCACACTCACTGTACCCCATCCAAAACCAGTTCACATTCACTGTACCCCATCCAACGTGGTTCACACTCACTGTACCCCATCCAACACCAGTTCACACTCACTGTACACCATCCAAAATCAGTTCACACTCACTGTACCCCATCCAACACCAGTTCACATTCACTGTACCCCATCCAACACCAGTTCACACTCACTGTACCCCATCCAACACCAGTTCACACTCACTGTACTGTACCCCATCCAACACCAGTTCACACTCACTGTACCCCATCCAACACCAGTTCACACTCACTGTACACCATCCAAAACCAGTTCACACTCACTGTGCCCCATCCAACACCAGTTCACACTCACTGTACCCCATCCAACACCAGTTCACACTCACTGTACCCATCCAAAACCAGTTCACACTCACTGTACCCCATCCAACGTGTTTCATACTTACTGTACCCCATCCAACACCAGTTCACACTCACTGTACACCATCCAACACCAGTTCACACTCACTGTACTGTACCCCATCCAACACCAGTTCACACTCACTGTACCCCATCCAACACCAGTTCACACTCACTGTACTGTACCCCATCCAACACCAGTTCACACTCACTGTACCCCATCCAACACCAGTTCACACTCACTGTACACCATCCAAAACCAGTTCACACTCACTGTACCCCATCCAACACCAGTTCACACTCACTGTACCCCATCCAACACCAGTTCACACTCACTGTACCCCATCCAAAACCAGTTCACACTCACTGTATCCCATCCAACACCAGTTCACACTCACTGTACCCCATCCAACACCAGTTCACACTCACTGTACCCCATCCAACGTGGTTCACACTCACTGTACCCCATCCAACACCAGTTCACACTCACTGTACCCCATCCAACGTGGTTCATACTCACTGTACCCCATCCAACACCAGTTCACACTCACTGTAGACCATCCAACACCAGTTCATACTCACTGTACCCCATCCAACACCAGTTCACACTCACTGTACTGTACCCCATCCAACGCGGTTCACACTCACTGTGCCCCATCCAACACCAGTTCACACTCACTATACCCCATCCAACACCAGTTCCCACTCACTGTACACCATCCAAAACCAGTTCACACTCACTGTACCCCATCCAACACTAGTTCACACTCACTGTACCCCATCCAACACCAGTTCACACTCACTGCACCCAATCTAAAACCAGTTCACACTCACTGTATCCCATCCAACACCAGTTCACACTCACTGTACCCCATCCAACACCAGTTCACACTCACTGTACCCCATCCAACGTGGTTCACACTCACTGTACCGCATCCAACACCAGTTCACACTCACTGTACACCATCCAAAACCAGTTCACACGCACTGTACACCATCCAACACCAGTTCACACTCACTGTACCCCATCCAAACCCAGTTCACATTCACTGTACCCCATCCAACACCAGTTCACACTCACTGAACCCCATCCAACACCAGTTCACACTCACTGTACCCCATCCAACGTGGTTCACACTCACTGTACCCCATCCAACACCAGTTCACACTCACTGTACACCATCCAAAACCAGTTCACACTCACTGTACACCATCCAACACCAGTTCACACTCACTGTACCCCATCCAAAACCAGTTCACATTCACTGTACCCCATCCAACGTGGTTCACACTCACTGTACCCCATCCAACACAAGTTCACACTCACTGTACACCATCCAAAATCAGTTCACACTCACTGTACCCCATCCAACACCAGTTCACATTCACTGTACCCCATCCAACACCAGTTCACACTCACTGTACCCCATCCAACACCAGTTCACACTCACTGTACTGTACCCCATCCAACACCAGTTCACACTCACTGTACCCCATCCAACACCAGTTCACACTCACTGTACACCATCCAAAACCAGTTCACACTCACTGTGCCCCATCCAACACCAGTTCACACTCACTGTACCCCATCCAACACCAGTTCACACTCACTGTACCCATCCAAAACCAGTTCACACTCACTGTACCCCATCCAACGTGTTTCATACTTACTGTACCCCATCCAACACCAGTTCACACTCACTGTACACCATCCAACACCAGTTCACACTCACTGTACTGTACCCCATCCAACACCAGTTCACACTCACTGTACCCCATCCAACACCAGTTCACACTCACTGTACTGTACCCCATCCAACACCAGTTCACACTCACTGTACCCCATCCAACACCAGTTCACACTCACTGTACACCATCCAAAACCAGTTCACACTCACTGTACCCCATCCAACACCAGTTCACACTCACTGTACCCCATCCAACACCAGTTCACACTCACTGTACCCAATCCAAAACCAGTTCACACTCACTGTATCCCATCCAACACCAGTTCACACTCACTGTACCCCATCCAACACCAGTTCACACTCACTGTACCCCATCCAACGTGGTTCACACTCACTGTACCCCATCCAACACCAGTTCACACTCACTGTACCCCATCCAACGTGGTTCATACTCACTGTACCCCATCCAACACCAGTTCACACTCACTGTAGACCATCCAACACCAGTTCATACTCACTGTACCCCATCCAACACCAGTTCACACTCACTGTACTGTACCCCATCCAACGCGGTTCACACTCACTGTGCCCCATCCAACACCAGTTCACACTCACTATACCCCATCCAACACCAGTTCCCACTCACTGTACACCATCCAAAACCAGTTCACACTCACTGTACCCCATCCAACACTAGTTCACACTCACTGTACCCCATCCAACACCAGTTCACACTCACTGCACCCAATCTAAAACCAGTTCACACTCACTGTATCCCATCCAACACCAGTTCACACTCACTGTACCCCATCCAACACCAGTTCACACTTACTGTACCCCATCCAACGTGGTTCACACTCACTGTACCGCATCCAACACCAGTTCACACTCACTGTACACCATCCAAAACCAGTTCACACGCACTGTACACCATCCAACACCAGTTCACACTCACTGTACCCCATCCAAACCCAGTTCACATTCACTGTACCCCATCCAACACCAGTTCACACTCACTGAACCCCATCCAACACCAGTTCACACTCACTGTACCCCATCCAACGTGGTTCACACTCACTGTACCCCATCCAACACCAGTTCACACTCACTGTACACCATCCAAAACCAGTTCACACTCACTGTACCCCATCCAACACCAGTTCACATTCACTTTACCCCATCCAACACCAGTTCACACTCACTGTACCCCATCCAACACCAGTTCACACTCACTGTACCCCATCCAACACCAGTTCACATTCACTGTACCCCATCCAACACCAGTTCACACTCACTGTACCCCATCCAACACCAGTTCACACTCACTGTACACCATCCAAAACCAGTTCACACTCACTGTGCCCCATCCAACACCAGTTCACACTCACTGTACCCCATCTAACACCAGTTCACACTCACTGTACCCCATCCAAAACCAGTTCACACTCACTGTACCCCATCCAACGTGTTTCACACTCACTGTACCCCATCCAACACCAGTTCACCTCACTGTACACCATCCAACACCAGTTCACACTCACTGTACTGTACCCCATCCAACACCAGTTCACACTCACTGTACCCCATCCAACACCAGTTCACACTCACTGTACTGTACCCCATCCAACACCAGTTCACACTCACTGTACCCAATCCAACACCAGTTCACACTCACTGTACACCATCCAAAACCAGTTCACACTCACTGTACCCCATCCAACACCAGTTCACACTCGCTGTACCCAATCCAACACCAGTTCACACTCACTGTACACCATCCAAAACCAGTTCACACTCACTGTATCCCATCCAACACCAGTTCACACTCACTGTACCCCATCCAACACCAGTTCACACTCAATGTACCCCATCTAACGTGGTTCACACTCACTGTACCCCATCCAACACCAGTTCACACTCACTGTACACCATCCAACACCAATTCATAGTCACTGTACCCCATCCAACACCAGTTCACACTCAATGTACCCCATCCAACACCAGTTCACACTCACTGTACCGCATCCAACACCAGTTCACACTCACTGTACCCCATCCAACGTGGTTCACACTCACTGTACCCCATCCAACACCAGTTCACACTCACTGTACACCATCCAAAACCAGTTCACACTCACTCTACCCCATCCAACACCAGTTCACACTCACTGTACCTCATCCAACACCAGTTCACACTCACTGTTCCCCATCCAACACCAGTTCACACTCACTGTACACCATCCAACACCAGTTCACACTCACTGTACCCCATCATACAATAGTTCACACTCACTGTACCCCATCCAATACCAGTTTACACCCACTGTACCCCATCCAATATCAATTCACACCCACTGTACCTCATCCATCACCAGTTCACACTCACTGCACCCCATCCAAAACCAGTTCACACTCACTGTGACCCATCCAACACCAGTTCACACTCACTGTACCCCATCCAAAACCAGTTCACATTCACTGTACCCCATCCAACACCAGTTCACACTCACTGAACCCCATCCAACACCAGTTCACACTCACTGTACCCCATCCAAAACCAGTTCACACTCACTGTACCCCATCCAACACCAGTTCACACTCACTGAACCCCATCCAACACCAGTTCACACTCACTGTACCCCATCCAACGTGGTTCACACTCACTGTACCCCATCCAACACCAGTTCACACTCACTGTACGCCATCCAACACCAGTTCACACTCACTGTACCCCATCCAACACCAGTTCACACTCACTGTACCCCATCCAACACCAGTTCACACTCACTGTACCCCATCCAACACCAGTTCACACTCACTGTACCCCATCCAATGCGGTTCATACTCACTGTACCCCATCCAACACAAGTTCACACTCACTGTACCCCATTCAAAACCAGTTCACACTCACTGTACCCCATCCAACACCAGTTCACACTCACTGAACCCCATCCAACACCAGTTCACACTCACTGTACCCCCATCCAAAACCAGTTCACACTCACTGTACCCCATCCAACACCAGTTCACTCTCACTGTACCCCATCCAACACCTGTTCACACTCACTGAACCCCATCCAACACCAGTTCACACTCACTGTACTGTACCCCATCCAACGCGGTTCACACTCACTGTGCCCCGTCCAACACCAGTTCACACTCACTGTACCCCATCCAACACCAATTCCCACTCACTGTACACCATCCAAAACCAGTTCACACTCACAGTACCCCATCCAACACCAGTTCACACTCACTGCACCCAATCCAAAACCAGTTCACACTCACTGTATCCCATCCAACACCAGTTCACACTCACTGTACCCCATCCAACACCAGGTCACACTCACTGTACCCCATCCAACGTGGTTCACACTCACTGTACCCCATCCAACACCAGTTCACACTCACTGTACACCATCCAAAACCAGTTCACACTCACTTTACACCATCCAACACCAGTTCACACTCACTGTACCCCATCCAAAACCAGTTCACATTCACTGTACCCCATCCAACGTGGTTCACACTCACTGTACCCCATCCAACACCAGTTCACACTCACTGTACACCATCCAAAATCAGTTCACACTCACTGTACCCCATCCAACACCAGTTCACATTCACTGTACCCCATCCAACACCAGTTCACACTCACTGTACCCCATCCAACACCAGTTCACACTCACTGTACTGTACCCCATCCAACACCAGTTCACACTCACTGTACCCCATCCAACACCAGTTCACACTCACTGTACACCATCCAAAACCAGTTCACACTCACTGTGCCCCATCCAACACCAGTTCACACTCACTGTACCCCATCCAACACCAGTTCACACTCACTGTACCCATCCAAAACCAGTTCACACTCACTGTACCCCATCCAACGTGTTTCATACTTACTGTACCCCATCCAACACCAGTTCACACTCACTGTACACCATCCAACACCAGTTCACACTCACTGTACTGTACCCCATCCAACACCAGTTCACACTCACTGTACCCCATCCAACACCAGTTCACACTCACTGTACTGTACCCCATCCAACACCAGTTCACACTCACTGTACCCCATCCAACACCAGTTCACACTCACTGTACACCATCCAAAACCAGTTCACACTCACTGTACCCCATCCAACACCAGTTCACACTCACTGTACCCCATCCAACACCAGTTCACACTCACTGTACCCAATCCAAAACCAGTTCACACTCACTGTATCCCATCCAACACCAGTTCACACTCACTGTACCCCATCCAACACCAGTTCACACTCACTGTACCCCATCCAACGTGGTTCACACTCACTGTACCCTATCCAACACCAGTTCACACTCACTGTACCCCATCCAACGTGGTTCATACTCACTGTACCCCATCCAACACCAGTTCACACTCACTGTAGACCATCCAACACCAGTTCATACTCACTGTACCCCATCCAACACCAGTTCACACTCACTGTACTGTACCCCATCCAACGCGGTTCACACTCACTGTGCCCCATCCAACACCAGTTCACACTCACTATACCCCATCCAACACCAGTTCCCACTCACTGTACACCATCCAAAACCAGTTCACACTCACTGTACCCCATCCAACACTAGTTCACACTCACTGTACCCCATCCAACACCAGTTCACACTCACTGCACCCAATCTAAAACCAGTTCACACTCACTGTATCCCATCCAACACCAGTTCACACTCACTGTACCCCATCCAACACCAGTTCACACTCACTGTACCCCATCCAACGTGGTTCACACTCACTGTACCGCATCCAACACCAGTTCACACTCACTGTACACCATCCAAAACCAGTTCACACGCACTGTACACCATCCAACACCAGTTCACACTCACTGTACCCCAGCCAAACCCAGTTCACATTCACTGTACCCCATCCAACACCAGTTCACACTCACTGAACCCCATCCAACACCAGTTCACACTCACTGTACCCCATCCAACGTGGTTCACACTCACTGTACCCCATCCAACACCAGTTCACACTCACTGTACACCATCCAAAACCAGTTCACACTCACTGTACCCCATCCAACACCAGTTCACATTCACTTTACCCCATCCAACACCAGTTCACACTCACTGTACCCCATCCAACACCAGTTCACACTCACTGTACCCCATCCAACACCAGTTCACATTCACTGTACCCCATCCAACACCAGTTCACACTCACTGTACCCCATCCAACACCAGTTCACACTCACTGTACACCATCCAAAACCAGTTCACACTCACTGTGCCCCATCCAACACCAGTTCACACTCACTGTACCCCATCTAACACCAGTTCACACTCACTGTACCCCATCCAAAACCAGTTCACACTCACTGTACCCCATCCAACGTGTTTCACACTCACTGTACCCCATCCAACACCAGTTCACACTCACTGTACACCATCCAACACCAGTTCACACTCACTGTACTGTACCCCATCCAACACCAGTTCACACTCACTGTACCCCATCCAACACCAATTCACACTCACTGTACTGTACCCCATCCAACACCAGTTCACACTCACTGTACCCAATCCAACACCAGTTCACACTCACTGTACACCATCCAAAACCAGTTCACACTCACTGTACCCCATCCAACACCAGTTCACACTCGCTGTACCCAATCCAACACCAGTTCACACTCACTGTACACCATCCAAAACCAGTTCACACTCACTGTATCCCATCCAACACCAGTTCACACTCACTGTACCCCATCCAACACCAGTTCACACTCAATGTACCCCATCTAACGTGGTTCACACTCACTGTACCCCATCCAACACCAGTTCACACTCACTGTACACCATCCAACACCAATTCATAGTCACTGTACCCCATCCAACACCAGTTCACACTCAATGTACCCCATCCAACACCAGTTCACACTCACTGTACCGCATCCAACACCAGTTCACACTCACTGTACCCCATCCAACGTGGTTCACACTCACTGTACCCCATCCAACACCAGTTCACACTCACTGTACACCATCCAAAACCAGTTCACACTCACTCTACCCCATCCAACACCAGTTCACACTCACTGTACCTCATCCAACACCAGTTCACACTCACTGTTCCCCATCCAACACCAGTTCACACTCACTGTACACCATCCAACACCAGTTCACACTCACTGTACCCCATCATACAATAGTTCACACTCACTGTACCCCATCCAATACCAGTTTACACCCACTGTACCCCATCCAATATCAATTCACACCCACTGTACCTCATCCATCACCAGTTCACACTCACTGTACCCCATCCAAAACCAGTTCACACTCACTGTGACCCATCCAACACCAGTTCACACTCACTGTACCCCATCCAAAACCAGTTCACATTCACTGTACCCCATCCAACACCAGTTCACACTCACTGAACCCCATCCAACACCAGTTCACACTCACTGTACCCCATCCAAAACCAGTTCACACTCACTGTACCCCATCCAACACCAGTTCACACTCACTGAACCCCATCCAACACCAGTTCACACTCACTGTACCCCATCCAACGTGGTTCACACTCACTGTACCCCATCCAACACCAGTTCACACTCACTGTATACCATCCAAAACCAGTTCACACTCACTGTACACCATCCAACACCAGTTCATACTCACTGTACCCCATCCAACACCAGTTCACACTCACTGTACTGTACCCCATCCAACGTGGTTCACACTCACTGTACCCCGTCCAACACCAGTTCACACTCACTGTACCCCATCCAACACCAGTTCACACTCACTGTACCCAATCCAAAACCAGTTCACACTCACTGTATCCCATCCAACACCAGTTCACACTCACTGTACCCCATCCAACACCAGTTCACACTCACTGTACCCCATCCAACGTGGTTCACACTCACTGTACCCCATCCAACACCAGTTCACACTCACTGTACACCATCCAAAACCAGTTCACACTCACTGTACCCCATCCAACACCAATTCACACTCACTGTACACCATCCAACACCAGTTCATACTCACTGTACCCCATCCAACACCAGTTCACACTCAATGTACCCCATCCAACACCAGTTCACACTCACTGTACCCCATCCAACACCAGTTCACACTCACTGTACCCCATCCAACACCAGTTCACACTCACTGTACCCCATCCAACACCAGTTCACACTCACTGTACACCATCCAAAACCAGTTCACACTCACTGTACCCCATCCAACACCAGTTCACACTCACTGTACCCCATCCAACACCAGTTCACACTCACTGTACCCCATCCAACACCAGTTCACACTCACTGTACCCCATCCAACACCAGTTCACAGACTGCAGGCCCAAGGAATTATGAAGATACAATGGCCCAAATTGTATGGTTATTGTTGAAGGAATGAACTTGCCATTCCTTTTGCTGAAAGTTGTCCTTGCATTGGTCTTTGAACAGTGATTTATGATCCTTTGGCAGTTTAATACATGTCTTGGTCTTTTCAGAATGGAGCAGGTACCTATGTTCCACAGGGGTTGGTACCTCTCTCTGACGTTTGCCAATGACCTAAACCTGTACGATCAGGGCCCAATTTCAAAATTTTCAGTGACAAACAAATTTGAATTATTTTGAACTGTGAGAAGGACATTGTTTTGCTTCAAGAGGACAAGGCTCGGTTGGGTAGAATGGGTAGCAAAATGGCAGACGGATAGGAATGAAGGTGTGAGGCAATTCATTTTGTTATGAGAGGCGAGGAGGGACAACATAAATAAAGGGCACTCCTGTTGGAAATGTATCTCCACTGGACCTGAAGCATGTCCTCTTTTAAAGCAGACCATCGTTCCAGTGCAGTTGCCTGTGAATCTTCGATTCTAATTTATCCGGCTGAGGTACATTGTCCCCAATGAAGTTGGCCATCCCCCAGCTAATTATACTCTGGATTGCTCCTTGATGTGTGTTTGAGGGGGTTGTCTGACCTGATTGCCTGCCCCTTTACCGCTGCTTCATTCACAGCTGAGAGTCCCTGGAGCGGGGACATGTGGTGACCCCGGGCACCCTTCAAATCTTCCATGCCCATTAGGCACCAAAGTGGCTTGGGTGCTTTATCGACCCCATTGATCACACTTTGATTTAATATCTTAATTTCCCTTTGTGACTCATTTTTTGTTACGGGAGTTTCCTTTTGGGACTGCCCCTTTAATTTAGCATCAGATAATTTGATCTAATTTACTTAGTTCTTTATCTTGTGCAAAATAGTTGTATTGCTCCTTGTCCTGTAACTAGTTACCTGGTGGCTTACAGACAAATAAAGAGCAGCCTCTGTTTACTGAAGTTAAACATTAAATAGATATTAATAAAAAAACACATAGGGAATTAATGAGCTGTGCTTAATTTTGATTGACTGCTCCAATATTATTCTACTAGTTGTCCATCGGGCAATGCTGCTGCTTTTACTGACTGTTATCATAATGTTTCCCGACTCCAAATCTCTAAACAATCCATGTATTAATAGATTCAATCATAGAGCAGCTCATTGAACTGCAGTGAGAGGCCTCGAGAACAGTCTGACCAGCGACTGTTCTGAACAGCAGAGAAAGATTGTCTGGATCTGGACTGACTGTGATGCCCAAGTGGTTGAAAAGACCGTTAAACACACGCTGTCAAGTTTCATCGAAGCACAATGGCTGCTTTGGCGGTTTGCCAGTTAGTGTCCATGAAAGCAAACCTCAGCAACAGCCAGTTCCTTCAAGCAGAGGCAATTACTGACAGAAGCTCTCACTGGTGTCAGCTAAGCCAATGGAGACCATGAAGATACAGATTGCCTCTCTTCTGATTGTAAGAACATATATTTTTCAAAGTCCATGGAGGAAATAATTCACCAGCAGATTGAAGCTTTTGAGTGAAGAAATTTTCATTTGGAAAACCTTTGCCCTGGAGATGCACCAGCCACATTCTAGTTTAGCTGTGACTGTAATCCACTGATTGTGAAGAACTGCATTGGATTCACATCCAGCTCTGCTTCTCTGCACTGACTGTCAAACTACTTGCCTGACCCCAAATAATGGACAAATTCGAAGTTTCTTTACTTAATATTGACAAGATAGATGCTATCCCCGAGACATCCAGTCTGAGTTATTTAAAGCACTAGAGGAGACCATTCATCCCATTGAGTCCATACCGGCTTTCCATGGAGCAACCCAAACAGACCCATTTCCCTGCTTTACACGCGTTCCCCAACTCTATACCTGTCCTCTTACTCTTTACCCATCTCCCTATACCCTTTCCCCCGCTCTATACCTGTGCCCCCCCCCACTCTATACCCTTTCCCCTGCTCTATACCTGTGCCCCCCCCACTCTATACCTGTCTTCCCGTTCTATACCAGTACCCCCACCCTATACCTGTTCCTCCATTCTATACCCTTACCCCAGGCTATACCTGCCCCCCACTCTATACACGTTCCCCCACTCTATACCTGTTCCCCTGTTCTATACCCATTCCTCCACTCTATACCTGCCCCCCACTCTATACACGTTCCCCTACTCTATACTCGTATCCCCACTCTATACCCGTTCCCATGCTCTATACTCATTCTCCTCCTGCATACCCGTTTCCACGCGTTTATTTCCCTCCAGCCAATTTCTTTGAATCCTTCATCGTCTCTGCTTCCCCACCCTCATAGGCAGTGAGTTCCGGGTCATTAACACTCGCTGCGTTAAAAAGTCCTTCCTCATATTCCCCCTACATCTCTCGCACAAAACCTTAGATCTATGACCCCGGTCCGCGTACAATCAGCCAATGGAGACAGCTTTTCTTTGCCTATCTTATGTAAATCTGTCATCATTTTATATACTTCAATCAAATCTCCCCTCAATCTCCTCCGCTCCCAGGAGAACAACCCCAGCTTCTCAAACCCTAACCATGTCGTAAAATCCCCTCACATCTGGAACCTTTTTGGTAAATCTCCTCCGCACCCTCTTGAGTACCCTCACATCCTTCCTGAAGGGTGGTAACCAGAATAGGACACAGTATCCAAGTTGTAGACTAACCAGAGGCACATTTCAACCACCGCCTTGCACCCGGTGCTGATCTGGGCGTGCCGATCAGATAGTGGGAAAGGCCAAAATCAAGATGTGAGCAGGGCATGAATCAATTTGCCATCTAACCGGTCCGCTCTCAAATATGGCGAGCATATCATTAACCCCAATTTGCATTAATTTCCATCTCATTAGCGAGATTGAAGTCGAATGTAATGGCCTCTCAGGAATTAACCGGCTCTCCAACGAGAAATCACACAGACATGTTTAGTACTCCTTTTCAAAAATGTGAAAATGGTGCAATGGCTGCTGAGAGAATTTGAGACGGTGAGGAGCCATTTCATTTACCGGCATGCAGCTCACACTCATGGGGATGTTGGAGGGGGGGGGCCTCTTAGTGAGGTTGGGCTTGGTCGGGGGCTGAAGCATTCCAGGTCAGGGGTCGCCCGGGCCGACAGGGAGGGTAAGGGGCTTTTCGTCTGCGAGGGCTTTACGCCACCTTCAAATATTGTGGAGCCCCATAACGGACAACCACAGCTGCTGCCCATCTGTCCTACCAAACAACAGGGCAGCACAATAGCACAGTGGTTAGCACAGTTGCTTCACAGCTCCAGGGTCCAAGGTTCGATTCCCGCTTGGGTCACTGACTGTGCAGAGTCTACACATTTTCCCCGTGTCTCCGGGTGCTCCGGTTTCCCTCCCACAGTCCAAAGATGTGCAGGTTAGGTAGATTGGCCATGCTAAATTGCACCTTAGTGCCCAAAAAAAGGTGAGGTAGTGTACCAGGGATAGAGTGGAGGTGTGGGCTTGAGTGTGGTGCTCTTTCCAAGGGCCGGTGCAGACATGATGGCCGAATAGCCTCCTTCTACACTGTAAATTCTATGGCTCTATGACTTCCAGGGCAAAGCTCTGTTCTTGGTTATATGCTGAAGGTCATTTTAACTCCCTTTGACTGTGAGCAGCCTTTAGCTTCACAGCTGAAGGCTATTGCAAACGAAGAATTGGCCTTGTTAGTTGTGAGAGCACTTCACAGCTCTCAAGTGGCGTCTCATGGGTACACATGCCATGCCTCAGATGATGATTACTGCATCGCATTTCAATCAAACTTTGAAACCTGAACATTTGGCTGAAACTAGAAATGTCAGCACCATAGAGGCGGCAGCCATCAATCAAAGATTCAAGAGCTGGACTTCAGCACTGGGATTTCATAGGAAGCCCAGGTAGCTGGATGCGGGAGAAGGCACTTAACGAAGGCTCGAGGTGGAACCCCATGTGCAGGGGACCCCTGAAGACCTGACCGCCCATCAGGCTGAGGAGAAACCCAGAGCAGGGCTCCAGCGTTGGCCTTTCGAGGAGATGATGGACAGCATGTGCGATAGAATAATCCGTCTCAACAAAGAGACGGTGCGGCACCTGTGCCTCAGATTTGACATCCTGTGGAGAAGGAGGAGGACAGCCGCTCCTGGTGGACATGAAAGTCATCGCAGCCCTGAACTTTTATGCAACCGGTTCATACCGGGGCTCGAGCTGGGACTTGTGCAACCAGTGTCGGCACAATCAGCGGGTCAATATGCAAGGCAGGGGAATGATGATCACTCGCTTTGAGGAAAGCTCTAGTGCGCCTCAGTTTACGCCAAAGTCTAATTCCTGTCTTTCTGATGACAGCGTGATGACACCCATCCTCTGAACGGGGTCTGCATCGGGGCATTGTATCATATCGTACCACTGTGCCTGGAGCAGGGCCGGCACAAGGCACCGGCAACTCGGGCAGTCGCCCGGGGCGCCATGTGTTAGGAGGCGCCAGAGACTCGGGTCCCGCGCATGCGCAGTTGGGCAGGTGCCAATCAGCGCATGCGCGGTGGTCGCCCTCCCCCAGGGCGGCCCGCTCCCCCCGCTGGGTCCGCTCCCCCCGCGGTCCGCCCCCGCCCCATCGGTCCCCCCCCGCCCCGCCCCCTCGGGTCCCCCCCGCCCCGCCCCCTCGGGTCCCCCCCCGCCCCGCCCCCTCGGGTCCCCCCCCGCCCCCTCGGGTCCCCCCCCGCCCCGCCCCCTCGGGTCTGCCCCCGCCCCCTCCCCTCGGGTCCGCCCCCCCTGCCCCATCCCCTCGGGTCCGCCCACTCCCCTCGGGTCCGCCGGGTCCTCACCCCCCCCACCCCTCCCCAGCCCCGGCCCCGCCCCCCCCGCCCCGGCCCGCCCCCCCCCCCCCCCCCCGGGCCCCGCACCCCCCCCTGGCCCCGCCCCCCCCGGCCCCCCCCCCCCCCCCCCCCCAAGGGTGCCGAAGTTCAGCTTGCCCGGGGCGCCAGCAACCCTAGGGCCGGCGCTGGCCTGGAGGGAGGGAAGTGGCGGGTGGAGGGAGCAGAGGGCCACACAGGGTGGAGGTGAGGGCAGGCTTACTGTGAAGATTAAGGTGACAGAAGCATCACATGTATCACGTGTAAAATGTTTCAATAGTGAACATTGGACATTTCCTTTTCCCCTAGCTACACATAGTGAGCAGCCCCCACCCACCCACTCTGTGCCCCCCTGTGCCCACTCAGTGATTTTCAATCTTCTTGATCTTTAATGACCTGCTGCTAATTCTAGGCGTGCCCCCAGGATGCACATTTGAGGTGGAAGCAGTTTGCTGCTTTCCATGTCCTGTGGCCTTTGATGCCTTTGGCGGATGTTCTCTCTAGGCCTGGAGCAGGAGGGCCCAGCTGACTTACCAATACTGGTATCATCGTGCCATGCTGCTCTGCTTGCAGCCCTTGAGATGCGTTGGTGTCAGCAGAGGGAGATTCGGAAGAGCTGGACACTGCCGTCGTCTCTTTTGGTGGCAGACTCTGGGTCATACCGGGCCAACCCCGGCAATAAATTCCCCCAGAAGGATGAACATTTTTTTCTTTGGGAAGGCAGTGACACTGTCATCAAGGTCAAAATAGAACTTTTCCTTTCCAGCTTCATTGAAGTCAAGGCAGCATATTGATTCAGCTGAGTTATAGGTGGGCAGCACGGTTGCTTCACTGCGTCAGGGACCCGGCTTCGATTTCCGGCTTGGGTCACTGTGTGGAGTCTACATGTTCTCCTAGTGTCTGCGTGGGTTACCTCCGGGTGCTCCAGTTTCCTCCCACAAGTTCCGAAAAGACGTGCTGTTAGGTGAATTGGACATTCAGAATTCTCCCCATGTACCCGAACAGGTGCCGGAATGTGGCGACTCGGGGCTTTTCACAGTAACTTCATTGGAGCGTTAATGTAAGCCCACTTGTGACACTAACAAAGATTATTTAAAAAGTGTTCTGACTTTTTCATTGATACAAATGGGTATTTCTGGCGTTGTTTCCTAGATCCTATTCCGGGTGGGAAAAACAACCGAGGAGCACTCTCAGCCTCTCCTTTCCAGTAGAAGGTCTACCCATTTGCTTGGCTGGTTGACAGATTTCAGCGATGTGTCAAACAATGATGACTCGGGTTATCTTACCTCATGTCTTTGTCACCAGGGGGATGCAGTCTTCCTTTGTCTGTTCTGCTGTTGAGGACTTTTTGGACTTCACTGTGTAGGAAACCTTCCCCAAATCTTGCCCCCATGAGTGGCCCTACCATGGGTAAGGCACACCCAAGACAAAGCCTCTCCACTTCACGGTGATGATCCAAGGAGGGAGTTAAACAGGTTTTTTAAATGATGGGTATTGTATAGAATTCTTCAGTAACAGTAAGTGAGGCTGGTGATAAGGGAGCCTGCCCTCTTCCAACCATTATCGTGACACGTCTGACAATTCACTGTATCGTCCAATCATTTACCTCGCCATTCAGAGGGTGGATCCCACTATCTTAAATAGCATCTAATCCATCAAAGCCATTGTAATAATAATAATAATCATTATTAGCATCACAAGTAGGCTTATATTAACACTGCAATGAAGTTACTGTGAAAAGCCTCCAGTCGTCACATTCCAGTGCCTGTTCGGGTACTCGGAGGGAGAATTCAGAATGTCCAATTCACCTAACAGCACGTCTTTCAGGAATTGTGGAAGGAAACCGGAGCACCCAGGGGAAACACACGCAGACACGGGGAGAACGTGCAGACTCCGCACACACAGTCTCCCAAGCTGGGAATCGAAACTGTGACCCTGGCACTGTGAAGCAATCGTGCTAACCACTGTGCTACCAAGTGAGGACTAGTTTCCCACTCCCCATTTACTCGGGTTTTGTTTTATGTCATACTGTGCCACTTGTGGTAAAACCACCCATTTCATTCTGGTCCTGGGGCTCCAGTAAGTCCAGTATATCTGCACACTTAACTATGAAACAATGAACCACATTCACAAAGTCTTGGCACACTCACAGAACGCATACTTTTGCAATGTGATCCTCCAGTCTATTTTTAGAATTTGCTGGCATTTGTTTCTGTCCCTTGTTTAAAACATTCTTTTTTAATTCATGGGGCACTCTTTTGAAACTTACTTTATTGAAATTAGGTTAAGGCTGTTTTCATCAAACTTGCATTAATAGGGCAGTGTTGCCATGGATTAAGTGTTTCTCATTGTATAAACGCCAGCAGTGCTTAATCTACTTTAACAAGCCTATTGTTGCTATAGACTTAGAGCAACAAAAGACAAACTGTACATTGATTAGGTTTTAACACAAAGGACATCACATTTACTGCAGTTGAAACTAACACCTAACATCCGACACCATGGCTGAGTATCTGCTCCAAATGCGCCACAAGAATCTAAAGAGACCGACGGTTGTCTTTTGGTCAGGATGGCCGTGGTCTTATGTACAGGCTGAGGTGCAGGGGCTCAGCTGGCACACTGGTTAGTGTAGTGAAACCAACCTCAGATTTCCTTCCACCCAACCCCATGCACCCAAACCACTACCCCTTCCCCGCAAACCCTTGGATCATTCTGGTAAATCCACACTGCATTCCGTCCAGGGCCAATGGGGAGAATTTTACAGCCTCGTTGCAGTAGGGGCAGGGCCAAAATGTGTAGCAGGATATTCAAAATTCCATTGACTTTGGCAGGACCCCTAAAATCCACCCCCCCCCCCCCCCCCCCCAACCCCCAAAAGAAGGGCTGTAAAATTCTGTCCAACATCTCTATATCCTTTCGAAGGTGTGTTGCACAGTCTTGGGCTGGGCTGCTGTAACTCCTGGTGTGGGCTAGCCTGTGCTCGGTAATACAGAAGTGTGACTTTGCTCCACTGTTGGTGCAGGCCGTTGGGTGTGAGCACGCAGAGGGCCCCTCTGGGTTTAAATTTAAATTTAGGTCATTCTTTGCCAATGCCAGCAAAGCCAAGAGTCCTAATAGATCAACGAGAAGTCCTAGTCATAATCTAATGGATCAATGACATTGTTTGAAGGGGATGATACCCATCAGAACTCTGATCAGTTTTTCTACTAATGTCACCATGCAATCTCTGATTTCATGCAATTCTGTTATCAAATCAAATTGCATGAGCTTGCCAAGATGCTGATGGCCACCCAAGGAATCATAGAATAGTGAGGCACTGAAGGCCACACAGCCATTGAGCCTGTGCTGATTCTTTTGAGACGAGTAATTAGGAATGAGATGATCATCACATCTCCTATTTGCACAATGCCTTTTGATGCACCATCAATTGGACTCGAGTCGTGAAGAAGATCCAAATATCAGGCTTTAATGAACTAGTTGTGTGCCCGGCAGTCGACTTACAGAGAAAGGCCGACTGCCGGCTGCTACGGGTTCTTATACCCTGCCTCGTAGGAGGGGCTACTGGCCACTCGGCCAATCGGCAAGCAGTCACATGACTGACCTCAGCCTATTGGCAGAGAGACACATGACCTGCCTGAGCCAATGGGCAGCGAGTCCTCTGCACCAATGGCAGCACTACTCTGAGGTACCGTAAACGTCCTAGTCACACCACCACATTCACCCCTTGTGGAGAAAGAAGCCGGGGGGGGGGGGCTGTGGGAGACGAGGAGAGGAGAAAAGAGGGGGGCCGTCAAACTGGTAGTATGACAAGAGAGAACGAGGTGTACCGAGATGTCTGGTGGCTGCCCATTGGCCCGCGACGAATGTACAAAAGAACAATACAGCGCACAATGCACTTATGAACAATCGAGGAACAAATAAGCAAAAAAAACAAAAAGGAAGATGCAACAGTGTACAAGGGAACGCTGAACAACACAAAGAGTCCAACAAAAAGTCCAGTGGAACATCAAATCGACTCGATCAGTCTGACGGGTGCCTTCAATGTCCTGCTGGACCTGCGCAGCGGTGGCGGTTACGTTGGAGTGGTGGTCGTCCGTGACTCCGGGAGCGGCGGTCGTGGTCATGTGTCCATACCCTTGGTCGGTGCTAGACAAGCTCTGGCCAGGGGAGAGGGTTCCTGTGCGCTGGGTTGCGAGGGCGCTGGGGGCGCCGGGGGGGGGGGGGGGTTGGGACTGGGGGGGGGGTTTTGGTGTGGGGGGTCGTGGCTGCACTCCGACGGGTGCCAGCCAGGTCCCGAAGGGAGACCGTGTCCTGCCGTCCGTCGGGATACTCCACGTACGCGTACTGCGGGTTAGCGTGGAGTAATTGGACTCGTTCCACCAACGGGTCGGACTTGTGCACCCGCACATGCTTCCGGATCAAGATGGGCCCGGGGGTGGCCAGCCAGGTCAGGAGCGGGGATCCTGAGGACGACTTCCTGGGGAAAACAAGAAGTTGTTCATGGGGTGTTTGGTTCGTGGCAGTACAGAGGAGAGACCGAATCGAGTGGAGGGCGTCTGGGAGAACCTCTTGCCAGTGGAAGATAGGGAGATTTCTAGACCGTACGGCCAGTAGGACGGTCTTCCAGACCGTACCGTTCTCTCGCTCGACCTGTCCGTTACCCCGGGGGTTATAACTGGTCATCCTGCTAGAGGCGATGCCCCTGCTGAGCAGGAATTGACGCAGCTCATCACTCATGAAAGAGAACTCCCGGTCGCTGTGGATGTACGCGGGGTAACCAAACAGGGAGAAAATGGAGAGGAGGGCCTTGATGACAGTTGTTGTGGTCATGTCGGGGCAGGGGATGGCAAAAGGAAAGCGGGAGTACTCGTCAATCACACTTAGAAAGTATATGTTGCAGTTGTTAGAGGGGAGGGGACCCTTGAAGTCCATGCTGAGACGTTCAAGGGGCGGGACGCCTTTAGCAGATGCGCTTGCTCGGGGCGGTAGAAGTGCGGTTTGCACTCCGCGCAAAAGTGGCAGTCCCTAGTTACAGTCCTGACCTCCTCGATGGAGTAGGGCAGGTTGCGGGTATTAATGAAATGGTAGAAGCGGGCTACCCCTGGATGGCAAAGGTCCGTGTGGAGGGAGCGGAGGCAGTCTATCTGAGCGCTAGTGCAGGTACCGCGGGACAGGGCATCAGGAGGCTCGTTGAGCTTCCCAGGACGATACAAGATATCGTAGTTGTACGTGGACAACTCGATCCGCCACCGCAAGATCTTGTCATTCTTGATCTTGCCCCTCTGTGCATTATCGAACATAAAGGCCACTGACCGTTGGTCTGTGAGGAGGGTAAACCTCCTGCCGGCCAGATAGTGCCTCCAGTATCGTACAGCTTCGACAATGGCCTGTGCCTCCTTTTCCACCGAGGAATGGCGGAGTTCGGAAGCGTGGAGGGTCCGGGAAAAGAAGGCCACGGGTCTGCCCGCTTGGTTCAGGGTGGCCGCCAGAGCTACTTGGGACGCGTCGCTCTCGACCTGGAATGGGAGGGACTCGTCGGTAGCACGCATCGTGGCCCTTGCAATGTCTGCTTTGATGCGGCTAAAGGCCTGGCAGGCTTCCATCGACAGTGGAAACGTGGTGGATTGGATGAGGGGACGGGCTTTGTCGGCGTAGTTCGGGACCCACTGGGCATAATAAGAAAAGAAGCCCAGGCAGCGTTTGAGGGATTTGAGGGAGTTGGGGAGGGGGAGTTCCATTAGGGGGCGCATGCGTTCGGGGTCGGGGCCTATCACTCCGTTACGCACTACGTAGCCGAGAATGGCTAGGCGGTCGGTGCTAAACACGCACTTATCCTTATTGTATGCGAGGTTAAGGAGTTTTGCGGTACGGAGGAATTTTTGGAGGTTGGTATCATGGACCCGCTGGTCGTGGACGCAGATGGTGGCATTGTCGAGATACGGGAAGGTTGCCCGTAAACCGTGTTGGTCAACCATTCGTTCCATCTCCTGTTGGAAGACCGAGACCTCATTTGTGACACCGAATGGAACCCTTAGAAAGTGGTAGAGGTGCCCATCCGCTTCGAACGCAGTGTACTTTCGGTCACTCGCGTGGATGGGCAGCTGGTGATAGGCGGACTTAAGTTCCACCGTGGAGAAGACTTTGTACTTCACGATCCTGTTAACCAGGTCGGAGATACGGGGGAGAGGATACACGTCCAGCTGCGTAAACCTGTTGATGGTCTGACTGTAGTCAATGACCATCCGGTTTTTCTCCCCAGTCCTAACCACCAGCACTTGGGCTCGCCAGGGACTGTTGCTGGCCTCGATAACTCCTTCCTTCAATAGCCTCTGGACCTCGGACCTGATGAAGGTCCAGTCTTGGGCACTGTATCGTCTGCTCCTAGTGGCGACGGGTTTGCAATCCGGGGTGAGGTTCGCAAACAAGGAAGGGGGGTCCACTTTGAGGGACGCGAGGCTGCAGACAGTAAGGGGGGTAATAGGGCCGCCGAATTTAAAGGTCAAGCTCTGCAGGTTGCATTGGAAATCCAGTCCTAAAAGTGCTGGTGCGCATAGACGGGGGAGGACGAGGAGTTTGTAATTTTTAAAAACCCTCCCCTGGACCGTGAGGTCCGCTACGCAGCACCCGGTGATTTGGACGGAGTGCGAACCTGAAGCCCTAGCGATTTTGTGCTTAACCGGGTGAACGGGGAGCGTGCAGCGTCTTACCGTGTCAGGGTGGACAAAACTCTCTGTGCTCCCGGAGTCTAGTAGGCAGCTCGTCTCGTGTCCGTTTAGGAGGATTTGCGTAGTCGCCGTGGAGAGCGTGCGGGGCCGCGATTGATCCAGTGTCACAGCAGCGAGTGTTGGCAGGAACTCTGAGTCGTCTTCTCCCATGGAGTATTCACTGGTCCTCCATGCCGACCCAAGATAGCGGCGCCCGTCAGCCGCACGTGGAGTCGGGGTCCAAAAATGGCGGCGCCCGGGGCCCGCATGTGGAGTCGGGGCCCCAAAATGGCGGCGCCCGTGGCTCGCACGTGGAGCCGGGGCCCCAAAATGGCGGCGCCCAGGGCCCACACGTGGTGTCAGGGCCCCAAAATGGCGGCATCCGTGGGTCACTCGTGGTGGCTGGGAGCGGGGGCAGAGAGGTATGTGGGCCACCCGGGGCCTTGATCCGCGGTCGATGCGCGGAACAGCAGCAACCGACCTGGAGTGGCAGACCATGGAGTAGTGGCCCTTTTTACTGCAGCTCTTGCAGACTGCGGAGCGAGCCGGACAGCGCGGGCGGGGGTGGTTGGCCTGGCCACAGAAATAACAGCGGGGCCCCATGGGCTTATCGGGGGTCCCGCAGCGCAGGCCTGGGGGGGTTGGAATCGATGGGGGTGAGGGGAGGTGCATGCCAAGTTGCCCAAGGGGTCGCCGCGTGGCCGGGGGCATATGCGCGGGCGTTTCGGTCGGCAACCTCCAGGGAGGATGCGAGGGTCCATGCTTCAATGAGGCTCAAAGTGTCAAAGTGTCCTTCTGTAGGAGCCGCTGGCGTATCTGAGAGGATTGCATGCCCGCGACAATGGCATCCCTGATTAGCAGTTCAGGGTGCTCCGCCGCGGTAACTTGCGGGCAGGCGCAATTTTGCCCCAGGACAACGAGGGCCCGATAAAACTCATCAAGGGACTCACCGGGGAACTGTTGCCTTGTAGCCAGGAGATGCCGCGCGTAGACTTGGTTAACAGGCCTGAGAAAATGTCCTTTCAGGAGATCCATGGCTGCGTCATAGTCCTGTTCATCCTCTATCATCAAATAAACGGCGGTGCCCACGCACGAGTGGAGGATGTGGAGTTTCTGCTCCTTTGTTGGTTGATTGTCTGTAGTGGTGAGGTAACTATTGAAGCATGACAGCCAATGTTTAAAAGTTGCTGACACGTTTTTAGCATGCGGGCTGACACGGAGGCAGTCTGGTTTGATCCGAAGCTTCATTTCCAAATTCTAGTTCATTAAATTGATGGACTCGAGTCGTGAAGAAGTTCCAAATATCAGGCTTGAATGAACTAGTTGTGTGCCCGTCAGTCAACTTACAGAGAAAGGCCGACTGTTGGCTGCTACGGGTTCTTATACCCCCACCTTGTAGGAGGGGCTACTGGCCTCTTGGCCAATCGGTGAGAAGCCACATGACTGACCTCAGCCAATTGGCAGAGAGACACATGACCTGCCTGAGCCAATGGGCAGCGAGACCTCTGCACCAATGGCAGCATTACTCTGAGGTACCGTAAACCTCCTAGTCATACCACCACACCTCTGTGCACAGCTAATTGGATAATTGAAGTGATGCCTTCATCATCCTCAACAGTGACTTCTATTTATAAAGCACCTTTAATCGTAAAACATCTCAAGGTGCTTCAGAGAAATGTTGGTCAAGATTACATTCCCCTCCCGCCCAGCCGAATATTATGATCCCACCAAACTGAATAGAATTGAACTGCTTCTGAAGTTTCCTTTTAATTTATTCTTTCATGGCATGTGGATGCTGCTGGAAAGCCCTGTATTTGTTGCCCATCCCGAATTACCCTTGAACTGAGTGGCTCGCTCAGCCATTTCAGAGGGTCTGGAGTCATATGTAGGCCAGACCGGGTAAGGACAGACGATTTCCCTCCCTGGAGGACATTCGTGAACCAGATGTGTTTTTACAGCCATTCAGCCTTCATTACTGAGACTAGTTTTACATTTCCAGATTTTATTCATTGAATTTAGATTCCACCAGCTGCTGGGGTGGGGTTTGAACCCGTGTCTCCAGGCATTAACCTTGATCTCTGGATTACTGGCACTGTGACATTACCACTGCACCACTGACTCCCCAGAAGTGATGTGATCATAGAATCATAGAATCATAGAATTTACAGTGCAGCAGGAGGTCATTCGGCCCATCGAGTCTGCACCGGCTCTTGGAAAGAGCACAATACTTAAGCCCACGTCTCCACCCTATCCCAGTAACCCCAGCTAACCTTTTTGGACACTAAGGGCAATTTATCATTAGGTTAGGTGGCCAATCCACCTAACCTGCACATCTTTGGACAGTGGGAGGAAACCGGAGCACTCGGAGGAATTCCACGCAGACACGGGAAGAACGTGCACACTCAGCACAGACAGTGACCCAAGCCGGGAATCGAACCAGGGACCCTGGAGCGGTGGAGCAACTGTGCTAACCACTGTGCTATCGTGCTGTCCCGTAGCAAAGTAGCAAACATTGCAGCCAATTTGAACACAGCAAGATTCCGCAAACACCCAGATGGAAATGACCCCATCAATCCTCATTTTCTTTCAACAGACCTTGATTGAGGAGTAACTATTGGCCAGGACATTTGGGTTAACTCCCCTGCTCCCCTTCGAATTAGCGGTAGCAGGATCTTTTCCAAACGCCTCACAGGCAGACGAGGCCTTGGTTTAATGTCCCACCTGAAGGGTCATGGTTCCAGCAACTGGTCTCAGTTCTGTGTAAGAACCTCCTGTCGGGGTGTGCAGTGGGAATTCAGCTCCAAGTCATGGATCCTTGTGAGTGTTCTGCAGGCCCAGCAGCAATACCAATTAAACCATTAACCCTCAGGAGCCAGCTGCGAGGGATTCAGGAAAGGAAATGTAAAGACAGCGGGACGTGATTACAGTTTGGTTTTTCTGTTTTGTTTAATCTGGAATTTCTCTGAGAGAAATCAAAACCATTTAACGTGAGGTGGGAAAATAAGGGTTTCAAAACGAAAACCGCAAAATCTCGTTGCTGACTGTTCCATTTATTGCTTACACATTTTATTTTAAAAAGGCTGACACACACAAGCTGTAATTTAAACAGAACTGAATATATTATCGAGGGAAGCACATGCAGGGTCAACGAGCAAATACAAGTGGATTGAGTCAGCCATGCTGAGCTGATGCCAGGCAGAGCATTTCTGGTAAATGTTTGCCTTGGCCAAGTGCAATGGGACAGAATGAAAGAAGGGAATTATCTCCCAGGGCACTGCGGAAGTGAATTAATTACGTTATGTCAGGTGTCAGGGGAGAGAGCCTTCACCCTGAGTTGGAATCTTAACCGGTGTCTCTAAGGCTGAAATACTGTTATCTTGAACACTATTCAGTGACTGTTTCAGCCCAGTCCCTGGGTGATAACAATTATGGATGGAAAATGCGCAGTCTGGTATGCAGACTTTTTTTGATCATACATCTGCATTCTCTTTGTTTTTTCAATGAGATTTCAAGTGAGATTTCTGCAACATCTCGTCAAATTTACAATCGGGTCAAGTGGAAAAACTCTGGTGGTCACGTTTTCATGAACGGTGTAACAGCACCCTTATTGCCAGTCATGTATGTATATGTATAGGGCGGCACGTGGCACAGTGGTTAGCACTGGGACTACAGCGCTGAGGACCCGGGTTCAAATCCCAGCCCTGGGTCACTGTCCGTGTGCAGTTTGTACATTCTCCCTGTGTGACCGCGTGGGTTTCACCCCCACAACCCAAAGGTGTGTAGGTAAAGTGGATTGGCCATGCTAAATTGCCCCTTGATTGGAACAAATAAATAATTGGGTACTCTAAATTGTTTTTTTAATGTATGTATGTATATAACCCAAACTGGATTAAACTAGTTTCCATACTGGAAACACTAGTGCTTTTGTTCTGTGAAGATGTCAGTCTGCTGATGACGTGGGACCATGGATTCCGTAGTCGAGCAAATTTGGATTGGGGGAGATTCCAACAAACCAGCAGTGGAACATAGGTGTTCTTTTGATGAAGGAAAGGCCACAATCCGGTTGATATAAAAGTGTGTTGTACACATGGATGGACTGACCCCAAAGGTGGCTGCATCACAGGTATTATTGGGAGAGTGTGACCGAGAGGCTTTGGTGCAAGCATGGAGAGACCAGAGATTATTTCACTGTAAACAATACCCTCAAGGTTCCTGCAAATCCAGCCATTATTTAGAGAGTGGGGGAAAGGAAAAAGGTGATGTTCCTGACTGACACATGCCCAGAAGTGAATGAATCACTCACAAGTTAGTTCACCCCTGCAAAGCCAAAAGAAACACCACTGTCGGACATTTTGAACAAAGAACAAAGAAAATTCACAGCACAGGAACAGGCCCTTCGGCCCTCCCAGCCTGCACCAATCCAGATCCTCTATCTAAAACCGTTGCCTATTTTCTAAGGATCTGTATCCCTCCGCTCCCTGCCCACTCATGTATCTGTCTAGATACATCTTAAATGACGCTATCATGCCCGCCTCTACCACCTCCGCCGGCAATGCGTTCCAGGCACCCACCACCCTCTGCGTAAAGAACTTTCCAACGACATCTCCCTTAAACTTTTCCCCTCTCACTTTGAACTCGTGACCCCTAGTAATTGAGTCCCCCACTCTGGGAAAAAGCTTCTTGCTATCCACCCTGTCTATACCTCTCATGATTTTCTAGACCTCAGTGAGGTCTCCCCTCAACCTCCATCTTTCTAATGAAAATAATCCAAATCTACTCAACCTCTCTTCATAGCTAGCCCCCTCCATACCAGGCAACATCCTGGTGAACCTCCTCTGCACCTTCTCCAAAGCATCCACATCCTTTTGGTAATGTGGCGACCAGAACTGTACGCAGTATTCCAAATGTGGTCGAACCAAAGTCTCATACAACTGTAACATGACCTGCCAACTCTTGTACTCAATACCCCTTCCGATGAAGGAAAGCATGCCATATGCCTTGTTGATCAGTCGCCTAGACCTTATGTATGCGGCCTTTTTCCTCTTAGCTAGTCTCACAATTTCACCTGTCATCCATGGTTCCCTAACCTTGCCATTTCTATCCCTCATTTTCACAGGGACATGTCTGTCCTGCACTCTAATAACTTCTCTTTAAAAGCCTCCCACATATCAAATGTGGATTTACCTTCAAACAGCTGCTCCCAATCCACATTCCCCAGCTCCTGCCAAATTTTGGTATAGTTGGCCTTCCCCCAATTTAGCATTCTTCCTTTAGGACCACTCTCGTCTTTGTCCATGAGTATTCTAAAATTTACGGAATTGTGATCACTATTCCCAAAGTAATCCCCTACTGAAACTTCAACCACCTGGCCAGGCTCGTTCCCCAACACCAGGTACAGTATGGCCCCTTCCAGAGTTGGACTATTTACATACTGCTCCAGAAAACCCTCCTGGATGCACCTAACAAATTCTGCTCCATCTAGACCTCTGACACTAAGTGTATCTCAGTCAATGTTGGGAAAATTTAAATCTCCTATCATCACCACCCTGTTGCTCCTACATCTTTCCATAATCTGTTTACATATTTGTACTTCTATCTCACATTCGCTGTTGGGAGGTCTGTAGTACAGCCCCAACATTGTTACCGCACCTTTCCTATTTCTGAGCTCTGCCCTTATCGCCTCACTGCTCGAGTTCTCCATAGTGCCCTCCTTCAGCACAGCTGTGATATCCTCTCTGACCAGTAATGCAGCTTCTCCACCCCTTTTACCTCCCTCTCTATCCCGCCTGAAGCATCGATATCCTGGGATATTTAGTTGCCAATCATGCCCTTCACTCAACCAAGTCTCAGCAATAGCAATAAGATCATACTCCCAGGTACTAATCCAAGCCCTAAGTTCACCTGCCTTACCTACTAAACTTCTCGCATTAAAACAAATGCACCTCAGACCACCAGTCCCTTTGCATTCACCATCGGCTCCCTGCCTACTCTTCCCCTTAGTCACGCTGACTTCATGATCTACTTCCTTACAGGCTTTAGTTACTACTTCCTTACTGTCCACTAACCTCCTCATTTGGTTCCCATCCCCCTGCCACATTAGTTTAAACCTTCCCCAACAGCTTTAGCAAAAGCACCCCAAGGACATTGGTTCCAGTCCAGCCCAGGTGTAGACCATCCAATTTGTAGTAGTCCCACCTCCCCCAGAACTGGTCCCAATGTCCCAAAAATCTGAACTCCTCCCTCCTGCACCATCTCTCAAGTCACGCATTCATCCTGTCTATTCTTTCATTTCTACTCTGACTACCACGTGGTAGCAATCCTAAGATTGCTACCTCTGAGGTCCGACTTTTTAACTTGGCTTCTAACTCCCTAAATTCTGCTTGTAGGACCTCATCCCATTTTTTCACCTATATCATTGGTGCCTATATGCACCACGACAACTGGCTGTTCACCCTCCCCCTTCAGAATGTTCTGCAGCCTATCTGAGACATCCCTGGCTCGTGCACCTGGGAGGCAACATACCTTTCGGGAGTCTCGTTTTCGACCACAGAAACGCCTGTCTACTCCCCTTACAATTGAATCCCCTATGACTATGGCACTTCCACTCTTTTTCCCACCCTTCTGTACAGCAGAGCCAGCCATGGTGCCATGAGCCTGGCTACTACTGCCTTCCCCTGGTGAGTCATCTCCCCCAACAGTATCCCCCTAACAGAGGTGACCGCAGGGGACACCTGCACTGCCTTCCTGCTTTTTCTCTGCCTTTTGGTCACTCATTCCCTTTCTCCCTCAGAAATCCTAATCTGTGGTGTGACCAATTTGCTAAACATGCTATCCACGACCTCCTCAGCATCGCAAATGCTCCAAAGTGAGTCCATCCGCAGCTCAAGAGCCATCATGCGGTCTAACAGGAGCTGCAGCTGGACACACTTCCCGCACATGAAGGAGCCAGGGACATCAGCCACGTCCCGGGGCTCCCACATTGTGCAAGAGGAGTATAACACGGGTCTGAGACCTCCTGCCATTTTTAATCTTCAAATTAATTTAGTCCAACTATAATATCAAACAATAGATAAATGAAAAATAAAAATAAAATAAAAATCATTACCAATCACACGATAAAAAAAAATAGAAATAGAAAAACCTTACCTTATCAACAACCTCAGGGAAAAGAAAAACTACTTACCAGTCACCAGCCAATCACTTACCTGCTGGTTCAACTTCTTTCTACTTCTACCTGCCCTTGAGTCTCCCTCTTGATCTTTACTCGACTGGGATCCTTACAGTGATTGTTTTGTTTTTGGTTAGAGGAGGTAGGGAGGGAAACACTGAAGAAGTGTTTGGGGTTTGACTGTCACTTGACAACAGCTCCTCCACAACCCACCTTCTGGATACAGTGACCGCAATGCTCTGATGCAAATTTTCCCGGCAACAGCCAATCAGTTATTAAATTGAGCAGTACCTATGTCATTGGATAGTCCAGAAAACCACCTTTTTGGAACCAGGAATCAGTTACCCAGTGAGGAGATTGGAGATTTGACCGTGGCTTTGGAAAGGCTGCTAATCCATCGAAGTTTTGGAGAGTTTCAAGAGAGAGTACTGAAGGACAGATTTTTGTGCAATTTTTAAAAAAATTTTTTACATATGTTGCGACATTGCCGAAGTTAACTTTCGACAACTTGTAACCAGCATTGTCTTTGGGTCTGGAAGAACGTGACTCGAAAGAAGTCAAGGTTAACAACCGTCAGCTGTCTGCTGAAGTGAATAAGCTGTAGCTGAGTAAGCAACAGGCCCAAACAACAGCAGTTGGCAATAGTTAATGCCATGATCCTGTTACCGATGCTTAAACCAACACTGGGTGCAAAATTGTCCATTTGTGAAGACAGACTGCTTCAGCTGCAAGAAGAAGGGTTGTCTTGACAATTTGGCACAGGAAGAGCAATGAAGAGAGCACTGGCTGGAGGAAATGACTGTCACGGCACATGGCTGTCAAACAGCAGCATGTCGATGAGAGGTTGGTTGAAACCCATGCAATCTGAAGCACAAGGACATCAGTGGGAATTCGCAGTCCAAGTAGAGTTGGATAGAGCTCCGGTAAATATGAAGGATGTCAGGGGTGCACCCGACAGTGTGATGGTTGAGTCAACATCAGCTGGAAAAATGGTAAAGTGTTGCAAGTTCAGAAGAGTAGAAATCCCTGTAGTTGGAAGTGTGCTAGTTCCAGTCACACACAATGAGCAATGTGCAAAATTGTCCATTGTTGTGCGGGAGGGTGAAAAAACAGACTGATGAGGAAGAAACTAGTTAGTAACTGTTACGATCCTAGTTGATGTTATAACTGAACAAGAAGATCCTAGAATGGAACCCTGGCTCATAACACAGAGAACAAAATGTGGAAAGGCTGAACAGACGCGGACTGTTTTCATTAGAAAGACGGAGGTTGAGGGGTGGCCTGATGGAGGTCTACAAGATTATGAGGGGCATGGATAGAGTGGATGGGCGGGCACTCCTTCCCAGGGTGGAGGGGTCAGTCATGGGAGGGCATAGGTTTAAGGTCCGTGGGGCAAAGTTTAGAGGATATGCGCGAGGCAGGTTTTTTACACAAAGGGTGATGAGTACCTGGAATACTTTGCCAGGGGAGTTGTGGAAGCAGATACATTAACGCCGTTCAAAAGGCATATTGAAAAACACATGGATAGGATGGATATGGAGGATTACGGCACTAGGATGTGCTGAGGGTTTTGGTAAAGGTTGACCACTACAGGCTTGGAGGGCCGAAGGGCCTGTTCCTGTGCTGTATTGTTCTTTATTCTTTGTTCTGAACAATACCTTGGTCTCTGTCCCTTGATTTCAGGTGTCTTAAATATTTTTTCTGTTCCAACCCTGGATACCTGGGTTGTATCTTTTTCCTTCAGAAGCTTGCACCTTTGCAACTCTTGTGTCTTGTCCATCTTCTCCTGCCAGAGTTGAGAGAGGTTCACTCCCCAGTGTCCTGTCTCCAACTGCAATATATCCAACTAAAACTAAATCATAAAAGCTTTTTTTTATCCCTCCAAGGGTCCAGTTGCTAAGTAACACCCACCCTTCTATTTATTCTTTAGACTATAGTTCTCTCTAAGCACAATAGAAACACAGGTGGAACCTTACAAATCCCCACACATACAAACACCAGCATGAATATGACTGTATGTTTTACCATCCCAGGGACAGAAACATGAAGTTTAACCCACTTAAAATTATATCTTATTTCTAATGTTTGCCAATACAAATATAAATCCCTTAAAACTACATTTGTTTTCCGAACAGCAACAGGGTCGGGGAATCGCCCGGGGCCGGCGTAAATCCCGCCCCCGCCGTGGCCGGAAATCTCGCCACCGGGGAATCGGCAGGAGCGGGAATCATGCCCCGCCGATTGGCGTGTCCCCCAGGTCGATTCTCCGGCCCGGGATGGGCCGAAGTCCCGCCGCTGACAGGCCAATCCCGCCGACGTGGTTCAAACCTCTGCTGCCGGTGAGATTGGTGGCGCGAGCGGGCCCCCGGGGTCCTGGGGGGGGGCATGGGGCGATCGGACCCTGGGGGGTGCCCCCACGATGGCCTGGCCCGCGATCGGGGCCCACCGATCGGCGGGTGGGCCAGTGCCGTGGGGACACTCTTTTTCTTCTGCTGCCGCCACGGCCTCCACAATGGTGGAGGCGGAAGAGACCCCCCTACCACGCATGCGCCGGTGGTGATGTCAGCCCCGACGCCGGGCAGCGTAGCGCCAAAGGCCATTGGCGCTAGTTTTGGTGCCATCGGTGTAGCGGAAACCACTCCGGCGCACCTTTGGGGAGGCCCGATGCCGGAGTGGTTGGCGCCACTCCGCTACGCCGCCCCGCCGGGTAGGGGAGAATCCCGGCCATTATCTCTTACAGTGAACAAAGTAATTGGGATAGTCCCACAATAGCAGCATCAAATGGTAGTGTAAGAATATGTGGTGACAATAAGGCAATGTAATCCACCTGATACTTTACCGAATACGGAGGACCTGTTCACATTGCTGTCAGGAGGCCAGATTTTCTCAAAGTTAGATCTGGCAAAACTGCAACTTGAGTTAGACAATGGAGTCTCAGTCCTATCTGATTTTAAATTGCCCTTGGCTTTATTTCAGTTTTATTGGCTAACATTAAGTGTTTCTTTAACCTCAAGGGTGTTTCCAAGTGGTGGTGAATCAAGTTTTGTAAAGAAGAAGCTCTCTTCCGTGATTTGGTGCCAAAAGCACGTACGTACAGGGTGCTTGACGTCAAGTGTACATGCAGGGTGCATGACCTGCTCACTGCTGCCACTTATGGTCGGAAGACAGTAGTGGCCACCATTATCAATTTAAATGCCAGTAGAGGCCATTGGGTTCTTCTCCTGTGATCAGGATCAGCGGAGGAATGCCACGACCGAGAGCTCCGCAACCCTCCAACACCTGCCCGCGACCCACTTGTGGAGATACGGGGATAGGCCGAATGAGTGGCCCTAGGTAGGGTCAGTGCAGACTCGATGTGCCGAGTGGCCTGTTTCTGCACGGTAGGGATTCTTTGTTTCCATGAATGAGAGTCATGATGGTGGTAGAGTGTAAGAAATAAGCCTGAAATTGAACCAGAAAGGTTAGAATGAAGAATCATCATCCCAAGTGCTTAAAGAGGCTGCCAGGAGAGAGTGGGAGGGTGGGGGCAGTGGGGGGAGATGCAGAGGAGACAAGAAAAGTAGTGGTTCCTGCCAGTATCTCAGAAAATATTTTGCTAATTTTTCTGCGAACATTTTTCAGAATCAGACTAACTTTTCACATGTAGGAGCGGGATTATCCAGTAAAAGGGCAGCACGGTAGCACAGTAGTTATCACTGTTGCTTCACAGCTCCAGGGTCCCAGGTTCGATTCCCGCTTGGATCACTGTCTGTGTGGAGTCTGCACGTTCTCCCCGTGTCTGGGTGGGTTTCCTCCAGGTGCTCCGGTTTCCTCCCACAAGTCCCGAAAGACGTGCTGTTAGGTGAATTGGACATTCTGAATTCTCCCTCTGTGTACCCGAACAGACGCTGGAATGTGGTGACCAGGGGCTTTTCACAGTACCTTCATTGCAGTGTTAATGTAAGCCAATAAAGATTAAGTTATTAATTCACGCCAGCAGAATCTTCTGGTCGCACCAATAGGGAGCTTACGTTGCTGTACAAAGTGTGCTGCCTCCAGAGCCACTGCTATTGATTGAAGAGCGCTATTAGTGCCCAGTTTCAAAATTCTACACTCTGTCAGTGGGGTTATGATTGATGATGGAGTACTTACTGGAATTTGTTTCTTAATGGTCAATTAGAACTTTATTTGGTCAGTTATTTTAGATAAATGGAGATTATATCCATCCCAGAAGAATCATTATCTGAATTCTGCAATCTTGCATTACATAATCTTGTCAAGTATTTAGTAAACATGCATATATCTTTAACGTTTGTGTTTCAAAATAATTTTATACATTCTTACAGGTAACAACAAACAATAAAATGCAACAAAATACCCCATAACAACCGTAACACCCCCCAAACTGTTTCAACACATGTATCAGATCCCCCCACCCCTCCAACCCCAACAAGAGAACTTAACAATAAGTTAAAATTAAATAAACAAAATAAAATAAAATAAACAAACACAGTCATCGTCCCCCCCCCCCCCCCCTGTCCCAGTACTCTATCGTTGAGCCAGAAAGTCGAGGAAAGGTTGCCACCGCCTGAAGAACCCTTGTACCAATCCTTTCAGGGCGAATTTGACCTTCTCTAGCTTAATGAAACCCGCCACGTCATTGATCCAGGTCTCCACGCTTGGGGGCCTCGCATCCTTCCATTGTAGCAAGATCCTTCGCCGGGCTACTAGGGACGCAAAGGCCAGCACACCGGCCTCTTTCGCCTCCTGCACTCCCGGCTCCACCCCAACCCCAAAAATCGCGAGTCCCCATCCTGGCTTGACCCTGGATCCCACCACCCTTGACACCGTCCTCGCCACCCCCTTCCAGAACTCCTCCAGTGCCGGGCATGCCCAGAAACCAGAGGAAAGCCCGCGCTTTTCCCCAGGGCATTGCTGTAGGTTTTCCTCACGTCAATCATCTTCACCTCATTCATAAATAACATTCCTTCATTCCCTCTATCAGGAATGGAGCTGTTTGCTTAGAATTCCACGGTTCAAATCCATTGACACCTTCTCCAACAAGGAAACAGCTCATGTCAGCCGACAGCAGCAACAAAACCTGCATTTATATATCACCTTTAAGATGGTCAAATGTCCTAAGGGAGAGGATGTAGCTGCCGAGAGGGAGTGAGTTCAAAACCAATACGATGTCCTGGGTATTCGTGGAGGCGGGACTCTTCGGCAGGAAGAGTCGGCTCATTGCATCTGTATTGGCAATCTGCGTGCCAAGCCGGCGCTGGAAAGCATGATTGTTGGCTGCCAGCAGCAAGGCCCAATGTTGCACTCTAACCAAAGCTATTGGCGGTATTGTCTTGTCTCATTCAAATATCCCAGTCGTGGCTTGTGGTCGGTAATGGGAGGTGGTGGCAAAGTGATATTGTCACTGGAATACTAATCCAGATACCCAGGGCCATGTTCTGGCTTCCCGGATAAGATTCCCACCATGGCAGATGGTGAAATTTGAATTCAATAAAAAATCTGGAAATAAAAGTCTAATGATGACCATGAAACAATTGCCAATTGTCATAAAAAACATCTGGTTCACTAATGTCCTTTAGGGAGGGAAATCTGCCATCCTTACCCGGTCTGGCCTACATGTGGCTCCATAGAATCATAGAATTTACAGTGCAGAAGGAGGCCATTTGTCCCATCGTGTCTGTACCAGCCCTTAGAAAGAGCACCCTGCTTAAGCTTAAGCCCACGCCTCCACCCTTTCCCTGTAGCCCAGTAACCCCACCTAACCTGTTGGACACAAAGGACAATTTATCATGACCAATCTTTGGGCTGTAGGAGGTAACCGGAGCACCCGGAGGAAACCCACGCAGACACGGGGAGAACGTGCAAACTCCACACAGACTGTCACCTTAGGCCGGACTTGAACCCGGATCCCTGGGGCTGTGAGGCAGCAAAGCTAACCACTCCAGATCCACAATAATGTGGCTGACTCTTCAATGCTACTCGGCTCGAGTGCAATTAGGGATGGGCAACAAATGCTGGCCTTGCCTGCGATGTCCTCATCCCATGAAACAACAAAGAAAATAAAAACTATGTCAAATCACCATCCATATGAATATAACTGCTCAGACCTCCTTCTCAATCTGTCCGTAGTTCCATTCCGCTTCTGAAAGTGTCACCGAGGCAAAGGCAATGGGGCCTCAGAAGCATCTCCCATCTTGTGGGATAGTATTGCACCTACACCGTAAAGGGACACACTATATGTGAGCACAATCAATTTTCTGGGTTGAAGTTAACTAAAAGATTTGAGGACTGCAAGGCTGGCTTCACGAAAATCCTGCTCTTCGGGTTCCCTCCATTGCCACCACTAATGCTTCTTTAGTAGCTGGTGTATTGGTGCCAGTGTTGTGGTTAAATTTAAAATGAATCTTCCAGAATAATTTACCATACCGAGGAAGGTTTTGGGCTCACTAATGTTCTGGGGCACAGGGGTCCTGCACCCAGGGCCCCGCACAAACTTTCTAATGGCCAGAATTTGTACGTTCCCACACTGTTGGCCACAAAGCAGTCACATGGTTCGTTGAGCCTGTCTCGTATATAGGGGCTGCGCTATCACATATAGTCACATAGAAAGTTTTGGGTCATTGCTGAGTTGTTGTTGTTTTGTGGTTCCAATAAATACCCATTACATAATTGAGTCACTTGCGGCACATCTTCTCTTATGTCACAATCCTTTTATTGAATGATGGAGCAGGCTCAAAGGACAGGAGGGCCTTTGCCTGCTCCTATTCCTTATGATCTCATGTTGAATTGGAAGCTGACTTGACCAGATTGGAAGAATGAACTGCAGCTATTGCGCTTAAAGAGTGAGTTCAGGCCCAAAGTCAGGAAGGTTACACTTAGTGATTTACTGTACTCTAAAAGCCACTAGTGCCCCCTTGTGGTACTCAGCTCACTGCAGAAAGCACTGACGCCTCTTTTCATTTACATAGCGCTCTTAATGTTGAGAAGCGACCTGAGTTGCTTCAAACGTAATCAGACAAAAATGTGCACAGGGCTGAAGAGGAGATTTTAGAAAAAGATGGTCGACTCTATTTTGTTAAATGCTGCAGAGAGGTCCAGGAAGACGGGAACACCACAGTCACATAGGACATGAATTATGACTTTCATTGGACATCCACACATTGCTGACTCTCAACCTCATTTTCCTCCTTTAAGACACTCATCAAGAATGATCTCTTTGACCATGCAGCTAATTTCTCCTTATCTGACTCAACGTCATGCTTAGGCTGCTTAATTAAGTGCCTTCCACCACTAATTGCACCAGTCGCTAATTTTGTGCACTGCCCCGTTAACTCTGCTGAAAACAATCAGAATGGAACGTTATTGTCTCTCTCCCTCTCTTCAAATCCATGACAGTTGTGGTTTTCCTCCATTTACACTGGTTTTCAAAGGCCTACCATTTACAAGTCAAAATAATGGTAAGAGCACCAGCAGTGGAATGATTCATTGCTCCAAGACAGGGTTCAAATTCCCAGATGTTAAAAAAAATGTATTACTGCTGGAACAACTAGAATCTATGAATGTCCATTTCCTACACCTGGAATATATAATTTTAACACTGCTGCTCCATATCTCCAGAGTCCATCCAATTTATGAGATTGTTTTCAGAATTTAAATGGCCCATCTCTGTTTTCCGTTCAAGGTGGCATGGTGACACAGTGGCTAGCACTGTTGCCTCATAGCACCAGTGCCCTGGGTCCAATTGCAACCTCGGGTGACTGTATGGAGTCTGCACATTCTCCCTGTGTGCGCATGGGTTACCTCCGGGTTCCCCAGTTTCCTCCCACAATCCAGAGATGTGCAGGTTAGGTGGATTGGCTATAACATTTTCCCTTGGTCTCCAAAGATGTTCATGTTAGGTGGGGTTACGGGGATAGGGTGGGGAATGGGTCTGGATGGGGTGCTCTTTCAGAGAGTTGGTGCAGACTTGATGGGCCAAATTGCCTCCTTCTGTACTGTGGGGATTCTATAAAGGCTAAAATCTCACTAACGTCACCAAGACAATATTCAAATTTGCTCCAATAACTCTTATTGGCTCATTAATCACTATTGTTTGAATCAAGTACATACACCACAAAACATGTTTTGCTGCCCTCAAAATTTCCAATTTTCAGTTCCACACAAACCAAATTAATTAGCAGAATTTTTCAATTGGACATTTTCAACAGATACAGAGGCTTGTTTTCCAAGGAGGGAACGTGTCACAACATTGAGCCAGTATTGGTCTTACATAGATTAATAGAAGATAGGAGCAGGAGGAGGCCTCCTGGCCCTTCGAGCCTGCTCCGCCATTCATCACGATCGTGGCTGATCATCCAACTCAATAGCCTAATCCTGCTTTCTCCCCTTAGCCCTTGATCCCATTCTCTCCAAGTGCAATATCCAGCCGTCTCTTGAATATATTCAAAGTTTTAGCATCAACTACTTCCTGTGGTAATGAATTCCACAGGCTCACCACTCTTTGGGTGAAGAAATGTCTCCTTATCTCTGCCCGAAATGGTTTATCCTGAATCCTCAGGCTGTGACCCCTGGTTCTGAACACACCCATCATTGGTAACATCTTCCCTGCATCTACCCTGTCTAGTCCTGTTAGAATTTTATAAGTCTCTATGAGATCTACGCTCATTCTTCTGAACTCCAGCGAGAACAATCCCAACCTAGTCAATCTCCTCATATGACAGTCCTGCCATCCCTGGAATCAGTCTGGTAAACCTTCGCTGCACTCCCTCGCGAGCAAGAACATCCTTCCTCGGCGAAGGAGACCAAAACTGCACACAATACTCACAAGTGTGGCCTCACCAAGGCCCTGTACAATTGTAGCAACACATCCCTGCTTCTATACTCGAAACATCTTGCAAAGAAGGCCAACATACCATTAGCCTTCTTTACCGCCTGCTGCACCTGCATGCTTACCTTCAGCAAATGGTACACAAGGACACCCAGGTCCCGCTGCACACTCCCCTGTCCCAATTTACAACCATTCAGGTAGTAATCTGCCTTCCTGTTTTTGCTTCCAAAATGAATAACCTCACACTTATCCAAATTATACTGCATCTGCCATTGGTTTGCCCACTCGCCCAACCTGTCCAGATCTGATCTTGCTGTAGGATCCCTGCATCCTCATCACAATTCACCCTCCCACCTAATTTGGTAACATCTCCAAACTTTGAGATGTTACATTTTGTTCCCTCATCCAAATCATTAATATATATTGTGAATAGCTGGGGTCCCAGCACCGATCCCTGTGGTACCCCACTGTTACTGACTGCCAATTTGAAAAGGACCCATTAATCCCTACTCTTTGTTTCCTCTCTGCCAATCAGTTTTCTATCCACCTCAATACATTTCCCCCAATCCCATGCGCTTTAATTTTGCACAATAATCTCTGATGCGGGACTTTGTCAAACGCCTTCTGAAAGTCCAAATATACCACATCGACTGGCTCCCCCTTGTCGACTGTACTGGTTACCTCTTCAAAGAATTCCAACAGATTTGTCAAACATAATTTTCCCTTCATAAATCCATGCTGACTCTGACTGATCCTGCCATTGCTTTCTAAATGTTCCGCTATAAAGTCCTTGATAATGGATTCAAGCATTTTCCCCACTATCGATGTTGGGCTTACTGGTCTATAATTCCCTGCTTTCTCTCTACCTCCATTTTTGAATATTGATGTGACGTGAACTACCCTCCAATCTACAGGAACAGTTCCAGAGTCTATAGAATCCCGGAAGATGATCACCAATGCATCCACTATTTCCAGAGCCACCTCCTTAAGCACTCTGAGATGCAGATTCTCACGCCCTGGGGATTTATCTGCCTTCAATCACATCAGTTTTCCCAGCACCATTTCTCTACTAATGTTGATCTCCCTCAGTTCTTCCCTTTCACTAAATCTTTCATTGTCCAACATTTCTGGGATCTGATTTGTGTCCTCATTTGTGAAGACAGAACCAAAGTCTTGACTTGTGTGCTGCCCAGTAGTAATTACAACCACTCGTAACTGATTAAAACTATAATATCCTGCACGGGGCCTATGGGGTGGGAATGATTTTCTTCCCCATGTTCCTTGCGGAATACGAGCTACCTTGCTAGGGGTGGGGGATCTCTATTGTCCTCTGTATAAAAGATTGACCAGTAAGACACCGACCAGTGAGGAACCTGGTAGGGATCTAACGGGCTGTGTATATATTGTATAGTAAATAAAACTTTGTTTCTTTATTTTACTCGGTGTGGACTCCGCATGACCTTATTAAAGAAACGATTATGATCAATGAGCAAATGAGATCATTAGAGCAGATGGTTTTGTAGTGTTGACGGCTTCAGTGAAGTTGAGCACCTTGGGTATAACCTTGGTTAGCACGGTAGCATAGTGGTAAGCACAGTTGCTTCACAGCTCCAGAGTCCCAGGTTCGATTCCCGGCTTGGGTCACTGTCTGTGCGGAGTCTGCATGTTCCCCTCATGTTTGCGTGGGTTTCCTCCGGGTGCTCCGGTTTCCTCCCACAGTCCCAAGATGTGCAGGTTAGGTGGATTGGCCACGCTAAATTTCCTTTAGTGTCCAAAAAAGGTTAGATGGGATTACTGGGATTGAAGGTGTAGGGATAGGGTGGAGGTATGGGCATAGGTGGGGTGCTCTTTCCAAAGGCCGGTGGAGACCTGATGGGCCGAATGGCCTCCTTCTGCACTGAAAATTCTATGATTCTATGATAGAGGGCCATTTAAACTCTGACTTGGCTTGCATTACTCCTGTATTCTGTAAAAATAAAATTCAATAGCTCATTCTGTTCCAGAATTATCAGCGGAGTGTCCTGAATCCGCTGATCAGATATCAAGCTGCTGATTAAACTCGCACTCAAAAAGCAGCACCACAGTTTTTGGTTAAAAGTCTATTTTGAAGAGCTCTGTTTGCGTTACCCTTGAAAGCCTGAGGGGAACCCGGGACGGTGGAGGTTGCCCATTACCTCAGCTCTTCGGCTGCAAGTGTCTGATTCATCACTGTGCTTGCTTCTGGTCATATTTGAAAACTCAACAATATTTTGAGCTGATGAGCAGTGTGCGACCATTGTGTAAGATTATGGTATACATTGCCGAACACACCATCACAAGACGTTCCTGCCCATCGTGTGTCAAGGGGCATTTTTGTGCTATTATGGACAATTTTCTGCCATCAGCCATGACAGACCCAATCAGAATGTGCCACATCCTCTGACATGCACAATTTTCACGTCAAAAGATTAAACTGCAAGTTTATGTGGTGATCACAAGTTAACCAGATGCAACACAACTGAGCGACCACTAGAGGGAGCACGGGAGAGCCATATAAATAGATCAGGACAGGAAGTGGGAAACACTACACAGCAGGCAGAGCTAATAGCTGGACACACAGCAGCTAGGATAGCACTGAAGGTAGCCGTACATAGAGCTCTGAAGAATGAACGAACTCACAATAAAGCATCTTCTCCACATTTGAGACTGCGAGCTTTATTAAGACACGAGGAACAACACATGGTACCAGCAGTGATTTCAGACGCTTACTACAGGACAACTCAGCTGCAGATACAGAAAGCACAAAATGGCATGGAAATCTCCTACTGGACATTTGACTGGGGAAGACATCGCTAATTCGAGGATGTGGCATGGATACCCACCTCAGCTGGACACGACTGGTAATGTAAGAAATGTCTGGAAAAGGTTTAAACAAATGTTCGATTTTTATCTCATAGCTAATGATGTAGCAGAAGCCTCAGACAAAATTAAAATAGCAATTCTCATCGAAGGGCCTGTCAATAGGAAAGTGTATAATGGATTTAAATACTCAAAAGGTGAAGACAGGAACAGCTTACAAACGTTACTAAACAAATTTGAAGAGTACTGTGAGAAATTTGAACAGCAAGGCATGCTCACAGTCCAACCTGCACAGAGACTGAGTGATGCAAGACTTAAAAAATCACAAAAAGATCAGGAAATCGCGAATGCACAGTACAGATCAAAAAGAAGAAATAACATGAATTTTTCATAAAGCCAAAATGCTGAAATCCAGTCCAGATCGGAAAGAAAAGGTAACTTACAACTTTTAGAAAGAAAAAACGCTGAAATCCGCGATAAAATGGCGTCGGAGCACATTTTGCAGTCTATGGTAAGCAAAGAACTACAAATCGCGTCTGCGCATGCGCCGGAACCGGAAGTCGCGCATGCGCAGTTTACAAAAGATTGCGGCGCCGATCGTTATGCGCATGCGCAAGCCGCGCATGCGCAGTCAAAAAAAGTCTTCGTCGCGGACCGTCATGCGCATGCGCAAGCCGCGCATGCGCAATGGACACCGAACCGCACAAGGAAAGAAAGCCGATTTGCGCAAGTCGTTCCTACGCGTGACGTCATGACGTCTGAGAATCCTGACCACGCCCACTTAAAAGGGAAATGCCCGAAAATTGAAAACAAGACACTTAAAGTGGTAAAACCAAATTTTCTTGCCTCAGAACACAGAAAAACGCCTGAACTTAAACCAACAGTGAAAAACAACTTGCACAAAACCTTGGAAAAAGCTGCCTTCACCACACACAGTGAAGCGAACAAAAAGAATTCCGAAACAACAAAAGATGATTTGTTTTTCGACGATTACCTCTCAGACCTGACTGGGTCAGTCGGATATGCTTATCACAGCATCAGCGACACGGTCGCAAAGTACAACACGAACCAACTCGTGGTAGATGAATCCAACCAAAATGCTTTGGTTTTCGAAGAACACTACTCAGACATAGCTGAGTCAGTCGGATATGCTTATCACAGCATCAGCGACACGGTCGCAAAGTACAACACGAACCAACTCGTGGTAGATGAATCCAACCAAAATGCTTTGGTTTTCGAAGAATACTACTCAGACATAGCTGAGTCAGTCTGATATGCTAATCACAGCATCGGCGACACGGTCGCAAAGTTCAACACGAACCAACTCGTGGTAGAAGAAGCCAACCAAGATGAAATGGCTTTCAAAGAATACTACTCAGACATGGAGGAGTTATTTGGACATGCTGATCACAGCATCAGCGACACCGTTGCAAAGCTCAACACGAATCTACTCATGGTGGATGAATCCAACACCATGGTGCCATGGCAGCTCGTCGATACATTGGATGACAGCAATACCCAAGACGAAGACGACGCCACACAGAGAGCACAGGAAGACTCCACGGAGCGAGCGATGACAGGCTCCACAGTGCGAGTGATGAAAGACGCCAACAGGGATGCAAGCAAACACTCCCGGGCGGACACCAAGCATGAACAAGACCATGAAGGTAAACCCGCTGTACCTGAGCAACCGCAAGCAGACTATGAAAGTCTACCAAGCTCACAGGAACAAGAAGAAAGAGCAGACTATGAAAGTCCAACACGCTCACAGGAACAAGAAGAAAAAGCAGACTATGAAAGTCCAACACGCTCACAGGAACAAGAAGAAAGAGCAGACTATGAAAGTCCAACACGCTCACAGGAACAAGAAGAAAGAGCGGACTATGAAAGTCCAACACGCTCACAGGAACAAGAAGAAGACAATGCACCTCTGCCCACTGCATGCGAAGACAGTGACAAGGTGATCACACTCAACGTACAGGATCACAGTGAGACTGACAGTTCTCAGCTTGTCTGTACCGAAGCACAGAGCGAAAACAGTGACAAGGTGCTCGCACTCGACGTACAGGATCACAGTGAGACTGACAGTTCTCAGCTTGTCTGTACCGAAGCACAGAGCGAAAACAGTGACAAGGTGCTCGCACTCGACGTACAGGATCACAGTGAGACTGACAGTTCTCAGCTTGTCTGTACAGAAGCACAGAGTCGGGCCACCCAACAGTCCAGAGAGACGATGCCGAAAGAAAACATGCAGATTTTGACTCCAGAAGAGGAGCACCTGGAGCCCAGAGAGACAACGCCAAAAGAAAACATGCAGATTTTGACTCCAGAAGAGGAGCACCTGGAGTCCACAGAGACAATGCCGAAAGAAACCATGCAGATTCTGACTCCAGAAGAGGAGCACCTGGAGTCCAGAGACATCAAACAAAAAGAAACCATGCAAATTTTGACTCCAGAAGAGGAGCACCTGGAGTCCAGTGAGATAACATCAACAGAAATCATGAAGATTTTAACTCCAGAAGCGGAGCACCAAGAGTCTAGAGAAACCACGTCAACTGAAATCATGCAGATTTGGACTCCAGAAGAGGAGCGCCGAGAGTCCACAGACACCGCGTCAAATGTAATCAAGAAGACTTTGACTCCGGAAGACGAGCACCAAGAAAGCAAAGATGCGGAATCCAATTCTCCACAACTGATTGATGTCACCTGCACCGATGCAACATCAGATCATTCGCACCACTCGCGAGAAGACGAGCACCAAGAAAGCAAAGATGCGGAATCCAATTCTCCACAACTGATTGATGTCACCTGCACCGATGCAACATCAGATCATTCGCACCACTCGCGAGACGGAATGCTCAATGACTCAAATTATCCACTCGGGACACTCATAGAGTATAACAAGAAAAACAAAAGTCAAAAGAAACACAGCAAGAACAAAAACAACATGAAGCGCGACAAGACAAACAACAATAGCAAGAAGCACAGCAGAAACGAGAACGACAACAGCAAGAATAAAAACAACAAGAATGGCAACAAACGCAACAAAGTCAGGAACAAAGATAGCGACAACACCAAAGACAGAAACGACAAAAACAGCACCAAGACCGGCAACGAGAACAACAAAGTCAGGAACAACGACAGTGCCAACACCAAAGACGGAAACGACAAAAACAGCGACAAGTACGGCAACGAAAACAACAAAAACAAGAACGACAGAAACAACAGCAATGAAACAACGACTTATACACAATGGCACTACTTGGCACATGACGGACAATGCCACAGCGCATGGCAAAACGATGACAAGAATACAAACATGTCATGGGATGACGACAAATCGCATAAACACACGTCTGCTCCAGAATGAGCAAGCACACCAGCATCCAAGGCGGATGAGACAATAAATCAACACCACAAGCACAGAAAAAAAAAAAGTCCATGCCAGTCAACATCAGTGATGTGACCATGCAGACACCTCGGGATGACGCATTGGGTACTTAAGATAACAAGGTACACCAACAACATTCACAGCGGACTTGCAATATCAATATCACCACATCATCAACAACAAAAAGAAAAAAAGCTCTGAACAAATTCATCAAGTTTGGACTCATAAATGTTTTTATTAAGATTGGACATATAAATACATTGGCTTTGTTAACTAAGGCAATAGCATCATCACTTGTATAGATACGCATATCATAAGTTACTGTTTTGTATAATTTTCTTTAATGATGTACAGAAACTATGTAATGAGAAAAAGGGGGATGTGGTGATCGTAGATTGACTAGATACAAAACAACAGAGCAAACACGAGCGGGAGAGCTATAAATACACTGGGACAGGATGTACAATTTTCTTTAACGATGTTCAGAAAATATGTTAAGAGAAAAAGGGGGATGTGGTGATCACAAGTTAACCAGATGCAACACAACTGAGCGACCACTAGAGGGAGCACGGGAGAGCCATATAAATAGATCAGGACAGGAAGTGGGAAACACTACACAGCAGGCAGAGCTAATAGCTGGAGACACAGCAGCTAGGATAGCACTGAAGGTAGCCGTACGTAGAGCTCTGAAGAATGAACGAACTCACAATAAAGCATCTTCTCCACATTTGAGACTGCGAGCTTTATTAAGACACGAGGAACAACACAGTTTATTGAGAAACAACTTCACAGCCACTCTCCCTTGGGCCATTCCACATCCGGCAGTCTAGAATTGGGGGGGGGGGGGGGGGGGGAACTAACAAACTGTTTAACATTCTCTTCAAAACTTACTTCACACAATTCAAGGTATTGTGCAGTACCAACAATTTGCATCAAAAAAGATTCAAAATGCTGCCAGCTTCACGGCTTAAAAAGTTGACAACCGTTATTTTACAACTCAGCATAAATTGCTCAGTGACATCTGAAGGTATCATTTTAAGATACTATAGTTTGTGAAATAGTGGGTAAGGGATGAATTATGACACCTTTTCTCTTTCACTCCAGTGAAAAGGTCACAAGACGTTTGAGGGGATAATTGAAGTAGCGGGTTTACAAATTTTGAAAACATACTGATGAATAATTGTCACAAATTTCAAGGACATGGTCTTATTTATAACCAACTGAAAACTGAAAGGTTACTATTAGTGTTACAGAGGATGGGCAAATCATTTGAATTGGATTCTCTCTTAAAAGGGCAAGGGCTAGTACTGTCTCATTGTACATCTATAAACGTTGTGGCTATTTGGGGTGAAGGTTGTGGGGCAAACCCAGATGGTCACTCTCCAACCACCAATTGATGCAACCACAAGTCTGCATCAAGGGCTCCCATGTCAAGCCCAGGCTAGTGCTCTGGGGACATGGGTTCAAATCCTATCAATTAATAAATCTGGAATATAATGCTATTCTCAGTGATGGCGACCATGAATCTGACACCAATTGTCATAAAAACCCATCTGGTTCACTGGTGTCCTTGGGAGGAAATCTGTCGTCTTTACCCGTTCTGGCCTACATGTGACTCCAGACCAACAGCAAAGTGGTTGACATTTAACTGCCCCTCTGAAATTACATAGCAAGCTACTCGGTTCAAGGGCAAATAGGGATGGGCAACAAATGTTGGCCCAACTATTGACGTCAATTACAAGACATGTTAAAGTGCATATAAATCTATTTGCGCAATGTGCCCTTAGAAGTACATCCCCTGCTACAGCAGCATGACATTTCTATTTCTCACACTGCCTGTCCTTGGAACTCTTTCAGGTTAAATTATCAGTTTACTGCCTCTTCTCCTGCTATTTGTGTAGCTTTGTGCTGGGATCCTAATGTCCCCAAGGACCTGATCCTAACAAATTCCACGTAGCAGGGAGACATTTGAAAATTAACAAGGAGGTCATGCCGAACTTATACAAGACACTAGTTAGACCTCACCTGGAATATGTGTACAGTTCTGGGCGCTACACAATAAGAAGGATGTGAACGCATTGGAAAGAGTGCAGAAGAGGTTTATAAGAATGGTTCCCAGGATGAGAAACTTCAGTTACGTGGATAGATTGGAGAAGTTGGGACTGTTCTCCTTGGAGAGAGGAAGGCTGAGAGGAGATTTGATAGAGATGTTCAAAATCATGAGGGTTCTGGACAGAATAGACAGGGAGTAACTGTTCCCGCTGGGAAAAGGAACAAGAATGAAGGTGCACAGATTTAAAGTGATTTGTAAAAGAAGCAAATGTGATGTGAGAAAGAACTTTTTCACACAGCGAGTGGTTGGGGTCTGGGATGCAGTTAACTGGATTTCATTCCTGTTCCGTCAGTCCTGTTTGTTCTTGCTGATGCAGGACGGGTAGAAGAATGGACACACACCATTGTTGGGAAAGGGAACAGAACAGGGATATTGGAGTGAATCCATGTATGTTCGTGCTGCTTTTACACTAAAACTGGGGAATAATTGATGGCAAATAGTTTGGATAGCAAACACATAATTTACTTAATTGATTTTATATTCCAGAATCATTCATTCTGAAGTCCATATTTATTCATGCGATAGTTTTTATTTTGATTGACTTATTTTAATATTCTCCACAGATACTGCAACACAAGTCCAGGAACTTTCCTGCGAATGTCTCCTGATCGGCTGCTGTGACTTTGACAGAATGCCATTTAAGAATCTCTCACACGATCTGGGGCCAATCAGAAGTATGCCCGAGTAAACTCTCTGCTTAAAGATGTTACCTGGATGGTAATGGACCTTGTCAAAGCTCATTGCGCACAAGAATCAATTTGACATGGAACAGCTGAACACTTAAGACATGTGTCCTTTACATGGAAATCTCTGTTGATAAAATGTACCATAGAATCATAATACAATACAGGAGACCATTCAGCCCATCATTCTTGTACTGACTCATTGGTCGACATACCCAATTGGTCCCACTCCCTAGCTGTTCAGTACAGGTAAACCTGTTTTGTACCCTCTTGAAGGTCTTGATATTCTTTCTACAATACTCTACCTGCTGCTTAGCCAATGTTTGATAAAGGTTTGGCGTAACTTGTTTTTCTACCCTACTCTATTATTAAAGCCAAGGACCTCAAGTGTGTTTCCAGCAGACTACTCAATTTATCTTACCACCTTCGAGCATTTTTATGTATAGACATTCTCACATCTCTCTATGCTCTTACGTTCCTTTTGAAATTATATCATTTAATTCATTCTTTCTACCAAAATCTATCACTTCACACTTCACTGCTTTATATTCCATCTGCCATTTCACCAGCCTGACTGCTGTCGCTCTAAAGTCTGTAACCATGCTCCTCCCTGTTTACCTTGATCCTGGAGCTTTGTGTCATCTGCAAACTCTAAAATTGTGCCCTGTGTATCCAAATCATTAAGGCTATATCAAAAAGAGCAGTGATCCTAATACTGAGCCCTGGGGAGACATCATTGATACTCCCTTCAGTCTGAAAACAACTAACAAATAGAAAATGATGGAAAAACCCACAAAGGGAGTGGTGGCCTGGAATGCACTGCCAAGTGAGGTGGTTGAGGCAGGTAAGTTAGCGACCTCTAAGACTTATCTGGATAGGCACATGAACAGACGGGGTATAGAAGGATACAAGGTTGGTCTAGATAGGACGCGTGATCGGCACAGGCTTGGAGGGCCGAAGGGCCTGTTCCTGTGCTGTATTGTTCTTTGTTCTTTTGTTCTAACCCAGCAGGTCTGGCAGAAAGAAAGAGAGACAGAGTTCACGTTTTAAGTCCAATATGACTTGCTTCACAGTTTTGAAGAGGAGTCGTATAGATTCAAAACGTTAATTCTGTTTCTCTCCACAAAAGCTGCCAGACCTGTTGAGGTTTTCCTGCATTTTCTGGTGTTTTCTGCTGTTAGTTCACGGCTGTTCACGGTATCCTGTCCCCATAGCCAATTTCAGGATTGTACTCCCACAGTAATATCAGTTGAAATCCTATTTCCCTATTTTATAAATCCTTGATTGGTGCCATAATGTAATATGGGGCAGCACGGTAGCATGGTGGTTAGCATAAATGCTTCACAGCTCCAGGGTCCCAGGTTCGATTCCCGGCTGGGTCACTGTCTGTGCGGAGTCTGCAAGTCCTCCCCGTGTGTGCGTGGGTTTCCTCCGGGTGCTCCGGTTTCATCCCACAGTCCAAAGATGTGCGGGTTAGGTGGATTGGCCATGCTAAATTGCCCGTAGTGTCCTAAAAAGTAAGGTTAAGGTTAGGGGGGGGGGGGGGGGGGGTTGTTGGGTTACGGGTATAGGGTGGATACGTGGGTTTGAGTAGGGTGATCATTGCTCGGCACAACATCGAGGGCCGAAGGGCCTGTTCTGTGCTGTACTGTTCTATGTTCTAAAACTTGTTTTTTCCCTGAATAATTGCTCAATGGAAAGACTTGCGGAGGTGACGTGGGATGGAGAAAAGCCAACAGAATCACCCTCATTTGAAAAGGGTAAACAAAAAACTCTGTACAATGTAAGAATGAAGGCTGCTTTGACCGGTGTTAGAAGTCACACACTACCAAGGTTATTATTGTTCATGTGATCATCCAAACTCCTAAAAAGCGGCAATCATAGGATAGGGTGGCTGAGTGGGCCTGGATCATAGAATCATATAATTTACAGTGCAGAAGGAGGCCATTCGACCCATCGAGTCTGCACTGGTCCTTGGAAAGAGCATCCTACTTAAGCCCCACCTCCACCCTATCCCCGTAACCCAGTAACCCCACCTAACCTTTTCGGGACACGAAGGACAATTTATCATGGCCAATCCACCTAACCTGCACATCTTTGGTCTGTGGGAGGAAACTGGAGCACCCGGAGGAAACAACGCAGTCACGGGGAGAACGTGCAGACTCCTCACAGACAGTGACCCAGTGGGGAATCGAACCTGGGACCCTGGAGCTGTGAAGTAACAAAGCTAACCGTGTGCTACTGTGCCGCCCACTGTGCTACAGTGCCGCCCACACAATGTTTTTATATTTTATAAATTTAAATTTAAACAGAAATTTAAAGTACCCAATTCTTTTTTATTTAATTAAGGGGCAATTCAACGTGGCCAATCCACCTACCCTGAACATCTTTGGGTTGTGGGGGCGAGACCCACACAAACACGGGGAGAATGTGCAAACTCCACACGGACAGTGGCCAGGGGATGGAATATGAACCTGGGTCCTCAGCGCCGTGAGGCAGCAGTGTTAACCACTTCGCCACCGTGCCGCCCAACCTTAATGGGGTGCTCTTTCACAGGGTCAGTGCAGACTCGATGGGCTGAATGGTCTCCTTCAGCACTGTATAGATTTGACTTTAATCTACTGTATTCATGTCCCGCACTGCCAGCTAGCATTCATTCTCCGTTCTGCTGGATTTCGCCTCCTTAGTTCAGCTGTTTAGGAGCAAATCAATTCTGAAAATGGTTTAAAGGCATCCAAAATTCGTCAGCAGATGTACCCAGCTATTCTGAAAATTCTGGAAAACACAGAAACCAACAGTATTTTCCAAAATACATCTGCCATAGCTGTGGTCAGCTGACAGCCAGCTGGGCTTCGAGAAAACAGAAAAGGTTGGGATTTAAACCCAGGTCCTCTGAATACCATCCAACTCCATTTCTGCTAAGGCAGCACCATCCAGAAATTTTTTATCAACCACGATTTATTTCACTGCATTTTCAAACAAGCCTCTTTATGAATCTGAATTAAAGAGAATTATTTTTGTAGACATGTGTGCACTCTCATTGAGTCGAAACAGTAGTGCTGAAGGGAAAAAATGTTCATCTCATTGCATTGGCTGGCTAACCCATCAGAACGATCTGCTCCAACCCAGAAATGCTCTTGCAGAGCAGACTGGGGTGTTTTACTGCATTAACGGTAATAGATGCATCTTGTTATATGTTCTGCATTCTCCCCTTTTCCTATCACCTCTCATGGTATGATACTAGGCTTGTAATCCAGAGGCCTGGAATTATAATCTAGAGATATGAGTTCAAATCCTACCAATGGTAGTTGGAGAATTTAAATTCAATTAATTAAATAGCTCTGCAATAAAATGAGCAAATGTCTGGAATAGCTTTTTATTTTACAAATGTTTTTTATTGGATTTTTGAACAAAGTATATTTGCTGTTATGTACACAGGATATATGTATATATAGAAGAGAAGGGTACACACACCCAAATCACGCAGGGAGAGGAGAAAAGAAAAAAAACAGTAACAACACGAGAGAAGTACAAGATCAAATAATGTAACTGGTAGGGTATAATGCACCCGCCCAGCCGCAGCAATTCTGTACACTTGGCAAAATTATTTACACACATAAGTAGGCATCTGTTTGTGGGGGAGAGGGGAGGGGTAGATATACATTTGGGTGCCGGAGAGACAATTCCGGAGGGCAATACTCGAATGGGTCTGGTGCTGGTGTTGCCGTTTGCTTCTCTGCCGTTGTCGTCTCGTGCCCATTACCGCTTCAGTCAGCCCTCCCGAGTTCTGCCTGTATTCTCCTTTTTCTCTGTTCCTGTGGATGCCAAGTTAGTTAACGTTTCCCTGCCTCCCTCCCCCCACCTACCTCCCTGGCTCTCCTCTATTGTTCCCTGTCTGTTCCCTCTTCTCCCCCATACCCCCCCCCCCCCACCCCGCCTCCTCCCCCCGCACGTCCCCTCCCCCTGTGGTTCGCCTTTCCTTCCTGTTAGATTTAGCTGCCCCCCCCCTCCTCTCCCGGTCAATTCTCCCACTCATGCTTTGGCTGCTTTCCCCTGGTTCCTGGCTACCTGGCTATTCTTCTGCTTGTTTGTTGGCCACAAACAGGTCCCGGAACAATTGGGTGAATGGCTCCCGCATTCTGTGGAAGCCGTCGTCTGACAAATTTGATTTTCTCCATTTGGAGAGATTCTGATAGGTCGGACAGCCAGTCTGCAGCTTTGGGTGGTGCTGCTGACCGCCAGCCAAACAGGATTCTACGGCGGGCGATCAGGGAGGCAAAGGCAAGGGTGTCCGCCCTCCTCCCCAGGAATAGATCTGGCTGGTCTGAAACCCCGAAGACCGCCACTTTCGGGCATGGCTCCATCCTCACCCCCACCACTTTGGACATTGCCTCGAAGAACGCTGTCCAGTACTGCACAAGTCTGGGGCAAGACCAGAACATGCGGGCATGGTTGGCCAGGCCTCCTTGGCACCGTTCACATCTATTCTTCACCTCCGGGAAGAATCTACTCATATGGGTTCTTGTTAAGTGGGCTCTATGTACCACTTTTAGTTGTGTCAGGCTGAGCCTTGCGCACGTGGAGGTGGAGTTGACCCTATGCAGTGCTTCGCTCCAGAGTCCCCATCCTATTTCGATCCCCAGGTTCTCTCCCATTTCTTTCTTGTTGCGTCCAGTACGGTGTCGGCCCTTTCTGTCAGTCAGTCATACATGTCGCTACAGTTCCCTTTCTCTAGGATGCTTGCGCCAGTAGTTCTTCCAGTAGTGTCTGTCGTGGCGGTTGTGGATGCGTCCTTGTCTCCTTTCATAGGAAGTTTTTGAGTTGCAGGTACCTTAGCTCGTTCCCCCTGGCTAGCTGGAATTTCTCTGTCAGTTCGTCCATTGTTGCGATCCTGCCATCCGTATATAGGTCCCTGACTGTCACTGTCCCCCCGTCCTGCCTCCACCTTTTGAAGATGGCGTCAGTCAGTGCTGGTGTGAACCTATGGTTGTTGAAGATGGGAGCTTTGTCCGACATTTTAGTCAGGCCAAATTGCTGCCGTAGTTGGTTCAGGACTGGAGGGTCGCTATCACCACCGGGCTGCTGGAGTTTTTTTTGGGTGGGGATGGGAGTGCCGCTGTGGCGAGGGCCCGGAGGGAGGTCCCCTTACAGGAGGCCTCTTCCACGCGCACCCACTCGGCTTCTGGCTCATTGATCCATCCCCTTATTCACTCGGCCGTCGCCACCCAGTGCTAAGTAGGAAGAGGTACCTGGGCAGCACGTTCATTTTGATCGTCTGGACTCTCCCTGCGAGGGAGAGTGGGAATGTGTTCCATCTTTGCAGGTCCTTTTATACCTCCTCTGTCAGACTGGTGAGGTTCCATTTGTGGATCCCTTTCCAGTCATGGGCCATTTGGATCCCCAGGTAGCAGAATTTATGTCGGGCTTGTTTGAACGGCAGCCCCTTTAGTGCTGCCCCCCCCCCCCCCCCCCCCTGCGGGTGTACTGGGAAGATCTCGCTTTTGCTCATGTTGAGTTTGTAGCCCGAGACGGCGGCAAAACTCTTTCAGGAGCGTGATGATTCCGTCCATGCTGCTTTGTGGGTCCGAGATGTAGAGGAGCAGGTCATCTGCATAGAATGAGACTCTGTGCTCTCTGCTGCCCCTTTGGAAACGCCTCCAGCTTTTTGCTACTCTGAGCGCAATTGCTAGCGGTTCGATCGCTAGGGCGAGCAGCAGCAAGGACAGTGGGCATCCTTGTCTGGTGCCCCGTGCAGCTGGAAGTATTGGGAGTTGGTGTTGTTGTTCCGTACGATCGCCATGGGACCGTTGTATAGGAGTTTTACCCAGGAGGTGAATCCTGTTCCAAGCCCAAACCACTCCAGTACCTCTATGAGGTATTGCCATTCGACTCTGTCGAAGGCCTTTTCTGCATCTAGGGAGACGATCACCTCTGGTGTTCTCTCCCCGGAGGGGGTCATTATCACGTTCAGCAGGCGCCTGATGTTCGAGGTAAGCTGTCTACCTTTGACAAAGCCCGTCTGGTCCTCTGCGACCATCTCTGGCACACAGTCTTCCAGCCTTTTGGCTAGAATCTTGGCCAGTATTTTGGCATCTGCGTTCAGCAGAGATATGGGTCTGTATGACCCACATTCCGTTGGGTCTTTATCTTTTTGAGGTATCAGCGAGATTGAGGCCTGTGATAGCGTGGGTGGCAGTGTGCCCCTAGCTAGCGAGTCTGTGAACATCTCCCGCAGGTGCGGGGCCAGCGCTGTCACAAATCTTTTGTAGAAGTCCGTTGGGAACCCGTCTGTTCCCGGCACCTTCCCCGTCTGCATGGAGCTAATGCTGTCCATGATCTCTCCCAGTGCGAGTGGTGCTTCCAGGCCCTGTTTTCTGCCCTCCCCCACAACTGGTATGTCCAGTCCGTCAAGGAACCGTTTCATCCCAGACTTCTGCCTTGGGGTCTCTGAGGTGTACAGCCCTTGGTAAAAGGCCCTGAAGGCTTTGTTGATCTTTTCTGGCTCTGTTTCTAATTTGCCTCTAGTATTCCTGATTTGTGCAATTTCTCTGGTGCCTGCCTGCTTTCTCAGCTGATGTGCCAGCAGGCAGCTGGCTTTGTCTCTGTGTTCATATAGCGTCCCACGTGCCTGGCGGAGTTGAAGCATTGCTTTCCTGGTGGAGAGCAGATCAAAGTTTCTTTGTAACTCATTCCTCTTCACCAGGAGCTCTACGGTTGGGGCCTCAGAGTATTTACGGTCTACCTCCAGTATGGAGTGGACCAGCTGCTGCCTAGCTGCCCTTTCCTCTCTATCTCTTCACACTTTGAAAGCGATGATTTCCCCTCTTAGTATGGCCTTTAGCGCTTCCCAGAACGTGGAGGGTGAGACCTCCCCATTCTGGTTGTTGTCCGTGTACTCTGCTATGGCCCGCGATATCTTTTCATTGAAGGCCTTGCCAGCTAGTAGGGCAATATCCAGCCTCCATGTGGGGCGTTGGGCCCTGCCCGTTTCCAGCCTCACGTCCATGTAGTTTGGAGCATGGTCTGATATCACAATTGTGGAGGATTCCACTTTGTCTATCCCCGGAAACACCGTTTTCCCCACCACAAAGAAGTCAATTCTGGTGTATACATTGTGTACTGGGGAGAAGGAGTTTTCCTTCTCCCCAGTACACAATGTATACACCAGAATTGACTTCTTTGTGGTGGGGAAAACGGTGGTTCACCCACCTAGGGGAGAAGGAGTTTTCCTTCTCCCCTAGGTGGGTGAACCTCCAGGGGTCCACCGCTCCCATCTGTTCCATAAAGTGACTGAGTTCCCTTGCTATGCTTGAGGTTTTCCCCGTCTTTGGGTTTGATCTGTCAGTCGTTGGGTCCTGTACACAGTTGAAGACCCCCCCCATGATTAGTCGATGCGTCGCTATGTCAGGGATTTCTGCCATGGTCTTCTTGATGAAGCTCGTGTCATCCCAGTTGGGCGCGTACACGTTAACTAGTACTACTGGTGCCCCATCCAGGGCCCCGCTGACCATGAAGTACCACCCTGCTGGGTCCGTAACCGTCTTTGTCGCCCTAAACATCATCCATTTGCTGATCAGTATTTCCACCCCCCTGGCCCTCGTCCTGTAACAGGAATGGTAGGTCTGTCCCACTCAGTCCTTTCTTACCCACAGTCGGTCCTGCTCTCTCAGGTGCGTCTCTTGAAGGAAGATTATGTCGGTCTTCATGTTTCTTCGGTGGTTGAGGACGCTGGATCTTTTCACTGGGCAGTTGAGGCCCCTTACATTCCAGGTGACCATCCTGATGGGGGCTTCTGTCCCCTCGCTCCTGTGGGATTAGCCATATTTACCTGGTCGAAGCGCCCCTGCCCTCCGGGGTTCCCTGGTTAGGGGGCCGTCCAGGATGGCCTTGTCACTGCTCTCCCCATGCTGTCGGGTCCCTGCCCTCCGGGGTTCCCTGGTTAGGGGGCCGTCCAGGATGGCCTTGTCACTGCTCTCCCCATGCTGTCGGGTCCCTGCGCTCCGGGGCTTCCCTCTGTCCAGAGCACCCCTGCCATTGTCACCCGCTGTGCGGCCGCCATGCGGGTAGCCCCCTTCACTCTGGGGTCTCCTTTCGCCCACAGCCTGTACTGGCTGAATACTTGCAGCGATTCCTTCTTCCAGTTCATCTCTGGCCCAGGGGGGAAAATGCTCCTGTCTGACCAGTTCTTCTCATTGCAGCGAGGCTTCCATTCCGTCACTTTGTGCACCTATTCGCTCGTCTGAGTGGGTTCGCATATTGCCCCGTTTGCTTTTGGTCCCCTTTCTCCCTCTGCTTTGGCTCCCTTCTGGCATTTATTCCCCCTTTTCTTTTTCCCCCTCCCCCTCTTTTTATTTTTTTCTTTCTTTTTTCTCCCCTCTCCCTTCTAAAAAGATTCTTTTCAGGTAAGTTTTTTTTTAAAAACGTGGAAAAAGAGAAGGAATTTTCTGTACTTTTAACAGTTTTCTTTTCAAAGTTCTTTTCCCCCAAAAAGAGGAAGTTCTTCTTTTCTTTTGCTCCTCCTCACTCACCCAGGGTCGAGAGCGAGAGAGAGAGAGAGAGGCTTCTGGTCGAGAGCGAGAGAGAGAGAGAGAGGCGCTTCTGGTCGAGAGCGAGAGAGAGAGAGAGAGAGAGGCTTCTGGTCGAGAGCGAGAGAGAGAGAGAGGCTTCTGGTCGAGAGCGAGAGAGAGAGAGAGAGAGGCTTCTGGTCGGGCCGGGAGTCCTCCTTTGTTCCGCCGCCTGCCTCATGGTGGTTGCCACCGGGGGGGTCAGTCCTCGTTGCTGGCTCGGTCCCCGATTTGGCTCGGGCCGCCGCTCCTCCTGCCCCGCGCTTCGCTGCCCCGCGTTCTGTTGCCCCATGCCCTGCTGCCGCGCGAGGGTGGAGGGGGCGCTTCTCCTCGGCTGCCCACGTTCTGCTGTGCAGGGTGGGGGGTTGGCTTGGTTGGGCCGGCTCGCAGGCCTGCGCACCGCTCCGATGCGCTAGCTCCGTTCGTGGGGGCGCGACTCTCCACAGCCGCTTCCACGTCTCCGGCTCCTCTCGCACACCTTTCCCTCCTTTCCTCCCACGGGCCACAGCTTACCGGTCCGGTCCCTTGCGGCCTCTTCTCTTTTTCCCCTGCTCGTACCTCCGGGTGCGCGCTGCGTGGGTACTTTCTTTTCTTTTTCTCCCTTTTTCCCCTCCTCTCCGTTTTTTTGGGCCAGCAGTGTTGCCCATCCCTAATTGCCCTTGGTGGTAGTGAGCCGCTTTCTTGAATCACTGCAATTCCTGAGGTGTAGGTACCCCTCCAGTGCTGTTAGGGAGAGAGCACCAGGATTTTGACTCAGTGACAGTGCAGGAACGGCCGATATATTTCCAAGTGGAGATAGTGCACTCCTAACCAGGGAGCCACCGGATTTTCATACAAACCCATCTGGTTTACTATCAACATCTTAGCATAACCATTGACCAGAAACTGGACTGGACCAGCCATGTAAATACTGTGGCTACAAGAGTAGGACAGAGGCTAGGAATCCTGTGGTGAGGAACTCATCTTGGGTCCCTCCAAAGCCTGTCCAACATCTACAAGGCACAGGTCAGGAGTGTAATGGAATACTCTCCACTTGCCTGGATGAGTGCAGCCCCAACAACATTCAAGAAGCTCAACACCATCCAAGGCAAAGCAGCTGACTAATTGTCCCCCTCCCACAAACATTTACTCCCTCCACCACCGATGCACAGTAGCAGGTCCAGCCAGCGACGCCCACAGCCCACAAACTCATTTTGAAAACTCATGCCAACTTGGAACCTCACCCAATCTGGGCCTATGGCTGACACCAGATCCACAGCAATATGGTTGACTTTTAACTGCCCTCTGAAATGGCCCAGCAAGCCCCTTGGTTGTATGGAAATGGACTCTAAATTAACATCTTGCACAATTACAGTACAAAGGTGGTACCCAATGCAGACAGGCCATTGAACCAATGTTTTCTAGAGCAATAGGTAATAGAGAAAAATGATATTTCTTAAACTGATGGAAGTTTAGTCAATTGGACCTGTGAAAGTATCTATCTAACTGAAGGCAATGGACTGAAGCATATAATAGGATCTATATGAATGTGTTGTTTATCTAAGTGTTGTAGAGCTTACTGTAAATAAGTGATTATCAAAAGTACATTGCAATGTGAATGTCGCACATTATAACATTTACAATAACCTGCTTATTGCTCTTCCGTATCTCTGATGTGTGTTTCATGTCTCTGTGTTGTGATTGTTGTCATTCATTCGGATTGCTTTTACCTTATTTGATTATGATGTTTCCCCACAGACTAAACTAACAGTTATTTTTCCAGCAAAAATAGAGAGAGTGGGTGGGAGCAATACAAAGTAATCATAACAAGAGCTTCATACAATGTCACCCTCGGAATTGGATAAAATATCCTGGTAAACTATAACCACCCACTCTCTTTTCTCTTTGTTGATGGTGATGTTTCATTAGTGGATTTACCTCCCCATTAGATTCTAGTGCCTGCCCTGACACCTGATGTAGGACACAAAGGTCCAGAAACACAGATGTTAAAGGGCATTAAAATGGTGCAATATGATAGAGATACAATGAAGCAGGAATATTACTTCAAGTTGTATTTTATTCGTTCACGGAATGTGGCTATCGCTGACTCATATATTGCCCATTGCTAATTACCCATCAACTGAGTGGCTTGCGAGGCCATTTAAGAGTCAACCACATTGCTGTGGATCTGGGGTCTGCCAGGCCAGACCAGGTAAGTGTCATAATATACACCCATGCACATCATGAGGTAAAAGCAGGCAGTGACAGACACCCAGGTGAGCCAATCAACATACAGAACAGAACACGACCAATCACCAGACAGAACACCAGAGGGGGGCTTCCAACTCTCAAACACACAAGGCATCAGCACTCTGCCTCTTTCCACTGGTGATAGCTATAGTGATAGTCAGGGTGTACAAACCATTCAACACCTTCTACACGTGGATCAGAGCTAGCCTGGTCTAGATAGTTAATGTTAGTTTACTTAGAGTTGTAGAGAGCTTTGTGAGCTTTGTTACTGAAGTTCAATAAATCGTATTGAACCAACGCCTATATTTGGTGTATGTTTGATCATTTAATTGCATCGTGTTGCAGTCCATGTTACCTCAGGGTGAATAACACGACAGTAAGGACAGCAGATTTCCTTCTCTGAGGACATTAGTGACCCAGGTGAGTTTTTAACGACAATCAAAATGGTTTTACAGTCATCATTAGACTTTTAATTCCAGATTTTTATTGAATTCAAATTTCAACATCAGCTGTGGCATGTTAGGAAAACAAAAGTTTTAAGGGATTCATATTTGTATTAGTAAACATTAGAAAAATATATAGTTTTCAGTGGGTTTAATTAAATTTAAGGTTTCTGAGCCTGGAAGGGTAAAACATATAGTTAGATTCATGCTGGACAAAAAAGTGTTTGTATGTGTGAGAGTTCGTTTCAATTCCAACTGTGTTTCTTTGTGCTTAGAGGGGGTTACTGTGTGAAGAGTAGACAGAAGTGGTGCTCGCTTAGCAACTAGGGGCCTTTTAAATTAGGAACGCTTTTAAAGTTTTAGAGTTTAGCCAAATTTGTTTGCAGTTGGATACTGGACATTGGGGACTAAACATCTCTCAACTCTGCTGGCAGAAAGACTGAGCAGGACAAGGATAGAGAGGCAAGATCCCTTAAGTACAGGTTACAGTCCTGATAACCAGGGAATTGGGACAGAAAGAATGGCTGGTGAAGACTGTAAGAGAACAGAGATCAAGGTATTGTTGCGGATAATTCAAGGGGAGAAGTAAACAAAAAGCTCGGAGTTAAAGAGACAGTTCCAGTAACCAAATTTAAAGTGGGCAAGCAGGTTAATCAAAAGTTTGATGCTATCTTAATAGAGTCTGGGAATCAATAGATTTTAAAACTATTTTAGACCCCACAACCCCCCCCACCTTCCCCTCATGCCCCCTCACTGAAGATTAAGTATTTCTTGAAAAAGTCGATGACAGCTTCCACCTCATGGAGAACCCTTCATCCCTTCCTCTAATGGCAAACTTAATTCTCTCTAAGTGAAGGAATTCAGCAAGGTTCTGCACACGAGACCCGACACTTGAAGGATCTGAGGTCCATCAGTTCAGCAAAATTCTCCCCCGGGCGAGCAGGGAGGCGAATGCCACTGCATCAACCTTTTTCCCCACCAGAACACCTGACTCTTCAGTCACTCCGAAAATTGCTATCCATGGGGATGGCATGACTAGCATTCCCAGGACCTTAGACATCAATAACTACTCTCCAGGACCCCACCAGCTTGGTACAGGCCCAGAATATATATGGGTATGGTTTGCAAAGAACCCAGCATAGCTGGCCAGCGCAACTTTGAATTGGATAAGACTAAGTTTGGTGCATGATGAGGATGTGTTAATCCTGCTCAGTGCCTCTTTCCAAATCCCCCCTCACATCACCACCCCTAATTCTTCCTCTCATTTTTGCCAACTAGCAGCCTCCATTGAAGCTTCCTCCTTCTTGACCAGTTCTGTCTATACATCAGAGATATTGCCATTCCCAATTTCATCTTAAGAGCCTGTCCTGTAGTCCCGGGATGGCAACATTGGGAATGGATCCACCTCCTTTCTCAGAAAGGCCTGATTTGGAGGTATCGCAACCCATTACCATTGGGTAATTGATAAACTTTTGTCAGCTCAGTCAAGTCCATAAATGCCCTTCCCAGGAACAGGTCTTCAAAGCATTTAATCACCAAATGGTCCCACTTCCTAAACTAGCATTTAGTTTAGCTGGGATAAATCTATGGTTGTCACAGATCAGGGCCTTCATATAAATGTTGTCGGCACTGATTCCACACCCTCAGTGTGGAAACTATCACCGGATTAGAGAGACCCAGGGCTCTACTCCCCGTGCTCACTACCACTCCATTCCCGAGAGGACCAGAAAGCCAACTTGTTGCCAATCGGAATACTGCCCCAACAGCGACGCCAATACTGTGGGTATTTCTATTTATCTTAGTGAACCACAAGCCTTCCCTTATATCGATCAAATGACAACACAACCAGTTAGTTAGTTTAAAAGATGGTTTATTTACATACACAAGGGTTATTTTGACATGCAAACACAATATCTACTGCAAGTTAAACTACACTATCAGCTACAACAACCTATACTTAACTTCAGGGTGACCGGCACTGTGCAAATGGATAAGGCCTTTATCTTGATTTCACGTGGCTGGTTCGAAGAAGCGGCTCTGTCTCTGCTGGGCTCACCCGTCAGGTAGTGATCGTTGGTCTTGAACTTGGCTGGCTGGTTGTTATGCTGCGATTGGTGTGGGCACAGGCGGGTCCCAAAAGAGACTGAACACATGGCTGTGTCCCCTTTTATCCCTCTAGGGTTTCACGCTCTTTTTGTTTTTAATAAACAATTTTATTGAGGTAGTTTTTGGCTTTATAAACAGTTACAGACATCATCAGAAAGGAAGCAAAAAAGGCAAAAATGTGCAAACATCCACGTACTTTCAATACTTCCACCATACCGTATTGCACAAGCCCGCTCCCCTCCCACCCGTACTACCCGCCATATTTTCCCTCCTACTCTACTCTACCCCCCCCCCCCCCCTCCCCCCACCCCCCTGCTGACGCTCACTCTCCCGCAAAGAAGTCAATAAATGGTTGCCACCTCCGGGTGAACCCCTGCACAGATCCCCTCAAGGCGAACTTAATTTTTTCCATCCCCAGGAAACTTGACATGTCCGCAAGCCACCACTCAGTCTTCGGGGGCTTTGAGTCCCTCCACGCCAATAATATTCGTTGCCGGGCTATCAGGGAAGCAAAGGCCAGCACATCGGCCGCTTTCTCCCCCTGGACGCCCGGGTCTTCCGAAACCCCAAAAATTGCCACCCCTGGACTCATCACCACCCTTGTTTTTAGCACCTGGGACATGACCCCCGCAAATCCCTCCCAGTACCCCCTCAGCTCAGGCCATGCCCAAAACATGTGCACATGGTTCGCTGGTCCTCCCGCGCACCTAGCGCATTTGTCCTCTATCCCGAAAAATTTGCTCATCCGAGCCACCGTCATATGGGCCCGGTGAACGACCTTAAATTGGATCAGCACGAGCCTTGCACATGTCGCAGTCGAGTTTACCCTACTCAGGGCCTCTGCCCACAGCCCATCCTCCATTTCCCCGCCTAGCTCCTCCTCCCATTTAAGTTTCAGTTCCTCTGTCTGGGACCCTTCCTCCCTCATGAGCACCTTATAAATACCCGAGACTCTACCCTCCCCTTCGTCCCTCCCAGAGACTATTCTGTCTAGGATCCCCATTGGCGGGAGGCGCGGGAAAGATGGGACCTGTCTACGAACAAAGTCCCGCAGCTGTAGGTATCTAAAATCATTTCCCCCTACCAACCCAAATTTCTCCTCCAAGCTCCTCAAACTCGCGAAGCTCCCTTCCAGGAACATATCACCCACCCTTCCCGCCCCTGCTCGCCGCCATACTCGGAACCCCCCATCCATACTGCTGGGGGCAAACCGATGGTTGTCGCAGATTGGCGCCCAGACAGACGCCCCCATCTCCCCCACATGCCTCCTCCACTGGCCCCATATCCGCAGGGTCGCCACCACTACCGGGCTGGTGGTGTACTTGGCCGGCGGCAGCGGTAGAGGAGCCGTGACCAGGGCTTCCAAACTGGAGCCCCTGCACGAAGCCGCCTCCACTCGCTCCCAAATAGACCCCGTACCCACCATCCACTTCCTTATCATAGCGATGTTGGCCGCCCAGTAATAATTGACCAAACTCGGCAACGCCAGCCCCCCCTCGCTGCGGTTCCTCTCCAACATTGCCTTCTTCACCCGCGGAGACTTTCCCGCCCAGACAAAGCTCATGATCAGCCCGTTAACTCTTTTGAAGAAGGACTGTGGGATAAAGATCGCGAGGCACTGAAAAATAAACAAAAATCGAGGGAGGATTGTCATCTTTACAGTCTGCACCCTCCCTGCCAGCGACAGCGGGAGTGCATCCCATCTCCGAAACTCTCCCTTCATTTGCTCCACCACCCTGGCCAAATTTAACTTATGCAGCCTGCCCCAGTCTCGTGCCACCTGGATTCCCAAATACCGGAAATTTTCCTCAACTAACCTAAACGGTAGCCCTCTCAATCTGTTCTCCTGGCCCCTTGCCTGTACCACAAACATTTCACTCTTGACCGTATTTAATTTGTATCCTGAGAACTGGCCGAACTCCCTCAGCATTCCCAGTATAGTTCCCATCCCGGCCACTGGGTCCGACACGTACAGGAGCAGGTCGTCTGCGTAAAGAGAAACCCTATGTTCAACCCCGCCCCTCACCATCCCCTTCCAACCCTCTGCGGCTCTCAGCGCAATCGCCAGCGGCTCTATGGCCAGCGCAAACAGCAGCGGGGAGAGCGGGCAGCCCTGCCTGGTCCCTCGGTACAACCTAAAGTACTCCGACACTTCTCTGTTGGTCCTGACGCTGGCCCTCGGGGCCTGATATAATAATTTGATCCAATCCACCAATCCCTCCCCGAACCCAAACCGTCCGAGCACCTCCCATAGATATTCCCACTCCACCCGGTCAAAGGCCTTCTCGGCGTCCATAGCCACCACTACCTCCACCTCTCTACCCGCCGGGGGCATCATTATCACATTGAGCAATCTCCTCAGATTGGCCGCCAGCTGCCTACCTTTCACGAACCCCGTTTGATCCTCCCCAATCACCTCCGGTACACAGTCCTCCATTCTACCCGCCAGTACCTTTGCCAGGAGCTTGACATCTACATTAATCAGGGAGATTGGCCTGTAGGACCCGCACACCTCCGGGTCTTTACCCTGCTTTAATATCAGAGATATGGTGGCTTGTGACATCGTCGGCGGCAGGGTCCCTCTGTCCCTTGCCTCATTGAAAACCCTCGCCAAGACCGGGCCCACCAGCTCAGAGAACTTCCTATAAAACTCTACTGGGTATCCATCCGGCCCCGGGGACTTCCCCGACTGCATGGCCTTTAGGCCCCCCAATACCTCCTCTACTCTAATCGGGGCCCCCAGCTCTTCCACTCGCCCCCCCCCAACTGTTGGGAATGTTAACCCATCCAGAAACCTTTTCATCCCCTCCGGTTCTTCTGGCGGCTCCGAAGTATACAGCTTACGATAGAAGTCCCGGAATACCCTATTCAATTCTGCCGGATCCTCCACTTTGTGCCCCCCCTCGTCCCTCACTCTACCTATTTCCCTGGCCGCCTCCCTCCTCCTAAGTTGCTGCGCTAACAGTCTGCTAGCCTTTTCCCCATACTCGTACACCACTCCCCTCGCCTTCCTAAGCTGTTCCACGGCCCTGCTCGTGGATAGTGCCCCCAGTTCCGCCTGTAGCCTCTGCCTTTCCCTGAGTAAAACCTCCCCCGGGGACTCCGCGTGCTCTTCATCTATCCGGCCCATTTCCCTGACCAATCTATCCATCTCTGCCCGGTCTGCCTTGGCTCTATGGGCCCCAATTGAAATCAGCTCCCCCCGCACTACTGCCTTTAGCGCCTCCCACACGGTCGCCGCTGAGACCTCCCCAGTGTCATTCACCTGCAGGTAATTTTTTATACATTTCCGAAGCCTCTCGCAGATCCCCTCCTCCGACAGCAGTCCCACATCTAGCCTCCATTGCGGGCGTTGATAACTCGCTCCCCCGAACTGCAGGTCCACCCAATGCGGGGCATGGTCTGAAATGGTAATTGCTGAGTATTCCGTGTTCTTTACCTCCCCCCTACAGTCCCTGCTTAGCACAAAGAAATCTATCCTGGAATATACTTTGTGGACGTGCGAGTAGAACGAGTAGCCCCTTCCTGTTGGCTGTCCCTCCCTCCAGGGGTCCACTGCCCCCATTTGCTCCATAAACCCTTTCAGCTCCCTTGCCATTGCTGAGAGTCTACCCGTTCTGGGACACGACCGATCCAAAGTCGGGTCAAGGACCATGTTAAAGTCCCCTCCCATTATTAGCCTGCGAGAATCCAAGTCCGGGATCTTCCCCAGCACTCTTTTAATGAAGTCTACGTCATGGGTTTCATGCTCTTTGGGGCTGTCCTTAGTCTTGGACCCAATAATTCGACAGGGCTTCGATCACTGCCTTCGATTTTGGCCAATAAAGGGGCGGGTGCCTTGGTGGCTGGGCGGGTCCTTAGCGGTCATTGACCTTGGCAGTTGGGCTCTCGGAGTAAAGGGAGTGGCGCCGATCAGTTTGTGGCTGTATCGGTTTTTTCAGTGCAGTCCTATTGTTCTGGGGAATTGGACCATTAGAGTGCAAACGAGCGGGGGTTTCGATCAGGTCTAGCTCCCTGCGTTTCAAATTCACGGAAGCTCTGTATCTGTCTGAATCCTGGGTTGGCCATAATTCCTATGGTCCTTTGCAGGTGGCCATCTCAGATGGCTACAAACTCCAATGGCTCAATCGCAAGGGCAAAGAACAATGAAGAGAGCGGGCACCCCAGTCTTGTCCCACGCTGCAAGGTGAAGTACTTAAAGTTGCCCCATTAATCAGGACATTCGCCTTTGGGGCCGTGTACAATAATCTGACGCAGTCTACAAACCCCAGGTCCAAACCCAAGCTGTTCCAATATCAAACAAATACGTCCATTCCACTCGGTTGAACCCTTCTCGACATCCATTGACACTCCAACTTACACTCCCCTCCCTCCTGTGAACATCATATTTATAACCAATTAACTCGGTATATTAGTCACTAGTAGCCTACCTTTAACGAACTTGGTCTGCTCATCTCCAACCACACCCGGAATGCACCCCTCAATTCGTGTGGCCAAGATCTTTGCCAGGAGTTTCATGTCCACATTCAGAAGTGAGATTGGATGGTAAGAACCATATTGCTCCGGATTCTTGTCCTTTTTGAGGATAAGTAAGATGGATGCTCGTGACAGGGTGGGGGGGAGCACATCTTTCCCCAGTGCTTCGTTGTAGATCTGCAACAGCAACAGACCTAGCAGTGCGCCAATGCGCTTGTCGAATTTGGCTGGGAATCTATCTGGACCTGGGGCTTTCCCAGGCTGCATAGACTCCTGAGACCTTTTCCCAGGGTAGAGGGGTCAATTACTAGGGGGCATAGGTTTAAGGTGCGAGGGGCAAGGTTTAGAGGAGATGTACGAGACAAATTTTTGTTTTACACAGAGGGTAGTGGGTGCCTGGAACTCGCTGCCGGGGGAGGTGGTGGAAGCAGGGACGATAGTGACATTTAAGGGGCATCTTGACAATACATGACTAGGATGGGAATAGAGGGATACGGACCCAGGAAGTGTAGAAGATTTTTGTTTAGACGGGCAGCATGGTTGGCTCAGGCTTGGAAGGCCGAAGGGCCTGTTCCTGTGCCATACTTTTCTTTGTTCTTTGTTCACATATTGCACCACCTCTTGTAGAGCTATTGGGGCCCCCAAACCACTGTACCCTTTCCTGGTCTAGCCTCGAAAATTCTAATCCATCCAAAAAGTGTCATTTCTTCTCTCCCCTGTGGGTTCCGACTGGTATAATCTTTGATAAGAAGACTCAAAAATGTTATTGATCCCTTCTGGATCTGTCCCTTTATCCCTCAGCCTACCTATTTCCCTTGTCGCCACCTGTTTCCTCAATTGGTGAGTAAGCAGCCTACTTGCCTTCTCCCCATACTCATACACCAACTCTTTGCACAGTTGTCTCACTGCCTTTTCGGAGAATACCAGATTAAACTCCATCTGGAATCTTTGTTGCTTCTTCGGTAGCGCCTCCTCAGGTGATTCCAGGTATTTACGATCAACTGCCAAAATTGCCTCCACCAACCTTGACTCTGCTCGCTCCATGCTCAGCCTGTGCGCTTGGATCGAGATGAGCTCTCCACGAATCACAGCTTTCAGTGCCTCCCACACCCCCAGAGCAGAAACCTCTGTGTCATTCTGGTCCACATAATTACGAGTAGCCCCTTCTATCCTGTCACAAATCCTTTTATCTGCAAGGAAACCTACGTCCATCTTACATTGCTATCTTTGGGAGGACAACCTTTCAGCTATAGGTCCACCCGATGAGGAACATGATCAGACACAACAATCACCGAGTACTTCATCCCAGCCACTCATGTCATCAATGTCTAATCCAGAACAAAAAAGTCCATCCGGGAATAGCCCTCATGGACATGGGAGAAGGAGGAAAACGTCCTCGTCCTAGATCTCTCAAAGCGTCATAGATCCATGCCCCCCCCCCCCCCCCCCCCCCCCCCCCCCCCCACCCCCAATAAACTGCATAGATCTAACAGCTTCCCAGCTATCGTTGATATCTTCCCAAATGCGGAGCACGAGCGGTCCAGCTCCAGCTCCAGTTCCAGCTCCAGGACTGTGTTGAAGTCCCCCCCCCCCGAGGATCAATCTGTGAGTATCCAAATCTGAGATCAGCGCCAGAACCCGATTCATGAAATCCACATCACCTGCGTTGGGGGCGTAGATGTTGGCCAGCACCACCGGGGAACCCTCCAACCACCCGCTCACTAGCACAAATCTGCCACCCTGATTGGCCACAATCTTATTCACTGGGAAGTCTACCTTCTTGCTGTTCAACATGTTGAGACCCAAATGGTCGACCTGCCTTTCTTAGTCTGGTCTGATCCGTCACTTTCAAGTGAGTTTCCTGGAGAAACATTAGGCCCGCCTCTAGATTCTTCCAATGTGCGAATATGCGTGACCTCTTAACGGATCCATTTAATCCCCGAACATTCCAAGTCACAAAGGGGAGTGGAATGATATGCAGTAACAGTGTATATAACAGTATATGTAACAAGTGTACATAGCCTCCGACCACTAGGTGTCACGCAAGAGGAGCAGGACACTGCAACCGAACAGAACCTGTCTTCATCAGAGTTATAGAAGTTAGTAGCATGGTTACAAGATCCACAGTGGAAATGAAAAAATAAAAATGAAAATCGCCTATTATCACAAGTAGGCTTCAAATGAAGTTACTGGGAAAAGCCCCTAATCGCCACAGGTGGAGGTGTGCATCCGCGTGCAGGAGCAGGGAATGGTGCCGGTTATGCATTCACGGTGGAGGCAATGGGGGCGACAGTGTTGGGCATGGGTCAGGTTTTGCAAGGCGTGGGGCTTTCTGTGCACGTGGCTTCCATGGCCCAGGGTAGGGCTGCCCACTCACAAGCAGCCATGAGTCAGAGCCAGCTTCAGGTTGCAGCTGTGCTCCTCAGTGTGGCCCAGTATCAGCAGGCCATAGCTGAGAGCACCGGCGGCATTTCCCAGATGATGGCCCAGTCGCAGCAGGCCATGGCTGAGAGTATCGGCCATTGCCCAGGCGCTGGCCGGCGATGCACCGACCCAGACAGGGATGGACAACTCCCTGAACTCCATGGCCGCTAACGTGCAGACCCTGGTCGATACCAGAGTGGACTGGTAGCGCCAGGTGTTGGGGGTGTCTCCGGGGATGGCTCCACTCACATCCCCGTCCCATGGTGAAGCCCGGGGGCCATTGGGCACTCCGAGGGAGGAGGAGGTGCTGGAGCCCGTGATGGTGACTCCTGCAGGGGAGACCCCGGGCATCTAGAAGTACCCCCCCACCATCCCTGGTGCATCTGGTGGGAAGCAGGCAGGAAAGGGTGGCACCACGCCAGCCAGGATGCCCGAGATGTAGTCTGGCTCATCCAGGCCGGGCTGCCCCAGGAAATGAGCACCAGAGGGGACCCTAGTCGTAGGCAGGAGTCTCAGCAGTCCGCCCCCATTTCTGCTGTACCATCTGGGGAACCACAGAGACGTACTGATAGGGCCCGTAAGGCCAGAAAGTTAGACCTAGTAAGTTGGCATAGGTGCAGGGCACAGCTTAGATATAGGGGCTATGGCACATGTGTATAACGTTTGTAATTGAACACACTGTACCACCGATGAAAGCTGCGTCTGTACTCTGTCCGATGCGTGCGGGGGTGGGGCGGGAAATGAGTGCCACTGTGGGTGAGGGGTGAAGGAACGTTGAGCCCCGGTGGGTGTGCCCCCCACCCATCGGACATCCCCACCAGACGTCCCATCACCCCACCCCCAGCGAAACGACAGGGCCATGTGATGGAGTGTTCAGCCCGCATACAGGGACCACCCAGGTGGAGGGTGTTACCGTGGCCATGAGTCAGACATTGTCTAACAACATGGAGCTCAGAGCTCATCGCAGAGCGAGTTGTCATCATCCTCCATGGCATGGACCAGACCCGTTGGCTGAAAAGGTGTCCAGAGGAGGTAGGGGTGAGCCCTGCCTGTTGTGCTGTCATGGGGGTGTGTCATGGGGGGGTGGTGTGAATGCGGGTGATGCGGTGGTGTGGGAGCTAAGGTTGGTCGGTGATGGGGGAGGTGAGCCTCATTGATGTTGTGGGAGGTGAGGGTGGTGGGTGGTGAGGTGGTGCCATACTGTGGTGTCCATGCCCCTGCTCAGCAAACCCCCCCTAGTTGGTGAAACGTGCGGTTATTAACCCGTCCTGTGCTCGATGGCCCTGCCAGTGGCGCAGTGCAGCCCCCATCTCCCATGCATTGCCCCCCCCTTCTCATCTGGAGAGGCGTGCCCCGTCATAGTGATTCTACCCCCCCCCCCCCCCCCCCCCCCCCAGTCCCACGCGGTATCATGTGGCAGATGGTCAGAGATGGTCTCCCTGCTTATCCAGTCTCCCCCTGCATATCCAGTCCGGGAATTCCTGGAAGGACATGCGGCGCCGTTATACACGAGGCCTGATCAGGCACCTCCGTGGTACCACCTCCTGCTCCCCCCCCTCCCCCACCTCCTCCTCGGCATCCTCGTTCTGTGGCTCCCCCTCCCCAAACATTATAATCTGCAGGGGGTGATGGTAGACAAAGTTTTGTCATGGCACATACCCCTCTCCACAACCAGGTGCCATGGGCACATGGTCACCCCTGTTGGTAGCTCGTGCCTCAGCCACGCATGCCCCCCCCTACCCTCGCCCCCTCGGTGCCCTGACTCCTGTCGCCCGTCCCTCATGCCAGGGCCACCGTTTAATGGCACTGCCATCACTGGGGTCTGCCGTGGTTGTGGCCCTGTATCTATCCACTGGTGGGTGCCGCCGGCTGGGTGGGGTGCCCCGTGAGGGGTCCAGCACCCATCCAAATGCCCAGGAGGCCTGCGCTCAGCCAGCGACTGGGGTGGGTGCCCATCAGCATGGCCGCTGGAATGGCGTCCGTGCTGTTAGCATCGCCATGTCATGCCGGGTGCTTCCCGGCAGCTGCGTCTGTTTCCCCCCCCCTTCCCCGACACCCCTCCCAACTCCGGAAGGCCTCCCCCAACCAAACCCGCCCCCCGGTGCCCGTTTCGCCAGCCCGAAGTCCCCCCACGCCGACCCCTACCTCCTCCGGACGCCTCGTCAGCCAAAACATCTGCTGACAATTTTTTATATGTGGTTAGAACCACGTTGTCGGGACTTCTGACCACGCCGTTCAGCCCATTCGGGGCACAGCATCGCTGGGAACCCGGAGAGTCGCTCGTCAGGCCACCTTCCGCGATTCTCCGGGCTGTGCGGTACATGCCGCGATCGCACGGCTTTCGGGGCAGCATAGAATCGCAAAACGCCGTTGGAACTACATCGCAGGCCGTTCAGGCATGAATGCCTATTCTCCAGCCGTGCGCAGGCTCGGAGAATCCCGTCCATGTTTCTCAGTTGCTAAATATTTGAAATACCCTACCCAGGTGATTGTGGAGTCAAACGTTTTGACAAATTCAAAATGAACCTAGATTGTAGGCAGTACTGAAGAATGAGTATCACTGGGACAATTTATCCCTTCCTAAGGATATAGGGCATGAGTGAGACCACAGCTGGAGTACTGTGTACAGTTTTGTTCTCCTTATTTCAGGGAGATGTACTGGCATTGGAAGAGGTCTAGAGAAAGTTCAACAGACTGATTCTTGGGATTGAAGGGATTTTTTATTTAGAGAATGTTTTGAGCAGGTTGGGCCTGTAAGCGTTGGAGTTTGGTAGAATGAGAGGTGATCTTAGTGAAACGCAAGTTTCTGAGAGATTGCTGAGAAGATGTTTCACCTTGTTGGAGAATCTAGAACTAGGGGGACAGCATTTAAAAATGTCCCTTTATGACAGAGATGAGGAGGAATTTCTTCTCTCAGAGGGTTGTTAGGGTTTGGAAGTCACTTCCCCAGAGAGCAGTGGGGGTGGGGTCGCTGAATATATCCACGGCCGAATTAGAAAAATTTCTGATTGAGAAGAGAGTTGAGGGTTAAGGGTGACATGAACGGAAATGGAGTTGCAACCACAGCTAGATCAGCTATGATCTTATTGACCATTGGAGCAGGCTCGAGGGGCTGAATGGCCTATTCCTGCTCCTGTTTCTTGTATTCATTGCCTTTTATAGGAGGTTTTGTGGCAGTGGGTAGTGCCCCTACCTTTGGACCAGTAGCTCCGGGTCAAGTCCAACACCTGGGAATTGTTGGCCATGGAAGGAGCAGTTTTGTGAAGTCTGGAGCTAACTCCCTGAAAGAGCAGTGGAGGCAGGTTTGATTGACATATTCAGAAGAGATTTGGATTGCTGTCTGAAAAGAGAGAGTGTGCAAAGTTACGGGGATAAGGCAGGAGAATGGGATTAGATAGAATGTTCTTTCAGACAGCCTGTACAGACTCGATGGGCTAAATGGCTTCCTTCTGTTATTCTGCATCTCACCTTTGTAATTTGGCGATTGGGAAGATGTTCTCTTTATGGACTCTCAGTTCCCACACAGTAAGGAGAAAATGGAGGAAGAGACCAATTATATCAGGTCTCTGTTCAGCTCTTCTGTTTATTACCAATTGCACAAGAAAGATTGGTAACGCTGCAATGTGGGTTCTTTATTTGAAGATATTACTATATATAGATATATATTGGCGACGATGTAGACTCGTCCAACCTATGTCTACAAAGTCATGGGATTACACATCACATCCTGTCTTCTGGTGGTTAGCAATGAGCAGTTTAGGAAATGAACCTTAAAGGTACGTTTACATCACGTCACAACAGTCTCCAGCCCTACAATGCTGCATCCCAGAGCTCCAGCTATTCTGTGAATGAACAGCAGCATGAATTCACCTATAGTGAAGCAGCTAAATGAGACATCCCTTGCCACTAATTTTCTTTTATTCATTCACATAATGTGGGCAAAATTGGCACGGTCATCATTTATTGTCCATCCTAATTTGCCCCTGGGACGCAACTGAGTGCCTTGTTCGGTTACATCAGGGGGTTTGGGGACATTAGTGAATCTGATGGATTTTTGCAACAATCTGGTAGTTTGATGGTCACCAGTAACCTCTGATTTAACTCCCCAATTTGTGTAATTAACTGAATTCAAATTCCCTCAGCTGCTGTGGTGACATTTTAACTCATGTCTCTGGATCATTAGTCTAGACCTCTGGATTACATTTCCAGTAACACAACCACAATGCTGTCATGCCCTGTGCCTGAGATGTGCCCAAATTAAGAGATGTCTCACAAAAAGCTGACAAATGGACTTGAGATCTAACTATATTGTCCACTGCTCCTGCCACATGCTCATCCAGTGATTGGAGTGTGTGAGATTACCCACTGATCGAGTGGCATGAAATTGTTTACCTTTGTGCTTTGGGTACAGAGGGGTGTGGGAGTCATTTGCCTGCTCGTGCTCATGTTCCTGTCGCTCCTACTGGTAATGTGCATTTATGGTAATCCAGTGATGATATAAGCAGCCTCCAAGGTAATATATTTTCCATGGCAGAACAGTGTACCGATATCTCACCTTTGTTTTGCTAAAACAATCTTCATTTGTAAAATATCTGAAAGAACATTACAGAAAGAACAAAGAACATTACGAACATTTCAAAGTGGCCTTCATACAAAGTGCAATAATATTCAGGTTCTCTACGTACATCATGTTGCGCTCTGAGGTGCTTCAATACAGTCAAAGAAATATTACAGAGATTTCAAAATGATCATTACAAATGTACTGAAGTTATCTATATGGACAAAATCTGATGTGCTTCAATACAATTGTGTTGCATGTAATATTTACTATATACATTTGATGTAGGTGATACAGAACCGAGGGGGTCATGCACAGTTCCCCTCCCCTCAATTCACTATAGCTAAAAGATCTTAGATAGCGACCTTTCCCCAATGCAGCTCTGTGGCAGTTGTGCCAAGCTTTAGTGCGTCCCTCAGCACGTAGTCTGGGCTTTGGAATGTACCGACATCTCACCCTTTGGGCCTCACATGCACACTTGTGTTTCACAAGAGCAGAGCTGAATTCTGCAGCTTTGGACCACCCTGAAAAATGGACATTTGTTAAGCGGGGAGCTGGTTACTATTGCCAGGGGAACCCTTTCTAAAGAATTGACAAGACCTTCAGATGGGGAGGACGTTAGCAAATCGAAGGCAAATTGCTACCCGTGTGTTATGTGACTCATTCATTAAGAAGCAATCTCTAGTGTATGATTTGAATAGTAAAGAGGGGAGGATTTATTTCTCTGGCTTGCTTTACAGAGCTCAGAGCAATGGCCAAGAGCAGAATTAAATAACTTTCTGGGCTCTCTAGAAATTAATGAAAGAAACAATTGTTCTAATGTGCAAAAAGCAGATTAAAATGCTTGAAAACTTGCAGGAAATGTTGTAGCTCATATATTCTACATTTCACACACAAAACCCATTTTCTCTGGCATGTTCCCCACCTAATGTAATTTGTTAAATGAAGCCATGTTTTCAAGAGCCTCATATAGTTTTTAAAATTTAATTAGACATCGTGGAACTGGAAAATATTCTTCAAGGTACAGTAATGACCTCCAGAGGAAGATCAATGCTATTGCAACAACTCCATTTAGAATTCCGGCTTCACCATCAACAATATAATTGTGCCTCCATTTGCTCACACTTGTATTCCTTCAGTATTTTATTGTTACCACCGGAGAGGGAGGCTCAACATTGGCCACCAGCCAGATCTTCTGGTCCCCCGGATACCTACGACATTTTATGTGGTTCATCCGTCCCATCGCCGGGGAACCCAACACGGGGGTCAATATTGGGGGGGGACTGAAAGATGCTGTTGGTGGGAAGGGTTAGAAAATCCACCCTTAGTGTCCGGGGAAACCCCTAAAGAGGATAAACATGTGATTGTAACAATATATGTACTGAGTGGATAAATGTGTGCCGAAGACATTGATTTTCTAAGGGAATATAGGTGCTTCCTCCGGGTGCTCCGGTTTCCTCCCACAGTCCAAAGATGTGCAGGTTAGGTGGATTGGCCATGATAAATTGCCCTTAGTGTTGGGTGGGGTTACTGGGTTATGGGGATAGGGTGGAGGTGTTGACCTTGGGTAGGGTGCTCTTTCCAAGAGCCTGTGCAGACTCGATGGGCCGAATGGCCTCCTTCTGCACTGTAAATTCTATGATATTCTATGATATGACATACTATTTAGTGTGTGTTTTTTGGCGCTTCCTGCAATTGTTTGCTTTCACCCAAAAGGTATTTGAAATAGGGACACAATATTATCTGCGAAAACTTCAAAAAGTCAAAAGAAATGGGATAACACGACCTTTTCAAATGATAATTGGAGGAATAGCAAGTAAATGATTTAAACGTTGGTCCAATATTGTCATCAATAGTCATTTTATAATAATAACAATCTTTATTGTCACAAGTAGGCTTACATTAACACTGCAATGAAGTGACTGTGAAAAGCCCCTAGTCGCCACATTTCGGTGGCCTGTTCGGGTACATGGAGGGAGAATTCAGAATGTCCAATTCACCTAACAGCACGTCTTTCGGGACTGTGAAAGGAAACTGGAGCTCCCAGAGGAAACCCACGCAGACACGGGGAGAACGTGCAGACTCCACACGGACAGTGATCCAAGCCGGGAATCGAGCCTGGGAGCCTGGAGCTGTGAAGCAACAGTGCTAACCACTGTGCTACCGTGCCTCCCATGGAAGATTTGCATTGATATAGTGCCTTTCACAGCCCCAGGATGTTCCATTTATGGCCTATTAAGTACTTTCAAAGCGTAGTCATTGTTATAATATAGAAAATGCAGCAGTCAACATGCGCACAGCAAGATCCCACAGACAATGATATGATAATGAACAGATAACCGGTTTCAATGATACTGGTTGGGGGTAAATATGGGCCAAGACATCAGGGTGAACACCCTGACTCTGCTTCAAAATAGTGGCATCAATTGAGAGTGAGGTTTAATATCTCACCCAAAGGATCACCACATTCCCTCAGTGCCAGCATTGGCATGTCAACCTGGATTGTGTGCTTGAAGCCCACGATATTCCGACTCAGAATAGCTGAGTCATCGTCCAACACCTATTTTTATCCTATTCAATTTGTTAAAAAGGATTTTTTTTCTACCAGAAATAAAAATCATTGCATGCTGCAATCAATAAAAAAAACATGGTATGTAACAATTGGGCTTCTTGAACATGGTGTGAGAACTGGATTTTATGCTCCTAGATGCACCACTTGAATACCTCCAATTTTCAGGTGACCAATATTGATTATTCATGTTCTTCATCATACTTCTTCAAAGACTTTGACTGCTCTAATCTATGTTAAAATGGCCACAGTAAACCATGTGACCTTTTGGCATTTTGAGCTCCAGACAGTTCTGAGTGTCAAGCAAATGCCCAATTAAACGTGAACATTCAGAGCCATTTGGGGATTTCATATATCCCTTTGTTTAAGGATGGATCATCTACAAAAGAATGATAGCGTTCCAACTGGATTACAATTGCACCATGAGTTAAAGAAACACCAAAACCCAATGTGTGTTAGACAAATGTGAATGGATTCGAATAAGAAGAAGAAGAAGGAGAAGGATCTTTGGACATTCTGAATTCTCCTGCTCTGTACCCGAACAGGTGCCGGAATGAAATGAAAATCGCTTATTGTCACAAGTAGGCTTACATCAACACTGCAATGATGTTACTGTGAAAATCCCCCAGTCGTCACATTCCTGGGGCTGGTTTAGCACAGGGCTAAATAGCTGGCTTTTAAAGCAGACCAAGGCAGGCCAGCAGCGCGGGTTCAATTCCCGTACCAGCCACCCCGAACAGGCGCCAGAATGTGGCGACTAGGGACTTTTCACAGTAACTTCATTTGAAGCCTACTTGTGACAATAAGCGATTTTCATTTCATTCCGGCACCTGTTGGGTACACAGAAGGAGAATTCAGAATGTCCACAGCACTCGGAGGAAACCCACGCAGACATGGGAAAAACGTGCAGACTCCACACAGACAGTGACCGAAGTGGGAATCGAACCCAGGACCGTGGCGCTGTGCAGCAACAATGCTAACCTCTGTGCTACCGTGCCACCCATTGATCCTTGATTGTATTATGGTGGTCCCTCAACCAAACTAGGCAGGGTGCATTTTAAGGTGTCAAATCACAACTCAGGATGCGTAATCAATCCCTTTGTGGGAAAAGGACTTTGAACTTTACAAGTCTCATGATGAGGAAGCCATTTTGTTGTCTGCTTTTAAAATAACAGCAAGAGGTTGTTCTGCAGACAGCATTAAATCAGAAAGGCATTGAATCAGATACGGCTCATCTAAGCAGCCAAGGTAATAAACAGAACTACATTGAAAGAGGGAGTAGGGCTCCCTACCAACCTATTCCAACTTTGATTTCAACTCCTATCCAACCTCCTAGAAATGTAGCTAGAAATTCAACTGAAGCATCAATTCATCTAAGAAATTACTAGCTTGCCACAGAGACTGAGACAACGATAAATTGTAACCGCATATTGAGGGCGGCACAGTGGTGCAGTGGTTAGCACTGCTGCCTTGCACCGCCGAGGACCCAGATTTAATCCTGGCCCTGGGTTCGATCCCTGCCCCGGGTCACTGTCCGTGTGGAGTTTGCACATTCTCCCCATGTCTATGTGGGCCTCACCCCCACAACCCAAAAGATGTGCAGGAAAGGTGGATTGGCCATACCTTTTTATTAAAACAATAAAAAATATATACAAGGCCAAACGGTACAAACACTAATTTTGCATTGCCGAAATAGGGCACCCTCCCCTCAGTACCAACGTACGGGGAGTGGGGGTAGGATACTCTGCTTATTAAAACAGTTCACAACACAGTTATACAAAAATCAAATGGTACAAGCACTAAACTCTGCGCTGGAGAGACCAGATACCCTCGCCTCTGTACCAACAGAAGGGAAAGGAAGGGGGTGTGATAGGGAGAAATGGGAAAGAAGCGTGATTGGGGGGGGGGGGGGGGGGGGGGGGGGAGGGGGGGATTTTAAAAAATTTAACTAAAGTAATTGCATATTGTTACACTATCATCTGTATCCAATGTTTGTGTGAGTGATGCTGTGTGTGAGCCAAGTGAGTCCAACATTATGTTATCAACCTCTGGGGCAAGATGATTGGAGAATAGCCTGTACTTAAAGTGGAATTGACAAATTACAGATCATTGGAACATTAGACCATTTAGCCTCCTGAGCCTCTTCCACTCTTCAATTAGGCCCTGGTCCTGCTCCTCAACTTCATCTATTCCCCCCTTCTTGTATATTCCTTATTCCTCATACTCAACAAAAAGCTATCAATCTGAGTTTTCAATTGATTCCTATCCTCAACAGTCTTTTTGCGGGAGAAAGAAATAGTGAGCAATTCAATTAATGCAGTTAGTACAACTCAAGGAGCAAACAAACAAGATTCCTCCAGCCACATTAAAGCAGTGCACTTTATTTTAATACTAAGTAAGATAATCTTGGTTGTAGGTTGTTAAATGTTCAGTTTCAACTATCTCTATAAATACTGGTGATTTTTTTTTTCAATGCAGTGAAAGGCTCAATTAAGTCACTTAATCAATTCACAAAACAAAACATCTACTTTATCTCAAAAGCAGTTGTAACTAGGCTGGAAAATAATTCATATTAGACAGCAGCCGCAGAAAGCTCCTTGGAGGAAAGTTGAAAGTTTCTTTGGGAGGCAAAGATTTGTGCCTGAAATTCTCAGAAACCATCAGCTCATATTTTTCCAATTGCCTCATGTTTGTGTGTAAGCAGCAGTGGAAGAAAAAAAACACATTCTATCAACCTTCCAGCATTCCATCCGAAGGAACAGATTGACTCTGACAATCTCCAGTTGTGGCCTCCAGAGAAACTTACTGACTCATTCTGACCACCTCGAATCCCAGTTAACTCCGTTCTTTCCTCATTTAAGTTTCTGACATGAGTTGAATGTTGGCTTAAAAACATGGTGGTCGGCAAGCAGGAACAGGAATTGAATGCCATTTTTCGGGATTCAGGTCAAAATTGCACCATACCATTCAGATGCAGCACTAAAACCTCCCATTGTGGGCCTAACACAATGATCCAGGCACATCTCATATCCTCTCTGGGATCCTGTCGTTTTAAGGCATTGGGGGAAAGCCTGTGCGGTTACCAGCTGAATAACCTTAAACAATGCACTACATCCAAAATGGCTGGAATGAAGAAAGCACAGTGAGCTTTCATTTGAAGCCTACGTGTGACAATAAGCGATTTTCATTTCATTTTTTTCATTTCTTGTAGTTAGTGGAATGAAATAAAGCCTTAAAATAATTGGTCTGCACCTTATCTTTTCAATCAATTTACCTGCAGATATTCCGTGGACCAGACATCTCACCAACTATCTTTTATGTGGACTCTTGCTCTTCTGGTCCTTCAGTCACTAATAAATCATATTTGCCTATTACAAAGAGGTGGAAAGGAACATTGGTAACCAGCCATACAAAGGTTCATTGATTAAAGTCCAAAAAACCCTGAAGTACTAATCAAAACCCCCAGCTTCAGCCAGGCAAAATAATTCTGATCAAATGTTTCACTATTTACCAAGTGCACAACACGTATTTTCAGAATATATCCCAGATGGCTTGCCTTGGCAACAATAAATGCCTCCACTCTGAGAATTCTAATTTTTTTTTCTCTCTATAAATCAGTTTGTGTAATTGTGTCATATTGCAAATCAAATAGAGCCTTTACAGCCCCTTTTCATCCAACTCTATTTTGTATTCCTGAATGTGCATCAGACGCCTTTGACAAGTTAAATTGAACAGAATAAAATGATTTAAAGGCACTTAATAAAAGCTGGATCATTTGAGAGATACATCACAGCTCAATTCTTCCCCTGCCAGGTTGTAGTTCAACAAATTGCTGCCCGCAGTGGCCAATATCCTGAGCTCTGGTTGTCTGCCACATCACAGCAAATGACCAGAGACTGGGCACGTTGACAAAGCCCTGGGTTTAATCATTTGGAATTGAGTAGAATATTATTACAATCAAATTGGGACAAAAGTCACTGTGCCAGTGAGTTCTTATTTCTACGGGCGTGATTTACTGGCTGCATCCCGTTGGAATCAGGATGGGACGCGGCTTGTTGATCCCGTGAGACGCCACTTCGGGATTCCCGATGATTATTACGCCATGTGAGATCTAACGAGATCTTGCTAGACATCGCGGTCTGGATCCCGTTCACAATGGGCGGGATCCAGACTTGAAGTGTGAAGTGTGAGCTCACTTAACTCTGCCGAATCCAGATCTAACTGGACCCCAGAATCTACTGGCCTCGCCGAGGAGACCCAAGACGGGAACCTTTCAACACTTGTCCCCACAAACAGGGACCAAGTGAAATGGCACTTGGGGGAGTTTTACAAGCATTCGGAGGCCCTCAGTGTGGCACCCTGGTACTGCTGGTGCCACCTGGGGACTTTAACACTGCCAGCCTGGCACCCTGGCAATGCCGCATGGGCACTATGGAAGTGCCACGCAAGTGCCAGCCTGGCACTGCCAGGGTGCACTGTTGGCATTTTGCCTAAGCCTTGGATCAGGGCCAGGGGTGCCCTGCTCATATGAGGTGTGGTTCGGGGGACTCGAGGGCCCCACCAACAGGTGAGTTGGGGCATCTGGGGGTGGAATTGTGGAGTTGAGAGATTGGGACTCACCATTTAAATGGGCGCCCCTCGGGTGGCACGGTGGAGTAGTGGTTAGCACTGCTGCCTCACGGCACCGAGGATCCGGGGTCAATCCCGGCCCCAGGGCACTGTCCATGTGGAGTTTTCACACTTTCCCCACTTTTCCCATGTCTGCGTGGGTCTCACCCCCAAAGATGTGCAGGGTAGGTGGATTGGCCACGCTAAATTGCGTTCTTAATTGGAATTTTTTTTTAAATTCTAAAACTGGTGCCACAATCTCGTCCTGCACTGACGAGCAGAGATCCTCAATGCAGAAATGTGACTGAGTGCAGCCTCGGGGAGGACGTTCCCCACTGAGGCCTAAGAAAAAACAGACTGCCATTAGTAGCAGAGTCATTCCTGGCACTACAAATGTTGGAAATGACCCCTCTAATCCCGGCCAGAATGGATTCTGTTTCTTTTTTCATTTGATCACCCCTTATATGTCTGCAGCACACTTTTTAAAAAAAAATAATTTTTATTGAAAAATTTTGAACTTATACAACATCGAACCATAATAAAATACCAACAATAACAATAATGATAGCAATCATAAACATTCGCCCCTCCTCAATGAACAACACAACATATTAGCAACAACTTAAATTAACACAATGTTAAGTTACATAACCGTAGAAAAAAAAATAGAATCTATAATAAGGAACACTGTTCCTTACCCCCTATTGACCAAGATACCTATCTTTGAGCCAGGAAGTCCAGAAAAGGCTGCCACCGTTTATAGAACCCTTGTATTGATCCTCTCAGGGCAAATTTGACCCTCTCCAATTTTATAAATCCCGCCATGTCACTGATCCAGGTCTCCACACTTGGGCGCCTCGCATCCTTCCACTGCAGCAAGATCCTCCGCCGGGCTATTAGGGACGCAAAGGCCAGGACACCGGCCTCTTTCGCCTCCTGCACTCCCGGCTCCACCGCAACTCCGAAAATCACGTGTCCCCACCCTGGTTTGACCCTGGATCCAACTACCCTCGACACCGTCCCCGCCACTCCCTTCCAGAATTCTTCCAGTGCCGGGCATGCCCAGAACATATGGGCATGATTCGCTGGACTCCCCGAACACCTGGTGCACCTGTCCTCACCCCCAAAGAACCTACTCATCCTAGTCCTGGACATGTGGGCCCGATGCAGCACCTTAAATTGGATGAGACTAAGCTTCGCACATGAAGAGGAAGAGTTGACTCTCTCCAAGGCATCCGCCCAAGTCCCATCCTCTATCTGCTCCCCTAGTTCCCACTCCCATTTAGCCTTCAGCTCCTCCACTGACGACTCCTCCACCTCCTGCATTACCTTATAAATGTCAGACACCTTCCCCTCTCTGACCCACACGCCCGAAAGCACTCTGTCCATCGCCCCCCGCGAGGGCAGCAAAGGGAACTCCTCTACCTGTCGCCTAGCAAACGCCTTTACCTGCAAGTATCTGAACATGTTGCCTTGGGGGAGCCCAAATTTATCTTCCAGTTCCCCCAGGCCCGCAAACCTCCCGCCAATAAACAGGTCCCTCAGTTTACTGATGCCCACCCTTTGCCACCCCCTAAATCCCCCATTGTTGTTCCCCGGGATGTGCAGCACACTTTATAAGGCTATGTCCTATATAACATAGGTTTAAAAATTGTTTGTGGGATATGGGCTTCCCTGGCTATGCCAGTATTTGTTGTCCATTCCTAATTGCCCTTGAGAAGGTGGTGAGCTACCTTTTTGAACTGTTGTAGTCCATGAGGTGTAGGTACATCCACAGTGCCGGTAGGAAGGCAGTACCAGGATTTTGACCCAGCAACAGTGAAGGGATGGTGATATATTTCCAAGTCGTGGTGAGTGACTTGGAGAACGTGGTAGTGTTCCCATGTGTCTGCTGTCCTTGTTTTCTAGTTGGTAGTGGTTGAAGGTTTGGAAGACCATAGAATCATAGAATTTACAGTGCAGAAGGCGGCCATTTGGCCCATCGAGTCCACATCAGCCCTGACAAGAGCACCCTACTCAAGCCCACGTAGCTACCCTATCCCAGTAACCCCCACTTAACCTTTTTGGCAATTTATCATGGCCAATCCACCTAACCAGCACATTTTTGGACTGTGGGAGGAAACCCACGCAGACACGGGGAGAAAGGGCAAACTCCACACAGACCGTGACCCAGCTGGGAATCGAACCTGTAGCTGTGAAGCAATTGTGCTAACCACTATGCTACCGTGCTGCCCTAGATGCTGTTGAAGGAGCCTTGGTGAGTTGACACTGTGCATCCTGCCGATAGTATCACTGTGGTAATGTTACTGAACAAGGTGCCTCAGAAACAGGAGCTTAAATTCCACCATGACAGGTGGGGGAATTTAAATTGAGTTAATTAATAAACTAATCTCATTCATAATGATCATGAAACTATCAGATTATTAAACCCATACTGTTCACGAATGTTCTTTAGGGAATAAAATCTGCCGTTTTACCCTGTCTGGTCAACACATAATTACAGATCCAAACCAATTTGATAAACTCTTAACTACCCTGTGAAATGGCCCATTCAGTTGTATAAAAAGTGCTACTGAGAACTTGAAAGAGAATATCCTCAAATCTATATTATGCCACTTTTGGTCGTCTTGTCATGATCCTATCCAACATTGACCTCATCATTTCAGTTTACTTCCATACCCACACAAATGTCTAAGCACAACTTTGGCACAACGGGTGAGATATAGCACTGGAGGGGAGATGGGCATTTCAGCAGCTTGGCAACTGAAAGAAGCCGAAATGACTGGAGCATGTTGTGATATTGCTTTGTCATGCATGTAGTTCAGCATACTGACTAACATACAGCTGAATACGTCAATGCTTGTTATACATCATCACAGGAAGTGATACAAGTTAACGCGTGATAGTTGGAGCAGTAGTTATCCAGAAGGAAGCAAGTGTATATGAAAAGCTATATATGAAGAGTTTATATGTGTATATGAAGAGTTCTCATCTATTGTTATTATTTAAAGATGAACCCCTCATTTAGATTAACAATCATTGTCCCGGTGAGTTTGGTACATTTGTGACAACGCAACAAAGAAGCAAAATTGTTTGATTGATTGATATTTATTGATTGATATTTATTGTCACGTACTGAAGTACAGTGAAAAGTATTTTTCTGCGGCCAATGGAGCGTACACAGTACGTACATAGTAGACAAAAGAATAATTATCAGAGGACATTGACAAATGGTACATCAACAAATAGTGATTAGTTACACTGTGGAACAAGGGCCAAAAAAGAGCAGCATTGGGCGTTGTGAATAGTGTTCTTACTGGGAACAGATCAGTCCGAGGGAGAGTCATTGAGGAGTCTTGTAACTGTGGGGAAGAAGCTGTTCCTATGTCTGGATATGTGGGTCTCCAGACTTCTATATCTTCTGCCTGATAGAAGGGTCTGGAAGAGGGTAAAGCCTGGGTATGAGGGGTCTCTGATAATGCTGTCTGCCTTCCTGAGGCAGGGGGAGGTGTAGATAAAATCATGGGAGGATGGCAAGCTTGTGTGATGCGTTGGGCTGAGTTCACCACACTCTGCAGCTTCTTGCGATCTTGGGCCGAGCATTGCCATACCAACCTGTGATGCAGCCGGATAGGATGCTCTCTATGGCACATCTGTGGAAGTTTGTGAGAGTCGATGCAGTCATGCCGAATTTCTTTAGCTTCCATAGGAAGTAGAGACGTTGTTGGGCTTTCTTGACTGTTGTATCAAAGTGAGTGGACCAGGACAGACTCTTGGTGATGGTGATCCCCAGGAACTTAAAGCTATCAACCATCTCACTTTGGGGTCATTGATGTAGGTTGGGGGGGGGGGGGGCAGCTGTCGTGCTACGCTTCCTGAAGTCGATGATCAGTTCCTTGGTCTTTCCAGCATTTGGCGAGAGGTTGTTTTCGGTACACCATGCAACCAAGTGATTTATCTCCCTTCTGTAGTCTGATTCGTCGTTGTTTGACATACAACCCACCACAGTCGTATCACCTGCAAACGTATCGAATTGGAGTTAAATCTTGTCACACAGTTATGTGTGTATAGGGAGTACAGTAGAGGGCTGAGCACACATCCTCGTCGGGCCCCGGTGTTGAGGACTATTGTGGAGGAGGTGTTGTTACCTATCCTGACAGAGTGCGGTCTGTTGGTGAGGACGTCAAGGATCCAGCTGCACAGGGAGGGGTCAAGTCCAAGATTGCAGAGTTTGGTTATTAGTCTTGTTGGGATAATGGTGTTGAAGGCGGAGCTGTAGTCTATGAACAGCAGTCTGACGTAGGTGTCCTTTTTGTCGAGGTGTTCGAGTGTTGATTGTGGAGCCAGGGAGACAGCATCTGCTGTGGGCTGGTTGCGGTGATAGGCGAACTGCAATGGATCGAGACGTTCTGAGAGGCTGGCAGTGAGCCGTCTCATGACGAGTCGCTCTAAGCATTTCATGATAACAGACGCCAGGGCCACCGGTCGGTAGTCGTTGAGGCACGCTACCTTGTTCTTCTTTGGCACTGGTATTATGGTGGTCTTCTTGAAGGAGGTAGAGACCTTGGAGCAGAGAAGTGAGGTGTTGGCCAAGCTGGGAAATCAATAACAATTTGGCGAAACTGACATTACTGTCAGGTATGTGCAGATAGTAATCTCACGTGAGACTTTGGGATATTTTTGAAAGATTGTTGGAAGCAGCAAAGGCAAAGGGAACAGGCCTTTGGAAAACAGCAGAAGATTGTAAAATGTTAACGAGCTACTCCAGAATGAAATGCAGCAAAGGAGCGCTGCTGGCTGGAATTTTGAAAGCGACAGAGAAGTGCTTCACATATGTCGTGCACTAGCTCCTCTGAATGCCAACTCTCTCCTCAGAACCAGAGGCCAGTGCCAATGCAGTAGACTAATGAGGGAAGCTGGAGTAAAACACCAGGCAATATTGTTTCTCATATTTGGTGACGATGGGCTCCAACACACTGTTTACCCTTGAAAAAAGCTGGATTGTGACCCGACACTCGGAACTTCATCTCTCCTAATTGCAATGATCACATTGCAGAAACATTAAAGCCTCTGTCTCCTCACAGAGATTATCAGGTGCATTGCATCAACTTCCAATCAATCGCTAAATCTTCTTACAGAAGAAACATGTGCACAATGTCATAATATACATCTATGTACATAATGGATAACTCCTCCTCATGGGCCCCAGTTGCATATGCCTCCAGAGCCATGACGCCCACTGAGCAACGGTACGCTCAAACTGAGAAGGAATGCCTGGGCCTCCTAACGGGAATCAACAAGTTCCACGACTATGTGTATGGCCTCCCAAAATTCACGGTTGAGACGGACCACAGGCCATTAGTCCACATAATCCAGAAGTATTTAAATGACATGACGCCTCGATTACAACAAATCCTTCTCAAGCTATGCCGCTACAACTTTGAACTTGTTTACACGCCAGGCAAAGAACTCATTGTTGCAGGTACCCTTTCCAGGTCTATCACCACACCGTGTGAACAAACTGGCTTTGTCTGCCAAATCGACGCGCAGGTGCAATTGTGTGCCTCCAACCTTCTGGCCTCTGATGAAAGAGTCATCGAAATTCGTGAGGAGACGGGCAAGGATCCTCTGCTCCAGCGGGTGATGCAGCTCCTCACGAGTGGCTGGCAGAAGGGATAGTGTCCCCAGTTTTACAACGTCAAGGATGACCTGACGGTGGTGGACAGCATCCTCATGAAGCTCGATACGATCGTGATTCCGCAGAGCATGCGAGCTATGGTGCTCGAGCCAACTCCATGAGGGTCACCTGGGGGTCGAGAAATGTCGACCCAGAGCTCGGGAGGCAGTCTATTGGCCGGGCATTAGCCAGGACGTTGCCAACACAGTCCTCAACTGCCCCACATGTCAGAAATTTCAGCCAGCTCAACCCAAAGTCGGTGTCGACCTTTTCCACGCCAAGGGGCGTGACTATGTCCTCCTGGTCGACTACTTCTCCAATTACCCAGAAGTGGTGAAACTGTCCGACCTCACGTCGAAGGCGGTGATTAAAGCATGCAAAGAAACGTTTGCCAGGCATGGGATACCGCTTACGGTGATGAGTGACAACGGCCCCTGTTTTTACAGCCAGGAATGGTCTGATTTTGCCTGGCTATACAACGTCCGTCATGTAACCTCCAGCCCCCACTACCCGCAGTCAAACGGGAAGGCCGAAAAAGGGGTCCATATCGTCAAGAGTTTACTATGCAAGGCTGCAGACTCAGGCTCCGATTTCAACCTGGCGCTGTTGGCATACAGAGCAACCCCGCTGTTCACTGGGTTGTCTCCTGTGCAGATGCTCATGAATCGCACTCTGCAAACCATGGTTCCAGCCATCCATGTTCCAGACCTTGACCACCTCACGGTCATACAAAAGATGCAGCAGTCTCGGGCCCAACAGAAATCAGCTTATGACGCTCATGCCACGGTTCTCCCCGAGTTAGTCCCAACTGATCATGTTCGTGTGCAGTTGCCTGACGGCGGCTGGTCCGCCACAGCTGTGGTGGTCAAACAAGTGGCCCCGAGATCGTTCGTCGTCTGCATGGCTGATGGCTCCTTCCTATGACGCAACAGACGGGCGCTGTGCAGAGTTCCACGCCCACCACCTAACCGTGATGTCCCGCCTCACACAATGCTTCCTCCGGACGTGCCCTACCATGAGGCCACCAATCTACCAGCTATCCTGCCGACCTCTGTGACCACCACATTGGCGGCAGTCCCGCCTATCCAAGTGCAGGTGGCCCCTGATCCACCCTTGGGGCGGTCAACCAGAATTCGCCGCCCGTCACAAAGACTAAACGTATAGACTGAACGTTTGCACAATTTTGTTACCTCATCGTTTTGACCTCTGTAAATATCATTTTTACCATTTAATCTGCCCTATATCTGCACTAGCGACACCTTCCTATGTATATAAGTTCATTTTAGCACATTCTGTATATAGTCACGCACATATACACATCCACATGCACATGCACCTTACTATTTATTGTCTAAACACAAACAATAAAAAAAAGGGGAGGAAGATGTCATAATATACATCTATGTATATAATGGAGTGCAGACAGGCAGTGATTGACACACAGGATGACCAGTAAGCACACAGAACAGAGCAGCCAATCACCAGACAGGACACTACCACTATAAAGCCAGAGGGCACCACTTTTCCCGCTCGCTCGGGATCCAGCCTCTGAGACAGTCAGAGCTTGTGAGCTAACCAGTGCAAACACCATGTGGTAGCTAGTAAATCTGGTTAGGCTAGTATCAGGTCTCCAGTCAAGTCAGCATAGTGACAACCCACAGTTGAACATGTATAATAGTTAAGACGTTAAATAAAAGCATGTTGCATCTTATCAAATGTTGGAGGTCTGTCTCTCGCTACACTGCATCAAGTGCAGTCCACATCGACGCAGCCTGCCCAACACATCACACAATACAGCTGAATACACTTGAAAGGCATTGGGATTGTAAACAATGCAGGTATCAGTGGGGTGAGCTCCTTGTGAAAATGGGATAGCACTCAACTCTATCCATGGAAGATGTAAGAGGCTACCCAGTAGGTGCCCAGTGCGTGCCCAGTAGGTGTATACTTACAGTCACCATGCCCTACTACCGTCTCTACATCTTCAATCCCAGGGAGGTTGTGTTCACCCATTCTGAGCTTACAACTTCCTTCCCTGCAGAAATATCACAGCAGTTCAAGACTAAAAGATGATGAAGAGATGTGGGCAGCCAGAGGAAATAAATAATTTTCTGGGGATTGTAATGATGACAATAAGGATAAAGAAGGGTAAGTTAAGCACAACGTTATTGCTGACTGCCAGTAGACAAATACTGAACCCATATCCTCTGATTTCCCAATGAAGTCACAACTGAAGTCCCCCATTCTTCGTGCCTCGGGGAATGTGAGTCACAGAGCCTGAGGGATGCACAGACGAGTGGGGTGGTGAGGACCGCATTACAACAATGAGATGTTTCCTATTGTCTCCGTGCTACTTTGCAATATCCTGAGGTGTTGAAAGGTGCTACATAAATGCAAGTCTTTCCTTTTCTGCGGAGGTGTCTACTTCCCATCAGAAACCACAAAGAAGGGGCAGCAGGGTAGCATGGTGGTTAGCATAAATGCTTCACAGCTCCAGGGTCCCAGGTTCGATTCCCGGCTGGGTCACTGTCTGTGTGGAGTCTGCACGTCCTCCCCCTGTGTGCGTGGGTTTCCTCCGGGTGCTCCGGTTTCCTCCCACAGTCCAAAGATGTGCGGGTTAGGTGGATTGGCCATGCTAAATTGCCCGTAGTGTCCCAATAAAAGTAAGGTTGGGGGGGGGGGTTGTTGGGTTATGGGTATAGGGTGGATACGTGGGTTTGAGTAGGGTGATCATGGCTCGGCACAACATTGAGGGCCGAAGGGCCTGTTCTGTGCTGTACTGTTCTATGTTCTATGTTCTATGTTGTGCTTCGATCAATGGTCGATTCGACCTTTTCATTGGTTTTCCCCATCGGAAGTTCGTCCTCCATTAACGCCTGCTCCTCCCAAACCCTTCACATTTAAACTTTCAACCTGGTGTATAACTCACTCCACAGGCTTGATTCTCCATTTTTAGGACTAAGTCCCCACTCCGTTGTGAAAATTGTGATCTTTTACGCCAAGTAAACTGGCATCAAAAGGCCACAGGTTCACCATTCTGCTGGGGGCTAGCAGGCAGCCGTCGTAGAGCTCGTAGCTCTAGCTGCCAATACGGCCCCCAGCACTTCAGGGTCAGAGGTCGCGCATGCGCATGACGGCGGCCTGCAGCAGTCGCGTCGTGCACCATGGCAGACTCAGTCCGCGGACCTGGCAAATTAGTGTCCCGCATCAGCCACTCGCGCACCCCGGACTGCCCGTACACATTGCCCCAGCCCCGAATCATGGCTGATTGGACACTTCAATGTCTTTTACCCACGGGTTGAATGATGGAGCAATGCAGGGTTGGTGAAATGCAAGGTCCTTGATCTGTTATAGTTTTTGGAGACACTTTCACAGATAGGAGGCTGGATTCGGCGTCCAGCGATGGGGCGGAGAATCCATTTTGGCCACCGTGCTGCCCTGCATTGTAAATTCTATGTAAAAAGTTCTATGCATATGATGAGGAATTTGAAGTCCCTTGAGGCACCCGACTCAAACAGCTGGTCAATCTGGTGAACGGATATTTTAATCTGACGCCCTCAATCATTCTTCAGCGATGTAAATTTAATTCAGCTCCAGAGGCCCTGAAGAATCCATCTCGTTCTTCGTGGCCAGACTTCATTGGCTCGCTGAGCACTGCAAGTTCAGGACCACACTTTGTGGCATGCTTTGTGACCAGGATGGTTTGTGGGATGCAGAATCTCAATATCCAAAAGAAGTTCTTGGCCAAGACCAGAATAATACTACAGAAGGCGATTGAGATCACTCAGATGATGAGTGTGGTGATCGTAGATCTGAGTAGATGCAATACAACTGAGCAAGCACTAGAGAGCACGGGAGAGCTATATATACACAGGGACAGGAAGTGACGACACTTCACGGAAGGCAGAACTGAAAGCAGGACACAGACACAAGCAGGCAGCATTTGAGGTAGCTGTAAGTTAAGCTCTGAAGAGAGAACAAATTCACAATAAAGCATCTTCTCCACCATTGAGACTGCGAGCTTTATTAAGACACGAGGAACAACACATGGTACCAGGATTGGCTTCAGACGCTTACTACAGGACAACTCAGCTGCAGATACAGAAAGAACAAAATGGCATGGAAATCTCCTACTGGACATTCGACTTGGGAAGACATCGCTAATTTGAGGATGTGGCTTGGATACCTACCTCAGCTGGACACGACTGGCAATGTAAGAAATGTCTGGAAAATGTTTAACCAATGGTTCGATTTATATATCATAGCTAATGATGTAGCAGCAGCCTCAGACGAAATTAAAATAGCAATGCTCATCGCAGGACATGAAGCTAGGAAAGTATATAATGGATTTAAATACTCAAAAGATGAAGACAGCAACAACTTACAAACAATATTAAACAAATTTGTAGAGTACTGTAAGAAATTTGAACAGCACGGTATGCTCAGAGGCCAAACTGCACAGAGACTGAGTGATGCAAAACACTACAAAAAGAAAGGGTTCAGTCAAGAAATCGCGAGTGAAAAGTACAGATCAAAAAGAAATAACTTGAATTTTTCACAAAGCCAAAATGCTGAAATCCAGTCCAGATCAAAAGGAAAAGGTAACTTACAACTTTTAGAAAGAAAAAATGCTGAAATCCGCGATAAAATGGCGTCGGACCACATTTTGCAGTCTCGGGCAGACAAAGAACTACAAACTGCGTCTGCGCATGCGCAGGAAACGGAAGCCGCGCATGCGCAGTTACAATCACCCATTTTGCGTTCTGCGCATGCGCAAGCCGCACATGCGCAGTTAAAAGAAGTTTGTGTTGCTGATCATTATGCGGCGCATGCGCAGTCTCAAAACGTTTTGGTCGTGGATCGTTATGCACATGCGCAGGTCGCGCATGCGCAATGGACACAAAACCGCACAGTAAAGGAAGGCCGATTTGCGCATGCGCAATTGATTCCTACGCATGACGTCACGAGCGTCATGACGTCTGAACATCCGGACCACGCCTACTTAAAAGGGAAATGCCCGAAAATTGAAAACAAAATACTTAAAGCTGTAAAACCAAATTTTCTTGCCTCAGAACACAGAAAAACGCCTGAACTTAAACCAGCAGTTGAAAATAACTCTCACAACACCCTGGAAAAAGCAGTCTGCACCACCCAAAGTGAAGAGAACAAAAAGAATTCCGAAACAACAAAAGATGATTTGTTTTTCGAAGATTACTACTCAGACATGGCTGAGTTATTCGGATATGCTGATCACAGCATCAGCGACACGGTCGCAAAGCTCAACACGAATCTACTCGTGGTAGATGAATCCAACACCATGGTGCCATGGCAGATCGTCGATACACTGGATGACAGCAATACCCAAGACGAAGACGACGCCACACAGAGAGCACAGAAAGACTCCACAGAAAGAGCGATGACAGGCTCCACAGTGAGAGTAATGAAAGACTCCAAAAGGGAAGCAAGCAAACACTCCCTGGCGAACACCATGCATGAACAAGACCATGAAGGTCAACCCGCCATATCTGAGCAACCGCAAGGAGACTATGAAAGTCTACCAAGCTCACATGAACAAGAAGAAGACAATGTACATCTACCCACTGCATGCGAAAACAGTGACAAGGTGATCACACTCGACGTACAGGATCACAGCGAGACTGACAGTTCTCAGCTTGTCTGTACAGAAGCACAGAGTCGGGCCACCCAAGAGTCCAGAGAGACAACATCAATAGAAACCATGCAGATTTTGACTCCAGAGTAGGGCCGCCCAAGAGTCCAGAGAGACCACGTCAAAAGAAACCATGCAGATTTTGACTCCAGAAGAGGAGCACCAAGAGTCCAGTGAGACAACATCAACAGAGACCATGAAGATTTTGACTCCAGAAGAGGAGTGCCAAGACTCCAGAGAGACCACGTCAAGTGAAATCATGCAGATTTTGACTCCGGAAGAGGAGCGCCAAGAGTCCAGATAGACCACGTCAATTGAAATCATGAAGATTTTGACTCCGGAAGAGGAGCACCAAGAAAGCAAAGATGAGGAATCAAATCCTCCACAAATGACTGATGTCACCAGCATCGATGCAACATCAGATCATTCTCACCATTCTCGAGACGAAACGTTCAATGACTCAAATTATCCACATGGGACACTCATTGAGCATAACACGAAAAACAAAAGCCACAAGAGGCACAGCAGAAACGAGAATAACAACATCAAGAACAAAAGCAACATGAAGCGCGACAAGGACAACAAAAATCGCAAGTAGCACTGCAGAAACAAGAACAACAGCACCAACAAAAACTACAAGCACAACGACAAAAACTACAAGAAGAACAACAAAACCAACAAGAAGCATAACAAAGATAGCGCCAACAACAAAGACAGAAACGACAAAAACAGCAACAAGAACGGCAACGAAAACAACAAAGACAGGAACGACAGAAACAACAGCAATGAAACAACGACTTGTATAAAATGGTACAATTCTGCACATGAAGGACAATGCCACAGCACACTGCAAAACAATGACAAGACTACAAACATGCCATGGGATGACAACAAATCGCACAAACTCACATCTGCTCCAGAACAAGCAAGCATACCAGCTTTCAAGGCAGATGAAATACTAAATCGATACCACAAGCACAGAAAAAAGTCCATGTCAGTCAACATCAGTGGTTCGACCATACAAAAAACCATGGGATGACGTATTGGTTACTTAAAATAACAAGGAACACCAACAACATTCACAACGGAGTTGCAATATCAATATCACCACGTCAACAACAACAAAAGAAAAAACTCTCAACAAATTCATCAAGTTTGGACTCATGTTTTTATTAAGATTGGACTCATAAATATAAATTGGCTTTGTAAAATATGCAATAGCACCATCACTTGTATAGATACACATATCATAAGTAACTGTTTTGTACAATGTTCTTTAACGATGTACAGAAAATATGTAAAGAAAAAAGGGGGGATGTGGTGATCGTAGATCTGAGTAGATGAAATACAATTGAGCAAGCACTAGAGGGAGCATGGGAGAGCTATATATACACAGGGACAGGAAGTGACGACACTTTGCGGAAGGTAGAACTGAAAGCAGGACACAGACACAAGCAGGCAGCCGTAAGTTAAGCTCTGACGAGAGAACAAATTCACAATAAAGCATCTTCTCCACCATTGAGACTGCGAGCTTTATTAAGACATGAGGAACAACACAATGAGGTGCACTGAAAAGGGAGCTAACAAACTCCAGAATGTGACTGAAGGATAAATTACTTTAGTATGGGGCAGTAAAGCCAGGAGGTGAGCAGCAGGATCAACAAGCACGTCAGAGAACCAGACATGTCTTGGATACCGGACCAAAGCCAAAGGACACGGTACCAGTTGGGTCATCAACCCAGAGTTGGGACTGACTGTAATTGTTGCAGGGTGAGGGGACCGTCCCAGGAGAATTGCCCTTGCCAGAAGTTCGGATGCTTTGGATGCAATCGCCGAGGCCACATCTAAGCAGGTTGCCGAGCGAAAAGGGGCGCAGCAATGCAAAAAAAAAAGTAGCAGCAACAACAGTCGCTGTAGCAACGTTACCAAGTGGGGGGAGCTCTGAGGAGGAGCATAGCATGTATCGACTAAACATCATCCACGTGAAGACAGCAGAACCTATCAAAATCATTTTGAACGTGAGTGGCAAACACATAAAAATGGAGGTTGATATCGGGATTTTGGCAACCATCGTGGGGGAGCAAACCTTTGATTATACCTAGATGGGAACCCAGCTCCTACAACTAAGCTGCACCAAGACCAAGTTACTGACATTCATGGGGGACCCTTAAGATACTCTGTCCTGCGGAACCATCAGTGTCTTATAAGAAACTAGTCTGCCCTAAGTTGTAGTTAAAGGGCTTAGGCCCAGCCTCATGAGAAGGGGCTGGTTGAACATCAGGTTGAACTGACTGAAGATTTATTAAATTTCAAGATGTTCTGCATCGATATAAAGACATCTTGCACAGTGACCTGGGCTACATCAAAGGAATGAAGGCAAAGATTTATGTAAAGCCAGATTTAACGGCCAAATTATTTAGAGCCAGACTGGCCTCACAAGCTCAGCACCAGAAGGTGGAAACCGAGCTAGAGCGCCTCAAAGAACTGAGCATCAACAGGCCAGTCCAATTCTTGGCGCGGACTGCGCCCATAGTCCCTGTCCTCAAACAGAACAGGTCCATCAAAATCTGTGGCAATTAGAAGATGACAATAAATATCATCCAGGGTGGATAGGTATGCCATTCCCAGGATTGAAGACCACTATGCCAAGCTCGCTGGAGGCATTTCCTATTCAAAGCTGGAACTCAGCTACGCCTACCTCCAATTAGAGTTGGACGAGGAGTCTTAGAAATGTGCCACAATAAATACCCATAAAGGGCTGTATCAATAAACAAGATTGCCATTGGGAATAGCACCAGCCTGCGCTATCTTCCAGTGCACCATGGAAAACCTTCTCTAGGGGATCCCAAATGTTATGGTATACCTAGATGATGTTTTGGTTACGGGGACCACACCCATGTTGAGCCTGGAGGAAATGAGGAAGAGTTTTTGCCTTAAGCGGGAATGTGTACTTTTCAGGCCATGGAGGAAATCATGGTGTTCAGAGTAGAGGCAATTGGAATACACCTCCTCAAGAAGAAAGTTATGGCAAGTTGTGAAGTTCCAGCTCCAAAGAACGTCTCCAAGCTAAAAGCTTTCCTTGATATGATTAACTACAATGGGAGATTCATCCGTAATCTGGCCACAGCATTGGCTCCGTTGCATCAACTCTGAAGGAAACACCAACGGTGGCAGTGGAGGGAGCCACCGGAAAAATCTTTGAGGCTAGCTTTGCAAACCTCAATGCTTTAGGTCCATTTTGATCCAGGGAAACCAGGGATTGGGTTGGTGTTGTCCCACAAAATGCATGATAGTTCAGATAGTTCATGGTGCCGATTTGCCATAATAATGGCCTACAAGCCTCTCCTAGGACTGTTGAGAGAAGATATGCCAATCCCTCCAATAGCCTCAGCGAATGGGCAACATTGGGCTTTGCTGATTGCAGTCTATCACTACACGTTTCAGCACAGGCAGGCATGCTGATCACAAACGATGCATCAAGCAGGCTTCCCCTCCAAAAGAGTGCTCCAAGAAATTATACTTTAAACATTATGGGCACGTTACCAGTTTCTACTGATCACATTTGGGAATGGACCTGTCGGGACCTGGTCCCACCCAAGGTACAAAGGATGATACAGGTTGGTTAGCATCATGACAAAACCAAGAGTATGAGACCATACATCACACTTTGTGATGCACTCACTTGTGAAGTCTGTGTGATGTATAAGGGTTACAGGTGGTTGTTTCGCCCCTGGCTTAGCTGAAAAGACCGTGCAGACTTTAAAGAACTCGATGCGCAGGCAATTCAACTGACCACTGCCACTGTGACTTTTTAGTTTTTGTTGTACACCTGCCAAACTCCAGATGGGTCTACAGTCGCACCTCAACTTAGTGTTTCCAAATTTGTGGGTAGGGTGGAGAGGCACCAGGCCTCCCAGAAAGACCAGCATCCCGCGAGGAAAGAAGACAGGTCATTTCAAGTGGGGGACCCAGTTTTGATCCACAATTTTGCCTCAGGGCAGGGCAGCACGGTGGCCTAGTGGTTAGCACAGCTGCCTCACGGCGCTGAGGTCCCAGGTTCGATCCCGGCTCTGGGTCACTGTCCGTGTGGAGTTTGCACATTCTCCCAGTGTCTGCATGGGTTTCACCCCCACAACCCAAAAATGTGCAGGGTAGGTGGATTGGCCACACTAAATTGCCCCTTAATTGGAAAAAATAATTGGGTAATCTAAATTTATTTTTTTTAAATTTAAAAATTTAAAAATTTAAAAATTTTGTCTCAGGGCCACGCTGGTTAGCCAAGTGCATACTCGCCTTTTATCTTCTATAATAAACCTCTTTGGGGTACACTGGAAGCCTGCAGCATATCTCGAGCCACCACACCAGGGCAATGTTCTGGGGAGCCGGGTTCGAATCACACCATGGCAGATGATGAAATTTGAATTCAATATAAATCTGGAATTAAAGTCTAATGGTGACCATGAAACCATTGTCGATTGTTGTAAAACCTATCTGATTCATTCATGTCCTTTGGGGAAGGAACTCTGCCAATCTTACCCGGTTCCGGCCTACATGTGACGCCAGACCCACAGCAATGTGGTTGACTCCCAACTATCTTCTGAAATGACCAAGCAAGCCACTCTGTTGCAGGGCAATTAAAGATGGGCAATAAATGCTGACCCAGCCACCGACACCCACATCCCCTGAACAAATGAAAAAAAGGTTGTGAGGAGAGAGAAAGAAGATATAGGAAGGTAGAAATACAGAAAGGGAAAGAAAGGAGGAGGGAAGGAGACAATAGTAATCTCACACTTAGCCCACTCGACCAGACCTGAAGGTGCTGAAGCTTGCTGTGTTTAAATTTGTGTTTTCAACTGGAATATTTGCAAGCACAACTCTTACACTGGGAGAGGAGAGAACACTGCAGTAGCATTCCTACAGTACAGAAGGAGGCCATTTGGTCCATTGAGTCTGCACCAACACTCTGGAAGAGCACCCTACCTAGGCCCTAGGCCCACTTTCTCCCCCTATCCCCGTAACCCCACCTAACCTGCACATCTTTGGACAGTGGGAGGAAACTTGAGCACCTGGCGGAAACCCACGCACACACTGGGTGAAAGTGCACACAGACAGTTACCCAAGGTTGGAATTGAACCCGGGCCCCTGTTGTTGTGAAGCAGCAGTGCTAACCACTGTGCCGCCGTGCTTCCCGGGAGAGGGGGTCTTTGAGCTGTATCAGAGCTCTGCTGTAATCATTCTCCTAGCAAACTATAATAATGTGTTGCATTGGTTCAAAATAGTTCTATCACATGGGGAGCTTAACATAATCCAAACACTTAACAGTAAAAAACAAACACAGCAGAATATATGGTGAAACAATCCTCCCCCCAACCCATTGGGACGGCCAGACGGTATCTCACTCACTAGCGTGGCTGCTGGTTCCAAACCCTATATCTCTCAGGATGCTTTGAGAAAATATTGAGATATATATGAGCTCATTGCAAAAGTAAATTCCCTGAACCACTTCTCCATGAGAAAAGAAAATGGTTCCTGTCATTCACAAAGGCATCCTTTTACTACTGGGTGATTGTTCAGCTTCTGTCTACCATGTTCCAAGAATGTGTATCACAGAATCGGGCACACCCCCGACCCCTGTACCCCTAACCATAAAAAGGAACAGTGAATGGGTGCAGGCTGTGCCAAATATTGCAGCACTTATTCTGACCATCAGGCAGTTTGCATTCGCCATGGTAATGTTATTTTCCCTCCTCTTTGGAAGGCTAACTCTTCCAAGGAGTGATGTAAGGGGAGGCGGTGGCATAGTGGTATTGTACTGGACTAGTAATCCAGAAACAAAAACAGAAAATACTGGACAATCCCAGCAGGTCCGACAGCATCTGTGGAGAGAGAAGTGAGCCAAAGCCAGAGACGATGGGTTCAAATCCCACCACAGCAGATGGAAAATTTTGAATTCAATAAAAATGTGGAATTAAACGACACATTGTCGAAAGAAAATTGCATCTGGTTCATTAATGTCCTTAGGGAAGGAAATCCGCCGCCCTTGCCTGGTCCGACTGACATGTGACCCAGATCCAGAGAAATGTAGTTGACTCTTAGCTTCCCTCTGAAATGGCCATTCGGATGAAGGGCATTTAGCGATGGGCAACAAATGTTGGCCCAGCCAGTGGCACTCACATCCCATGTATAAATAAAAAATATAACAATGTCCGTCAGAGGCAGGCTTTGCTCCAGGCACATGGACTACACAGCAGGAGAGTAACACCAGTTACAGCATTGTATCAGAAAAATGAGAGCTTGTGCAGAAGCAGCTTGGCATCATGTAATGATCCAACAGGTCTGTGTCGTGTTGTTCATCATGGGGTAACACGGATTGCACACGATGCAATTAACTGATCAAGGAAACACCGAACAAAGGCTTTGGTTCAATATAAGATTTATTGAACTCTGGCAACGAAACACACAGCTACCTGTGGGTTGACTCTCTACTACCCTAAGTAAACTAAATCTAACTATCGAGACCAGGCTAGCTCTGATCCACGTATTGGAGGTGTTGAATGGTTTGTACACCCTGACTGTCACTATAGCTATCGCCAGTGGAAAGAGGCAGAGTGCTGATGCCTCGTGTGTTTTATAGGTGGAAGCCCCCCTCTGGTGTTCTGTCTGGTGATTGGCTATGTTCTGTTCTGTATGTTGTTTGGCTCACCTGGGTGTCTGTCACTGCCTGCTTTTACCTCATGATGTGCATGGGTGCATATTATGACATTCTGGACTTCTCTCCTTAAGAGCATCATTACCTGCGGCTCTTCCCCTTGCTTGAGGGTGTATTTTTAGCTTGGTCATTTTTTCCAATTAAGTCTTTGTAAAGTTGAAGCAATCAAATTTATGGCTTCGTCATTGTAACAACACATTGGAAACTTCAGAGGTTGGTGTGACTCCCTAGTTTAATATCTAACAAGTCTTTTTTTTCAGCATGACACCAAATTCATTTTGAATGTTACAGCTAGTAAATGCTGATTTTCGGAGTCTTGTGGCACAGTGGGCTACATCCTACCTCTGAGCCAAAAGTTCCGGGTTCGGGTCTCTGGCCATGGAAAGTGCATTCAGAACACGGCCAAACAGGTTGATTAAAATTCTGATCAATGTCCCTCCACACCCTCTCAAGGCCCTACTCACTACTACACAGAGGACTCCCACTACCATGGTATTCATCATCCCCAACACCCACCCGCATAGGAGTCCCCTCCTATTGATCCAACCGGATCTCCACGCTTGCCCTGGGGCCAGCTCTCACTTTCACTACATTTCACAGTGAATGCAGATAGATGAAGCCGAGCAGGGTAAATGGTCATGTGGAGTAAAATTACTGGCAGGGACCATTTCCATGAATGGCATGTCCCTGCAAATACTATATAATTCTTTATAATAAAGGAGTTCTTGATTGATTACTGTGCACATAACAGATCTGGTATATATTTATTTCAAGCATCTAAATATGGCAGAGATTATAATTGTGACTGAAAAGGCCAATTAAGTTTGACGCAGCTTTATTTTTTTACAGCGTCAATCGCAGCTGGTTACTTCTCTCAGAAGATGGGCAGCACAGCAGCACAGTTGTTTGCACTGTTGCTTCACAGCTCCAGGGTCCCAGGTTCGATTCCATCTTGGGTCACTGTCTGTGCGGAGTTTACACGTTCTCCCTGTGTCGGCGTGGGTTTCCTTTGCGTGCTCCGGTTTCCTCCCACAAGTCCCGAAAGACGTGCTTGACAGGTAATTTGGACATTCTGAATTCTCCCTCAGTGTACCCGAACAGGCGCCGGAATCTGGCGACTAGGGGATTTTCACAGTAACTTCTTTGAAGTGTTAATGGCAGCCTACTTGTCACAATAAAGATTATTATTATAAAGATCAAGCAAAGTGAGACGGATAAATCGTCAATTCTACAGAATTCTGTGAATGGTTTGAATTTATTTCCTTATTTGTCTTTAAGGGAATTTCACTCAGAGCTAAAGAAAAGGCTTCCTTGCAGTGGGAGAGGGTTTTTCTGAGAACTATTATTCCATTATTTTCTGCTGTACCCAGTTAATTTCTCAAAGGCAAAATCTTTGAGCTTTGTTTTGCTCATGTCTCCTGCCAACATCTATTATAAGAATGTATTTGTTCTGGAACAACTTATGAGCTGTTTGCTGAGGGGCTATAAAAATGCCACTAAGAATCAAGAAGGCCCAGTTAATCATAGGATTTGGAAGCATTCATGTGTAAGAATACAATAGCAGATTCAACTGGAGAAATATCGCAGGGATTCTCAAAAGCTCTGTAATATTACAATATTATCTAATAAAGAAGGAACAATTCCTTCAGTTCAGGGAGATAACACCAACATTTCTTCCTGGGGAGAATTTCACACTTTTTTTTTATAATATGAGAGTGCCCAATTCATTTTTTCCAATTAAGGGGTAATTTAGCGTGGCCAATCCACCTAGCCTGCCCATCTTTGGGTTGTGGGGGCGAAACCCATGCAAACATGGGTAGAATGTGCAAACTCCACACGGAGAGTGACCCAGAGCCAGGATCGAACCTGGGACCTTGGCGCCGTGAGGCAACAGGGCTAACCCACTGCGCCACCTTGCTGCCCGAGTTTCACACTTTTAATGTGGAAATTTAAACCTAATGTACCAAAGTTGGCTCGATTATACAAAAGCAAAGTGATTTGACAGTCTGTCAAGTGTTAGTTTAATGCAAAGGTTCCTGGTCCATTCTAACCTCAGTGTGTCAGACTAGGCCACTGTGATGGCATGCCGTCTGTGCTGGGTTAGTTGGCATCGACTACCGCAGACGTGCGCAAAAGGCAACAGCTGGTCTGTCTCTGTCAAGTCACACTTTCATTCTTCATTTTTGTCATTGAGGGAGGTAAATGATTCAGCTGACATAAGAGAGACACATGCCAAAACAAATCTTAGAGTTTGGGAAAGGAAGTAGGTGACGCTTTCTAGGCGGACACTGAGGGGAAATCTGCCGATGGATTTGGAGGTGTGAGTCTGGGATATTTATTGGAATGGGTTTGAGGAAGGTCACTCCAGAGTGCAAGCCATGAGGTCAGTCTCCGATGATGCGTGGCAGCTGACTGTCGAGTTGCCAGACAGTAATGTGTTGGCCCTTATTGCAAGGGGATTGGAGTACAAAAATAAAGAAGTCTTGCTATAATTGGACAGGGTTTTGCCGAGATCACACCTGATTACTGTGAGTGGTTTTGAATTCCACATTTAACAAATAATATACTTGCATTGCTGGCAGTACAGCAAAGGTTCACTGGCTTGTTCCTTGGCATGAGGGGGTTGCCCTATGATGATAGGTTGAGTGAATTGGGTCAATATTCTCTGGATTTTAGAAAAATGAGAGGTGATCTCATTAAACCTATATGATTCTGAAATGAAAAAAATGAAATGAAAATCGCTTATTGTCACAAGTAGGCTTCAATGAAGTTACTGTGAAAAGTCCCCAGTCGCCACATTCCAGTGCCTGTTCGGGGAGGCTGGTACGGGGATTGAACCCGCGCTGCTGGCCTGCCTTGGTCTGCTTTCAAAGGCAGTGATTTAGCCCTGTGCTAAACCAGCCTAGGATGAAGCTACTGTGAAAAGCCCCTAGTCGCCACATTCCGGCGCCTGGTTCGGGGAGACTGATACAGGAATCGAACCGTGCTGCTGGCCTGCCTTGGTCTGCTTTCAAAGGCAGTGATTTAGCCCTGTGCTAAACCAGCCTAGGATGAAGCTACTGTGAAAAGCCCCTAGTCGCCACATTCCGGCGCCTGGTTCGGGGAGACTGATACGGGAATCGAACCGTGCTGCTGGCCTGCCTTGGTCTGCTTTCAAAGGCAGTGATTTAGCCCTGTGCTAAACAGCCCCTAGAGGTTTCTGAAGAGGTTTGATAGGTCGGACGCTGAGGGATTGTTACCATTGGTCGTGGAACCTAGATTACTATCCAGTGATATTACCACTATGCCATCTTCATCCCCCCCCCCCCCCCCCCCCCACCTCCCGAGAGAGTGATGCTCCATCGCTGAAAATATTTTAAGGCTGGGGTAGGTTTTGGTGTCTCAGGGAATTAATTAAGGGATATGGGGAGCGGGCAAGAAAATGGAGTTGACGCCCCAGGTTAGCCACGGTGGTATTGAGTACTGAATAGCGGGGCAGGTTCGGTGGTCCATGCGATCTACTCAAGCTCCTGTCTCTTGTGTTAATGAGTACTCTGTGGTAGCTCAAAATGTAATGTGGGCTGTGTCAACAGCACCCATTGGGAAAGCCAATCACCCTCTGATTGGGAATGACTCTCTCTCAATGCACTGCCAAAGGTGATGAATTTTCCATTTCACTATTAAGGGGACCCCAGGGGCACATGCCCATTACCTCAACCTGGCTGTCATTGCAGACTTCGTCCAGGCCCCACCTGAAATGAGCCTGAGGATGGTGGTCACAGATAGAGCAGTGTGGGAAGTCGTTCATGAATGCAGGTCTTTATGCAGAAAGTCACAGAGACACACTCCCCCCTCTTCATCTAAGCGCTTTTCCGATACAGAACATTTCCGATTGCTCCTGTTCAGACCTGTACTGCCTGCAGGGTAGTTCATAAGCTGCATCCTCCAAGAATGGTGAACAACCGTTTCTCTTTGGCGCTACTCTGGGCACTTCCTCCTTCTCCTATATTGAGTGTCAGATGACCTTATTGTGCTCTTACTGTGAGTTTCGTGGGAGATTGGATAGGGGGAAGGGTTGGGGGGCAAAATCCTTCTGCTGGGTTGACTCTGTTCATCCCAGGGGCTGGATTCTCCGTTTTTGGGACTAAGTCCCCACGCCACCGTGAAAACTGTGGTTTTTTACGGCAGGAAAACTGGCGTCAAAAGGCTACAGATTCACCGTTTTGCTTGGGCTAGGAGGCAGCCACCGTAGGGTTCGCAGCTCCAGCTGCCAATACGGCCCCCAGCACTTCCGGGTCAGAGGCCGCGCATGCACATGGCGGCCTGCAGCGGCTGCGCCGTGCTCCATGAGGACTCAGCCCTCGGACCTGGACCTGCAAAATAGTGCCCCGCATTGGCCACTCGCACTCCCCGGACAACTCGCACACATTGCCCCAGCCCCGAATGAAGCGCCCCCTGCCCGCTGATCGGCTCTCCCCCAACTGTGGCGGCCCTGGACTGAGTCCACAGCTGCCACGCGAGGGTCCCAGATGGTTAGATCACACGAGTCCCACGCCGTCGGGAATTTGAGCGGTCAGCAACGGAGCATTGCAGGGCGAGCCTCAGGCAATGGCCTGAGGCAGTGGATACTCGGCACAGCGTATTCCATGAATACGTCAATTTTTGGGGGCGAAAAATTTAAAAACCACCGCCGCTTCCGATTTTGGCACCAAAACGGATTCTTCGCCCCGTCGATGAACGCGATTTCAGCTTCGGGGAGCGGAGAATCCGGTCCCAGATCTTTAAAAAGAACAACGAAGAAACAAAAAAAAAGTTTTAAAAAAAAGGGTTTTGAATTTGCAGCAAGTACTGTATAAAAATTCCAGAAGATCGGGTTCATGATTTCCACACATACAAATTAATCAGACGATCCACAAAACTGACAGGCCTTAGTCCATCCAGGAAACTCGGAAATGCTACCAATGGCACGCATACTAACATCTGCAATTGAGGCCAATGGGAATCTCACTTTGTCAGGAAACATAGGTAGTTTTAAGGGCTTTATATTTGTACAGGTAAATGTTTGAAATAAGGTATAGTGTAAGTGGGTTTAAGTGGGATTAATTTAGTGTTTCTGTGTAAGAAAGGGTAAACCTATTGTTGGACTCATGCTAGACAATTTTGGTTCCAATTCAAACTGCTTCTATTGTGCTTAGAAAAGATACAGCATGAAAAGTGAATCAGAGCTTGGAGATTAGCAACTGCGGACAGCTTTGGGGTAGTAAGGCTACCATGCAGCAGAGGGGCAAAGTGCTGGAGGAGGGGGATGAATGCCAGGTGGGCAGGACATGTGGCCCAGACAGGCACGGGAGGCCACACAACGTGTGCGCCTGGGCCAACACGCTTTGATCGCCTCCAGGTTCACCGACTGGTGTGGAGAGGGGGAGTGGCCTGGGGCACGGAACACCACATCCCACCCCCAGACATCTGCACCCGCTGGATGGGCCCGTCTGCTGCTCGGGTGTTTGAGGTGGCATGGTGCCGACTTCCAGCCTAGCAGATGTCTCCACTTGGCGATCAGTGAAGCAAAGGCCAGGGCGTTCCCCCCTTTCCCTGTCCAGAGTTTAACCCTTCTGAATGGTGGCCCCTCCTGCAATTCAGTAATGAATTGACATGAATTTTTTCCTGTTCCTGCAAACAGTTGGGGACAGATTAGATGCCTGGAGGAGGGTGTCCAGCCCTCCAGTCAAGCCTTCAGGCCCATCCTACTTTCCTGGGATTAAGAGCTGCCACAGACTGCCCATCGAGGGACTGACCGCCCCACATTCCCCAGAGTCCAGCTGTGCCTGAAACAAGGATATTCTAGTTTAAGATATAAACAGTCGGAGAGAAGGTAGCTCCAGGTTAAAGCGCCATCTCTCTAACTGACCTCTGTAGAATCCATAGAATCCCTACAGTATAGAAAGAGGCCATTTGGCACATCGGGTCTGCACCGACCCTCTGAAAGAGCACCGTTCCTAGGCCCACTCCCTGCCCTATAACCGTAACCGCATGACCCCACCTTTCCTGGAGCATATCCCTGGACACTAAGGGGCAATTTAGCATGGACAATCCACCTGACCTGCATATCTTTGGACAGTGGGAGGAAAACCGGAGTACCCGGAGGAACCCACACAGACATGGGGAGAACATGCAAACTCCACATCGACAAACACCCAAGGCCAGAATTGAACCCGGATACCTGTCACTGTGAGGCAGCAGTGCTAACCTTCTGCACCCCCTCTCTCTCCCTCAGCAGCCACCATGCCCGTTTCACGATTTTTAAAGGCACAAGTGAACCGCACATCGGGAACTCGGCCCATCGGAGTCGGAGAATCGAGGAGGCCCTGGAGAGTATCAGATCGTGCCCGCTAATGATATGCAAACGGTGCGTACTGTATGTGCGGAGTGAAACGCGTTGATGCGGTTTTTGAAGTGACAGAGAATCGCACTTTTGCGTCAAATCGGCACCTGCCACGATTTTGGCGTCGGAAGCTATTCTTCGCCAAATCGCATTTCCCGATTTTGACGTCGGCTAAAGGAGAATCCTGCCCCATCCATCTCCAAACACAAACTCTCTCACGTTAGAAATGGACGAACGCTATTTCTCCTCCGTTTCTGGTGGATTACTTGCCACCTGCAATGGGGAAGGAAAGATCTTCAAAAGCAGATGGCAAAAGTAAATAATTAATATATTTTTTTCCAACCCTTGATGTTGATTCAAGTTGATTTATTTTTAATAAATAAGTAATTTCCCATAATTCGCCGTTTTATACATAATAACCCACTTGTTGGATTTATAGATTTCCTTTCATCTTTACTTTCCACTTTGAAAACTACAAAGTGCAGTGGAGCCACTTGCTGGGAAACAGTTACTGCTGAGGTGACTTCCTGTCATAAGGGAACTAGCCATTCCAAAACAGCCATCGGCTCATAGATCATTATTTCCCCAAATTAGCTAGCCAGGGAACAAATAAAGCTTTTAAGGATGTGGAGTGCAGCCAGCAAAGTGCTCAAAGAAACCACAAGAATCACTTGCTGTGTTCATCTGGGTGGAACCTAAGAGAGGTTTTGGTGCATTGTTCTTCTTGTAAGTGTAAAGATCGCAGCTGATGTTAAATGCTGTCCAAATCCCCAAAAGGAAACTTGGAACCCCTGCTCTCTTTTTGCAATTTGGTGTAATGTGAGGGAAGATGTGAAGGACAGTGAAGGATGTCCCCAGTGTTTTTGTGATGATTTTAAACAAAATAAATGTTTATTAAGTAATAAAATAGGATTGAATTGGATTTGTTTATTGTCACGTGTACTGAGGTACAGTGAAAAGTATTTTTCTGCAAGCAGCTCAAAAGATCATTCAGTACATGGAAGAAAAGGGAATTAAACAAAATTCAAGAAAATACATGAGAATACATAATAGGGAAACACAAGATATACAATGTACTACATAAGCATTGGCATCGGTTGAAGCATACAGGGTGCAGTGTTAATGAAGTCAGTCAATAAGAGGGTCATTTAGGAGTCTGGTGACAGTGGGGAAGAAGCTGTTTTTGAGTCTGTTCATGTGTGTTCTCAGACTTCTGAATCTCCTGCCCGATGGAAGAAGTTGGAAAAGTGAGTAAGCCGGGTGGGAGGGATCCTTGATTATGCTGCCCGCTTTTTTAACTCAGTCCTGCACAGGTCAATTGTGAGCCACCCGGCCTAACCTGGCACTGTGGATGCCACCTGGGCACCTTGGCATTGCCAGCCTGGCACCTTGGATGTCCGCCTGGCACTGCCAGCATACCCACGTGGCACTGTCAAGCTGGATGCCCTGCTGGTATGTGAAGGGGTGCGGAGGAGCTTTAGGATCCCCCAACAGGTAAGTTGCATTGTTGGAGGGGTCTAGGGTTGCATCAGATGGTTGAGATATCAGGGTGCCATTTAAAAACGGCGTTCCAATCCCTTCCTGCACTGAGGTGCTCCACTCGTCAGAGCTCCTCACTGCAGGAAATGACACTTAAGTGCAGCCTCGGGGAGCATTCCCGCGGGGTCATGAAAAAAAAATGGAAACTCTCCCACCCCAAGAATCTAGCTGCAGCCCCTGTGACATGATGTAGAATGTCTAGTATATAAAAGGTTAATGTAATAGCATAATTGACCACTAGATGGAGCTTGGAACAGACCTATAAAAAGGACTGACTCTCAGGCTTCTGGGAGAGTGAACAGGAGAGTGTAGGAAAGAGCAGAGTACAGTTTAAGGCAGATTGCATGAGACAAGTATTAGTATTGTGTAGATTGTGATAGGAGTAAGTGGTCGAGCTGTATATTAAGTAGTGTAATAAATGTTAGCTTTGTTATGGAACGTAGCTTGTGTGGTCTTTGTGAGCACTACGACATCCATCCTAAGTATAAGAAACAGAAAGAACACCACATCCCCCACCCCCACTTTGTTTCTGTTAACTAGCATAACCTCTAGTCAGGTGGCCCCCGTCCAGTAAGTCAGAAAGATCGAAAAAAAATGAAACCCAAGCAGAAAGGGTCAGTCATCCACTTACCTGTCCCTCATCCAAAACAAAACTACATATTAGCCAAAAAAATTAATAAATAAAGAGTCCACAGCCCTCATTGAACAATCAAGCTGCTCCATACTATCATGTGCAAGAGAAAGAAGAACACGGAACCTGAAATAGCTGAAACACAAACAGGATCTATATACATGAACATGCAAAATTCAAGCAACTCCAAAAAACATCCCATAACCACAATCAAATCTCTCCTAATCCGCTCCTTCTCACAAAGTAGTTTGCCTCCTTTGGCGTACTGAAGTAATGGTTCCTGTTTTTAAACGTGACCCACAGTCGAGCTGAGTACACCATTCCGAATCGCACCTTATTTTTGTAAAACACCACCTTGGCCTTGATGAATCCAGTTTGTCGCTTCATCAGTTCCGTCCCGATGTTCTGGTAAATTGGAATATGGTGCCCTCTTCAATAGCCTTTCCCTCATGGCCTTCGCCGATTTTGAGATCCGCTCTTTATAGAGAAATCTATGACCACCCGCGGCGGAATCCTGAATTTTGGTTTCTGTCATAGTGACCGGTCCACTTCGGAAGGGTTAGCAAAGACCCCCTCCCCCACCAACTTCCTGAACAACCTCACCACAAATTCTGTGCCACTCGTGCCTTTGATGGCCTCTGGTAGCCTGACAATCCGCTCAACAAGACACCTGGACCGGTTCTCTTGGTCTTCAACTTTGACTCTGAAAACATTTTGGGTCTCCGCCATCAACAAACTTCAGCGTCCAAAGAGGCAATACGGTCACTATACTCCGAGACCACCCCTTCCATCTCAGAGATCTTCATGCCTTGTAGAGCATTTCACATCGGAGCAGAGACCGGGAAGCACAAATTAGCATCTTTTTTAAAAAATTACACAACTGGACTACATTCGACCGACATATTGCATGCTCCTCTTCAGAGCTCATCTGCACTATGTTCAGTGGCACTGTGGACTGCTGCTGTTTTTTTTTGTAGCATTGGCCGCTTTGCCTTTCGCAGCAACTTTCTTGAATGTGACTCCTGCGATTGCAGCAGAAACCCATGAACTGTCGAACATGACAGGCCTCTTGGAGATGCCCCTCACTGCAGAGTTAAATTAATAGCATTGGAAGATAATCAAGGGACAAAGATTTAAGTGTTCTTTGACCAACTGATGAATGATCTTGGAGTCAGGTGTCTCCGGCTACATAAGGTTTCTAATTAGAGTAGACATTTGGGGTCCAAAAAGAGTCAGTAGTATCACTTGCTTCTTGTCCTCTCCTGTAATCTCATTTATGGTAAATAAAATGAAATGAAAATCGCTTATTGTCACGAGTAGGCTTCAATGAAGTTACTGTGAAAAGCCCCAAGTCGCCACATTCCGGCGCCTGTCTGGGGAGGCTGGTACGGGAATTGAACCGTGCTGCTGGCCTGCTTGGTCTGCTTTAAAAGCCAGCGATTTAGCCCAGTGAGCTAAACCATGGACCGTTCGATGTACTGGCTCCAATCCTTAGCCCCTTGGTCAAATAGGTCTAGTTTATCGATGATGGGCATTTTCACTCAGGTTTTCATGGTTCCCAACTCTCGTTGGTCCTTCTTTCCTTTCTCAGTTGCTCCTTCCTCCCCATCAAATTACAAAGTACTGCAAGTTGCGATCGAACCTTTTACCTCGTCGCCAATGTGGTGGCTCGAGACACATGATGGAGGCTTCCAATAATTAACAAAGGCAGTTGGATGATAGGCAAAGGACACAACAGAACATTATACAACAGTGTGAGCGAGATTCTCTGTCAGCCGGAGAACATAACAGGTTTGTGCCCTTAATGCTATACTGTGCCCTGCACCCGTGCCGACTTAACTGGTGTCTACCTTTCTGACCCTTACGAGCCCAAGCGGTATGCCTAGGTGGATCCCCAGGTGGTACATCAGGGGTCGATGTGGCTTACTGCGATTCTGCTTTGTTGCATGGGTCTTCTTTTGTGACTGTCCTCTGGAGCGACCAGGCCTGGATGAGCCTAGCAATTGCTCGAGTCTCCCAGGTGGCGTGGTGCCACCCTGTTCTTCCCGCTGCTTATTCCATGCACCAGGGACAGAAGGGCGGGAAGTCTGAGGTGCTGTGGTCTTCCAGCACCTCCCTGTGGCCACGACTCCATCACCTCTCCCTACTTGGGGGTGCCCCTTGGTCCCTGGCCTACTCATTGGGTCGGGGCTGCGACTGAAGCAAACTCCTGGGGCTCTTCCAGCCACCTGGTGCTGCCAGTCCTGGAGGCCAACTCCCGCCTCAACCAGGGTCTCAGTGTTCGTTGCCATAGAGCACAGGACTGGGCCACTTCCCTCTGGGGCCGTGCCACATCACTCAGTGTCTGTGCCACCTCACTTGAGGACTGGGCCACCCCCCTCTGTGACTGGCCCAGGTCAGCCAGCGCCCGGGCAATGCCATCAACCCCTCAGCTGTAACCCGTGCTCTGGAGCGCTGATGGAATGTCCAGGTGGTTCTGGTACATGGTTGCCTGTGACAGGGCCACCCTGTCCTGTGCCTCGGCCACCGCCCACACATATTGCCTCAGGCCCTGGATATCCTGACCTATGGCCGATACCTTCTTCCCCAAGGTCTCCACCACAGACGCCAGCTGTGCGGTGTTGACTTGAGTGGCACGATTGGTTGGCACCGCCTCCTGTCCCTGCAGGCGGTTGGACGCCTCGATTGGATCGTTGCTGACAGTCCCGCGTATAGTCCGTGGCTCTGAAACCCGAGACCCATCTGGATGACAGCTAGTCCCTGGGGTCGGGCCACCCTCCAACTATCTGCCCAATCGGGGGTTTCTACTGCCACTCGATTTACCGCTGCATGTGTGTGGCACACCAGAGAGTGTCCCAGGAGCCTCTTCGCTAAAGTGACCAACTGAGGTGAGTGACTCTGGGATGGTGGACGGTGTGACAGCTGTGACGGAAAGTCAGTGCCATCCCCAGACTGGTGCTCCAGCGTGTCTCGGTTGGTGTTTGGGGGCTCTCTTTCCTATCTGTTGCCGCCTCGTCACTGGAATCTGCTTGGGGTTGGAGTCGGGGCGGGAGGCAGCAGAAGGGTCCGCCTTATTGCCAGGTGACCCTGCAAGACACAAGACATGATGCATGATTGGATCGCGGGTTGTGGTGGGGAGGTGGGTTTGTGTGTGTGTGTGGGGGGGGGGGGGGGGGGCAGTGCCATGCATGCCTTAGGGACACCGCAACTCAGTGGGGGTTGACTTGGTTGCCCGATGTGTCCTCTGCCTTGGCACCTGCCCTTGCTCTGGGCCCATCGTGAGGGTGTGGGGCCACAGGTCCGGTGGTCCCCCTCTGGTCTTCTCTCTCGCTCTGTGGTGATGCGCCGCCTTCTCTTGGGCGTGGGGAGACAGAAAGCGCAGTGTTAGGCAGTTGGACCCGGGCAGTACAACAGTACAGGGGGTGGGCAGCTGGTGATCTTTGTAAACAGGGCATCCAAAACTGGGCATTGGCATGTGGTGCAAGGTGCGAAGCACAGATACTGCCGGCAGGTGGGGTTTGGTTGCCCTCCAGGTGGTGTGGTGGCTGGTAATGAGTGTATGGGATGGAGTTTGATGCCAGGGGCACGGTGCTGCCTACTCACCCTCCCGCCTTCAGGAGGTTGTGCAACTTTTTTCGGCACTGCTGTCCGGTCCTGGCAGTGGGGCCCACGGCGCTCATAACCTCTGCCACCTGGTGCAGAGGCCAGGTGTACGGCAGTGGGTGACAGCCTCCTTCCAATCCCAGGGAATAGGGTGGCCCGCCTCGCCTCCATGACGACCAGCAGTGTCCCGAGCTCTGCGTCTGTGAACCTGGGTGCTGCTCTTCGTGCTGCCATCTTGTTGGCTGGGATGAGTGTGTGTGGGGAGTGGAGTGCTGATATACAGCTGCAGCTGGTCAGCCTCTCGGGTGGCAATCCCGGCCCTAGTGAATCGGACACTGTTTTTCATTGGAATCTATCAAGTTCCACGTAACGCAGGTGGTAGCCCATTAACCGATCATGAATTGCTCCGGGACCAGCGTCCCACAATTTAGTTGTCATATATGTCCACCGATTCAGATCCGATGTCAGCACTTTGTTTCTGAAATGGAGAATTCCACCCAAGAGATCATAGGTTTCACCGGCTGGTCAATGGGGTTTCCCATTGCATAGATAGTGTCATGGATTTCCCTAGTACCAGCAGTAACACGTATACAACAAGACAAAATAGGATTCAAGCTGCCCAACAACAACAGGTAGAAATCTGCCTATTGGTGACAGCAGTAGCCAGTATTCAAAAGGCCAGAGGAAATGCGTAGTTCTCAGTAACAAGATTGGCAGACATCGAGATAGAATCATGTTTGAATCACCTATTAGTAGAAACAGCTTATCTAGACGAATGGGAGATCAATGAGATGTCCGCATGCTAATTTCTAAAGACACAGAATATGATAGAGGCAGACAGCCAAATAGACTAAATGCAGAATCAAAGGGGAGAAATGATATAATTGCCACCACCCTCAAAATAAAGAGGCCAGTTTACATCCAGCAGCCTCTAAGTCTTAGAGCCAAGGCAGTGCGGAAACCTTCATAAAAGCAGTTTAAATATCTTTCCTGGACCAGGCCAAGATGTTTCCCAGATTTAATTACAATCCCTGTATTGTGTGGTAACTATAAGCTGGACTTGACTTTTAGATCTAATTGATTTGGATATTGTTTGGGGGCAGGGAAGTCTTAAGGAGTTCAGGGATCGCAGATAAATTGTGGAACAAGGGGTACATTTTACATCAATTGTGCGTGTGTTTAGTAATTCATATACTTAATCATCTTAACGTAGTGTAGTTCTGTTTGTGTGTATTTGACTTTTCTTTATTTTACTAAATAGTCTTAAATAATTGTTACCTGACAACTGGGTTGCTTATTCTCATGGGTTTCACTTGACTGCTCTCACCACTCCAAAAACAAAACTATACACCCCCATGAACCAATGTTCTAAGTTGGGATATCCTCACAGATAACATCAGCGTGGTTTGTGATAATAGAAATGGCACATTATTGCGGATCATTTGGTTGCTGCTAATTTACTGGAAGGTTTTGCTATTTTTAAACTCGCAAGTGGAACTTGGTGTCATGCACCAATAGAATACGTCACTGTTAGTTCAAGATACTCACATTTGTACATGGGATTGTTGTTTGAGGTGTTTGTGAAATTCAAGTCTTTGGGTGGTGCTGTGGCATATTGCATAGGGCCAAGTTCAAAGAAGTGGAGCTAGTTGAATAATATGAATGACTGAGTTGTGTGTAATTGTCTGACAAAGTCGTGCTTGTAAAGTGTATCAAACTGAAACCTGAGTTTTTGATGGGCTTTATATATAGAAGCAGAGAGTACAAAAGCCAAGAGGGTTTTCTAAACCAATATGAAACATTTAGACCCCATTGTGACTATGGTTCCCAATTCTGGGCACCCAAAGGATGTGAGGAGGATAAGGGGCCTGGAGATAGAAGAATCACCAGGGCTCCTGATTTCTCTCCCAGATCCTGGTGATTCTTGATATAAGGAAAAGTGAGGGAACAGCCAGTCCCACTTACAGCTATTAATATATTGCCTTATTGTTGTAAAGACTGCAAACAGGTAACTGTCAATTCACCCAAAATAGGAGAGATGCCATTAAAAGGCATGTGTAACTTGATGTTCAGCGAGACTTGGGTGTACTCATACAGGGAACACAGAATGTTATTATGCAGGTACGGCATGTTGAGCTATATTAAATGGGGTTGGGTATCTTGCTACAATAGCCCAAGGCTTTGCTGAGACCGAGCCTGATATATCGTGCACAGTTTTGGTCTCCATATGTAAGGAAGGATATACTCATAATGGAGGCAGTCCAGTGAAGGTCCACTAGATTTTTCCTTGGGATAATATGGGATGTCTTTTGATGAATACATTGGGCTTATACTCTATGAACCTCAGAAGAATTAGAGGTGATTTCATTGAAGCTACCAGATTCGGAAGGGGTTTGGTAAGGTGGACGCAAAGAGATTGTTTTAACTGGTCGGGGAATCTAAAACACGGGGGCACAAGTCTCAGGAAAGGGAGTTGATCATTTAGGACTGAGATGAGGTGAAATCTCTTCCCTCAAAGGCTTGTGAATCTTTAGAATTCTCATCCCAGAGGATTGTGGATGCTCCGTCATTGAACATATTTAAAACTAGGACAGACAGATGTTTGGTTTCTCAGGGAATTGAGGGATATGAGGAGCAGGTGGGAAAATGGAGTTGAAGCCCGAGATCAGTCATGATCGTATTGAATGGCGGAGCAGAATCGAGGGGCCAAATAGTCAGCTCCTGCTCCTATGTCTTGTGTTCTTCGGGGTTTTCAACACGTGACCTCCAATTGCCAACCACCTGGCCTCCCTACACTCCCAACATTGGTCATTGGCACTACATAGTCCACCCATGTCATTTGGAACATGAATAAACGTTTTGCTTCCAAGCCGGATCATGTTGGACTGTTGGTCAAAAAAGTCCCCAGGTTTTTTTCCTCGATAATTAATAAACAAACATGTTCAAAGGACATCAGGCAAAAGAAAGCACCGTTTACTTCAATGGATTTCACCTGGCTTTGCTTACAGCAGTGATCTAGTGATAGAAAAGCAAATTACTGAGGAGCTGGAATCTGAAACGAAAGAGAAAATGCTGGAAAATCTCAGCAGGTCTGGTAGCATCAGAAAAGAGCTAACGTTTAGAGTCCGATGACTGTCAAAGCTAACAGACAGAGAGAGTGGGAAATATTTATACTGTGGAATGAGAATGAAAGATGAGTCATAGCCACAGAAACCCAGGGAAACCGGGTGCTAATGACCGCAGATACCAAGAGTGTTAATGGCAGTCCCCAGAGAGGAACAAAGTGATCTAGTGATTCTCACTATAGCTCACCCCTGAATGAGAGCTGGGTTCAAGAGCAATAATCCATGGCAGGGATCGAACCCCGGTCATCAGTGCCGTGAGGCAGCAATGTTAACCACCATGCCGCCCTGACTCCTAGCGAGGATGATAAAGGCTATGATCTATTTAATGTCCTTTGAAGAAAAGTTAAATGTTCCACACATTCCTCAGTAAGTCATTTACTGCAATAAGGGATTTGTTAATCCTGGTGGGGACAGAAGTAGATTTCAGTTCTGTAAGGTAGAAAGTCAGCTTTTCCGAAACTGCTGCCTGTGCACAAGAGCAGCCGTCCAAACCATAACCCTCCGTCTCTACAGCTTTTAAAAGGTCAGTGTCTGTGTAAATATTTCTGAAATGACTTATCCTAAATCATCAGGCCATAGGGATCTATAATTCATTAACAGCTGCATGAGCCACGTTTAACACTGATAAATAAACTCTGCATCGGTGCAAAATATTGACAGCAGAAACTAGCAATCCGTTACTAAGCGAGAAAGCTAGTGGAGCTCAGCAGAATGTTGGGATGGGGGACACAATGCAGAATGTTCCACAATAAATATCACCACTGACCCCCGGGATAATATTACATTTCTGCCCATACTTGGCAGAGTGCAATAGCACTGTGTTAAACTCATTACATTGTGCTACACAATCAGCCAAAACCAAAGCTAAACTCGAATATTCACAAGGGGTTTTTTGTTTGCCCTCTATTCCCATTTTATCAAGGTGATGCTGTTGGAATTTGGGGGGCAAAGATGAACTTTTCATTCTTAGCATAGAGGCAGAATAGACCTTAAAATCATAAGACGTAGGAACAGAAATAGTCCATTCGGCCCATCAAGTCTGAACCGCCATCCAATGAAGTCATGACTGAATCCATGCAGTCTCCTCCACACCACCAGATCTTTCATTCTAATACATAACAAGAATGCCTTACCGCATGAATATAACAATTCTGCTTTCCGACTCAGAGATTCTTGAATCTGAGTGTGATGAAATGTCAGTCTGTGCAAAACTGTGCGTAGTTTTGTACTGTTAGCTCATCTTAAGCCAGGACTGCACGGTGGCGCAGTGGTTGGCACAGCTGCCTCACTGCGCCGAGGTCCCAGGTTCGATCCTGGCTCTGGGTCACTGTCCGTGTGGAGTTTGCACATTCTCCCCGTGTTTGCGAGGGTTTCGGCCCCACAGCCCAAAGATGTGCAGGCTAGGAGGATTGACGACGCTAAATTGCCCTTTAATAGGAAAAAATGAATTGGGTATTCGAAAAATGGAAAAGAAAATGAAAAAACAAAGCTCAACTTAAGCTTGCGGGTTCCAAAGAAGGCATTCAGTTTGCATTCCCAGAGGATGATCTCTGAGTCATTGCATGAAAAAAAAACTAAGTGCAAGATGTAAAGATATCAGGTTGCAGGATAAATACTGTGTTCCCAAGGACCTTGATATATCAGCAAAACAAAAGAGCTGGTCATTGACTTCTGGAAGCAAAGTATCGTACACACCCTTGTCTACATCAATGGGGCCGAGGTGGAGATGGTTGACAGCTTCAAATTCCTAGGTGTGCACATCACCAACAATCTGTCCTGGCCCACCCACGTCGACGCTATGACCAAGAAAGTACAACAGGGCCTATACTTTCTCAGGAAACTAAGGAAATTCGGCATATCCACATTGACTCTTGCCAACTTTTACAGATACATCATTGAAAGCATCCTATCTGGCTGCATCACAGCCGGGTATGCAATTTCTCAGCCAAAGACCGTAAGAAACCACAGAGGGTCGTGAACAGCCCAGTCCATCACACAAACCCGCCTCCTATCCATTGACTCTGTCTACATCTCCTGCTGCCTTTGGAATGTGGGCAGCATAATCAAAGACCCCTCCCACCTGGCTTACTCACTCTTCCAACTTCTCCCATCGGGCAGGAGATACAAAAGTCTGAGAACGCGGACTAACAGACTCAAAAACAACTTCTTCCCCGCTGTTACCAGACTCCTAAACGACCCTCTTATGGTATGATCTGACCTGATCTCTTCACATATCTTCTCTACTGAGCAGTACTACACTCCTGTATGCTTCACCCGATCCCTGTGTCTATTTATTTATACTGTGTTTTTTGTCTTTGCCCTATATATTTAATTTTCATGTACGGAATGATCTGTCTGAGCTCTACGCAGAACAGTACGTTTCACTGTACCTCGGTACATGTGACAATAAACAAATCCAAATCCGAATGTACTAATGATTCTGTGGTGAACCTTGGTCATGGACAACTTGGGCGGAATTATCCGCAACGGCCGACGCCGTCGTGAAACCCGGAGTGTTTCACGACGGCGTCGGAGGCCGCTCCTTGCCCCCTATTCTCTCCCCCCCCCCCCGGGGGCGCTAGGAGCGGTGTTTCGTCAAACTCAGCCGCCAGGCCTTGATGCTGGCGTCAAGGCGGCGCGCCGAGAATGACACGGCCGGCGGCGCCTAATGACGTCAGCCGCGCATGCGCAGGTTGGCTGGCTCCAACCCGCGCATGCGCGGTTGCCGTCTTCCCTTCCGCTGCCCCGCAAGACGTGGCGGCTTGATCTTGCGGGGCTGCAGAGGGGAAAGAGTGCGTCTCTTGGAGACGCCGGCCTGACGATCGGTGGGCACCGATCGCGGGCCAGTCCCCTCCCGAGCACGGTCATGGTGCTCAATCCCCTCTCGTCCCCCCACAGGCCCCAAACTCACCTTTCGCGTGCTGTTCACTACAAACAACAAAGGCCCCAGCACAGATCCCTGTGGAACACCACTAGTCACAACCTTCCATACAGAAAAACACCTTTTTACAGCTACCCTTTGCCTTCTGTGATTGAGCCAGTTTGTATCCATCTTACCACCTCACCTCTGATCCTGTGTGACTTTAACTTTTGTACCAGTCTGCCATGAGGCACCTTGTCAAAGGCTATACTGAAGTCCATGGAAACAACATCCACCGCCCTCCCCATATCAATCATCTTTGTCACCTCCTCAAAAAACTCCATCAAGTTAGCGAGGCAAAAACTCCCCTTCACAAAATCATGCTATCTATCACTAATGAGTCCATTTGTTTCCAAATGGGTATAAATCCTGTCCCTGAGAATTCTCTCCAATAATTTACCTACTAACGACGTGAGGCTCACCGGCCTATAGTTTCCAAGATTATCCCTGCTACCTTTCATAAACAGCGGTACCACCACCTATTCTCCAGTCCTCTGGAATCTCCCTGTAGCCAATGAGGATGCAAATATGTCAGTCAAGGCCCCAGCTATTTCCTCCCTTGCTTCCCTCAGTATTCTAGGGTAAATCCCATCTGGCCCAGGAGACTTATCTACCTTAATATCTTTTTAAAAATACCCAATACCTCCTGTAGTAATCCATGGGAGGCAGGAGTTCCATCACCACACCAATATTTATTTACAATAACGATATTACAGGAGTAGCTACAAACAGTGCTGCTAGCAGTCCAGTCAACTTAAGACTGGCTCACAAAGCCTACACAGGTGATTATATGGGCCCCCTCAATGAGCTATCATTGAGGGAGCTCATACTCCAATTGGCCAACCAATAAAGCCAATTGGAGTTCATAACACTCCTCCCTCCCCCCCAAGGTCCGAGGAATTCCTGCCAGCTGGCATTCCTCTGAGCTTCTTCCTGCTCCTCATGTCCGGGTCTGTCACCTCTGTGTCGTCCGCCGGGTCGTTCTCCAAAGTGGGCGGGGTGTACCTTATAGGTGCCTGTCTTTTCCTTGACGACCTCCTTGGAAGCTGTTCTTCCTCCTCCTTGGGGAGAGGTGTCGCGTTGGCCTCGTCGAGTGTGTCCATCTCCGACTCTGACGACTGGATGACGGGGTCTGGAGAAATTGCTCGGGGCTGGGGTGTGGGTATCCTTTCCGTCTGGGCTATCCCAGCCTGAGGCGGTCCTGCTTCGCCTGCCTCCAGGTGTGGTTCCGCTGCCCTTATTTGGTCCAGGTGTTTCTTCAGCACCTTACCTCCTATTGAAACCTCATAGGTTATGGACCCTGTTTGGGACTCTACCGTGCCTTTGACCCACGTTGGTCCATTCCCATAATTCTTGACCCAAACCGGTGCCCCCACTTGGAAATGTCTCTGCTGCCGACTATTATCATGCCCCCTGCGTTGGGCCTCCTGTTGTTTCTCCACTTTCCCCGTTAAATTTGGGAAAAGGAGACTCAGCCTCGTTCGCAGCCGCCTTCCCATTAAGAGTTCAGCTGGCGGTATGCCCGTTGTGGAATGCGGTGTGGTCCTGTAATCAAACAGCCAGTGGGAGAGCTTTGTGTCCATTGACGCTGCCGGCTGCTTCTTGAGTCCCGCTTTAAGTGTCTGGACCGGTCTCTCTGCCAGGCCTTTGGTCGCTGGATGGTAAGGGGCCGTTTTGATGTGACGGACTCTGTTTTCCTTCAGGAATTTTCCAAATTCCCCATTTGTGAATGCCGTTCCGTTGTCCGACACCAATACTTCCGGAAGTCCATGTGTTCCCTGTTTGTCCTACCCGTGATTAAGACATCGTCCAAATAAATCGGCACCTGCTGTAGTCCCTGCAGGATATTTTCCATCGTACGCTGGAATATAGCGCAGGCTGATGACACTCCGAAAGGTAGCCTAGTATAACGAAAAAGGCCCTTCAGGGTGTTGATCATAGCAAACTTCTGGGAGCCCTTGTCCAGTTTTAACTGCAGGTAGGCGTGGCTCATGTCCAGTTTCGTGAACAAAAGCCCACCTGCCAATTTAGCATATAGGTCGTCTATTTGCGGGATTGGGTATTTGTCCAGCAGTGCGTATTTTGTTTACTGTGTGTTTGAAATCTCCACAGAGACGTATCGAGCCGTCTGGCTTCAAAATTGGTACCACCGGCGCTGCCCATTCCAAGAACAACTGGTCTGATAATGGCGTCGCGCCGTAACCTTTCTATTTTGTCATCTACTTTCTTCCTTAATGCAAAAGGTACCGGCCTGGCCTTACAAAATTTCGGAAGGACTTCTGGGTCCACGTGCAAAGTTGCTTTGGCGCCTATGATTTCCTCCAAACTTTCCTGGAAGACCTCTGGGTATTTTTGGAGTTCTCCACTCAACTGCCCGCTTCCACTCTGGAAAATTTTCATCCAATCTAATTTTAGGTCTTTCAGCCAGTTCCGTCCAATTAAGCTCGGTCCGGAGCCCTCCACTATCGTCAACGGTAATCTGAGCAATTGTTTCTCATATTCCACGGGTACACGAGTCGTGCCTAGAACTTCCAGGCGTTCCCCCGTGTAGGTTTTAAGTTTCGTCAATGTTTTTGTTAGGGTTAGTGGCTGGAGTCCATCTTTGATTTTTCTAAATGCTGCCACTCCCATTACTGATACGGCCGCAACCGTGTCTATTTCCATTATTGTCGGCCGCCTGTTCACCCGTGGGGTAATCCTAATGGGTTCTGCTTTCTTCGTTGCAATATTATATAATTGTTCTCCTTCAGAGGTGGATGGGGCGTCTAGGTTGTGTACTTCCCTGCGTCCCCACCTGCTATTCCTCTTTTGCCAACTCCTTCTAGGGTTTCTGTCGCTGTTACCCCACTCTGCCTGGTGCCAGAAACGGTCCTTCTCTGTTGGGGGAGCCTCAGCCGGTACTTCCCTCTGTCTCCAGTTAGTCCTGGTAGACTTGGGGGCAGTTCTGGGGTTTTCCTTTATCCCTCTAATCCTCAGGTTTTTCCTGAGAGCGGCTATCTGGTAGCAGGACCTGTTGTGATAGTCCCTCTCACAGGTATCTACCTCCATTGGCGTGCCCTGTAGTTCCTGCGCCCCACTTGCTGCCTTTTCTAGGGACAGTGCGAGCTGTACCGCCTGCCTGCAGTCTAGCTCCGTTTCCGCCAACAGGCGTTTCTGTATTGTGAGGTTGGTCATACCACACACTAACCGGTCCCGAAGCATTTCATTTAGCGTCGGGCCGAACTCACATTTTTCCGCCAGCCTTCTCAGGCGGGTCAAGAAATTTGTGACTGACTCCCTGTCTTCCCGCTTCGCTGTGTAGAATCTGTACCTACGCAAAATGAGGGGTGGTTTTGGGTCGTAGTGCTCTTTCACCAATTCCGTTACTTCTTGGAAAGTTTTCGTGTCCGGCGCATCGGGATAAATCAGACTATGTATAATGGCGAAAGCTGAGGGTCCGCACGCCGACAGCAGGATAAGCCGTCTCCTTTCGTCCGTCAGTATATCATTTGCCCGGAAGAAGTAACACATTCTCTCCACATACTGGGACCAGTCCTCAATAGCCGGGTCGAATGCCTCTAACCTCCCAAAAAAACGGCATTTTTAAAATGGCAAGGCTTACCCTCCGAATGCGGCAGCGGGTCTCCGCAAAATTCTTAGTTTACCTCGTCGTCACTGTAGTAATCCACGGGAGGAGTTCCGTCACCACACCAATATTTATTTACAATAACGATATTACAGGAGCAGCTACAAACAGTGCTGCTAGCAGTCCAGTCAACTTAAGACTGGCTCACAAAGCCTACACAGGTGATTATATGGGCCCTCTCAATGAGCTATCATTGAGGGAGCTCATACTCCAATTGGCCAACCAATAAAGCCAATTGGAGTTCATTACACCTCCTCATTTTCAATGTTAACATGACCCAGACTGTCCACATACCCTACCAAAGAATGTAGGTAGGAACAGAAATTTACAGAGGAAAAGTGACTGACTGAGTTCAATATGGGGAAGTGTGATAAATAGAAATTAGAATGTTTTCAGGTGTTTGTGCATAGGCAGCCCTAAAAACTAGTGCACGGGTTTGAAAAAGTAATCAAAAATGCGAAAGGAATGTTGGCCTTCATGCCAAAGAGGTTCAAATACACACATGAGGAGGTGGGCACAGAAATTTGGAGAGATGCTGTCAACAGTTGTGGGCACGATCTCAGGAAGGATCCATTACCCTTGATGGAGTTATAATGCAGATTCACTTGACAAGGGTTTAATGAGCTAAATTATGAGACCAAGTTGTAAACACTACAGTGCGCTGTTCTCATCGGCCTAAATTGATCTGTGCTCCATGATTAGAGATAGCTCAGATTCTCTTCTCCAATATGCTATGTCTTCATAAACACCTCTCCTCTCTCCCCCACCTCTATACCTTTTCTCCTCTCTCCCTTCTCTCCCCCCTCGCTCCTCCTTCCTCTATCTCCTTTCTCCTCTATCCCCTCTCTTCTCCCCCCCATACCCTTTCTCCTCTCTCTATCCTCTCTCCCATCTCTCCTTCCCCTTTCTCCAATCTCCTCTCTCCCATCTCTCCTCCCCGCTCTACACCCTTTCTCCTCTCTCCTCTATACCCTTTCTCATCTCTCCTCCCCTCTATACCTTTCTCCAATGTCCTCTCTCCCTCGCTACTCCCCCTGCTATATCCTTTCTCATCTCTCCTCCCGCCTCTACTCTTTCTTCTCTCTCCTCTCTCCCATCTCTCCTCCCTGCTCTACACCCTTTTTCCTCTCTCCTCTATACCCTTTCTCATCTCTCCTCCCCTCTATACCTTTCTCCAATGTCCTCTCTCCCTCGCTACTCCCCCGCTATATCCTTTCTCATCTCTCCTCCCCCCTCTATACCTTTCTCCAATGTCCTCTCACCCCTCTTTACTCCCCCCTCTATATCCTTTCTCATTTCTCCTGTCCCCTCTATACCCTTTTCCAATCTCCTCTCTCCTTTCCCCTGTACTCTTTCTCCTCTCTCCTTCCCCTCTATACTCTTTCTCCTCTCTCCCCTCTCTCCTCTCTCCTCCCCCTCTATACCCTTTCTCCTCTCTCCCCCCTCTATACTCTTTCTCCTCTCTCCTCTCTCTCCTGCCCCCTCTATACCCTTTCTCCTCTCGCCTCTCTTTCCTCTCTTTTATTGCTAAGCATTGTTTAATTAGTAATTTTTTTTAGAATTATAGAATTTACAGTGCAGAAAGAGGCCATTCAGCCCATCAAGTTTGCACCAGCCCTTGGAAAGGGCACCCTGCCCAAGCCCACACATCTACCCTATCCCTATAACCCAATACCCCACCCAACCTTTTTGGACACTAAGGGTAATTTGGCAAGTCCAATCCACCTAACCTGCACAACTTTGGACTGTGGTAAGAAACGGGAGCACCCGGAGGAAACCCACGCACACACGGGGAGAACGTGCAGACGCCGCACAGACAGTGACCCAAGGCCAGAATTGAACCCGGGTCCTTAGCGCTGTGAGGCAGCAGTGCTAACCACCAAGCCACCATGCCGCTCACTCTCTACTTCTCTCTCCTTTAAGACACTCCTTCAAGCTTGATGAAGCTTTGGTAATCTGTCCTCGTATTTCTGTTACAATCCCTGTTGATGTTATAACTGAATGGGAAGATCCCCAAATGGGACCCTGGCTCAAAACACCACAATGTTTTTTATTTTTCTTTAAATGAGGAGGAACAGAGTCACAGGACCACTAATTAGTTTTAACATCAAGAAAAAAATATTTATTAAATATGAAAAAATTGGATTATGATGCAAACACTTTACTTCCCTCTTAGCTTAACAATTACACACAGGTTTCAGGATTTACGTGGGTTATAAAGTGCATCTTAATCTGCAATGATCTCATTAACAGAAAGTCCCTTTTCAACACACAAGATGACTGTGGGCAAATACACTCTCCACTCTGAACCCCCAGTAATTGTTGGTGGATGTGCCTTCAGAATCCCACCAAATGATTGTCACGTGAGAGTTTCCAAACTCCACTCTCAAGCATATGCTTTAAATCTTCTCTCATAATTATCCCTTATCCGAACTCCAGACCAGTTTTTCCAAATGACTCTTTGAACTCATGCTCCTGCTCCACTTTTAACAGTGAATTCAGTCCAGGAATTTACATCATCCCCTTTAGGATTTATTTGACTTGACTGCTGTTCTAACTGTTCATAATTACTTTAACACTCAATTCCGAGACCAAATTAAAATTACATTAAATGTTTCACCTGCCTCTGAAGTCTGTGTCTCACTTTAAATCTAGTTAATACAATTCACTTTTTAACAAAGAACACTTTGTTTACTCTTCCTTGAATTACTCGGAACAATAATTTGTTCTCTTTTCACTTAACTCCAGAATTTTTAGACAGTCTTTCTGTCCCAATTCCCTGGTTATCTGGATTGTATCTTGTTACTTAGGAAGTTTGCATATTTGCAACTCTCTTGTTCTTGTGCAGCTTATCCTGGAAGAGTTGAGAGCTGTTCACTCCCCAGTGTCCTGTCTCCAACTGCTCTGGTGTCCAGTTAAGCTAAGAACAAATGAAAGCCCCTCCCTTTGGAAAGTGACATCCTCTTGCTTAGCACCGACTTACTTCTATTTACTTGTCATGCCGTAACTCTCTCTAAGCACAACAGAAACACAATTGTAATTGAATCAACCCCCATACATACAAACACCTTTGTCCAGCATGAATCCAACTATACGTTTTACCCTTCCAGGCTCAGAAACATTAAATTAAACCCACTTAAAGCTACCTTATTTCTAATGTTTACAAATATAAATCCTTGACTTCCGGTTGTGACTATGCAGAGCAAAGCCACACGTTCGGCAGCTCCCGCCAGGAAAGGACTTTTGGGCTCTTTTTAGGGCCCCCAGCGGTACTGGTTCGACGGTTCCCGACGTGGGAAGGAGTCAGCAGAAATTCCCCAGCAGTATATGGCCTGGACCAGGAGTGGGGCGAGCAAGATATCGGTGGCAGCGCCAAAGCAAAAGCGAGGGAAGAAACACAAGATGGCGGCCGGCGGAGACCAAGCGGCATGGAGGCAGTGGGCACAGGAGCAGCAGGAGACTCTCCAGCGCTGCTTCCGGGAGCTCAAAGCGGAGCTGCTAGAGCCATTGAATGCTTCCATTGACAAGCTGCTGGAGACTCAGACAGCCCAGGGGGTGGCAAACCGGGAGATCCGACAGCAGGCCTCTGAAAGAGAGGATGAGGCCTCAGCCCTCGCGGTAAAGGTGGAGATGCATGAGGCGCTCCATAAAAAATGGCAGGAGCGGTTCAAGGAGATGGGGAACCAGTCGAGGTGGAAAAATTTGTGGATCCTGGGCCTTCCGGAGGGGCTGGAGGGGTCAGACATGGGGGCCTACGTGGTCGTCCTGCTGAATTCGCTGATGGGAGCTGGGTTCTTCCAGGGGCCCCTGGAGCTGGAGGGGGCCCACAGAATACTGGCAAGGAGGCCCAAGCCGAATGAGCCGCCACGGGCGGTGCTGGTGCGGTTCCACCGGTTCGCTGACCGGGAGGGTGTGCTCAGGTGGGCCAAGAAGGAGCGGAGTAGCAGGTGGGAGAACGCGGTGGTACGGATCTACCAGGACTGGAGTGCGGAGGTGGCTAAGCGGAGGGCCGGGTACAACCGGACAAAGGCGGTGCTGCACAGAAAAGGAGTGAAGTTCGGCATGTTGCAGCCGGCGCGTTTGTGGGTCACCTACAAGGACCGACACTTTTACTTCGAGTCCCCGGAGGAGGCGTGGGCCTTTGTGCAGGCCGAGAAGTTGGACTCAAACTGAGGGTTGGGTGCGGGGGTCTGTATGTAACTGTGTTATTTTCTGAGGGGGGCGTTTCTGTTTAATGCTGGTTCTGTGTCGTTTTCAGGGCGGGTGGGGCACTGTCGTTTTGCATGGGTTCGGTGGATGGGCTCATGGAGGGGGTAGACTTGCAGTGTGGGGAGCTGATGGTGGGAAGGGGGGCTGGGGCCCCGCGAGGGGATTGGGCCGACAGTGGGAGCTGCTTTAGAGGAGGCGGGGTCGGGCAGGTGGAAAGCGCGGGCTTTTTCCCGCGCTGAGGGTTGATGAGGGCGGGGTCGGAACTGGAATGCGCGGGCTTTTTTCCCGCTTGAGAGCGGGAGGGGGAGGAGGAGAGCCTGCTGGTGGGCACTGGGGAGGAGGGGTAGCCCCACGCTCGGAGGGGTCGGAGGAGTGGCGGGAGTTGATGGGGTCAGCAGGAGTCAGCTGGCTTACGGGAGTATTATGGAGGGAGTAACGTGGCTAGGAGGGGTCCTAGCTGGAGGGGGGGGGGGGGTACCGGGTTGCTGCTGGAATGGCCAGGAAGGAGCTGGAGTATGCAGGGGGGGTCAAGATGGGGGTTTGCCGCCGTGGGGAACGGGCCGAGTGGGGGGCGTGGGCAAGTGGCGGGCAGAGGAAGGGTTATGGCTAGTCGGCGGAGGAGGGGGGCAGGGAGCCCCCTGATCTGGCTGATAACTTGGAATGTGAGGGGACTGAACGGGCCGGTCAAACGGGCCCGGGTGTTTACGCACCTGAAGGGGCTGAAGGCGGACGTGGCCATGCTTCAGGAGACGCACCTGAAGGTGGCGGACCAGGTTAGATTGAGGAAGGGATGGGTAGGCCAAGTGTTTCATTCAGGGCGGGATGCAAAAAATCGGGGGGGTGGCGATCCTGGTGGGAAAGAGGGTGTCATTTGAGACATCGAATGTGGTGGCGGACAGCGGCGGGAGGTATGTGATGGTAAGCGGCAAGCTGCAGGGGGAGCGGGTGGTGCTGGTGAATGTATGCGCCCCGAACTGGGACGATGCGGGTTTTATGCGGCACATGTTGGGCCGCATTCCAGATCTGGAGATGGGGGGCCTGATAATGGGGGGGGGACTTCAACACGGTGCTGGATCCACCACAGGATCGATCCAGGTCCAAGACGGGTAGGAGGCCAGCGGCGGCTAAGGTGTTGAGGGGGTTTATGGACCAGATGGGAGGGGTGGATCCTTTGAGGTTTGCGAAGCCGAGGGCCAGGGAGTTTTCATACTTCTACCATGTGCATAAGGCCTATTCCCGGATCGATTTTTAAATTATGAACAGGGGGCTGATTTCGAGGGTGGAGAATGCCGAATATTCGGCGATAGCCATTTTGGATCATGCCCCGCACTGGGTGGACCTCGAGCTGGGGGAGGAGAGAGACCAGCGCCCGCTCTGGCGCTTGGAGGTGGGGCTGCTGGCGGATGAGGAGGTGGGTGGGCGGGTTCGAGGGTGTATCGAGAGGTACCTGGAGGCCAATGATAATGGGGAGGTCCGATTGGGGACGATATGGGAGGCATTGAAGGCGGTTGTTAGAGGGGAGTTGATCTCCATCCGAGCCCATAGGGAGAGGGGAGAGCAAAGAGAGAGGGAGAGGTTGGTGGGGGAGATGGTGAGGGTGGACAGGAGATACGCGGAGGCTCCGGAGGAGGGATTGCTGGGGGAGCCGCGTAGTCTTCAGGCCAAGTTCGACCTGCTGACCGCCATAAAGGCGGAAGCTCAGTGGAGGAAGGCACAGGGAGCGGTGCACGAATATGGGGAAAAGGCGAGTAGGATGCTGGCGCATCAGCTCCTTAAGCGGGATGCGGCCAAGGAGATTGGTGGAGTTAAGGATAGGGGAGGGAATGTGGTGCGAAGGGGGGCAGACATCATTGGGTCTTCAGGGACTTTTACGGGGAATTGTATCGGTCTGAACCCCCAACAGGGGGGGGGGGGGGGGGGTGGAATGGGGCGCTTCTTGATTCCCGAAGGTGGAGGAGGGGCAGGTGGAGGGACTGGGGGCGCTGATTGAGCTGGAGGAGCTGGTCAAAGGGATAGGGAGCATGCAGTCGGGGAAGGCGCCGGGGCCGGATGGGTTCCCGGTCGAATTCTATAACATGTATGCAGACCTGCTGGGTCCCCTGTTGGTTAGGACCTTCAACGAGGCACGGGAGGGGTGGGCTTTGCTCCTGACTATGTCCCGGGCGCTGATTTCCTTGATCCTTAAGCGGGACAAGGACCCCCTGCAGTGTGGGTCATACAGGCCGATCTCGCTGTTAAATGTAGACGCCAAGCTGTTGGCGAAGATCTTGGCCACAAGGATAGAGGACTGTGTGCCGCGGGTCATCCACAAGGATCAGACGGGGTTCGTGAAGGGAAGGCAGCTGAACACCAACATACAGAGGCTCTTGAATGTAATAATGATGCCGGCGGTAGCGGGGGAAGCGGAGATAGTGGTGGCGCTAGACGCGGAGAAGGCCTTTGATAGGGTTGAGTGGGGGTACTTGTGGGAGGTGCTGGAAAGGTTTGGGTTTGGGGAGGGGTTTGTCAGATGGGTGAGGCTGTTATATGAGGCCCCGATGGCGAGTGTAGCCACGAAAGGAGGAGATCGGAGTACTTCCGGTTATATCGAGGGACAAGACAGGGGTGTCCCTTGTCTCCCCTGCTCTTTGCGTTGGCAATCGAACCCCTGGCCATGGAGTTGAGGGAGTCGAGGAACTGGAGGGGATTGGTGCGGGGTGGGGAGGAGCACCGAGTGCCGCTTTATGCAGGTGACTTATTGTTATATGTGGCGGACCCAGTGGGGGGAATGCCGGAGGTGATGAAGATTCTTAGGGAATTTGGGGGCTTTTCAGGGTACAAGCTCAACCTGGGTAAGAGCGAGCTGTTCGTCGTGCACCCGGGGGACCAGGAGGAGGGGATTGGTAGGCTCCCATTAAAAAGGGCGGAGAGGAGCTTTATGTACCTGGGAGTCCAGGTGGCCAGGAGCTGTGGGGCCCTACACAAACTTAACCTTACAAGGCTGGTGGAGCAAATGGAGGAGGAGTTTAAAAGATGGGACATGTTGCCTCTGTCACTGGCGGGCAGGGTACAGTCAGTCAAGATGACGGTGCTCCTGAGGTTTTTGTTCCTGTTCCAGTGCCTCCCCATCCTTGTCCCGAAGGCCTTTTTTAAGAGGGTCAACAGGAGCATTACGGGGTTTGTGTGGGCGCATGGGACACCGAGGGTGAGAAGGGTGTTTTTGGAGCGGGGCAGGGATCGGGGGGGCTGGCGCTGCCCAACCTCTGTGGGTACTATTGGGCTGCCAATGCAGCGATGGTGCGTAAGTGGGTAATGGACGGGGAAGGGGCAGCATGGAAGAGGATGGAGATGGCGTCCTTTGTGAGCACGAGCCTGGAGGCGCTGGTAACGGCACTGTTGCCGCTCCCTCCAACGAGGTATACCACAAGCCCGGTGGTGGCGGCTACCCTCAGAATTTGGGGGCAATGGAGACGGCATAGGGGGGAGGTGGGTGTCTCGATGGGGTCCCCGATACGGGGGTTTGTTCCAGGGAGAATTGATGGCGGGTTCCTGAGTTGGCACAGGGCAGGTGTTAGGAGGTTGAGGGACCTGTTGTAGATGGGAGGTTTGCGAGCCTAGGTGAGTTAGAGGGGATGTTTGGGCTCCCCCGGGGAACATCTTTAGGTACATGCAGGTAAGGGCATTTGCCAGGTGGCAGGTGGCGGGGTTCCCTCTGTTGCCCCCGCGTGGGGTCCAGGACAGGGTGCTCTCGGGGGTGTGGGTTGGAGAGGAGAGGATTTCGGACTTGTACCAAGTGATGCAGGAGGTAGACGAGGCCTCGGTGGAGGAGCTGAAGGTTAAATGGGAAGAGGAGCTGGGTGAGGAGATTGAGGAGGGGACGTGGGCGGATGCTTAGCCTCATACAGTTCAAGGTGCTACATAGGGCTCATATGACCGGGACGAGGATGAGTAGGTTCTTTGGGGGCGAGGACAGGTGTACTAGGTGCTCGGGGAGCCCAGCGAACCATGCCCATATGTTCTGGGCATGCCCAGCGCTGGGGGAATTTTGGAAGTGGGTAGCAAGCACGGTGTCAAGGGTGGTAGGATCCAGGGTCAATCCAGGCTGGGGACTCGCAATATTTGGGGTTGCAGTGGAGCCGGGAGTGCAGGAGGCGAAAGAGGCCGGTGTTCTGGCCTTTGCGTCCCTAGTAGCCCGGCGGAGGATTCTACTTCAGTGGAAGGATGCGAGGCCCCCAAGCGTGGAGGCCCGGATCAGTGATATGGCGGGGTTTATCAAATTGGAGAGGGTGAAATTTTCCCTGAGGGAATCAGTACAGGGGTTTTTGATGCGGTGGCAGCCTTTCCTGGACTTCCTGGCGGAACGGTAGGGAAAAAGGCCAACGGCAGCAGCAGCCCGGGAGGGAGGGTTGTTTCAGTGGGTTGGGTTGAAGGGACGTGTATATGTGTTCTTTGTTTATGGCAGGCGATAATCTATTTACCGGGGGGGGGGGGGGGGGGGGGGGGGGGGGTTTGCTCTTTTTTGTTTTCTCAGTTGTTAATATTTTCTGTTATTGATATTTTGTAAAAATCTGAATAAAAATTATTTTTTTAAAAACCCAAATATATATCCTTTAAAACTACCTTCCTAGCATTTCCTCATGTGACTCAGCGTTACATTCTGTCTGACAGCATTCCCAGAAAGTGCTCTGAGACATTTTATTGTGTTAAAAGCACAATATAAATGTAGGTTGGTATTGTTGTTGCTCCATTGTGAATAAGGATACAGTGTCAATTGAATGAATGAGGAGAAGCAATATAAACAAAATGGTACCATTCTAAAGGGGCTGCAGGAACAGAGAGATCTCGTGGTGTTTGTACACAAATTATTGAAGGTGCAGTCAGGATAAGTTGTTAAAAACAATGTACAGAGGGCAGCACAATGGCACAGTGGTTAGCACTGCTGCCTCATGGCACCGAGGTCCCAGGTTCGATCCCGGCTCTGGGTCACTGTCCGTGTGGAGTTTGCACATTCTCCCCGTGTTTGCATGGGTTTCACTCCCACAACCCAAAGATGTGCAGGGTGGGTGGATTGGCCACACTAAATTGCCCCTTAATTGGTAAAAATGAATTGGGTACTCTAAATTTATAAATAAAATTGTTCCATAGAGTTCTCTCATGCAAAAGATTTATTTCCTGATCTAAGTTCTAAGATGACTTTATCTAGTTTGAACCTGTGTGCCCCCCCCCCCCCCCCCAACCACCCATTCTCTTCCTGCAGTTACATTTCAGGTAATATTCTGGGCTTATAATTTTCCCAATCCCTTAACAATCTTCCATCCTCTATTAAGTCACCTCTCAAAGTCTTCTTTCCAAGCTGTTAGGCTCCGCTATCTTCAGTGTTTCCTCATAGTATGGGTCCCGAGTACTGGAATCAGAGTAAAGGTGCAGAGTGAACGTTACAGTACTGACTGCATTTTGATGAATGCAGTACTGAGGGAATGAAAAATTTCTGAAAAATGGCACTCCTGACAGCGCAGCAGTCCCTCAGTGCTGCAGTGGAGTAACAGTCTGGGCTATTGTGCTTAAGTTCTGGAATGGGACTTGAACCCAGAACCTTGTGACTGAGTCAGGAGTTCTACCAGTTGAGCCGCACTGGCACACAGTTGATAATCACTTAACTGCATTCATCAAAATGCAGTCAGTACTGTAACTTTACTCTGATTCCATTGTCAGGGACCCATACTATCAGGAAACACTGAAGATAGCGGAGCCTAACAGCCTGGAAAGAAGACTTTGAGAGGTGACTTTATAGAGGATGGAAGATTGTTAAGGGACTGGGAAAATTATAAGCCCAGAATATTACCTGAAATTTAACTGCAGGAAGAGAATCGGTGGTTGGGGGCTGGGGGGCACACAGGTTTAAACTAGATAAAGTCATCTTGGAACTGTTGCACGTTTTACTATGGGCGTAAAACGCGTTTATTGGAGTGTATTAACACGCCTCCGAGTTCGACGTGTGCTTAACACTGCTAGGCTCTGTTCTATGTAATTATTTAAGCTCTGGAGTCGCCAGCTGCCGTATAGGCAACGTCACAAGTATTCCAAGGTCAAATTCAAAGTAATAAAGACGATACACCAATTAGTCAAGTTCAAACGATCAATATTTATTATACAGTTAATAATAAATACTCATGCACACACACTAAGAGACTAAGCTACAACTAAACATAAGCAAACAGAATACTTATCTAACAGGAACAGGCAAGGTCAGAGAACGAGGCCTTCGTCCTGGTTTTGTCTGCAGCCTTCAGCAAGCGTTCTGGCACTTGGGAGTCTAGCGGGCTTGGATCGCGTAGCGAGCGTTGAACTTACGGTTTCGGCGGCTGGTGCTCAACGGCTGGAGTCAGGATACCAGGTGTCAGTCGGGGCCGGAGCACAGGTTTAACAGACCGGACAACACGAGGTCCCTATCTTTTATAGGGGTTCCGTTGTCCTTCCCTCTTCTCGGGCGGGCTCTACCTATTGGATCAATTTCTTATCGATACTGGATTAATTCCCCAATGCGAGGGGGTCTCCGTGATGGAGGGGGCGTTTCTTATGTCCTTTTGTTCGGAGGTTTCTGGTGCCTCGATGTCTGGGTCTTGATTGGAATGTGTCCATTCAGAACCAAATGTATCTATTGTGTGGGTGTTCAAGTCTGATGGCCTCATTAGTATGCAAAGCGTTTTGCCATTTGCACCTAGCTAAGGTCTCTTCACCTGAGCCCAAACTGGTTTCTGCTGCTGCGGAATGCAAACTGCTCTTTGCAGACTGCTGTTCTGGCTGAACTGTCTGTTTCTCAGCAGCCTTCCATTTTAGTTTGGCTCAGTGTCCATTTTGCGTGGCCAGCATGGCTACATTCCCTCCTTGTGATCCTCACAATCATACTATTGTGAAGGATCACCTATGTACTTTGCCTCCTTGTGTTCTGACCTCTTGCCAGTTCCTGTTCTACTCTGTTCTAAACTATGGGAAGAAGAGAAAAAAAATTTAACTAACATTTCTACTTGGCCCTATGTCAAAGGGACATGCATTACTACAATTGGGAACCTCTACCTATCACTATTAACCTTAACTTAACTTAAACATTTAATCACTCTAAACCTTAACCATTCACACCACAACATCACACTTCCCAACTCGGCAGTCGAGTATGGAACAATATAATACATGGCTGAATTTTATTTACAGAGTGTTGTAATCAGTGAGGGGTTGAGGGGTTTGGTGGAATCCGAAGATGGGGGATTGCACTCTATAGATGGGTGAGGTGCTGGAACGAGAGGCTCTCCTCTTCCATTTCCTCAACCTGAGGGTCTGCACTAGGATGGTGAGGATCGCGATCACCAACAGTGATTCGATTATGTAGGACATGGCGTACCACGTCATGAATTTAGTACACCAGGTCTGAACCTCGCTGATCAGAGCTGAGCACTGGGGGTTTGCTGTAATGGACACATTTACGGTGGGGGTTGTGGGGGAAACGTGTCTTGTTTCCACACATATACATATGACATTAAATAGTAATAAGTGGGCTTCCATCATTTTGCTGTTCTTCTTCTTTCTCTTCCTTCTTCCTCCGGTATTGACAATCCTGGCTTCGACCTCTGTCTCGTCCTTTGAAACCTTTGGGATCAAGCACAGTATCTGTCAATACACAGTTTAAGACCTTTACTTGTTAGTGCATCTGTCTTTCAAATCCCAATTGACCCTTTAAAAATGACTGGCTAAGTCACACCCTGTGACTCCCCTCATTTTTTTTTCAAAAAGCGAATTTAAAGACCAGCATACACCTAACAATCCTTCCTTCTGCGAGCCGTCTCGCAGGCTTTGCTGATTTACCATCCGAATGTTCCCGGATGTAAATAGCATGTGGGATGGTGGCCGAAGGGCTACCTAACGTAAAATGAAAACAAATTTGGAAACAAACATCCGAATGAGTTGCGTATGGGCCGCTACGGGTATGAGTTGGATGGGATCCCCGGGTAGGGCGTGCTGTGCCATACCCGAGCTTGGCTGACCAAGGGTTGGTTCTCAGACAGGGCGGGTCCTCAGTGCCGTTTGTCCACTGCCTGAGTAACCTGGAAAGAACGGGTACGAATGTGTTTACCATGACTTGCAGCCTCTATTTTGCCGAATAGAGGGGCACCTAAAAACCAAGGGAGCCAAGATGCTCCAACTGAGGACATCACTGAAGTTCTCAGAGATATCTGCAGATAAACTATTTGGCGTGTGGCCTTACAACTTTGGAAAAGATCTCCAATCAAACCGAAGTTCTCAGAAGTATCTGCGGACAAGCTAACGTGTATGTGAGGTGGTCACAATCTTTTCAGCTGAAAAGAAGATGTCCATCCTCCAACTGAAACATTGTACAATCCGGAGACAAACAAACATAAAACGAAGACAAACATACGTGCAGGTTCCATCAGAAAGGACATCGTTTCCCTCAAACGATTCCTATCTTACATCATCTGGACACCTCACTTTGATTCTGCCTCTGTGAACAGGGTCACAAAGGGGTTGCCGTGTCGGGAGTCAGACACCGTGTCGTCCTGCTCTCCCGGATCCCACACCCTTGTGTGGATCAGGCATGCAATTTTGGAGTTGTGTGACCGGGGGTCACTTTCGTCATTGCGGACAAGTCTGTAGGAATTGTCCCTGTGCCATTGTGTGGCGTCGAGTGTGTTGTCGGGGTAGTCGGGGTCGGGTGGTGGTTCGGGGTTTTTGAGGTAAGTGACTTCCATGGGGTCACTGGAGTCGGGGTCGTAGTTGGTGCAGTGTGGGCTGTATGGCTGTGTGGTGTCGCTGTCTTCAGAGTCAGTGTCTGCCCTACTGTCTCTGCTGTGGCAGCTTGTGGGCGTGTCGGGGCGTGGTCTGTAGTGGTCTGTGGGCGGAGTCGTGGGCGAGTCCGTGGATGAACTGGTCTGTGAGGGGGATGGTGGAAAAGTGTCTCTGGTGGGCGGGGTGAAGTGTTCTGCTGCGTCTAGCAGGACATGGTGAGCATGGTTGGCCTGTGTTCCATAAGCCTTTAACTGGTTTATATGGAACCACGCGGTCTTCCCATTAGGATACTTTATCCTGTAAACGGAGGGGCTAATTTTGTCCGAAATTGAGTAGGGACCGGAATATTTTGGAGCCAAAAAACTGCTGGGGTTATAAACAGATAACATTACCTGTTGCCCAACCTGGAATTCTGTGGTGTGTACGGTCTTATTGAAACAGGCAGTACGTTGCTGTCGGCGTTTCCCTAGCTGGACTGCGGCTGCGAGCTGTGCAGACCTCACAGTCTCAACTAGATCTTTAACTGCCTTTTCATGTGTGAGGGCCGTCACTTCGGGGTTTGTCATGTCCAGTCCTAAAAGGAATTCTGTACCTTTCATAGGGCGTCCGGTCATGAGTGTGTGTGGTGTGTATCCTGTCGATGTGGAGACAGTGTTCCTTATGAACATAAGTGCAAAGGGGAGCACTGAATCCCATGTGGAATTATTCTGTTGAACCATTTTCCTAAGGGTAGTTTTTAGGGTCCGATTCATGCGCTCCACAATCCCGCTGGACTGTGGATGATACGCAATGTGGAAGTTCTGTTTGATTCCGAATATTGTCAGGACGTTCCTCATGATCCGTCCTGTAAAGTGAGATCCCTGGTCCGAATCGATACTTCGGGGTAAACCCCATCTCGTGAAGATGTGGTGGGTCAGGATCTTTGCAGCTGTCTTAGCTGTGTTTGTTCGTGAGGGAAATGCCTCTACCCATTTGGTAAAGGTATCTATCACCACCAGAACGTATTTATAGCCATTCCGACAAGGGGGCAATGGACCTATAAAGTCGATCTGGAGGTTTGTCCAAGGGCCGTTAACTGGGCGAGTATGCCGAAGTTGTGCTTTCTTAGAATACCTCTCCGGGTTATTCTGAGCACAAATCAGGCAATTCTCTATGTAGTGCGTTACATCATTCCTGAGATTAGGCCACCAACAGAGTTGCCTGAGGTGCCTCGTTGTTGCATCAATTCCCTGATGCCCGTGTCCGTCATGGAACAAGGCAATCATCTGATTCCTGTCCTGCTGTGGGACCACATAAAGTCGGTCCTTAATGATCACACCCTCATGTGTGGTCAGTGCGTGTTTAAAGTGCTCGTAAGCAGGCACAAAGTTTCCCTTGAAAACCTCCCTGAGGTCTCCGTCCTGTTTTTGTGCTGCCACGAGATCTTTAATATCAGTCTGTGAGACTTGGACTGCGCTCACAGGGGCGCTAGCTGGTGCGCTAGCTGGGGGGGTCCATAAGTGTCCTCTCCTGGAACCTGCCTTAGCCAACGCGTCGGCTTTTACATTCCCAGGGGGTGATGACCTATGGTGACTTCTTACTTTTATTATGCCGAAGGTCCTGTCCTTCGCTTTTGCTAAAATATGCTGGAGTAGAGGGGCTGATGGAAGGGGTTTTCCGTCTGCGGAGACAAAACCTCGTGTCCTCCACAGGGGCAGAAAATCGGTCAAACTGTTACAGACATATAAGCTGTCTGAATATATGTCTGCTGGGCTGGGGAAAGAATCGGGGTGGTCCACTATGTACGCTATGGCTGCTAGCTCTGCTGCCTGCGCGCCTAAGTGACCTGGTAACTTAAGAGCGATTTCTTCGAGAGCGCGCCCCTGCGCGTCCTCTACATAGATGCCGCATCCTGTGATACGCTCACCATTTAAAACTGTGGAGGAACCGTCTACATAAATCCTCAAGGGTCCACACGTGTCTGTGGGCTGGGGGCTTTGTTTTGGGTTCCCTATCTTCCTGGGTGGTGTTTTTGCTAAAAAGGGTCCTGTGTTATGCAGGGGAGCTACAATTTCACAGTCATGGGGCTGTCCGGGGTATTGGAGGTTGTCTGCTAAGTATGTGTGGGTGCGTGTCCGTTTCACTGTAATGTCCCGTCCTTGTAAAAGTAGGGTCCACCTAGCTGCCCTAATCTGGCTAACTGAACCGTCCTTCAGTCGACCGTCTAGTAGTAGCTGTGTGGGTGTGTGTTCGGTCAGAATGGTGATGGGGTTGAGTCCGGTGATGTATGAGAAATACTGCACTGCCCAGAAGACAGCAAGGAGGTGCCTCTCACAGGCTGAAAATCCTTGTTCTACCGGGTCTAACAGTCGGGAGGCATAAGCCACTGGTCTTAGCTGCTCGTGCCGTTCCTGAAGCAACACGGCCGAGAGGGTTAGATCTGTGCTAGCTACCTCGATTGCGTACGGTGAAAGTTGGTCGGGGACTAGCAGCGCGGGTGCTGCACTAAGGGCTCGTTTCAACTCTTCCACAGCGCCTGTATGCTGCGGAAGCCATTCCCAGGGGGCTCCTTTCTTAAGGAGGTCTGAAAGTGGGGCGGCTTTTGTCGCGAATCCGTCGATGTGGTTCCGACAATAGCCAACCAGTCCTAAAAACGACCGGAGGGCTGATACATTCTGGGGAAGGGGTAATTTGACGATCGAATCAATTCTTTTGAATTCGATCTCGCGTTTGCCGTGCGTGATGACTGATCCCAAATACATCACTTTACTTTCCAATATTTGGGCCTTTTTCGGGTTAACTTTACAGCCAATTTCAGTTAAGAGTTCTAGGAGTTCGGCCAGAAGCGAAATGTGCTCTGCCTTTGTGTCTGTCTGCAGTAGTAGGTCGTCTACATACTGTACCAGACATTCGGGTCGGGAAAATTTTTCTAATCCACTTGCCAGCTGTCGGTGGAAAATGGAGGGTGAATTGTGGAATCCTTGTGGGAGGCATGTCCACGTGTACTGCTGAGTTTTAAAAGTGAATGCGAATTTGTATTGGCACGCTTTTGCCAATGGTATTGACCAGAATCCATTACTGATGTCCAATACCGTGAAGTACTTGGCGTTGAGACCCTGCTTGAGCATGGTCTCGGGACTAGTAGCTACCGTTGGGGCTACTGCGGGGGTTACTTTGTTGAGTTCCCGATAATCGATGGTCAGACGCCATGATCCATCGGGCTTCCTCACTGGCCAAATAGGGGCATTGTTGGTGGAGGCTACCGTTCTCAGTACACCTTGGTCCAACAAGCTGCCTATAACCTTTTCTATTTCCACCTCTGCCTCGAGGGGAAATCTATACTGCTTTTGCGGTCGGGGGTCCTGTCCGGTAACATGAACTTGTCCAGTCATTCTGCCACAGTCATGACGGTGACTTGCAAATGCTGTCCTGTGTTTGTTTAGTAGGGCCTTAATTTGTCGGTCGGTGTGGAGTGTAGTCAGGTCGAATGAGTACTCTCCCACTGCGCTAATCCGATTAGCGTAGTCTCCTACTGTGAGGGTGGCTGGGGCTCTGTCTGATCTCGCCATTCGCCAGACACACTGGTTCACTGGGTCGAACGACAAGCTGTGGGCGTTCATAAAATCTATCCCCAGGATGTGTTCTGCTGTCCGGGGAAGATTTACTAAAACTACGGGGTGCCTTGTGCTAATGTTCCCTAGCTGGATCGCTACGGGTGCTGTGATATGTCCCTGCTGCAAGTGTCCGGTGAACCCGCTAAGTGTGATGGTGGAGGTGGTCGGCCACGTGTCTGCGTGTGCCATGGTTGTGGAGTTAATGGTGGTGCGGGATCCTCCTGTGTCCCACAGTAACTCTATGGGCTTCCCTTTGACTTTTGCCGTGACTACGGGCCTCCCTGATGAGTCCCATAGTGTGTCACAGACCCAAGTGGGGGAGCCCGAACACCGTCAGTTCGTCTCGTCCACATTGGTGGGTCCTGACTGTACTGCTACATTGTGGATTGGTTTTGCTTTGTTGCGGTTCAGAGTGCCTGTCTGCTGGCCTCTCTGAGATCGCTGGGGTGCATTACACTCTTTTGCCCAATGCCCTAACTGTCCACAGTTATAGCACTCCTGTCCTTTCTGTTGAGGGCTGCTCTTGCCTTCATTTACCCATGCGGGCTTCTGGTGCTCTCTGACTGCTTGGATGTCTGCAGCAGCCTGAGCCTCTTCTGGGGATCTAACCTTTGCTTTTGCCTGAAGCGATTGCTCCCAAGCGCGGGACAATCTTTTGAGGACCCATTTTTCGTTATGGGCCTCTTCTGAGGGGTCGTAACTATTGCAAGCGCTCTGTCCTGCTTCTGTTGCGTGTGAGATAATTGTGCGCGTCCACTTAACCATGTTTTCGCGGGTTAAATGCGCTCTATCTAGCTGTCCGAAAACTGCGCTGAAATGAATCCACAGCCTTCCGGCGAATGCTGTGGGGTGTTCAGATCTCTTCTGCCTGCACTTATTCAAGCCTTCTACGGGGTCACCTCTATTGTACCCGATGGCATCTAAAATAGCAGTGTGCATCTCCTCTAGGCTGCCTCCTGCCACGTTTTGTGGGTCGGGGAGGGCTGCCACTACACTCTGGTCTAAGCTCAACACGGTGAGCTTAACCTGCTCTCTCTCATCCAGGCCGTACATGGTAGCCTGCTGTTTTACTTTCGCGAAGAACTGGTGGGGGTCTGCGGTGGGGAGGAACGGAGTGATCTTTTCACAAGCGTCCCTTAGCTGGGTTACTGTTAAAGGGGTGGTGTAAGTTATGTCTGGGGCGCCTTCTGATTCGGCTTTCCTCTGTGTGGTTACGGGATTCATGGGTGCGGTTATGGTCTGAGCTGTGGGGGGTTGGGGTGCCTGTCGTTTCTGCTGAGCTGCTGGCGCACATGTTCCCTGAACATAACGCTGCGCTGTCTCGCTTAATTCCTGCCAATCTGGGGCGTTTTCCCCATCTAACTGAGCTCCAAAGGTGCTTTGGAAGCCATTCTGCACCGAAAGCAGAGATTGCAGTTCCGCAATCTGTTTTCTGCATTTCGCGTGGTCAACTGTGCTTTGTCTTTGTTCGGTCGTTGCAGCGTGGAGTGCTCTCAAAGCTGCTTTGAGATCGGAGCATTGCCTCTGCAATGCCTCCACCTGCTTCTCCGATTCCTGTCTTATCAGAACGGCACGTTGCACGTCCTGATAGGCTTTCTCATACTGGGTCTGGGAACTGTTCAGATGAGCTAGACAAGACTGGTGAGCCCTCTTGGCATCATCCACCTCTCTACCCTTCTCTGCCAACTTCCCTTTAAGATCCAGGTTTTCTCTCTCGATGTCCCTGACATCGACCTTACTCATTCGGTTCCTTTCCTCTAAATCTGCCCGGAGCGTCCTGATGACCTCCTCTGCGCCTCGCAACTGTGCCAAGCAGGACACAATCGCCATCGGCTTGCGTGCTTTACCTAAACTCTTTTTGTGTATCTGAGAGAGGTTCTCCCACCAAGTATGACCTATACTTCCGGGACCTGTCTCCTCATTTGCACAAAACTCTTTCCAAAGGGGCCATCCCTTTCCCTGCAGATATTTGCGGAGTTCCAGCTCCCACGTGGGACACTGGCCTACTCTGCTACTGCTGCTGGTCGCTGCGACCACAAACCTTTCTGGGTCCATCAGACGTTCCATTGCCTGCATGGCCATTTCCTCTGACTCTCTTTTTATAATTTGGAACAGGGGGTTGCTGGGGTGGTGTTTCGTGAAAAGGGTACGGCTTACGCTATTTTCCGATTACAAAACTACCGAAAGTTTGTCGCAACAAAAAGCTTTCAGTTTTACCTTACAGCCCTGTTAGTACGCATGCACTAAACACACTTCCGAATTTCGCTTATTATTTTGAACACCTTGAATACTTGTGATCTCTTTCTTTCTCTGCAATTTGGAGTTCTAATTCAAATTTCAGGGTCCTGGACACTGTGGTGTTTCCACTTGCAACAGGGTCCCGGCGGATGTCGCCACTAAATGTTGCACGTTTTACTATGGGCGTAAAACGCGTTTATTGGAGTGTATTAACACGCCTCCGAGTTCGACGTGTGCTTAACACTGCTAGGCTCTGTTCTATGTAATTATTTAAGCTCTGGAGTCGCCAGCTGCCGTATAGGCAACGTCACAAGTATTCCAAGGTCAAATTCAAAGTAATAAAGACGATACACCAATTAGTCAAGTTCAAACGATCAATATTTATTATACAGTTAATAATAAATACTCATGCACACACACTAAGAGACTAAGCTACAACTAAACATAAGCAAACAGAATACTTATCTAACAGGAACAGGCAAGGTCAGAGAACGAGGCCTTCGTCCTGGTTTTGTCTGCAGCCTTCAGCAAGCGTTCTGGCACTTGGGAGTCTAGCGGGCTTGGATCGCGTAGCGAGCGTTGAACTTACGGTTTCGGCGGCTGGTGCTCAACGGCTGGAGTCAGGATACCAGGTGTCAGTCGGGGCCGGAGCACAGGTTTAACAGACCGGACAACACGAGGTCCCTATCTTTTATAGGGGTTCCGTTGTCCTTCCCTCTTCTCGGGCGGGCTCTACCTATTGGATCAATTTCTTATCGATACTGGATTAATTCCCCAATGCGAGGGGGTCTCCGTGATGGAGGGGGCGTTTCTTATGTCCTTTTGTTCGGAGGTTTCTGGTGCCTCGATGTCTGGGTCTTGATTGGAATGTGTCCATTCAGAACCAAATGTATCTATTGTGTGGGTGTTCAAGTCTGATGGCCTCATTAGTATGCAAAGCGTTTTGCCATTTGCACCTAGCTAAGGTCTCTTCACCTGAGCCCAAACTGGTTTCTGCTGCTGCGGAATGCAAACTGCTCTTTGCAGACTGCTGTTCTGGCTGAACTGTCTGTTTCTCAGCAGCCTTCCATTTTAGTTTGGCTCAGTGTCCATTTTGCGTGGCCAGCATGGCTACAGAACTTAGATCAGGAAATAAATATTTTGCATGAGAGAACTCTGTGGAACAAACTTCCAGATTCAGCACTGGAGGCAAGAAAAGCCAGGAAGGGTTGAAGACTGTGGATGGGAGAGGGGGGATTTTATCATCTCTCCCAGAGGGATGAGTGACAGTGATTCATGATGTCCCTGATCCTTAATTATTTTTGTTGAGAGAATACTAAAGTGCGGTTCTTTTTGTGCATGTGTTGAATGCCTTCCAAAGTGCTGGGAAGAACACTAATTAAAATGTCAAAAAGATGCAATTGAAACTTCGCGAGGGCACATCCTTAAAAAATATACCCAATGCTCGCTGTATAACATGCCTCACTTGGAATATTCACACTACACCACTTATCCGACTGCCGTCTACTCCCCTCCCCCTCCTCCCCAATTGGATGTGAAAATACAATCAATGAGGACTGATTCCGGATTCAACCCATGTCCCAAAGGCAGTGCCACCCTACTGTTACAATAATAGCTTTCAGGTTGAGCAGTAGCTTTGATATTTTCCTCTCTCTATTTCTGCATTACTGTAAGCCCCTTCTATTCATTAGGCAATTATTTTAACTGGTATTAGCTGCCGTTGCTCATATCCTTTCAGTGCTGCAAGCAAACTGGGACACAATGAGAAACAGGAGTGTATTTTCATACATATTAGTGCCTTGAACAGGAAGCTTGGGTATTTTTGTTTTTTATGGGCAGCATTTCACCTCTGGTGGATAAAACCCCTGAGCTCCTGTTTTTTGCTGATTTTGCACAGAGGATGGTTGGAATTCGCTCGGAGGACTGTGAAGAAATATCAGGAAATTCTGCTGGAATGATGCCTCAGCCCTGGGTCTACTTGCCATTTACTCTCAGGCTGCCGAAATCTCTGAATGCAAGAGTGGGAAAATCGCAGTGCAGCGTGCAATGAGCAGGAGAGTTCATGAAACCTATTTCTTCCTGTTCAGTGTACTGCCAGGCCAGGGAGGGAGAAAGTGGTCCTGGACCTGATTCCAGTGAGTAATTTGGGACAAATGGAGTACAGCACAATAAGACAAGAATTAAGAGCAGGAGGAGGCCATTCAGCCCCTCGAGCCTGCTCTACCTTTCAATATAATCATGTCTGATCATATTATGGGCTCAACTCCACTGTCCCATCTGCTCCCCCATAACCATTATCCCTTCTCAAAGAACAGTGGAGAATTCCACAGACTATCAACCCTTTAAGTTTATCTTCATCTTAGTCTTAAATGGGAGATGGCTAATTTTGAAACTGTGTCCCTAGTTCTAGACTCCCCACACGGGAAACATCCTCTCAGCATCCACCCTGTCAAACTTCCCCAGAACCTTCCATCTTTCTGAAAGGTCACCTCTTATTCTTCTAAACTCTAATGGATACTGGTCCAATGTTTCCAATTCTCATAAGATAACCCTTAGTCCGAGGATACAGTCAAATGAACCTTCCCTGATCTACTTCTAATGCAAGTATGTCCTTTTTTAAGTAAGGGGGTTATGAGGTGGCAGGGAGGCGTGGTGGTTAGCACTGCTATCTCACAGCACCAGAGACCTAGTTTCAATTCTGGCCTTGGGTGACTGTGGAGTTTACGCTTTCTCCCTGTGTCTGCGTGGGTTTCCTCCGGGTGCTCTGGTTTCCTCCCACAGTCCAAAGATGTGCAGGTTAGGTGGATTGGTCATGCTAAATTGACCCTTAGTGTCCAAAGGTTAGGTGAGGTTACTGGGTTATGGGGAAAGGGTGAAGGCGTGGGCTTAAGTAGGGTGCTCTTTCAAGGGCTGGTGTAGACTCAATGGGCCGAATGGCCTCCATCTGCACTGTAAATTCTATGATAAGGAGCCAACGTACAGTGACGCGAGCCCCCAAACGCCAGCCCGAGACACCCTGGAGCACCTTTCCGCAGAATGACACAGACTTCCTGTCACAGCTGTCTTCAACACCCTCCACCATCCCAGAGACACTCACTCAATTGGGCATGTTAGTGAAGAGGCTCCTGGGCACGATTTGGTGTTCACCACACACATACTGCAGTACGTCAGGTGGAGGTAGGAACCCGGCCGGAGGGTGACCCGACCTCGGGGACTAGCTGCCATCCCGACGGGTCTCGAGTTTCTGGAAAGGGTTGTCCCATCAATTATGGAGATGCAGACACAGAGCCAGACTACATGTGGGGCTGTCAGCAACTGTCCAGTGCCTGCAGGTGCAATTGGAGGAGTCCAACGCCTGCAGTGTCAGGAGGTGGTGCCGATAATGTGTGCCACCCAGGCCAACATCACACAGGTGAAGGATCCTAATATATCAAGAGCCAAGCTACATGAAGTGCAGAGGAGAACTGAAAAAAAAACTAAGAGGGGCTAAGAGAGTATGAGAAAAGAACAGTATGTGTCATAAAGCTATGCACTTAATTTTGACAGCATGAACTTTCAACTTTCTTTTTTTTAATAAACATTTTATTAAGGTATATGATTTTATAGCAATAGCAGACGAAACAGTGTACATACAAATATAAACATAGTGAAAAAGCCATCTTCCTCCCTCACAGGTCCCACCTTTCTTACACACTAATCTAAACTAATCTAAACCCCAACTCCCCCCCCCCCCCCCCCCCCCACACCATCTGCTGACGGATAATTTTCCCCAAAGAAGTCGATGAACGGCTGCCACCTCCGGACGAATCCTAACAGTGACCCTCTCAGGGCGAACTTGATTTTCTCCAGACAGAGAAAGCTAGCCATGTCCGTAAGCCAGGTCTCCGATTTCGGGGGCTTTGAGTCCCTCCAAGCTAATAGCATCTGTCTCCGGGCTACCAGGGAGGCAAAGGCCAGAACATCTGCCTCTTTCTCCTCCTGGATTCCTGGGTCTTCCGACACCCTGAAAATCGCTACCTCTGGACTCAGTGCCACCCTTGTTTTTAACACCTTGGATATGACATCTGCAAACTCCTGCCAAAATCCCCTCAGCTTTGGACACGCCCAGAACATGTGGACATGGTTCGCTGGTCCTCCCGCACATTTTGCACACCTGTCTTTTATCCCAAAGAACCTGCTCATGAAATGAAAATGAAAATCGCTTATTGTCACGAGTAGGTTTCAATGAAGTTACTGTGAAAAGCCCCTAGTCGCCACATTCTGGCGCCTGTCCGGGAGGCTGGTACGGGAATCGAACCGTGCTGCTGGCCTGCTTGGTCTGCTTTAAAAGCCAGCAATTTAGCCTTGTGAGCTAAACCAGCCCCTGTCATCCGGGCCACTGTCATGTGAGCCCGGTGAACGATCTTAAATTGTATCAGGCTGAGCCTGGCACATGTTGTGGACGTGTTGACTCTGCTCAGAGACCATCCTCTAGCTCTCCTCCTAACTCCTCTTCCCATTTGTGCTTCAGCTCCTTGGACTGCGTTTCCTCTGACCCCCATGAGCTCTTTGTAAATGCCGGAAACCCTCCCTTCTCCCACCCACATTCTGGAAACTACCCTGTCCTGTATCCCCCTTGGTGGTAGGAGCGGGAAGGTTGAGACCTGCCTGCGTAGGAAATCTCGCACCTACAGGTACCTAAACTCATTTCCTCTCGTCAATCCAAATTTCTCCTTCAACTCACTCAGCCGTTACCAATGCCCCCAAACCCATGCTCTTACATGATGCCGCCTCTGCCCGCTCCCACATCGACCCCTTCCCACCACCTACTTCCTAATCATGGCTATATTTGCCGCTCAATAATAATTACTAAAGTTCGGCAGTGCCAGCACTCCCTCCCCCTGGCTACGCTCCAGCATCCCCATTTTTAGTCATGGGGTGTTACCCGCCCATACAAAGCCAGAGATCACCTTGTTGATCCGTTTAAAGAAGGTCCGTGGAATAAAGATGGGGAGACACTGAAACACAAACAGGAATCTCGGGAGGACCATCATTTTCACTGTCTGTACCCTCCCAGCCATTGATAGTGGGAGCATGTCCCATCTCCGAAAATCGTCCTTCATTTGGTCTACTAGTCGGGTCAAACTTAACTTATGTAGCCGTTCCAATTCCTATGCCACCTGGATGTCTAGGTACCGAAAGCTTCCCCCTACCACCCTAAATGGCAGCTCCGTCAATCACCTCTCCTGCCCCCTTGCCTGGATCGCAAACATCTCACTTCTCCCCATGTTCAATTTATAACCCAAAAACCGGCCAAATTCCACCAGAATCCTCATAATTTCTTCCATCCCTTTTCATGGGTCAGAAACATATCGGAGCAGGTCATCTGCGTACAGCGAGACTCTGTGTTCCACCCCTCCCCTTCCAGCCCCTTGAGGCTCTCAGAGCAATTGCCAGCAGCTCTATGGCCAGTGCAAACAGCAGTGGGGAGAGGGGGCATCTCTGCTTCGTCCCCCGGTGCAGCCTAAAATAGCCCAATGCCAACCTATTTGTCCGTACACTCACCACAGGCACCTGATACAGCAGCCTAACCCAGTCGATGAAGCCCTGTCCAAACCCAAACTGCCCCAGTACCTCCCACAGATAGGTCCATTCCACCCGATCAAAGGCCTTCTCGGCGTCCATTGCGACCACTACCTCTATGTCCCTACCCTCTGGGGGTATCATGGTCACATTCAACAGGCTTCTAACGTTGGCCGCCAACTGCCTGCCCTTAACGAATCCCGTCTGGTCCTCCCCAATCACGTCCAGAACGCAGTCTTCGATCCTAGAGGACAAGATTTTGGCCAACAGTTTGGCGTCCACAGTTAATAAGGAAATCGGTCTGTGGGACATGCATAGCTCCGGGTCCTTGTCCCGCTTCAGGATCAGTGAGATTGTGGCCTCTGCCATCATTGGAGGAAGCACCCCTCACTCCCTGGCCTCATTAAATGTCCTCATCAGCAGCGACCCCAGCATCCCAGAGGACATTTTATAAAACTCCACTGGGTACCCATCCGGTCCCGGGGCTTTACCCGATTGCATGGCCTTCCGCCCATCTGCTATTTCTTCTCACCCGATCGGGGCCCCAAGCCCTTTTACCAACCCTTTGTCCACATTTGAAAACCTGAGCCCCCTAAGAATTGCCTCATCCATTCCAACTCAGCTGGGGGTTGCAATTCATACAGCCTGCTGTAGAATTTCCTTAAACGCCTTATTCACCCCTGCTGAATCTCCAACCCAGGTTCCCATCTTTGTCCTTTACTTTCCCAATCTCCCTAGCTGCCTCCCTCTTTCTAAGCTGCTGCGCAAGCATTCTGCTGTCCTTCTATGACCAACTTATGCAAATCCAGGTCCGGGATCTTCCCCAATAACCTCCTTATAAACTCCATATCATCCCAATTTGACGCGTACACATTCAAGAGTACCACCGACAGCCCTTCCAGCTTCCCACTAACCATAATGTACCGGCCTGCCACATCCGCAACTATTCTTCCCGCCTCGAATAACACTCGCTTATTAATCAGGATCGCGACCCCTCTAGTCTTAGAGCCCAGCCCCAAGTGAGATACCTGTCTGACCCATCCCTTCCTTAATCTAATCTGATCAGTTACCCTAAGATGCGTCTCCTGTAACATTGCCACGTCCGCCTTCAACCCCCTCAAATGTGCGAACACGCGTGCCCTCTTAACTGGCCAATTTAGCCCTCTGACATTCCATGTGATCAGCCTGGTTAGGAGGCGTCTCGACCCCCCCCCTCCCCCCCCTCCCCCCTCCCCCCCCCATCTCCCCCCCCCCCCCCCGCCAATCAGCCATCACCTTTCTTGGGCCTGTCACCAGCTCGCGCCCCATGCATCCTCAGGCCTGCCCCCAGACAGCCTCTGTCCCTTCTGTCCCCCAGCAAAAGTCCCTCCCCCATCGGTAGAAGAGTTCTCCTCTCCCCCCACCAATAACAGCACAGTACACACATCCCCCATCAACAAGCATAACATCTGTTCACCCCCCACTGCGCTTCCATGAGCCAGCCCTCCCAGCTAGCTTGGTAGCCCCCGCCCATGGCGGCAGACATTTTCCCACCTATTGTTCCCCCCCTTCCCCCACTCGGCCACACATATGCAAAATAAAACAATTCCAGCCCAGTTGACCGAAAGAAACACAAAGGAAAGCAAAAACCCCACATTGAAAATTCACACCTCCATCTCCCATCAGTACAAATGCAAACTTTAACTCACACAAATATGTGGCAGCCTCAGGATCAATACAGAAGGCATTACAGATATAGTCCAAAAACAAAAACTTTTTTAACGTGAACGCTGCAGCAAAGTTCAAACACCTCAGTCCACTGCCAGCCCTTTCCTTCTGGCGAAGTCCATCACATCTTCAGGTGACTCAAAGTAGAAATGTTGCTCCTCGTTAGTGACCCAAAGACGGGCCAGTCTGCAGTCCAAACATCTCCTTCTTCTTGAAAAGGGTCGACTTTATTTGGTTGAATCCTGCTCTTCTCCTGGCTACGTCCGTGCTCAGATCTTGGTATATACGCAGGACGCTGTTCTCCCACTTACAGCTCCGTGTCTGCCTGGCCCACCGTAAAATACACTCCTTGTCCAGGTACTTGTGGAATCTCACCACCATCGCCCTCGTCTTCCTCACAGGCGCTCTGTGAGCCCTGTACACCTCCAAGGGCTGGGAGAACGTCCCATCCCCATTAACTTCTCGAACATACCCGTTATATATGCCCCTGCGTCCGCTCCTTCGGACCCCTCCGGGAGACCAACGATTCTCAGATTCTGTCGGCGGGACCAATTCTCTAGATCCTCCACCTTCTCTAGAAGTCTTTTCTGCTGGTCTCTCAGCATCCCCATCTCCACCTCCATTGCTGTTTGGTGTTCTTCGTGCTCGATCAGTGCCTTGTCCACTTTCTGGATCGCCCAATCTTGAGCATCCAGTCTATGTTCCAGTGGAGCAATCGATTCCCTAATTGGGTCCAAGCATTCCTGTTTCTGCTTGGCGAAGCCCTCTTGTATGAACTGCATCAACTGCTCCGTCGACCGCAGGGTCGTCGAGCCAGGACTCCGGTCGTCCGCCATGCTTTCTCCCGCTGCAGCTTCAACCCAGGCCTTCTCTGTCCGCCTATTTCTTCCTTTGCGAGCACTCCTGGTCTGCCTCACCATGCACTGATGTAGGATTCCTCCTCATAATTACGTCCACCACCAATTTTCCAAGTAAATCCGAGAGAAAAAATCGGGGGAAAAGGTCCAAAGATCCGACCCGAGCGGGTGCCGCCAAATGTACGACCTACTCCTTCATAGTCGCCACCGGAAGTCAACCTTTCAACTTTCAACTGACTGGAAATTGTGCAATTTGAAATGTCGCAGAACAGACTACTTAAAAATGCACGGCCACTTTCCAAGGTGAAGAGACAAGACACCCTCAGAGAAGAGGCATGTTCTATAATTCAAAGACCCATCAAAACTCATCATTGTCTAAGGAACAGACATTAAAATGAAAAGTGCTGGATATTGAAACAATGGTTGTCAGAGACAGACCCATCCAAGACCACTTGAAATACACAATGGGTGAAGTATAACAGGCCAGTCTACAGCAACTGCAAGGAGATTGCAAGAAAGACTTCAGCTGAGGAAACAGGCTGAAAACTGCTCTCTCCTGGGGAACAAGTGAATTACCCCATTGAAAGTGAATTTTACTAGAAATCTACCAATGAACCGAGATCCCATAATAATTGCAGTATCTTCTACATAAGGCTGCATCCAAGAAACCAGCTCATCTAAATCGGAACAACATTTAAAAATCCAGACCTCAAGGAGAATTAAAGGACATTTAACCATATATTATTTTGTTTGCTCGAAATCCCCTATTTCTGATACCTGTGTGTGTCAGACGTTATGTTTATATTATTATTTTTTCTCTTGGGTTTAATGGTAAATAAATTGATATGTCTTTAACTCAAGAAAACCTTCTTTGATTGGCTTCCTTTTTATATAAATTTAGCATATCCAATTCATTTTTTCTAATTAAGGGGCAATTTAGTGTGGCCAATCCACATAGCCTGCATATCGTTGGGTTGTGGGGGCGAAACCCACACAAACATGGGGAGAGACGGGGGGGGGGGGGGGGGTTGAGCCAGAGAGAGGGGAGGGAGCCAGAGACAGGGGTGGGATCCAGAGCTTAGAGTCTTAGCAAGGCTGTCAATGTGAGAGCAATGTAAATCAGGAATGCACAGTGGTTTAGCACACAGGGCTAAATCGCTGGCTTTTAAAGCAGACCAAGGCAGGCTAGCAGCATGGTTCGGTTCCCATACCAGCCTCCCCAAACAGGCGCCGGAATGTGGCGACTAGGGGCTTTTCACAGTAACTTCATTTCAAGCCTACTTGTGACAATAAGCGATTTTCACATTATGCAGCTGAAACCATTAACATTTATTGTAACCCATGTACTTTCACTGACAAAACTACAGAGGAGTATGGAAGAAGTGCGTTCCTAAAACTTCCTTGCCCTTACCTGGAAGGGTACATGTGCATCTGTATTAAATGAATCCCTTGAGTGAACAGCGTGTGCTATGTTACCTGGCCATGTGGCATCAGTCAGGGAGATGGGCAGACCAGTGTTTCACTGACTGAGATGTCTGAATTACCCACATCGACGAACAAAAGATCCAAAGTATAATTCAGACATGAACAAAACAGATGTTCGCATTTGATAAGGGGTTGGGAGGAAATCGAGTTTTCACAATCTGCTCAATGGCTTACATTTGTTTTCACTATTATGCATAGTAGTCGCCTGACCAGCTGTGAGCAAATCACCCCAGCGATACACAGGGAAGATGAGAATTTGCTTTACTTTAGATCCATAATTATCACTTCACACAACACAATACAGCCAGCAGGGGCTCAGGGTTTCAAAACCTTGTTTAAAAGGAGTCCCGCTGTGAGACGTTTGTCCCACTTCCAGTGACTCAATTTGTTTTGCGATCCGAATGAATGAGCTCTTCAGGATTCGAAGAGAGAGAAATTACATTTCTTATCTCATCTTCCGTGACCTCGGGACATCGCAGAGTGCTCTTTATCTTCACAATCCTATTTAATAAAACCAATGGCCAGCTACAAAGTTTAACAGGGCAACTGGATGATGCAACAGACAAGGCGGGGGTGGGGTGGGTGGGGTCATTTGTAATAAGTGTGAGTTCCAATCCAGCTCACATTGATGAGATGACGTGCCCTGGGACCCACTATCGGGCTCCGAATAGCTATTGCTTCGGAAAATTGTTGGTGCTGGAAAACAAGAATATCACTGAAAGAACAGCAGCTCATATTTCTAAGGTCTTTGCATGGTTCCTTCACAGCGCCAAGGACCTGGGTCCCGGCTTGGGTCACTGTCTGTGTGGAGTCTGCACGTTCTCCCCATGTCTGTGTGGGTTTCCTCCGGGTGCTCTGGTTTTCTCCCACAGTCCAAAGATGTGCAGGTTAAGTTGATTGGCCATGATAAATTGTCCTTTGTGTCCAGAATGATTAGGTGGAGTTATTGGGATACGGGTGTGTGGTGGTATGATTAGCATAGCTGCCTGCCATTGGTGCAGAACACCGGCTTACCATTGGCCCTGGTCGGTCATGTGCCTCTCGACCGGTTGGTTGAGACCAGTCATGTGACGGCTCCCCGATTGGTCGAGAGGCTGAGTTAACCCCGCCTCCAGGGCGGGATATAAATACCCAGTACTCCCGGCGGTCGTCCTTCTACTGCAATCGACCGCAGGGCTAACATATAGTAGATTAAAGCCATACTTTTGTTCAGCAACTCGTCTCGTGTTCAATTGATGGTACATCAGGGTGGAGGTGTGGGCTTAAGTGGGGCGCTCATTCCAAGGGCCGGTGGTGACTCAATGGGCAAAATGGCCTCCTTCTGCACTGTAAATTCTGAGTGCAGTAAACCACCCCGAAGCAGTTCACTGGATCTTTATAAAATGAGAATTAACACCACGCCCACATTAAGAGATATTAAGGGAGATAGTCAAAAGGTTGGTCAAATTGGTGGGTTTTAAGGAGTGTCTTCAAGGAGGTAAGTGGGGGGGTGGTGAATTGAAGGGTTTTAGGACCTCGGTAGTTCCAGGCATGACCACCAATGCTGGAATAACAAAAATTGGGGATTCTAAAAAGATCAGAATTAGCGGATTTTCCCAATCACTGGATGTCTCAAAGCTCTTATAGCCAATGAAGTAGAGTTTTTGAAATGTTTTCATTGTGGTAATGTAGGAAACACAGCAGCCAATCTGTCTACAGCAAGATCCCACCCACAGTCTTGTGGAGATGACCAGATCATCTGGTTTGTGTGATGTTGATGGAAGGATAAATATTAGCCGCATGGCACCAGGGTGAACTCTCCGACTCCTCTTCAAAATAACCTCGGGGGATTATTAACATCTGCCCGAGTGGGCAGGCAGGACTTCAATCTAGCATCTCATCTGAAAGTCAGCACCTCTGACAGTACAGCATTCCCTCAACTCTGCACTGGATTGTCAACCTTGAATTTGTGTTTCAGAACTAGAAGGGGATTTGAACCCAGAAGCTTATGATTTAGATGCAAGGGTGCTGTCAACTGAGGGCTGGAGGAGATTGCAGAGATCTGGGGCAGGATTCTCCATTGCCCGACGCCGATATCGTAATCGGCAATTGGGCAGAGAATCTCTTCCAACACCCAAATCGGGGGCGGCGCCGGTTTGACGCTGGTTTTCGAGTCCCCACCTCCTCCAAATTGGCATCATCACGTCACACGGCGCACACCATTAGAACGGCATTGACACGTCATCAAAAGGCCCCCACTTGCAGCATGGAGGCACAGTAAGTTAGCCCTGCAGCTTCACGGCGCCAAGGTCCCAGGTTCGATCCCGGCTCTGGGTCACTGCCCGTGTGGAGTTTGCACATTTGCCCCGTGTTTGCGTGGGTTTCGCCCCCACAACCCAAAGACGTGCAGGGTAGGTGGATTGGCCATGCTAAATTGCACCTTTAATTGGAAAAAATGAATTGGGTACACTAAATTTATAAAACAAAACGCCCTCCCTGATGGGCTGAGTTCCGGCCCGCATGGTTGACATGTGGTCTGAGCAGTCGGGAAGCCGGCCTGGCGGCCGCGGACTGTGGGATCAGTGCCGCCACAGTTGGCCTGGAGCCGTGCCACTGGCCAGGTAGCTTCTGCGAGGGCTGAAGGAACTGGTGGGAGGGCCATATTTGGCAGGTCGCTTCCACGCACGGGCGGCGCCATGTTTTATGGTGCGACCGCTGCAGGTCATCACCGTGCACATACGCGGCCATGGACCCGGCCATTCGCCGTCCATTTTTGGCACGGGAGCCGAGAGTTTTACCCAGCGTGGCTGCTAGCCCCTCACCAGTCCAAGAATTGGTGAGGGTTCAGCGCCAATTTTGCCGTCGTGAAACGTCCAGGAATTCTCCAATTCAGCCGGCACTTGGCCGCTGAAACGGAGAAACCAGCCCAGGGACTACAGCACACAGCATATTCACACTTATTTACAATTATGGATTTAATCTAATGTGAAATTATTGTTGTTATGTTTATCAAAGCTCAGGCAGGATCCCAAACACAAGTAATGAGGTGAATGAGACATTCTGGTGAAAGGTCACTGACCTGCAAACTTAACTCAGTTTCTCTCTCTGCAGATGCTGCCTTACTTGCTGAGTATTTCCAGCATTTTCTGTTTGTATTTCAGATTTCCAGGGTGGTGAATGTATTCACCAGGAGATGTGGTGCCTGTGTAACCGTTAACCTTTAAGGATTGAACTGGAACCCCGCTGGGCTCCGCCTCTGGCTCCGCCCCCCCGGGACGGTATATAGTCCTGCGCCCAGTGGGTGGCGCTCATTTGTACAGAAGTCACTGGCAGGCTTGTTCTTTGTGTAATAAAGCCTTTGTTCACTTGTTCATATGGTCTCGCTGTGAATTGATGGTATATCAATTTATTACACAAACGTCACTATGGACGCCGCTCTCAAGCCAGAAAAACCTGACTTAGATGCCCGTGCCTCAGAAGCCAAGGGGATCTTCTCTCACTGGCTCCGCTGCTTCGAGGCCTACCATGGCTCCTCTGAAGCGCCTATCCCCGAAGCTCGCAAGTTGCACCTCCTCCACGCCCGGGTGAGCCATCGAATTTCAGTTTTGATCAAAAAGGCGGCCACGCACGAGGCAGCGGTCGCGATTCTGAAGAAGCGCTTCATCAAGCCTATAAACGAGGTGTTCGCACGGCATCTGCTCACTACCCGCCGGCAGCACGCAGGAGAATCTCTGGACAAATATCTGGAAAACCTGACTCTACTCGCCAGAAACTGTAATTATCAAGACGTGACGGCTGAGGAGCACATGAAGCTGCAGATCCGGGACACCTATGTGGCTGGGGTTCACTCTAATTACATCAGGCAGCGACTGCTGGAAAATGGGGCTACCGACCTGCAGGACAAGGTAAAACTACCAGAGCCTCAACGCGTTCCCTGCAGACACCAGCGAGCCCCACATGGGCCCTGCCGACGCGGATGTCGCCAGACCCGGCCATGCCACAGGCCTGTGCCACACGGCTGCCCGCGCAGACCAGGGGACCGTCGTGCTACTTCTGCGGCCAGGGCCAACACACACGGCAGCGTTGCCCAGCCCGCTCCGCGACATGCAGCGACTGCGACAAAAAGAGTCACTTTGCCAGAGTCTGTATGGCCAGATCGAAAGCACAGAAACCGAAAGCTCCTCAGGCCCAACCCATGGACTCACAGGCCCACAGACCCCGTAATGCAGCTGCGTGCCTGCCGGAAACGCCCCCTTCAGATGCATCATCAGCCACGTGTAACTCGTGGGGGCGGCCATCTTCAGTTCAATTCGGCACGAGCGACCGCCATTGTGGGGGCCGCCATTTTATGACCCAGATTCCTCCCACTACACTGATTACTCGCAGCTCGGCACCGTCTCCCTCGACCAGTCGCAGCTGAAGCACATGAGGAGTTCCATAATGGTCGTCCGGGTCAACGGGCACGAGACCCCCTGTCTCTTCGACTCCGGGAACACGGAGAGCTTTGTACACCCCAAAACGGTGAGGCGCAGCTCCCTGCGCATCTACCCCGCATCTCAAACATTCTCCCTTGCCTCTGGATCCCATTTGGTACAGATCGGGGGTACTGTGTCGCAAACTTTGCGATACAGGGCGCTGGGTGTGCCCTTTTAAAGCTGTATGTCCTCCCTCACCTCTGCGCCCCTCTGCTGCTTGGGCTAGACGTCCAATGCAGTCACCGAAGCCAGACCCCGAAGTTCGGCGGACTCTTACCGCCACCCCCCCCACGGTATGTAGCCTCGCGACTCTTACGGTCGCCCTCCCCTCGCTCTTCGCGAATCTAACCCCCAACTGTAAGTCCATCGCCACCAGGAACAGGCGGTACAGTGCACAAGATATGACTTTCATCAAGTCAGAGGTCCAGCGACTCTTGAGAGAGGGGGTCATCGAGGTCAGCAACAGCCCCTGGAGAGCTCAAGTGGTGGTTGTCAGGACTGGGGAAAAGAACCGGAAGGTGGTGGACTACAACAAGACCATTAACCGGTTCATGCAACTGGATGCGTACCTCCTCCCCCGCATTGCAGAGATGGTCAACCAGATCACGCAATACCGGGTTTTCTCTACGGTGGATCTGAAGTCTGCCTACCGCCAGCTCCTGATCCGCCCAGAAGATCGCCACTACACGGCTTTTGAAGCAGCCAGCCAACTCTTCCACTTCCTCAGGGTCCCTTTCGGCGTCACCAATGGGGTCTCGGTCTTCCAAAGAACGATGGACCGAATGGTAGAACAGTACGGGCTGCGGGCTATATACCCTTACTTGGACAATGTCACGATCTGCGGCCATGACCAGCAGGACCACAACGCCAGCCTTAAGAAGTTCCTCCAATAATAGGGAGAAGTGTGTTTTCCGCACAACCCGGCTAGCTATACTCGGCTATGTTGTGGAAAACGGAGTCCTGGGGCCCGACTCCGACCGCATGCGCCCCCTCATGGAACTTCCCCTTCCCCACAGCCTCCAGGCCCTCAAACGATGCCTGAGGCTTTTCTCATACTACGCCCAGTGGGTCCCTAACTACGCGGACAAAGCCCGCCCACTTATTAAGACCACTACGTTTCCCATGACGGCTGAGGCCCGCTCGGCCTTCAGCCGCATCAAGGCCGATATCACTAAGGCCGCCATGCACGGGGTGGATGAGTCCATCCCTTTTCAGGTAGAGAGCGATGCGTCAGACGTCGCCCTGGCTGCTACCCTCAACTAGGCGGGCAGGCCCATAGCCTTCTTCTATAGAACCCTCAATACTTCCGAGATTTGACACTCCTCTGTCGAGAAGGAGGTGCAAGCCATTGTGGAAGCTGTGCGGCATTGGAGGCACTGCCTAGCCGGTAAGATGTTCACCCTCGTCACCGACCAACGGTCGGTAGCCTTTATGTTTGACAATGCACAGCGGGGCAGGATTAAAATGTAAAGATCTTGAGGTGGAGGATCGAACTCTCCACCTACACTTACGATATTAAGTATCATCCTGCGGAACTCAACGAGCCCTCAGATGCCCTGTCCCGCGGTACTTGCGCCAGCGCGCAGGAGGACCGACTGCGGGCTCTCCACAACGACCTCTGCCACCCAGGGGTCACCCATCTTGTCCATTATATTAAGGCCCCCAACCTGCCCTACTCCACCGAGGAGGTTGGAGTCATGACCAGGGATTGCCATGTCTGCGCGGAGTGCAAACCACACTTCTATCGGCCAGACAATGCCCATCTGGTAAAGGCCTCCCGGCTCTTTGAGCGTCTCCGTATCGACTTCAAGGGGTCACTCCTGTCCACCAACCGCAATCTGTACTTCCTGACTATCATTGACGAGTATTCCCGCTTCCCTTTCGCTGTCCTTTGCCCTGGCCTGACCTCGGCCACAGTAATAACGTCCCTGCACAGCATCTTCACACTGTTCGGTTCCCCAGAATACATCCACAGTGACCGTGGCACATCGTTTATGAGCGATGAGCTGCGTCAGTACCTGCTCGGTAAGGGCATCGTCTCGAGAAGGACTACCAGCTACAACCCGCAGGGCAACGTGCAGGTAGAGAGGGAGAACGCGACGGAGTCACCATCATCTACGACGTCCGTGCCCGTCGCACCGCCAGAGCTGAGGAGGTCTAAAAGGACGATCCGGCCTCTGGATAGACTGGACATTTGACCCACGTCACCCCCGCCGGACTTGGTGTTTTTTTTTTAAACAGGGGATGAATGTATTCACCAGGAGATGTGGTGCCTGTGTAACCTTTAATCTTTAAGGATTGAGCTGGAACCCCGGTGGGCTCCGCCTCTGCCCCCCGGGACGGTAGATAGTCCTGCGCCCAGTGGGTGGTGCTCATTTGTACAGAAGTCACTGGCAGGCTAGTTCTTTGTGTAATAAAGCCTTCATTTACTTGTTCATATGGTCTCACTGTGAATTGATGGTATATCATCCAGTATCTGCAATATTTTGATTTTGTATTAAAGCAGACACTGAATTGGAACAGATAGCTAACAAGTTTAGCCATGAATCCCCACAAAGTTATTATCAGTTTCTATTCCACCTTTGGGCTCACTGCAGTTGCTCCGATATTGAATGTATAAAGGCAGATTTTGCTGTGTAGGGTGTAAGGGCAGGCATGTATAGTGATGTTTAGAAATTTAGAAATTAACACAAGGAAAGTTGAACATTGTAACATCTCACTGGTATTAAATGTAAGAAACTTATTGACCTCTTTGTCTCTAACATCTGAGCTCCCTGCTCTACTGCCTCTATCCCCACTGCTCTTTTTATCGCTTTTTAAAAATTAATTGACGGGATGTTGGCATTGCTGGCTCGGCCAGCATTTATTCTCCATCCCCAATTGCCCTTTGAGAAGATGGTGCTGAGCTGCCTTTTGAACCACTATAGTCTGTCTGGTGTAGGTATACCCACAGTGTGGTTAGTGAGCGAGATCCAGGATTTTGACCCAGCGATAGTAAAAGAACAACCAATATATTTCCAAGTCAGAATAGTGAGTGACTTGGAAGGGAACTTCCAGGTTCCCATGTATCTGCTGTCATTGTCCTTCTGGATGGTAGTGGTTGTGGGTTTGGAAGGTGTTGCCTAAGGAACCTTGGTGAGTTACTGCAAAGAATGCATCTTGTAGATGGTATACATCGCTGCCCGTGTGTGTCGGTGATGGAGGGAGCGAATATTTATGTCAATCAAGTGGACTGCTTTGTTCTGGATGGAGTCAAGCTTCTTGAATGTTGTTGGAGCTGCGCTCATCAAGACAAGTGGAGAGTCTGGACAGAAGGATCTGGAAGTCTTTGTTCATGAATCATAGAGAGTCTGTATGCAGGTACAGCATGTAATTAAAGGCAAATAGAATGTTAGCGATTATTGCAAAAGGACAGGAGTATAAAAGTCGAGAAGTGTTGTTGCAATTGTATAGGGTGTTGGTGAGACCACATCTGGAGTATTGTGTCCAGTTATTTGAGGAAGGATGTGGTGGCATTGAAGGCAGTTCAGGGGAGGTTCACCAGATTGATTCCGGGGATGAAAGAATTGACATACGAGGAGAGATTAAACAGTTTATAATAATATAATAATCTTTATTGTTACAAGTAGGCTTACATTAACACTGCAATAAAGTTACTGTTAAAAGCCCCTTGTTGCCGCTTTCCGGGGTCTGTTCGGGTACACAGAGGGAGAAATCAGAATGTGCAAATTACCTGACAGCACGTCTTTCAGGACTTGTGGGAGGAAACCGGAGCACCTGGAGGAAACCCACACAGACACAAGGAGAACATGCAGATTCCACACAGACAGTGACCCAAGCAGGGAATCAAACCTACGACCCTGGAGCTGTGAAGCAACAGTAATGACCACTGTGCTACTGTGCTGCCCCAGTTTGGGCTTATACTTGCTGGAGTTTAGGAGGATGAGAGGGGATCTGATCGAGATGTATAAAATACTAAAAGGGAATGATACAGTAAACGTAGACCAAATGTTCCTCCTTGTGGGGCAATCTAGGAGAGGTCACGGATATAGGTTGAGAGGCAGTGGGCGTGATTCTCCCAACGGGAGACTGAGTGCTGACGCCGGAGTGAAACCTGGCGACGGAGGCCACTCCTCTCCCCCTATTCCCCCCCCCCCCCCCCCGCAGGGCTAGGAGCGACGGGCGCCCGACCTTGACGCTTGGGCCGGTGACATCAGCCACGCATGCGCAGGTTGGCCGGCTCTAACCCACGCATGCGCGGTTGCCGTCTTCCCCTCTGCTGCCCCGCAAGACATGGCGGCTTGATCTTGCGGGGCGGCAGAGGGAAAAGAGTGCATCGTTTACAGACGTCGGCCCGACGATCGGTGGGCACCGATCGCGGGCCAGACATCTGCTGAGCACGCCCGTGGTTCTCGATCCTCCCTCCGCCCCCCCCACAGGCTCCACACTCACCTGTCGCGCGCTGTTCACGCCGGCAGCGAGCAGGTGTGGTTGGCGCCGGCGTGAACCGGTCGGGTTCGGCAGGCCGCTCGGCCCATACGGGCCGGAGAATCGGCGGTCGCCGTGAGAAACGGCGAGCGGCGATTCTCTGAGCGGCCTGTCGAAAAACGCAACACGCCATTTTTTGGGGGGTGGGAGAATCGCGGTGGGTGCCAGGGCGGCGTGACGTGATTCACCCGGCCCTCCCGCGATTCTCCCACCTGGCGTGGGGTGCGGAGAATCGTGCCCAGTAGATTTAGAAGTGAGAGGGGGAGGAACTACTTCTCCCAGAGGGTGGTGAATTTGTGGACCTTGCTGCCTATAGTGCAGTGGAATCTGAGTCATTAAATGGTTTCAAGAAAGAGATAGATATATTTCTGATTTTAAAAATGGGTTAGAGGGATATGGTGAATAGGTAGGGAGGTGGATTTGAGACCAGGAAGAGATCAGCCATGAGCTAACTGAATGGCAGAGCATGCTGAATTGCCTATTTATGCTCCTAATTCCTAAGTTCATACGAGGGTATTCCATCACACTGCTGTCTTGTGCCTTGTAGATGGTGAACAGGCTCTGGGGAGTCAGGAGATGAGTTACTCTCTGCAGGAATCCCAGTCTCTGGCCTGGTCTTGTAGGCACAATATTTATATGGCTGGTCCAGTTCAGTTTTTACATTCCATACGAGTCATCTGGCAATATTCTTTGTTTAAACAGCACACAGCAGCACATGGCATAGAGCTAAGCTCTCCACCCATCAATTTATTTTCACAAGTGTCTTGTTTTAAACATAAAGCTACAGCTGGGGAATAACTTAAACATGTGCCATGCATAGTGGATCATTTTCCTTGCAATGAAGGAAAATTCCTCCACTCACACCTTTGGGACTCAGAGCTGTTCCATACTTGCCAAACATCCAGTTCCTCCCTCTTTGCTGTAACATCTGTTGTTATTTAATTCAACTTCAGCTGTAAAATGAAAGAATAAGATACATCCTACGGTGCTGCACTACATTGTCATCAACAACAACTTGCATGTATTTAGTACCCTGCACATAGTAAAATGTCCCAATTAAGACACTTCAAAGGAGCATTATAAAACAAAATACAACACCAAGTTATACAAGGAGATATTGGATCAGATAACCAAAACCTTGGTCAAAGCAGTAGGTTTTTAGAAAAAGAGATGGGAGAAGTTTAAGGAGGGAATTCCTGAGTGAAAGGACTAAAATCAGGGAATTAGAGGAACAGAGATATTTCGGAGGGGTGGAGGAGATTGAAGAGACCTGCCTCCCATCCATTAACTTAATCTACACCTCCCACTGCCTGGGGAAAGCGGGCAGCATAATCAAAAAGTCCTCCCACCCGGCTTACTCACTCATCCAACAGTAACTTCATTTGAAGCCTACTTGTGACAATAAGCAATTTTCATTTTATTTCTTTCATCGGGCAGGAGATACAGAAGTCTGAGAACACGCACAAACTGACTCAAAAACAGCTTCTTCCCCACTGTCACCAGACCCCTAAATGACCCTCTTATGGACTGACCTGATTAACACTACACCCTGTATGCTTCATCCGATGCCAGTGCTTATGTAGTTACATTGTGTACCTTGTGTTGCCTGATTATGGAGTTTCTTTTATTTCCTTTTCATTTCATGTACTTAATGATCTGTTGAGCTGCTTGCAGAAAAATACTTTTCACTGTACCTCGGTACACGTGACAATAAACAAATCCAATACAATCCAGATAGGGAGGGGCAGGGTCATGGAGGCATTGGAAATCAAGGGTGGGAATTTTAATTGTTTAGCTGGGAGCTAATGGTGGCCAGTGAGCACAGGGGTGAGAGGGGGATAGGGTGGTACAAGTTAAGAGACGGGCAGTCAAGTTTTGGAAGACCACAAGTTTATAGAGGTTAGAATATGGAAGAACAGTCAGGGGTGTGTTGGAACACTCGAGTCTAGAGGCAGTGAAAGCACAAGTGAGGGTTTCAGCAGCAGATGAACTGAGACAAGGGCAAAGCTGGGCGATGTTACAGAGGTGGAACTGCGCAGTATTAAGAGATGGCACAAATATGAAGCCGGAGGCTTACCTTGGAGTCCACGGTTGTGAACTGCCTGCTTTGACTTGAGACTTTTTCCTGAGGGGTGAAGACGATAGCTAGAGAACAGAGTTTGGAGTGAGGACTCCAAGGAGTCAGTCTTTCCAATCCTTAATTAGAAGAGATTTCTGCTCATCCCCCACTGGGTGTTGTGCAGGAAGTCTGATAAGAGTGGAAGAATTGAGGGAGATCATGGTGGTGGTGAGCCGAGTGTTGTCAGTGTACATGTGAAAATGAATATAGCACTTTCAAAGGATATCATCGAGGGGCAGCGTGTAGACAAGAAATAGGAGGGGGAGGGGGGCAAGTTTACATTCTTGGGGGATACCAGAGGTGACAGAACAGAAGCTGGAAGAGGAGACAGTGCAGCTCACACTATTTTGATTCAAGTTAGAGAGGAGTTGGGCGATCTCTCAAAACAAAATTTAGAGTGCCCAATTCTTTTTTTCCTAATTAAGGGCAATTTAGCGTGGCCAATCCACCTACCCTGCACGTCTTTGGGTTATGGGAATGAGACCCCAGGCAGACACGGGGAGAATGTGTAAACTCCACACGGGCAGTGACCTGGGTCCGGGATCGAAACCGGTTCCTCAGTGTCGTGAGGCAGCAGTGCTAAACACTGCGCCATCCTGCCGCCCGATAGATCAGAAATAATCTTGTTTCTGAAAATGTCGAATTGTGTTATCAACAAATGTATGGTGTTCAGGAAAACAAACTAAGCAAAGTAACGTCTGAGTGAGCTTGGCCTAGAACAGGCATCGCTTTAAAATAAGCCCCAAATTGTATCATTGTACACTATGTATTAACATACCTGCAAAGTGCATTACATGTTTTATTTTGGAATGAGGTTTTGTTTTGAAAGTTAGTGAATGACACTAGATCTTAAGGACAATTATATACTTAAAATAATGTGATCTGAGGTCCAAACTAAAAGCTCCTCTCGTGTGTCAGGGTGAAGCATTGAAAGGGAGGTGTTAGACTAACACACCATTAAATCCAGCATCATTCACTTCAACCCTGCCCCTAGGCATAGCTGGCACTTCCTTAAACAGTGCACGTCGAATAGCTGAGGTTTAATGATGGGTCACAAACAAAGAGTTGTGACATTAATAAGCTGTGGGTGAAGCTTTCCTGAACAAGAACCCAAGATGTTTAGTGCAAAATGATTGCATGATTGATGGATGCTGGAAATTCCTCCAATTCAGGAGCAAAGAACTCATTCACTTTGCTTGATACTTAAACCAACACTTCTTTAATAATAATTATTATTATTATTGTCACAAGTAGACTTATATTAACACTGCAATGAAGTTACTGTAAAAATCCCCTCGTCGCCACACTCCGGCGCCTGTTTGGCTACACTGAGGGAGAATTCAGAATGTCCAATTCACCTAACAAGCACTCTTTTGGATTTTGTTTATTGTCACGTGTACCGAGGTACAGTGAAAAGTATTTTTCTGCAAGTTGCTCAAAGATCATTATGTACATGAAAATAAAATAAAAGAAATACATAATAGGGCAACACAAGGTACACAATGTAACTACATAACACTGGCATAGGGTGAAGCTCCAGGGGTGTAGTATTAATCAGGTCAGTCCATAGAGTCTGGTAACAGCAGGGAAGAAACTATTTTTGAGTCTGTTCGTGCAAATTCTCAGACTTTTGTAAATCCTACCCGCTGGAAGAAGTTGTAAGAGTGAGTAAACCGGATTTAGGACTTGTGAGATGAAACCAAAGCACCCAGAGGAAACCCATGCAGGCACGGGGAGAAAATGCAGCTCTATACAGTGACCCAAGCTGGGAATCGAACCAGGGTCCCTGGCGCTGTGAAGCAATAGTGCTAACCACTGTGCTACCATGCCGCCTTAGCCTCAGTGGCAGCTTATGCTGTGGCCCTGGTTCTTGAACCAGCACTTTTACTTGTCAGGAAAATGCTCATTTTTAGAAAGATTTTCTTTGTCGATTTTGTTTGAAGATTGTGTTCATAGCGACACTCTACGAACACAATGTTGGAGGGCTGCGTTACATTCAGAACAATACTCCCATTTTTAAAAATGCACCTTACACCCGCAATGCTGCAGGCGCTCCCAATTTCTTAGAATCATGGAGGCCATTCAGCCCATCAAGTCTGTACCGACCCCCTGAAACAGCACTCTACCCAGGTCCACTCAAGACATATTCCAGGGAGAAGGGCGGTGATAAAATTAAAGCGATTAATATAGGAAGAGAAGAGGTTCCGAGTGGTCTGGCACACTTAAAAATAGACCAATCTCCAGGGTCAGATGAAATGCATCCCAGGCTGTTGAGTGAGGCAAGGGAGGAAATAACAGGAGAGGTGCCATAGGACTGGAGGATAGCCAATGTGATACCATTATTCAAGAAGGGAGGAAGGGATAAACTAGGAAACTACAGGCCAGTCAGTCTAACCTTAGTGGTGGGGAAACTATCGGAATCAATTCTGAGACAAAATTAGCCTGCATTTGGAGAGATAGGGATTAATCAAGAACAGCCAGCATGGTTTAGTTAAGGGAAGGTCACGTCTGACCACCTTGATTGAATTTTTCAAAGAGATGTCGAGGTGCGTAGATGATGGAAATGTATTTAACATCAATTTTGACTTCTGCCAAGGCTTTTGATAAGGTCCTACTTGGAGACTGATAGCAAAGATAAAAGCCCATGAAATTCAAGGAAATTTGGCAAATTGAATTTAGAATTGGCTGAGTGGCAGGAAGCAGATGATGGTTGAGCTGTGTTTTTCTGATGGGAACCCTGTGTCCAGTGGGGTCCTGCAGGGATCAGTGTCGGGCTCTTGGTGTTGGCTTTTATAAATGATTTTTTTTAAATTAAGGGTCAATTTAGCATGACTAATCCACCTACCCTGCACATCTTTGGGTTGTGGGGGTGAGACCTACACAGACACGGGGAGAACGTGCAAACACCACACAGTGACCTGGGCCCAGGATCGAACCCGGGTCCTCGACCCCATGAGGCAGCAGTCTCAACCATTGAGCCACCGTGCTGCTTTATATAAATTAATTAAATGAAGGTAGAAGGGTTGATCAGTCAGTTCGCAGACAATACAAAATTTTGTGGGGTGGCAAATAATGAGGCGGCTAGCCTTAGATTACAGAAGGATATAGACAGATGGGCTGATCAGAGTCAAATGGAATTCAATCCAGAGAGGTGTGCAGGCATGCACTTGAGCAGAACAAACAACGCAAGGGAATACATGATGTACAGCAGGACTTTGGGAAGCACTGAGGCTCAGAGGGACCTTGGTGTGCATGTACACCGGTCCCTTAAGGTAACAGAGCAGGTGGATACAGCGGTTAAGAAAACCTTTGCCTTTATTAACCAAGGCATAGAGTTTAGAAGTCAGGAGGTTATGCTGGAACTGTGTGCAGTTCTGGAATCCTCATTGTAGGAAGGGTGTAATAGCACTTGGAAAGGGGACATAGGATATTTACCATGGCTGGAGAGTTTGAGCTTTGAAAGACTGGGGTTGTTTTCCTTGGAGCAGAGCGGAGGAGAGGAGACTTGCGGGGGGGGGGGGGGGGGGGGAAGAGATTGAGATGTATAAAGTCATGAGCATAGATAGACAGGAGTTGCAGAGATTGATGACCAGGGGCATAGATTTACGGTAAGCAGCAGGAGGTTCAGAGAGGATTTGAGGAAAACCTTTTTCACCAGAGTGTGCTGGGAGTGTGGAACTGACTACCTGAAAGGGTGGAGGAGGTAGGGACAGCATGGTGGCACAGTGGCTAGCACTGCTACCTCACGGCACCGAGGTGCCAGGTTCGATCCCGGCCCTGGATCTCTGTCTGTGTGGAGTTTACACATTCTCCCCGTGTTTGCGTGGATTTCGCCCCTCACAACACAAAGATGTGCAGGGTAGGTGGATTGAGCACGCTAAATTGCCCCTTAATTGGAAAAAATTAAGTGGCTGATCTAAATTTATTTTAAAAAAAATAAAGGGTGCTGGAGGCAGAGAGACCTCCATAACCTTTAAGAAGTTTAGATGTGCACTTGCGATCCCAAGTCAATGGGCCAAGTGCTGAAAAATGGGATTAGAATAGTTAGGTGGTTGTGTTTGATTGGCGCAGTTGTGATGGGCCTTTCCTCTGCTATAGAACTCTAGGACACTCCCCGCCCACTCCACCCTATCCCCGTAACCTAACCTATACCTTCTGGACACTAATGGGTAATTTAGCCTGGTCAATCCACCTAATCTTGCACACCTTTGGACTGTGGGAGGAAACTGGAGCACCCGGAGGAAATCCACACAGACACGGGCAAAACGTACAAACTCCACAGTCACCCAAGGCCAGACTCGAACTCAGGTCCCTGCCGTTGAGGCAGCAGTGCTAATCACTGTGCCGCCTGAAAGTAGTGAAAGTAGAGTCTTTATTTTATTATTTCAGTAGATAAAGTGGACATTTCGTAGCTGTGGGACTGAGCAATGTTGTTTTTTGTTAATGATCCTGACTGCAGGTATCACTTACTGTATCAGTCGCAGTAATAACTATTGTTGTGATCTTCCAGATATTTACCAACATTAGCAGTCGAGCGGCAGCTCTCTAGCACAAGGGGGAAAGTCACCTGTAAAAGTTTATTACCCATTAATCTCCAGTGCCTTCCGTTGTTAATAGTTTTTCAGCAACCTGCTCACTGGGCTTGTCCTGAGGAAGTTGTAAAAAGTAAGTCATGCTGCAAAATGTAATGAGGAGCTTCCCAGCCGGAATGAAAGCAAGCTTCCCAGCCGGAATAGTCCCTCTGTAGGTCACCGCAGAGCCTGCGGGGGCAGCCCTGCTACTCATCAAGTCTGCCATACCACGCAGCTGGGGCTGTGTGTCAGTGCGATGTGACTGGAAATGGTCATCTCAAAAATACACAGAGCACCTCTGGTAACCCTTCTTGACAGCAGTGCATAGTTAAAATAGAGAAGACTAGTCCTTCCTTTATTTTATAAGATAACCCGAGATGCAAGTTAATTCTGAACAAAAAGCCGTTTGGTAGCACAGAACTTGAGCAGTGCTGAAAAAGAGAGACATGTTGTCAAAGCTTTTCATCTTAGACTCATCAGGACAGACGCAAGAATACCAAATTTCAAAGGGAACAACAATTTATACTGCATGAGAAAAAGGGTGCTGATTGGTTGGGAAGTGCACTCTTAATTGGTCGAAGTGTTGCCATGGTGAATGCTCAAGCCATCAATTACTGAAATGGTTGGGTTTTCAGATAGCAATATTTTCTGGATAACACAAGTGCATGAATGCCTGTTGTGAGCAAGATTAGAAAGCATAAATATGTCGCAATAGGGAAGGCCACATGGAGTCAGTCACTGTTAGACTGCCACTGGATTCCAGAACAATAGAATTTAGAATACCCAATTTTTTTTTTCCCAATTAAGGGGCAATATTAGCATGGCCAATTCACCTACCGTGCACATCTTTGGGCTGTGGAGGTGAGACCCACGCAGACATTGGGGGGGGGGGGGGGGGGGGGGGGGGGGGGGGGGGACAGTGCAAACTCCACACGGACAGTGACCCGGGGCCGGGATCAAACCCGGTTCTCGGCGCTGTGAGGTAGGAATCTAACCACTGCGCCACCGTACTGCCCTCTATACACATTTCTCTTAAGCTTGGCATTCAGGGCAGCACGGTGGCACAGTGGTTAGCATTGCTGCCTACAGCACTGAGGACCCGGGTCCGAATCCCGGCCCTGGGTCACTGTCCGTGTGGAGTTTGCACATTCTCCCCGTGTTTGCGTGGGTTTCGCCCCCACAACCCAAAGATGTGCTGGTTAGGTGAATTGGCCACGCTAAATTGCCCCTTAATTGGAAAAAATAATTGGGTACTCTAAATTTATTTTTAAAAAGCTTGGCATTCAGTGGCACACTGGTGTTCCAACTGCCCCACATTTGGAATTTTTGACCCAGGTCTGCTACATATCGTCACGTTTTGCTTCATTTAAATCAACAGGACACAGCAGGTTCAATGTCGAGTTTTATTAGATACATACAGCCGATTAGTAAAGTGCTCAAAATTCTACACAGGTGGAGGGTAACTCCAGACAGATTTGTCACACCCAAGCTCGATGGGAAGCCTGCCATTTTACCTCAAGAGCACATGTCACTTTCCCTTCTTTTTACATCAATTTCCATTGTTCTTCTGGAAGTCATACGGTTATTTTAACCAGATCCACTTATCCCCAACATCGGCATTGAAACCGTCCGCATACCTGCGACCCGGGAGCTGAAAGGAGACAGAACGCAGAGCCCTGATAAGTTCAGATTGCAAGCAGACCTGAAATTCTTTCATGTCGCTTGGCATTAACATGCACTCAAGTTCCCAGTTAACGAGCACAAAGATAATTGTTATTCATTAAGTACTGCACCCCATATGGTTCTGGTTAGAACAGTTGTTCATTTAAAAAAAAAAATTTAATCCTGTAAAAATCTTCCACTGAGATGCTATCCATTCGCTCATAACTGTGAAAGCAGATCACCAATTCACATTAATATTGTGTCCTTCACAGAAGTAAAAGTACCAAAGAACTGTACGGGTTCGAACCAGGCAGGAAATGGGAGAAAATGGTCAATGAAGGAGATTGGAAGTGTGACCAAAAGTATTAAAAAGTTTTAAGGCAGGAGGTGGTAATGAGTGACGTCTACCTCACCATTGCGAACATGTTCCCCACAAAAATTATCTCCCAAATGGCAATCTTACTTTGACAACTTTCAAAAGATTAACTGGGGCAACAATTCACTGCAGCATTAACCAATATGGACCAAATCACCAGGGCTATCAAACAATCCAGTCGCCAGGCCAGGTATAGCATGGTTACTTAAAGAAAAGGTATCTCTACTAGTCCCCAAACTGTTGCCTCAGCCCCCACCCTTAACGGTACATCGACTCCCCCCCCCCCACCCCCCTCCCCCAAATTAACCACAGCAACCATAAGGCAGCTTGAAGCAAAGTCACTTATTTCAATGTTTATGAGCAATATCCGGTGCCCACGAGGAACTGATTTGAATTTGAGCAAAGTCACTGCACATGGGATTATTTACAGCCAGGGACTAGTCCAAACCATTTTAAGCACAGATTTTTATTATGACAAGAGTCCTGAGGAGAAAGCTTTGGGAGATGAGAGGCAGAAAGGGCAAGAGGGTTCATGGCAATAAGCTCAGAGCTCTCTTCATGACCAAGATAGCTGATTTTACCAGACAAAGAGCCTTGCTTCAAAGTTGCCTTATGGTTGCTGTGGATAATGGGGGGGTCGGGAGGGGAAGAGTCGATGTACCGTTATGGGTGGGGGCTGAGGCAACTATTTGGGGACGAGTAAAGTTGGCTTTTCTTTAAGTAACCATGCTATACCTGGCCTGGCGTCTGGACTGCTTGATAGCCCTGGTGATACAGATGGAGGGAGAGAAGGTGAAATCAAACACGAGTGTTTTGTGCTTAAATAAAGGAGATTACAATGGGATGAAAGAAGAGCTGGCTAAGGTAGATTGGGAGCAAAGACTTTATGGTGAAACAGTTGAGGAACAGTGGAGAACCTTCCAAGCGATTTTTCACAGTGCTCAGCAAAAGTTTATACCAACAAAATGGAAGGACAGTAGAAAGAGGGAAAATCGACCGTGGATATCTAAGGAAATAAGGGAGAGTATCAAATTGAAGGAAAAAGCATACAAAGTGGCAAAGATTAGTGGAAGACTAGAGGATTGGGAAATCTTCCTTTTTAAAAATAAATTTAGAGTACCTAATTAATTTTTTCCAATTAAGGGGCAATTTAGTGTGTTCAATCCATCTACCCTGCACATCTTTTGGGTTGTGGGGGCGAAACTCACGCAAACACGGGGAGAAAGTGCAAACTCCACACGGACAGTGACCCAGAGCCGGGATCTAACCTGGGACCTCGGCACCAGGATTGGGAAATCTTTAGGGGGCAGCAGAAAGCTACTAAAAAAGCTATAATAATAGCGACTTCCGGTTGCAGCTATGCGGAGCTAAGCCGCACGTTCGGCAGTTCCCGCCAGGAACGGACTTTTGGGCTCTTTTTAGGGCCCCCAGCGGTACTTGATCGACGGTTCCCGACGTGGGAAGGTGTCAGCAGCAGATCCCCAGTGTTCTATGGTCTGGACCAGGAGTGGGGCCAGCAAAATAGCAGTGGCAGCGCCTAGGAAAAAGCGGGGTAAGAAAAACAAGATGGCGGCCGGCGGAGGCCTCAAGGAATGGAGGCAGTGGGCGCAGGAGACTCTCTAGCGCTGTTTTCGGGAGCTGAAAGTGGAGCTGCGGACGGGGATAACCCGAGATGCAAGTTAATTCTGACAGGGGGGCCTGATATTGGGGGGGGGGGGGACTTTAATACAGTGCTGGATCCCCCATTGGATCGATCCATGTCCAGGACGGGCAGGAGGCCCGCGGCGGCTAAGGTGTTGACGGGGTTTATGGATTAGATGGGAGGGGGTGGATCCTTGGAGGTTCACGAGGCCGAGGGCCAGGGAGTTTTCATTTTCCTCCCACGCGCATAAAGCCTATTCCCGGATCGATTTTTTTTGTTCTGAGCAGGGGGCTGATTTCGAGGGTGGAGGATGCCGAGTATTCGGCCATAGTCATTTTGGATCATGCCCTGCACTGGGTGGACCTTGAGCTGGGGGAGGAGAGGGACCAGCGCCCGCTCTGGCGCCTGGAGGTGGGGCTGCTGGCAGATGAGGAGGTGGGCGGGCGGTTTCGGGGGTGTATCAAGGGGTACTTAGAGGCCAATGATAATGGGGAGGTCCGAGTGGGGACGGTTTGGGAGGCATTGAAAGCTGTGATTAGAGGGGAGTTGACTTCCATCCGAGCCCATAGGGAGAGGGGAGAGCAAAGAGAGAGGGAGAGGTTGGTGGGGGAGATGGTGAGGGTGAACAGGAGATACGTGGAGGCTCCGGAGAAGGGATTGCTGGGGGAGCAGCGTAATCTTCAGGCCAAGTTCGACTTGCTGACCACCAGAAAGGCGGAAGCTCAGTGGAGGAAGGCACAGGGAGCGGTGTACGAATATGGGGAGAAGGCGAGTAGGATGCTGGCGCATCAGCTCCGTAAGCGGGACGCGGCCAGGGAGATTGGTGGAGTGAAGGGTAGGGGAGGAAATGTGGTGCGAAGGGGGTGGACATTAATAGGGTCTTCAGGGACTTTTATGGGGAATTGTACCGGTCTGAACCCCCAGTGGAGGGGGGGGGGGAATGGGGTGCTTTTTGAACAGGCTGAGATTTCCGACAGTGGAGGAGGGGCAGGTGGAGGGGCTGGGGGCGCCGATTGAGCTGGAGGAGCTGGTTACTGGGATAGGCAGCATGCAGTCAGGGAAGGAGCCAGGGCCAGATGGGTTTCAGGTCGAATTTTATAAAATGTACGCAGACCTGCTGGGCCCCCTGTTGGTTAGGACCTTTAACGAGGCACGGGAGAGGGGGGGGGCTTTGCCCCCGACTATGTCACGGGCGCTGATTGTGCAGGCTAATAGAGGACTGTGTGCCGGGGGTCATTCATGAGGATCAGACTGGGTTTGTGAAGGGAAGGCAGCTGAACACCAATATACGTAGGCTTCTGAATGTTATAATGATGCCGGCGACAGAAGGGGAGGCGGAGATAGTGGTAGCATTAGACGCGGAGAAGGCCTTTGATAGGGTTGAGTGGGGGTACTTGTGGGAGGTGCTGGAAAGGTTTGGGTTTGGGGAGGGGTTTGTCAGTTGGGTGAGGCTGTTATATGAGGCCCCGATGACGAGCGTAGCCACGAATAGGAGGGGATCGGAGTACTTTCGGTTGCACCGGGGGACGAGGCAGGGGTGTCCCCTGTCCCCCTTGCTCTTTGCGTTGGCAATTGAGCCCCTGGCCATGGCGTTGAGGGAATCGAGGAATTGGAGGGGTCTGGTGCGGGGTGGGGAGGAGCACTGAGTGTCACTTTACGCAAATGACTTGTTGCTATATGTGGCGGACCCAGTGGGGGGAATGCCGGAGGTGATGAAGATTCTTAGGGAATTTGGGGGCTTCTCTGGGTATAAGCTCAACCTGGGTAAGAGCGAGTTGTTCGTTGTGCACCCGGGGGTTCAGGAGGAGGGGATTGGTAGGCTCTCACTGAAAAGGGCAGGGAGGAGCTTTAGGTACCTGGGAGTCCAGGTGGCTAGGAGCTGGGGGCCCGACACAAACTTAACCTCACAAGGCTGGTGGAGCAAATGGAGGAGGAGTTTAAAAGATGGGACATGTTGCCGCTGTCGCAGGCGGGCAGGGTACAGTCAGTCAAGATGACGGTGCTCCCGAGGTTTTTGTTCCTGTACAAGTGCCTCCCCCATCCTTATCCCGAAGGCCTTTATTAGGAGGGTCAACAGGAGTATTACGGGATTTGTATGGGCGCATGGGACTCCAAGGGTGAGGAGGGTGTTTTTGGAGCAGGGCAGGGATAGGGGGGGGGGGGGGGGGGGGCTGACGCTGCCCAACCTCTGTGGGCACTATTGGGCTGCCAACGCAGCGATGGTGCGTAAGTGGGTAATGGACTGGGAAGGGGCAGCATGGAAGAGGATGGAGATGGCGTCCTGTGTGGACACAGGCCTGGAGGCGCTGGTAACGGCGCCGTTGCCGCTCCCTCCAACGAGGTATACCACGAGCCCGGTGGTGGCGGCTACCCTCAAAATCTGGGGGCAATGGAGGTGGCATAGGGGGGCTCGACGGAGTCCCCGATACGGGGGAACCGCCGGTTTGTTCCAGGGAGCATTGAGGGACCTGTTTGTGGATGGGAGGTTTGCGAGCCTGGGTGAGTTAGAGGGGAAGTTTGGGCTCCCCCGGGGAACATGTTTAGGTACATGCAGGTTAGGGCGTTTGCCAGGCGGCAGGTGGAGGGGTTCCCTATGCTGCCCCCATGTGGGGTACGGATAGGGTGCTCTCGGGGGTATGGGTTGGAGAAGGGAGGGTTTCAGACGTGTACCACGTAATGCAGGAGGTGGATGAGGCCTCGGTGAGGAGCTGAAAGGTGAATGGGAAGAGGAGCTGGGTGAGGAGATTGAGGAGGGGACGTGGGCGGATGCCCTGGAAAGAGTGAATTTCTCCTCTTCTTGTGCGAGGCTTAGCCTCATACAGTTCAAGGTGCTACATAGGGCTCACATGACCGGGACGAGGATGAGCAGGTTCTTCGGGGATGAAGACAGGTGTGCTCGGTGCTCGGGGAGCCCAGCGAACCATGCCCATATGTTCTGGGCATGCCCAGCGCTGGGGGAAATTTAGAAGGGGGTAGCAAGGACTGTGTCGAGGGTGGTAGGATCCAGGGTCAAGCCAGGCTGGGGACGCGCAATTTTTGGGGTTGCAGTGGAGCCGGGAGTGCAGGAGTGTTCTGGCCTTTGCGTCCCTAGTAGCCCGGCGGAGGATTTTGCTTCAGTGGAAGGATGCGAGGCCCCCAAGCGTGGAGGCCTGGGTCAATGATATGGCAGGGTTCATCAAATTGGAGAGGGTAAAATTTGCCCTGAGGGGATCAATACAGGGGTTTTTTAGGCGGTGCCAGCCTTTCCTGGCAGAACGGTAGGAAAATAGGCCGGCAGCAGCAGCAGCCCGGGGGGGGAGGCTTCAATGAAGTTACCGTGAAAAGCCCCTAGTCACCACATTCCGGTGCCTGTTCAGGGAGGCCGGTATGGGGATTGAACCCGCGCTGCTGGCCTTGTTCTGCATTACAAGCCAGCTGTTTAGCCCACTGTGCTAAACCAGCCTCACCAGAAGAGCAAGATAGAGTAAACTTGCTCAGAATATAACAGATTGTACAAGTATCTACAAATATATAAAACAAAAAAAGAGTGGCTACGGTTAATATTGGTCCTTTAGAGGATGAGAAGGGAGATTTAATAATGGGGGATGAGGAAATGGCTGAGGAACTGAACAGGTTTTTTGGGTTGGTCTTCACAGTGGAAGACACAAATAACATGCCAGTGGCTGATGGAAATGAGGCTATGACAGGTGAGGACCTTGAGATGATTGTTATCAATAAGGAGGTAATGATGGGCAAGCTAAAGGTAGACAAGTCTCCTGGCCCTGATGGAATGCATCCCAGAGTGCTAAAAGAGATGGGTAGGGAAATTGCAAATGCACTAGTGATGATTTACCAAAATTCGCTAGACTCTGGGGTGGTCCCTGCGGATTGGAAATTAGCAAACGTGACACCATGGTTTAAAAAAGGTAGGCAGAAAGCGGGTAATTAAAGGCAATTATTTGGTCGTAAGATTAACTTCGGTCGTAGGGAAGATGCTGGAATCTATCATCAAGGAAAAAATACTGAGGCGTTTGGATGGAAATTGTCCCATTGTACAGGCGCAGCATAGGCTCATAATGGGCATGTAGTGCCTAATTAATTCAGTGGAATTTTTTGAGGACATTACCAGTGCGGTAGACAACGGGGAGCCAATGGATGTGGTATATCTGGATTTCCAGAAAGCTTTTGACAAGCTGCCACACAAAAGGTTGCTGCATAAAAGATGCATGGCATTAAGGGTAAAGTAGTAGCATGGATAGAGGATTGGTTAATTAATTGACAGCAGAGTGGGGATTAATGGGTGTTTCTCTGGTTGGCAATCAGTAGCTAGTGGTGTCCCTCAGGGATCAATGTTTGGCCCACAATTGTTTACAATTTACATAGATGATTTGGAGTTGTGGACCAAGGGCAATGTGTTCAAGTTTGCAGATGACACTAAGATAAGTGGTAAAGCAAAAACTGCAGAGGATACTGGAAGTCTTCAGGGGGATTTGGATAGTTTAAGTGAATGGGCTAGGAGGGATGGAGTTTAAAACTAGGGAGGTTATGCCGCAACTGCATAAAGTGTTAGTGAGGCCACAGCTGGAGTATTGTGTTGTTTGGTTTCCTTACCGGAGAAAGGGCGTACTGGCGCTGGATGGTGTGCAGAGGAGATTCACTAGGTTAATCCCAGAGTTGAGTGGGTTGGATTACAAGGAGAGGTTGAGTAGACTGGGACTGTATTTGTTGGAATTTAGAAGGATGTGGGGGGATCTTATAGAAACATATAAAATCATGAAGGGACTAGATAGGATAGATGCGGGCAGGTTGTTTCCACTGGCGGATGAAAGCAGAACTAGTGGGCACAGCCTCAAAATAAGGGGAAGTGGATTTAGGACTGAGTTTAGGAGGAACTTCTTCACCCAAAGGGTTGTGAATCTATGGAATTATTCACCCAGTGAAGCAATTGAGGCTTCTTCATTAAATGTTTTCAAGGTAAAGATAGATAGATTTTTGAAGAATAAAGGAATAAAGGTTTATGGTGTTCGGGCGGGAAAGTGAAGCCGGGTCCACAAAAGATCAGCCATGATCTCAATGAATGGCGGAGCAGGCTCGAAGGGCCAGATGGTATACTCCTGCTCCTATTTCTTTTGTGTGCCTCGTAGGTACATTCTCTGGGAGTATTGAGAGGGAAGGCCCACCCTCATGGCACATCAGAGTTCAGAAGTTAAAAGTGCAACAAGCCCCTCTGATCCTTGTGCTCCACAATAGCCTTACTTAGTTCATCAAGCCTTTGTCTTCCAAGTAGAGCATTTCGTGAAGTTGGGTCACCAGCTGCATAAACTAAATCCACAAAAGACAGTTCTGACCCAAAGTCAGGCAAGACTGTGGCTCAGTGGGCAATACTCTCACCTCTGGTCACAAAGCTCTGGGTTCCAGTGGTATTGATATTCCAGTGCTACACTGCGAGTCATTCCCTCTTTTGGACGAGACATTAAACCAAAACCCCACCTGCTTTGGCGGATGGATATAAAAGATCTCATGGCTCTCTGTCGAAGAGCAGCAGGGAAATTCTCCCTCGTGTCCTGGTCAATATTTTTCCCTCAACTAACATTGGGTTTCCAACTTTTTGACAGTGAATGCACTTCACAAAGTAATTAACTGGCTGTATCCCAGTGGTTGTGAATTATCAATGAAATTTGCTCCCTTTTTAAAAAACATTTGAGTTCCCAATTCATTTTCTTTCCAATTAAGGGGCAATTTATAGTGGCCAATTCACCTACCCTACACATCTTTTTGGGTTGTTGGGCGAGACCCGTGCAAACTCCCACAGACAGTGATCCAGGCCGGGATCAAACCTGGGACCTCGGCGCCGTGAGGCAGCAGCACTCTTTTAATTGGTAACAGGATCAGAATAATCAGGTTACCATTTCCAAATTTTTCATCTTTCGAAGGATCCTTAACACAAACGTCTTTACTAGTGTCATGCCACTCATGTGGAAGTGAAATGAAAACCGCCACAGTTTCTGAGGATCAGAGGCTGATTTCCCCTTTGAGGGGGGGGTTATTTAACCCGAAGGTCACCACACCTTAGCCAGGGGGCAAGGTTGAGAAGGCTGACCCTTCATGGATAACCTCAGCAGGTATGGGAATTGTACCACGCTGTTGGTGTCGCTCTGCATCACAAACCAGCCATCCAGCCAACTGAGCTAAACCGGCCCCCATAACTATAGTGGCAAAGGTTGTTTCAAAATATAAGTAACAGCAACATGATGAGATTGCTAATGGAGGGTATTCTGTGGCATTTTGCTTCATCGTCATTGTTGATGTTCCTGCAATGCTTCGCGCTGCTGGTTGGGGAATCTAAAACACTCTCAGAAGAGGGTGATCATTTAGGACTGAGATGAGGAGAAAACGCTCAAAGGAATGCAAATCTTCGGAATTTTCTACAAGGGTTGTGGATGCTCCATCGCTCAATACATTTAAGGCTATGGGGACAGGCAGATTTTTGGTCTCTCAGGGAATTAAGGGATATGAGAAACGGGTGGGAAAATAGAGCTGAAGCCCCAAGGTCAGCCATAACCATATTGAATGGAGGAGCAGGGTTGATGGTTGAGTGGTCTACTCCAGCTCCTATTTCGTATGTTGTAACTGTAACTCCTCAGATTGAGGCCAAACTATATACAGTAAACTTTGAACTGCATCCCCAATTGACTTGCTTGAACTCAAGAGGCTGATTTTGTGAAACAGTTGTGGTTTGCAGCCAGGACTGAAACATGCACAGATCCTGTCCCGCACATTGTGACTGACTCAAAATATTATTTTCCACAGCAAGCTTTTCATTCCATCCACCCTGATAACTCATCCCTAACCGAGCCCCTTTGTGTTCACTGCACTGATCCAGTGTACGTTTTGGCAATGGTTCTTTCAACTGACAGGCCTTCAGCAGCTTCAGGATACTTTTTTATTCAACAGAAATTTATATTCGTGCTTGGAACAGTTTTAAAAGAGTCACAGAACCATTTGTTGCGCATGTGGTGGCCATTTGGCACATTGAGTCCGTGCCGATTGTGAAGCAGTCCAGTTAGTTAGTGCCTCAAACAGAAAACAAAAAGCTCCTGAAATAGGAACCCGCTGTACAATTGGTGCATGATTCAACATTCATTGCACAATTAAATTAACCAAAGTTTATTGTGTCTTGTATTCAACTGCCAAAATGAAGTTGTTTGTAAACAGCTGTAAGCTCACACATGTGTATAAACGTGCACGCAGCAAGGTCTGGAGGGCCTAGGTCATGCATTGAGCTGTGGGAGCAGCTCTGGAACCTGCTGCTGAACTCAGCACAGACTGATGGCCCAAGGAGGGGAAAACCAGCCAACCTGCCATTTTCCCCAGGAGCACAGTCTTAACCAGGCTTTCCGGTGGCACAGCCACACAACTCAAGCCCGAGATCCAAAAGAAAGGGTCAGGATTGTGAAATGTAAATTCCACATTCAGCTTTAGCAAAGAGTCGTCCAGATTTGAAAGGTTAGCTCTCTTCTCTCTCTCCACAGATACTGTCAGACCTGCTGAAATTGCCCAACTGTTCCTGTTCCACATTCAGGTTGGGAGCTCACAGGTGCTGGCATGCACTTTCCTAACCAACACTTATTACTGACCCGAGGTGCTTGACGTTAGATATCCCACTTTCAAGAAATATATAAATTAATATTAAGTCACCAGGAATTTTTTTTTTAAATCCCTCCACCCCCAAAATCTTAAATGCTCACAAATTTGAATTGCTGCAGTGAAAAATCAACAAGCTGTGATTCTAAAGGGCAGAAAGATGCTAACCGTACACTGCACAACAGTGACTGCGCCGACACTCCCTTCCCACGCACACATGTCTGGTTTTGCTCACTGCTAACGTCACTATGGGCAGACAATATGCAAAGAGAAGCTTCATGCAGTCCAATGAAGGCTGTTAGGTGGGAGGGGGGGGGGGGGGGGGGGGGGGGGGATAGGAGAGAGTGGAACGAGTGGAGAGAGAGAGAGAGAGAGAGAGAGAAGGGCATCCCCTGATAACCCATGAGCAGTAGTGATTTAATGGAGCCAAGATGCTGGGAAGGATCCAGAAACAACATGATGCGTTACAGGGTGACACAGAGGGAAGCAGCATGATAAGATCAAACCTACTCTGCATATTTTAGGATCAGCAGTGTGGAAATGGACTTAACATATCACCTCTGCTGACCCTGATCTGGGAGTGCTTCACACTGCCTATACAAGGAGGGAAAAAACACTGCGATTCACAGAAAAAGCACCTGATCAGACACTATTCAGCCTGCAAGTGATCTCCAAATCCATCAATATTTAAAAACGCAAACACAGAATACAGAGAAGCGAAACACTGCAAATGCTGAAAATCAAACAAAGGCAGAAAATGCTGAGTAGCCTTGCTCAGTATTTCCAGCATTTTGTGTTTTTAATGTAGAATGTTGGCTGGTTTCCAGTTCCTTACCAGTCTGTAGGCATGAGACATTTGATCAAGCTCGTGAGCGCCAACTGTGATTTCTGGAAGGAATCTGGGGAACGATGTCATGTCAGCTACACGCTGCTTGTCCTCAACCCTAAATAAGGAAAAAAGTTAATTTGAGTTGGTATTGTTCCGTTGACCGATCGAAACATTAGTAAAGGCATTTTCCCAAAATACACTGAACCTGGGTCACGTTCACAGCTTAGTGCTATAGTCGGAGTCGTACTGAGGAACTACTACTGGACTAGAAACCATCATAGGAGTTTCCACATCTTGCCAAATTATAACATCCATTAATTTCCCCAGAAGCAACATTGCTATGCATTAGCGAGTAATGGTACACACAATAATCTGGTACAGCAATGGGGTAACTTTGCACTCAGCTTATTCAGTGTAACAATAGCACCCTCTACTGCTTTTCCCTGGTGCAGCCAACAATTCACTGACAATAGCAGAGGTCAAACCTTTACAATTCATCATGGGCAATGACTTTTCTGGCAGCTGGTGTCTTCTCAATCAAAATGTATAGTTAAAAGGTTTCAATTGCCTTTACACATCCTGCACAGTTGTCTGTCAGACTTGTGCGTTTGTCCTTCTTTCAAGTGAAACTGTTCCACTGGACCCTGCCTCAACACAGAGGTGATCGAAGATTGATAGCCCTAATGTAATAAGAGATCACAAACTGGGTGGGATGATTGAAAGGGGCATTTTTCACTCTCGGTGAAATTCAAGTTCAGAGCTAGATTCGAGGTTGTCCTGACTTGTTCCGTTCTCTGCGGCACACAAATATTTCATAAAAAGACAGAAATGAATAAAAGACCGATAATTTGACATGGTTTAGCTGCAAATTTTATGATACAACAAATTCAGAATTAGCCTGCACAATCAAATTCCCTTCTGTTCTTTTTAAAAGAACTCCTATATTAACCCACTTACTTCAATATACATTGTGAAAATGAGGCTAACCTTGAGTAAACAGCAGAAGTCAGGAACTCCCAGGTCCCGATAGACCTGAGTTTTTGTGCATGCGTGATCTGCACTTGCATAGTGCCGCACTTTTAAGTTCTTTGGGACTAGCCCAGAAGAAAAACTCACAAAAAACCAGGAGCAGAGCGCCACTGAAAACAAGTGAGATGGGCAGGGACAGGAAGAGGTCCCTAAAGAAGAGTTCCAGACAAGGGACAGGGACAGGACAAGATCCCAGTTCAGTTCAGTTGAAAAGCGGGAAAAGGACTGCGGACTTCAAGTGAAGAGGGCTCAGGAGGAGTCCTGAACATCCAAGGTGATAGAAGAAGGTTGGTGATCCCATGCTATGGGACTTTGAGCAGCATTGTACTGCTCAGTGCAGATGAAGAAGTGAAGTTGTGTTTGTGTGTTGGTGATCCAGTGCAGATTCAGGAACCCAGGTTAACAGCCCACCTCACGGAGACTAGATTAAAACCCTGCTCGGTGGGCAATGGTTGAGACTGTCCAAGTTGGGTCAACTTTTGGAGAGAATTCAAAGGTGAGATTTTCAAAGGTGAAGACAGGAATCCCTTGTGAGGGAGACAAAGTTTCAGTGAGATTGGTTAACTGAATGTTTACTGACGTCTGCAAGCGTTGTTAAGAAATCCATGGACTCGGTTTTGGTCGCATTTGCCATTTAGTGTGCAGACCACAGTTTGTCAGTTTGTTAACAGGTATCACATATTTACCTGAATGTTAAGAATATAACATAGATATTGTAAATTGTTCTATCTTCCCGATCTTCGATATTGTAAATTGCTTTATCTTTCTGATCGTGTACACTGAACTTTATTTTTGTTTATTCCTAACACGTGGAATCTTGGGACTTATTCACTGAGCAAGTGTCTTAAAATCTTAAACTTTGCCTACTTTAAACAAAACATTCGGGCTTAATCAGATCCTACCAAAAGATTGGGGATCTGGTCTAACATCATAACATGCATCATTAAAATAGAGAGAAATATCAGCACATGAAGATTTTGTACCAACATCACCAACATCAATATCTAACCTTATGGCTGGATAGTTTCACAATAGACCCATTAGCTTTTGAAATTCTGCATTACTAATAAATCTTGGCTGATTTGAATTTCCTTAACACATTTCAACCACTTCTCCAGACACCAGTGGCTCCTGAAGTTAGCTATTTCAATGCAACCCGATAATCGGACTGTCAATGCCCACGGCTTTCTGGGCAATGCCTAAAAGACTTAATGACATTTGTTTAAAGTTAGGCAAAAGAGTGACTGATCATGTAAACCCCTCTCAAATGAGTGGTACTATTGTATTTTAATACAAGTGCCCTGCTGTTTATCAGTCTCTAAAGTCTTTGATGCTTCTGCCCATTAAAGCAACATCAAGTCTTTGAAAGCAGAAAAATCACAGAACGGCAACATTTCTTCCAGAGCAGAGAACGACTCAAACAAAGGACATACTGGTGCCATTTCCAATGAGTTGACATCAAATTATTACTAACCCAGCACAAGGCAAAAATTTCTGATCAAGAGAAAACACACTGCCAAGCATGCAACCCATTTTGTAATTTAATTAAATAGGCCAGAATTTGCTGGCAAAATAACGGAGAGGTCACACACAGTTATTAACATACAAAACATTTTTAACTGTTAACATCACAAAAGCAAGGGATCATTAATAACACCAAGAGTTTCAAAAACTCGCTGGATCTGTATTATAATTATGAATTAGAGCAGAGAAGGCTGAGGGGAGACCTGATTGACATGTACAAAATTATGAGAGACATAGGTAGGGTAGACAGGAAGGAAAGCGGGGGTAGCGGGGTCAATAACTAGGGGGCATCGATTTAAGATAAAGGGCAGGAGATTGAGAGGGGATTTGAGAAAAAACATTTTGCTCAACATTAAGAAGCATTTAGATGAGCACTTGAAACATAATAGCATACAAGGTTAGGGACCAAGTGCTGGAAAACGGGATTACAATAGATTGATGGCCGGCTCAGACAGGATGGGTCGAACGGCTTCTTTCTGTGCTGTAAAACTTTGACTCTAATTAAACATGCTGCACAAAGTTAGGGCTGGTACTTAACATATGGACTCTTTCAATGAGTTTAGTGTTCCCAGGAAGGAAACATTAAACTGCGGAGTGTCATTGCTGCAATTCGCTCTTGGGAGGTTTAATATTTAATTATCTTTTCACTTTTCCTTTATCTCTCTCTCTCTGTGGCGGAAACAAATGGGTTAACTTAATTTGAATCTAATTCACTCTATTTCCTTTTCATTGTTCATATGGTACTCATTCTCCAAGATAGATTGCTGGTCCCGCTGTTCTCCCCAATGCCATTATCAGCTCACATTTCCAATAATTTGAGGCACTAAAAAGTTTGAACTGAAGGCTGAGACATTAACAAACATTCCAGCTTATAGTGCACTGATAAGAGTACAAACAGCAAATGCAGAACAGAGGCTATTCAGTCCAACAGGCCAATGTTTATACGCCACCCTGCAGGATATTCTACATGATAACTCCCCTTCAAGTAAAGAAAGGTCCCACAGCACAATTGTTAAGAGCAAGGGAGTTTGCCCCGGTGTCTTGACCAATATTTCTCCCTCAAGCTCCATGACTAAACAAAAAACTCATTATCACATTGCTGAGTGGGATTTTGCTGGGCACACATCCGCTGCTGCATTTAGGAACAGTCACTGCTCCTAAAATTCTGGTCCAGCGAGACCATCAACCACAAAACCTACAGACGAGATGTTGCACAGTCACAAGATTGGTTATTTCAATATTACAGGCTGCTTTTACTTTGCCTATCCTGCCACTGGTGAGGAGTGATGTTAACCCTGACCGATTAAATGACCATGATGGCCTTTTTATTAACGGAATTCCCATTTCGTGCTAAATTAAGGTAAGTGCAAGTTAATTTCAAACTGGGCTGTAAGCAAGCCAGCCATTGCTGTAACTTGCAATGCATAACACCATGCTAACTGCCGCACACAAAAATATTCAGGGAAGACCAGAGATCAGAAATCGAGATTTGTCTTGTAAAACTCCAAGTAAACTGAGAATCATAAAACAGTGAACCTTTGAACTCGGATTGCCAACAAATCATTGAGAATAGACCATAACACCATCCATTAGGCCACTCGGTCCATCGAGTGCTCCGCCATTTAATCATGGCTGATATTTTTCTCATCCCCATTCTCCTGCCTTCTCCCCATAACCCGACCCCCTTATTAATCAAGAACCTATCTATCTCTGTCTTCAAGATACTCAGTGATTTGGCCTCCACTGCCTTTTGCAGCAAAGAATGCCACAGATTCACCACCCTCTGCTTGTAAGCGTTTTGCCATTTACACATGGTTATATTTAAAGAGGTCAAACAGGTTACAGGTAGCAACAGGAAAGCAGTATTGATTGTCCCTTTATTTTAGGAAATGGCCCAAGACATTCGTATTAGCATATCATTGTGTACACCTTGGCTGAAGTCAGCTTTATTCAAGTGGAGTCCTGCATTTATGTATTTCTTAATCTTCCTGTCTGGCTCCCTTTGTCCTGGATCTGTTCCCATCTGTCCCACTGGCACCCCGCTGGGCTCCAGGTATCAGTTATGTCTGCTTTATTCTCTGTGTCTCCATCTTGTGTGTCAGGCAGCCATCTTCTGTGCCAAGTGCCCTTCTGAACCATTTCTCACTTCACTAGCTGGCATGCATTCATATTTCATCTTCTCCCCTCTTATTGCATTTTTAGTTGTCCTCTGCTCGCTTTCAAAGGCTTCCCAATCCTTTGGTTTCCCACTAATCCTCGCCAGTTTGTATGCTTTTTCTTTTGCTTTTATGTTGTCCTCTATTTCCCTCGTCAGCCATGGATGTTTTGTCCTCCACTTAGCATATTTCCTCCTCCTTGGGATGAATTTCTGTTGTGCCTCCCAAATAATCCCCCCAAAAACCCCTGCCATTGTTGTTCCACTGTCTTCCCTGCTAGGCTCCTTTTCCAATCAACTCTGGCCAGCTCCTCCCTCATGTCTTTGTCGTTACCCTTATTTAATTGTAAAACCGTTACATCCGATTCCAGCTTCTCTCTCAAAATACAGGGTAAATTCTATCATATTGTGGTCACTACTCCCTAAGGGTTCCTTCACCTTATGTTTCCTAATCAAGTCTGCCTCATTACACATCACTAACTCCAGAATTGCCTGTTCCCCAGTAGCTCTGTCACAAGCTGATCCAATAAAACATCTTAGCAATTCCACAAATTCCTTTTCTTGGGATCCACCACCAACCTGATTTTCCCAGCCCACCTGCATATTGAAGAGCCCTATGATTGCCTTTTTCACACGCCTTTTCTAGCTCCTGATTTATTTTCTGCCCCACGTCCTGATCACTGCTAAGGAGCCTGTACATAACTCCCATCAGAGTCTTTTTACCATTGTGATTCCCCAACTCTGCCCACAGAGATTCTATGCCTTCTGATCCTATATTGTTCCTTACTATCGATTTAACTTCACTCCTGACTAACAATGCAACCCCACCCCCTTTGCCCATAAGCCTGTCCTTTCGATAAGACACATTTCCTTGTATATTTCGATCCCAGCCCTGATCGCCTTGCAGTCACGTCTCTGTGATGCCCACAACATCGTACTGGTCAATTTCTATGTGCACATCAAGCTCATTTACCTTGTTCCATATACTGCGCGCAATCCATATACTGCGCGCAATTAGGTACAACACCTTCAGTCCTGGATTGACCACCTCCCTTCTCACACTTATCACCTTTTTTGCTCTGCCTGAGGGTGATGTTGTTCTCTTATTTTTGTTCTCTATTTCTCCATCAGTTCTTACCCCTTCTAAGCAAACGCTCTGGTTCCCACCCCCCTGCCATACTATCCTCCCGACTGACTGCCTGCCCTTTCTAGCGGTCACCCATCTATCTGCCTGGGAATGGGGAAAGAATCAGAGTTTTTTTGTTGTTGAAGCTTTTTATATTGCGTTCACTGGGACAATTTACAAGAATACCAAATGCAACAGCAACCTATAGTGCACGAGTATAGCTTGGCAGTTATCTGTCAGTCACCATCAACTACTGCATCTCCATGGCAACTCCTCTACCAACCATAGTCCACTTGCCAACTGATCAGCACACTCTTCTCATAAAGTGTAAATTCCCTTAATATTTGACATGCTTGCAAATTGTCTCAGTGTGTGTGTTAGAGGACGAAAAGCTTCAGAAAAAAGGACCCTTCTACTCAACGACGATTACTTTGTTTTCTAGTAAACATCAGGAATATTCAGCCTATTCTTTCTTCAGACTGAAATCACAGCTCTTAGCCTGATTCTCACCAAGAGTGGCCATTGAACATTTTCAGGGCAATTGCACACAAACTCTCAATACTATAGCTTTACACAAGTAAAATGTAACAGATGCTGAAAATCTGAAATGAAAAACAGAGAATGCTGGAAAAACCCAGCAGGTCTGGCAATGTGTGTGGAGAAACAGCTCGTCTCGAGCTGTGCCTTCAGTCTGTTCCATTTTAAAGAAAGAATAGGTTGAATATTTCTAAAGTTTACTGAAAATAGGACATTTTTTTCCCCCACTTTTACCGATGATTTGAAGAAAAAAAGATCCTTTCCCCATTCCCGATGATTTGCTGGCAGAGAGTTCAAAGGTTCTTTGTTTTATGGTTCTCAGTTTCCTGGAGGTTCACAAGACTCGTACAGATTTCTGATCACTGCTCTGCTCTGAATATTTTTGAGCGTGGAAAGTAACATTGCGTTGTCCATTGCAAGCTGTGACCATGGCAACCTCACTTACAGTCCATCACCAATTATAATGTATCCGGTTTGCGATCTGTCATCACAACTCCTGATCTTCTGATGCTCACATCACATCAACGAATAAAAAGAACATTGTTGCAGAGAAGTGAACCTTGGTGCCAAGAGCCTCATGCACGCAGCGGAGTTGGGGATGAGGGGGAGAACTGGCACTGTGGTAAAACTTCATATGGGAGGCTACATGCACTTCTGCCTGTTTGCACTTTCACCTGCTCACAATCTGCCAGCCAGTCCTCCAGTGACAGCAAGGTGCAGAATGAATAATATCTCAATTATTCGACCTTGTCAACATTATGCGGCAATTTAACAAAGCAGGGATACAGTCCCTTCAATGTTTGGCCACGGGTAGCATTTCCAATTTTATCAGCTTTGCTGGTATTATAAGCTAGATTTGATCTTTAGAGGGCCCCATTACACAGCAGTTGACCTTATCGCTTGAAAATGTTACTCCTTAATATCTGCTTTCAGTACATTCTCAACATGGAATTCTGAAAAAAAAACAGACGTGGTTTATGTTGGAACAACAGAATCCTGCAAAAGCCAACAAAGAATACCAGACTGACATTTATGTTGTGCTGGATTTACTAGTTTCTAAAGGGCACTTTGCTGATTTTCTTTTATTTCGACATTTTTTGGAGTGCCTTGGACCATTCCCAAACCCAAAGAAGCAAAGCAGCCTGCTGCTGATCCTTTGACAATGGCAGCCTGCTCTCAGACAGTCTGAGAGAGGAACAATACTCCCTCTAAGCACACAGCAAAAATAAATTTCCTTCATGCAGAACAGAGGGGGACATACAAATATATGAAAAGGAGGACAGGGAAAGGCAGGCTGATTTAACGGGTTTGCCTCAGCCACAATGCACCAAGCATCATAACAGTGAACACAGAAAAGGCCACCAAGGTGACTCACTGAGGCCATGTCTTTTTCCTCAGGTGGTTAGAAAAGATCCTGAGACTCTATTTTGAAGAAGAGCGGGTGGGAGGGTTCCCTGTCATTTGACATTCATCCCTCAATCAATAGCACAAAAAAAAACCTGGTCATAATTACATTGCTGTTTTAACGGTGCAAAAAATGGCTTCTGAGTTGCCTACATTATAACAGTGACTGTCCGCCACTAGTATCAGGTATTCGGATGAAAGGTCATCAACCTTGAACATTAACTCACTTTCTACACAAAAATGCTGCCTTTTTTGTTCTTTATAATATATTAACCCCAAACCCATAAACCTTTACGCTGTGCAGAAAAATAATCACGTGACACCTAACCAAATGACTTTGCAAATCCAAACAAACTACATCCACCAGTTTCCTTTCATTGACCCTGCTAGTTACACCTCAAAAATTTCTTATGATAACATCCTCCAGCAGACAGCCTACGTAGCGGGATAAGAGCCATGCTCGCATTAGCCTGATCTTCACCGCACCGGAAAACAAGACCACGTGTGGGACTGTCAATTCCAACTGGACGGCAGTGACAAGCATACCAGCACCCCTCGTACACTGAACACAAGCTTTACAGCACTCCCACAACAGAATGTCAAGAGCTTGTTGCAAAAGCATACAGTGCATCTAGCAGGCCGGTTTCCATAACACATGACTGGAACCTGCGCATCTATGTCAAAGCACAAAAATCAGTGACTATGCAGAGAAAAGACAAAGTTAATATCTCAGGTGTATACTCTTGGCCAGGATTTCAACAAACAGGAACCTGTCTTTCTCTTTACAGATGCTGACAGGCTTGCTGTACATTTGCTGCATTTTTACTGAATTTTCTTTCAGCCACTTGATTTTATCTACATCTTTGTACTGGTCTTGAGGTTACCGTCACAGTTTAGACAACTTATTCTGAAAGTATTACCCAACAATTAAGTGCGACCCATATACTCACAGCAGCCTGAGTAAATGGAAGGAAACATCACTTTGTTCCAGCCATGGTCCTTTGTCCCATTTGAAGAGCCCAAAGTCCTCAGCAACCTGTAATTACAGTAGTTTGGTCAGAGACTGCATATCAAAGTTTATTTTTCTGCTGGGAAGAGATGGGGAGGTTTGATTAGGCTACTTTTACTGGCATGAACACATACACTAAATGGCCTGCTCCAAGGTAGCAGCTATATGCCAACAACAACTTGCACCTTCAAGGTGGCAAAATGTCGAAAAGATGCTCCACAGGAGTGGTTTCAAGGATAGGTTTTAAAGGGAGTCTTAAAAAGAGGAGAACGCTGGTAGATTTTTTTTTATAAAGAGGCAATTTAGTGTGGCCAATCCACCTAGCCTGCACATCTTTTGGTTGTGGGAGCGAAACCCACACAAACACGGGGAGAATGTGCAAACTCCACACGTACAGTGACCCAGAGCCGGGATCGAACCTGGGACCTCGGCGCCGAGAGGCTGCAATGTCAACCACTGCGCCACCGTGATGCCCGAACGGTGGATAGGTTTAGAGACGGAATTCCTGAGACAAGGAATCAAGGATCTGACAGTACAGCCACCAATGGTGGAGCAATTAGCAAAATTCATGTGTGCTGACCACTCATTAAACCACACAAAAAAAAATTCTTGACTATACATTACATAGCAGCTTGTGGGATCTTACTATGTTTAAATGTCTCCCACACAACGGTGGCTTCAACTCTCAAGCCATTGGCATAAAGCACTTTTGAGGTGTCTAGAGGATGTAATAGGTGCTACATAAAGGCAGGCCTTTTCCTTTCTTCTGTACAGTGTCTAGGATACCACTGGAGGAAGGACAAATGGTCAAAGTGTGTCACAGCTGAACTCAAGACCCAGTCTGAGTCAGTGCTTCAAATCAGATTAAATTTCTCACCTGCACATCGCTCAATAAGGAACAAGGATAACACTGAAAGATCTGAGCAAACCCAACTAGCCATCTTTAAAAAAGTTACTCGTTTAGCTCGTATTATGGCTCAGATCTGTGGATCACCATTATAATGAGACTTCTGTACTTTATGAATCCAATATCACCAAGCGATTGAAGTAAAGTAAGTAACTTAGTAAGTTATTTACTTACTTATAGGGGTCTGGAGAACTGTGTACAGTTTTGGTCTCCTCATTTAAGGAAAGACATACCTGCCTTAGACAGGATGAACAATAAATTAACTCTTGGGGTAAGAGGGCTGCCTACAAGAGATTGAGTACCAGAGTCCCGACAGTGCAGAAGGAAGCTATTTGACCCATCGAGTCTGCATTGACCCTCTGAAAGAGCACCCCATCTAGCCCTATCGCCGTAACCCTACATAACCTGCACATGATCGGACACTAAGGGACAATTTAGCATGGCCAATCCACCTAACCTGCACATCTTTGGCCTGTGGGAGGAAACCGGGGACCCAGAAGAAACCCACGCAGACACGGAAAGAATGTGCAAACGCTACACGGTCACCGAAGGTCAGAATTCAATCCGTCTCCCAGGCTCTGTCAGGCAGCAGTGCTCACCACCATGCTGCCAAGGGAGTAGAACAGGCCTTCCTACCATTTAGAAGGACAAGAGGTGATTTCATTGACACATCAAATTCTTCTGGGATTTGAAATTGTATGAGCTGGATGAAGTGTCTACAGCATGGGCCCACAGTCTCAGAATAAGGGGTCAGCCATTTTGGAGTGAGATAAGCAGAAACAACTTCATTCAGGGAGTAGCAAACCTGTGAAATTCTCTACCCCAGCGAGCTATGGATGTTCAGTCACTGAATACATTCAAGACCGAAGACAATCCTTTATTTGGATACGAAGAATATTAAGGGATAGTACAAGAAGATGTAGTTGATGTAGAATATCATCCATGATCTTACTGAATAGGAAGACAGGCTGGAGAGATGGTCTATTCTTGCTTTTATTTCGTATGGTTCTTACGTAGCCAGCTAATATATTACAGGGAGCAACAACAGTTAACCTGCAGATTCCATTTAACAGCCAAAGTATAAAGCATGCTGCTTGAACATTACAAGCTTCTCTTCAACAGGTTATCACCACTGATTAGCATTGCAGAGACTAACAGACTAACCATACAGTCCGAGCAAAAAGGGAGAGAGAGAGATGCCCTTCAACACTAGAGCAGTTTAAGTTTGCAAAAACAAAGTTTAATATCAGTGTATTAATCATAAATTAAAATATTTTCAGAAGACTGAACAGGCTCACCTGCCTTAATGTTAAAATCTAGCTTCTTCTACATTCAAATTGGAAAGGAAGTTTCTATTTTATAACTCAGTGCGCGCAAATATTGAACTGCTATGGTGGTCTACGAATCTTTAAGTGGCCGAGTTGATGGGAGGAGAAAGGAAAATGTTCACTAACAGCTTGCAGATGACATCCGAGCTGGCTGCTAAGTACAGACACTGAAGTAAAGCATTAGAGATCACGCAATTCATGGCTTGGCTCTGCTTAAAAGTGGATCTGTCAGCACTCTAGATTCCGAATGGAAACTATGACTCCGACATTGTACTTAACACGCAAGCTTGGACTTTTGATAGGGGATTCGCACACGGGGATAACTACATGATGAATAATTCCATCCAATCCAACACCTATAATTAAATGATGGAATAGCTATCACTACACCATCAAAACCTTTAGACAGCTGGATCACTAAGACAGTTAACACTATATCAAACCATTGTGACCACATGCTTTTAATAATTGAGTTGGCAAATTTCAGACCAATTACTTCCAAAACCAACAGAATTATTGGGGGGTGGGGGGGGGGGGGGACGACGTGAAAAGAGTGTGGGGTGATGGTTATATACATCAATGATGAATCCAGCATATCACTGAGAAATCTGCACAGGTGGTGTCCCTAAAACCTGGATTCAAATCCTGCACAGATTTCTCCCTTCACGGTAAAGGTTGGACACAAAATATGTTTGGCCGTTCATGGCCTAGTTCTGAGACCTGCCACCCAAAATTGACCAAAATGGAGGGAAAAGTTGGCAGCTTCATTTCACAGGATCATAGAATGGTTGCAACACAGAGGGAGACCTTTAAGTCCATTGTGTCTGTGCCAGTTCTGTAAGAGCTACCGCCCTTTACCCACCCCCTGCCCTTTACCCACAGCCTTGCAAATTCTTTCTCCTCAAACAATTATGCAATTCCCTTATGCAAGCCTGAAATGAATCTGCATCCACTGCATTCTCAGGCAGAACAAAGGAGACAGTGGCGTAGTGGTATTGACACTGGACTAGGAATCCAGGTTCTGGGAACCCAGCTTCAAACCCCAAAATTTGAATTCGATAAAAATCTGCAATTCAAAGTAATTATGACCATGAAACCATCTGGTTCACTAATGTCCTTTAGGGAAGGGAATCTGCTGCTGTTTTAAAAAATGTATTTCCTTATAAACATGTATCAAAGCAGGTTACAGTCAATAAACACCCTGGGAAACATACTTCCCAATAATCAACTATACAGTCTGTACAGATTTTTCCCCTTTTTCACCCCCCCCCCCCCCCCCCCCTCCTCCTCCTCTGCGACAAACAGCTCCTCAAACACGGTCACAAACATACTCCAACTTTTCTCAAACTCCCCTCGTTGAGCCCCTTAACTCATACTTTACCTTCTCCAACCGTAGGAAGTCGTGCTGGTCACCCAACCATGCCGCTATCGCCGATGCCGACCGCCACCCCAGCACAATTTGCCACGACATCAGCCTTCCTCCTCTCCATGAGCTCCGGCTTCTCTGAAACCCCAAATATCGCCACCAAAGGGTCCGGGTCCACCTCCTCCTCCACTACATTGGCTAAGACCGTGAACACTCCCGCCCAGAATCTTCCGAATTTTTCACGACTCCAAAACATGGGCGCACGATTCGCTGGCCCCACCCACACCTCACACACTCATCTGCTACCCACTGAAAGAACCCACTCATTCTCGCCCGAGTCATATGCACCCTGTGCACCACCTTAAACTGTATCAGGCCCATCCTTGCACAAGAGGAGGTCCTATTTACCCTTCGCAGTGCCTCACTCCATACTCCTCAATTGATCTCCCCTCCAAACTCCGCTTCCCATTTCTCCTTGATCCCCTGCTCCCGAGCCACTGTATATATCCCAATTCTGGCAACCTAGGGAAACCCCTCCAGATCTTTCGCGCAAAGTCCCTAACCTGCAGATACCTGAACTCACTACCCTTCGGCAGCTCTACCCTCTCCCTTAGCTCCTCCAGACTAGCTCCTCCATCCTAACCCACTCTACCATTCTTCCCACCACCGCCGCACCTTGTCCACATTTGCCACCCAATAATAATGAAGCAAGTTTGGCAAAGCCAAATCTCCCTGCTGCCTCTGTCTTTGTAGCAGGGTCCTCCCCACCCTCGGCACCTTCCGTCCATACAAAGTCAAAGATGATCGTGTCCTTTCCAAAAAAAGGCCTTTGAAATAAAGATCGGGGGACTTCCGGTTGCGGCTATGACCAGCTAAGTCGCACGTTTGGCTGCTCCTGCTACAAAGGTGTTTTCGGGCCGATTGGAGGGCCCCAACGGCGCTGTAAGGACAAATCCCGGTGGGGGAAGGCTCCCTGAAGAGAACCAGACCAACTTTATGGTCGGTACCCGGAGTGGGGTGGTAAAGAAAGCAACAGCAGCTCCCAAAAAAAAGCGGGGGAAGAAGACCAAAATGGCGGCCGGTGGCGCACCCGAGGAATGGAGGAAATGGGCGGAGGAGCAGCAGGCCGCTCTCCTGCGCTTCTTTACGGAGCTGAAAATGGAGCTCTTGGAGTCAATGAATGCGACGACCACCAGGCTGATGGGAGCCCAGGCGACCCAAGAGGCGTCGATTCGGGAGCTGCAACAGGAGATGACTGTGAGGGAGGAGGAGGCCACGGTCCTCGTGGGAAAGGTAGAGGTGCACGAGGCACTCCACCTGAAATGGCAGAGCCGTTTTGAGGAGCTGGATACCCGAATGAGGCGGAAGAACCTGAGGATCTTGGGCCTGGCAGAAGGCCTGGAGGGGTCAGACCTCCCGGGATATGTAGCAGAAATGCTGAGCTCCCTGATGGGGGCAGGGGACGTCCCTTCGCCCCTGGAGCTGGAAGAGGCCTACAGGGTCATGGCTAGGAGGCCAAGAGCAAATGAGCCCCCGAGGGAGGTGCTGGTGCGGTTCCAGCGACTCAGCGATCGTGAGAGAGTGCTGGAGTGGGCCAAGAGGGAAAGGAGCAGCAAGTGGGAGAATTCGACGGTGAGGGTCTACCAGGACTGGAGTGCGGAGGTGGCAAAGCGGCGGGCCCGGTACAACCGGACGAAGGCGGTGCTACATGCAAAACGGATCAGGTTCGGAATGCTGCAGCCAGCGCGCTTGTGGGTCACCTACAGGAACCAACACCACTATTTTGAGTCCCCAGAGGAGGCGTGGGCCTTTGTACAGGAAGAGAAACTGGACTCGAATTAGACCCAGGGGATACTTGGCGGCCGTAGCCGCTCGGGTACTTTCAGCTGAATTCTTTGTTTGGATTTTGAACTCTTGCTGTGGTTTTTCTTCTGATGTTTTTTTTCCCCCTTTGCCAACTTCCCTTAGTTATTGTTATTGTGGTTATTCATGGTTATTTATGGTTATTTATGCTGTTTGGTAGAGGGCGACTGTTAAGTACATTGTTATTTGTTATTTATCTGTTATTTATAATGTTAAGTTGGGGAGGTGGGACGGGGGGGAGAGCAGATCGGGGATATGGGCTCCTAGGGGGGGTTCTTTTACAGGCATGGACGGGGACGGGGGTGGAACTGAAGATGGCGGGGTGGGGTGTGGCAGGGTGAAAGCGCGGGCTTTCCTCTGTTTTCCCGCGCATGGGGCAGAGGAGGGGGGAGGGGAGGAGTGCGGGGCGTGGCTAGCAATGGCGACCTTTCCCGCGCTGGAGCGGGGCCAGGGAGGAGTGGCAAGGGGGGGGGAGGCCCCCCCCCCCGAGCCGGGGGGAGTCGGAGTGTGGCAGGAGCAGCCGGGTCAGCGTGAACCAGCTGACTTACGGGAGTACGATGGAGGGTACATCGCGGCTAGGAGGGGTCCTAGCCTGGGGGGGGTGGAGGGGGGTTAGGGAGGGACACCGGGTTGCTGCTGAAAAGACCAGAAACGGGAAGTGGAGGACTGGAGAGGTGGGGGGAGGGGGACATCGTCATGGGGAGCGGGTCAGAAGGGGAGGGTCGACCCGGGGCGAGCAGGGAACAGGACATGGCTAATCGGCAGGGGAGGGGGGCGGGTCGTCCCGCGACCCGGCTGATCACTTGGAACGTGAGGGGGTTGAATGGGCCGGTCAAGAGATCAAGGGTATTCTCACACCTGAAGGGACTGAAGGCTGATGTAGCAATGTTACAGGAGACCCATTTGAAGGTAGTGGACCAGGTTCGCCTGAGAAGGGGGTGGGTGGGACAGGTGTTCCACTCTGGATTGGACGCAAAGAACCGGGGGGTGGCGATTCTGGTGGGAAAGAGGGTGTCGTTCGTGGCGGAGGAGGTGGTGGCGGATAAGGAGGGTAGGTATGTGATGGTGAAGGGTAAGCTGCAGGGGGAGAAAGTGGTGATGGTCAACGTATATGCCCCGAACTGGGATGACGCGGGTTTTATGAGGCGCCTATTGGGCCTCATTCCGGGACTGGAGGCAGGGGGCTTGATCATGGGGGGGGACTTTAACACAGTGCTGGACCCCGGGCTAGACAGATCGAGCTCAAGGACCAATAGGAGGCCGGCAGCGGCAGAAGTGCTGAGGGGGTACATGGAGCAGATGGGAGGAGTAGACCCATGGAGGTTTGGTAGGCCGAGGGCGAGGGAGTATTCCTTTTTCTCCCACGTCCATAGAGTGTACTCCAGAATCGATTTCTTCGTGTTGAGCAGGGGGCTGATCCCGAGGGTGCGGGAAGCTGAGTACTCGGCCATTGCGATCTCTGATCATGCACCGCATTGGGTGGATGTGGAAATGGGGGAGGCGCGGGACCAGCGCCCGCTGTGGCGGCTGGATGTGGGGCTGTTAGCGGACGACGAGGTGTGTAAAAGGGTCCGGAAGAGCATTGAGAGCTATCTGGACTTGAATGACACGGGTGAGGTGCAGGTGGGGATGGTCTGGGAGGCCCTGAAGGCAGTGATCAGGGGAGAGCTGATCTCCATAAGGGCGCACAGGGAAAGAAAGGAGAGGCAAGAGAGGGAGAGGCTGGTGGGGGAGCTATTGGAAGTGGATAGGAGATATGCGGAGGCACCAGAGGAGGGGCTGCTGGGAGAACGGCGCAGCCTGCAGGTCAAGTTCGACCTGCTGACCACCAGGAAGGCAGAGACGCAGTGGAGAAGGGCACAGGGCGCGGTCTATGAGTATGGGGAAAAGGCGAGCAGGATGCTGGCACACCAGCTTCGCAAACGAGATGCGGCTAGGGAGATTGGGGGAGTGAAGGAGAGGGGCGGGAAGGTAGTGCAGAAGGGGCAAGAAGTGAACGGGGTCTTCAGGGATTTTTACAAGGAGTTGTATCGGTCTGAGCCGCCGACGAGGAGAGGGGGAATGGAGGACTTCCTAAACAAATTGAGGTTCCCAAGGGTCCAGGAGGGGCTGGTAGAAGGGCTGGGGGCGCCAATAGGGCTAGAGGAGCTAGTCAAGGGAATAGGTCAGATGCAAGCGGGGAAGGCGCCGGGGCCAGATGGGTTCCCGGTGGAATTCTATAAGAAAAATGTGGACTTGGTGGGACCGGTACTGGTACGAGCCTTTAATGAGGCGCGAGAGGGGGGGGTTCTGCCCCCGACAATGTCGCAGGCTCTGATCTCCCTGATATTGAAGCGGGATAAAGACCCCGTGCAGTGCGGGTCCTACAGGCCTATCTCGCTTCTGAACGTGGATGCCAAGTTGCTGGCAAAGATCCTGGCAGCTAGAATAGAGGATTGTGTGCCAGGGGTAATCCATGAGGACCAGACGGGGTTCGTGAAGGGGCGGCAGCTCAACACGAACGTGCGGAGATTGCTGAATGTAATTATGATGCCGGCAGTGGAGGGGGGGGCGGAGATAGTGGTAGCGCTGGACGCGGAGAAGGCATTCGATAGGGTGGAGTGGGAGTACCTGTGGGAGACGTTGGAACGGTTTGGGTTTGGGGAAGGGTTTATTAAGTGGGTGAAGTTGCTCTACTCGGCCCCGACGGCGAGTGTAGTGACAAACGGGAGGAGGTCGGAGTATTTCGGGCTCCACCGAGGGACCAGGCAGGGATGTCCCCTATCCCCCCTACTTTTCGCACTGGCGATTGAACCGTTGGCGATGGCACTGAGGGGTTCAGGGGGGTGGAGAGGACTGACTAGGGGAGGGGAGGAACATCGAGTATCGCTGTATGCGGATGATCTACTGCTGTACGTGGCAGACCCAGAAGGGGGAATGCCGGAGATAATGGAACTATTAGCAGAGTTTGGGGACTTTTCGGGGTACAAACTAAATTTGGGCAAAAGCGAGGTTTTTGTGATACACCCGGGGGACCAGGGAGAGGGTATTGGGAGACTCCCCTTCAAGCGAGCAGGAAAGAGCTTTAGGTACTTAGGGGTGCAGGTGGCAAGGAACTGGGGGACCCTCCACAAGTTGAATTTTTCCAGGCTGGTGGAACAGATGGAGGAGGAATTTAAGAGGTGGGACATGGTACCGTTGTCGCTGGCGGGGAGGGTGCAGTCAATCAAAATGACGGTCCTCCCAAGGTTCTTGTTTTTATTTCAGTGCTTGCCCATCTTCCTCCCTAGGGCCTTCTTCAAAAAGGTGACGAGTAGCATCATGAGCTACGTGTGGGCGCATGGCACCCCAAGGGTGAGGAGGGTCTTTTTGGAGCGGAGTAGGGACAGTGGAGGGCTGGCACTGCCCAATCTCTCGGGGTACTACTGGGCGGCAAATGTGTCAATGGTGCGCAAGTGGATGATGGAAGGGGAGGGGGCAGCTTGGAAACGAATGGAGAGGGCGTCCTGTGGTAACACAAGCCTGGGGGCCCTAGTAACGGCACCATGGCCGCTCCCCCCCACGAGGTACACCACGAGCCCGGTGGTGGCGGCCACCCTCAAGATATGGGGGCAGTGGAGGCGACATAGGGGGGAAATGGGAGGTCTGTTGGCGGCGCCAATAAGAGGGAACCATAGATTCATCCCGGGGAACATCGACGGGGGATTTCAGAGCTGGTACAGGGTGGGCATACGGCAGCTGAAGGACCTGTTTATAGAGGGGAGGTTTGCGAGCCTGGGAGGGCTGGAGGAGAAGTTCGAGCTCCCCCCGGGAAACATGTTCAGATATTTACAAGTGAAGGCATTTGCTAGGCGGCAGGTGGAGGGGTTTCCCCTGCTCCCCAGTAAGGGGGCGAGTGATAGGGTGCTCTCGGGGGTCTGGGTCGGAGGGGGGAAGATATCAGACATCTACAAGATAATGCAGGAGGCGGAAGCAGCATCAGGGGAGGAGCTGAAAGCCAAGTGGGAAGGGGAGCTGGGAGAGCAGATAGAAGACGGGACGTGGGCGGATGCACTGGAGAAGGTCAACTCTTCCTCCTCGTGTGCGAGACTGAGCCTCATTCAATTTAAGGTGCTGCATAGAGCTCACATGACGGGGACAAGGATGAGCCGGTTCTTTGGGGGTGAGGACAGGTGTGTCAGATGTCTGGGAAGCCCAGCGAACCATGTGCATATGTTCTGGGCATGTCCGGTGCTGGAAGGGTTCTGGAAGGGGGTGGCAAGGACGGTGTCGAAGGTGGTGGGGTCCAGGGTCAAACCAGGATGGGGGCTTGCGATCTTTGGGGTCGGGGTAGAACCGGGGGTACAGGAGGCTAGGGAGGCCGGAATACTGGCCTTTGCGTCCCTAGTGGCTCGACGAAGGATATTAATTCAATGGAAGGACGCGAGGCCTCCAAGCGTTGAAACTTGGATTAACGATATGGCTAGCTATATTCAGCTAGAAAGGATCAAATTTGCCCTGAGAGGGTCGGTACAGGGATTCGCCAGGCGGTGGCAACCTTTCCTTGACTTTTTAGATCAGAGATAGACGTTCGGGGTCGTGGCAGCAGCAACCCGGGGGGGGGGGGGGGGGGGGGGGGGGGGGGGGGGGGGGGAGGGGGGGAGGAGGGAGGGGGGGGGGGAGGGAGGGGGGGAGGGGAGGGGGGGGCAGCAAGGGTCGTGGGGGGACATACACGACTGTAACGCGGGCAAGTCTGCTCGCTGCTCATGTCTGAAACTGTAGGCTGCCTTGTTTGTTAAGGTTGCCCGGGGGGGGGGGGGGGGGGGGGGGGGGGGGGGGGGGGGAAGAAGACTGGTGCGCGCGAGAGGGCGGGCGAGGGAGGGACATTTGCCTAGAGGGATTGTGTTGTAAATAATTTAAAAATTAGTAGGGGTAAATGTTTGTATGGAAAAACTCTTTCAATAAAAATTATTTAAAAAAAAGAAATAAAGATCGGGAGATCTTGAAAGATAAACAAGAACCTGAGCAGAATATTAATTTTCACCACTTGGACCTTCCCTGCCGACATTAAGTGCTCGGTATCCCACCTCTTAAGATCCTCCCTGGCCTCCTCCACCAGCTTCGTCAAGTTCCACTTATGGATCCCCTTCCATTCCCTCCCTACCCAAATCTCCAAATACCTAAACCTATCCCTCGCTACTGTAAATGGCATCCCCCCTACATTAGCCCGCTGTGCCAGCTCATTCACCGGAAATACCTCACTTTTCCCTGCATTCAGCTTGTACCCCAAGAACCCTCCAAACCTCCCCAGCAGGCCCATAATCCTTCCCATACTCTCCAACGGATCCGAAACATACAGCAAGAGGTGATTGGCATAGAGTGATACCTGTGCTCCCTCTGTCCCCTCATAACCCCTTGCCACTCCTCCGACCCCCTGAGAACCATCGCCAATGGCTCTATGGCCAGCGCAAATAGCAGCGGTGACATTGGGCACCCCTGCCTAGTACTCCTGTGTAAGTCAAAGCTTTGTGAGCTCATATCATTCGTCCTCACCCTTGCTGCCACATACAGCAACCACACCCATGCCACAAATGTAGACCTTCCCAAAACCCTTGAACAAGTACCGCCACTCCACCCGATCAAATGCCTTCTCCGCGTCCATGGACACCACCACCATCGGTACCAGAGCCCCCAGTGGATTCTTCACCACATTCAACAGCCATCTTATATTACTCACGAGCTGCCTGCCCTTCACAAAGCCTGTTTGATCTTCTGCAACCACCCCCAGGATACAGTCCTCCATTCTCCCCGCCAACAACTCAGCCAAGACTTTCACATGAGTGTTCAGTAGTGATATGGGTTTATAGAACCCACATTCCACCGGATCCTTCAATTTTGTTGGGATTAGTGTGATTACTTCCTGCGTCATCGTCTCCGGCAACTCCCCCCCTCTCCAGTGCTTTATTAAACGCCCCCAACAGATGTGGTGCGCATTCCTTACAAAATTCCGCCGGTACCCATCCGGCCCAGGGGCCTTTCCCGACTTCATACCCCTAATGCCATCCAGCACCTCCCTCAGCCCCAGGGGCTCCTCCAACTCCTGCCTCTTTGTTTCCTCCACACAGGGAAATTCCAGCTCGTCCAGAAACCACCCCGTATCCCCTTGCTCTCCCCTCCGGGTCCGCCTCCTAAAGTCCCTGGTAATACTCCCTCAATATCTCATTTATCTCCCCTGGCTCCAACATCACATCCCAGCCCCTGTCCGTATCTTCAATATTTCCCTGGACACAGCCTGCTTCCGCAGCTGGTGGAAGAGCATGCGGCTCGCCTTCTCCCCATACTCATTGCATCCCTCTTGCCCTACGCCGTTGCCCTCCCACCCTCCCCGTTGTCAGCCTGTCAAACTGCCACTGCAACTTTTTCCTCCTCGACAATCCCTCCTCACCAATCCCTCCTCGAATATTCCCTGTCCACCTCCACTATCTCGCTCACTAGACGGTCATGTTCCACACTCCTTTCCTCATCCGCACGAGCCGTAAACAAAATAAGTTCTCCCCAGACCACTGCCTTCAGTGCTCCGCAAAAAATGGCCGCCGACTCCTCCCCATTGATTCAACTCTGTATACTCCTTAATCGCAGGCCACACCTTATTACCTCCATCCACCAACAATCCCGAGTCAAACCTCCACCCCGGCCTCTGCTCTCGTCACAATCTAAACCAAATCTCCAGCTAGTGGGGCGCATGGTACGCGATAACTATCCCCACATACTCTGCCCCCTCCACCCCAACCAAAATCTCCCAACTCGCTACAAAGTAGTCAATCCTCGAATACAACTTATGGACATGTGAAAAGAAGGAATACCTTCTTCCCCCTGGGTTCTGAAAACGACAATGGATCCACTATACCCATCCTCTCCATAAACCTCCCAGGCTCCCTTGCCATTCGTACCCTACCCATCAACCTGAGGCTCGACCTATCCATCCTCGACTGTAGGACAGTTAAAATCTCCTCTCATGATCAACTGGTGCGTGGCCAAATCCGGGATCGCTGCCAGCAACCCTCTCATAAAACCCATATCATCCCAATTTGGGGCATACACACTTACCAACACCACCGGTGCCCCTTCCAATACCCCACTCACAATCACATATCTCCCACCCGGATGACTCACCACCTTCGCACTCACATATCCCATTTTTTTGCTCATTAAAATTGCCACTCTTCTCAATTTCAAATCAAACCCCGGGTGAAAAACCTGCCCGACCCACCCCTTCCTTAACCTAACCTGGTCCTTCACAGGGAGGTGCATTGCCTGCCGAAAGACCACCCTTTCAGGCTCCTGAGTTGCGCCAACACCCGTGTCCTTTTAACCGGCACATTCAGTCCCCGGACGTTCCACGTTACCAGCTTACCGGAGTCTTACGTCTCCAGTCCCCTCTACTGTCCATCATCCTCCCTACTTAACTCCCGCCCCCTTGCTTCCAACCTATACCGAGCCCATCCCAGATGACCACTTTCTCTGCCCCTCATCATGTCATCTGCTGCTTTTACGTAGTCTGGCCTACATATGACTACAAATTCACAGTAATGTGGTTGACTCTTCAATGTTCCCTCAAGGGCAATTAGGGATGGGGAATAAAAATATTTTTTCAAAATTCCAGATCCTAATGACATGCTGCATACTAACGTTTTTCCCCAGATCTACATTGCTTCTTTGACCATTCACCTTAAAAATTGGTGTATGTCTGGTGTACTACCCTTCAGCCAATGGGAACAGTTTCTCCCCATTTACTCTGTCCAGCTCCCTCTTGATTTGGAACACCTCTATCAAATCTACTCCCAAATGTATTTTCTCAAAAAAAAACACAGCCCCAACTTCTCCAATCTATCCTTGTAACTTTAGTCACTCAGGAACCATTCTCATGAATCTTTTCTGCACACTCTCTAATATCGCCACGTCCTTCCAAAAGTCTGGTGCCCAAAACTGGACACAATACTCCAGCTAAGGCTGAACCAGGGTTTTATACATATTCAATATAACCTGCTCACTTTATGTATGCCTCTATTTATAAAACCCAGAATCTCATACACCTTGTTAACCAGTCAGGGTTTAAGCTTGACTGATGAGCGAAATAGCAGCATTCTGATATAATACAGGGCCACTCTGAGACCGGGACAAAAGCATGTTGTTGAGGGGCTTTTAGTCTGCATCTGGCCTATGCCAGTGACAACCAAAAAGATGACAGCACTGGCGTCATTTAAATAGAACAATATGTGTGGACAAAAAACCCAGTAAAATATGAGAGGAAATTTTAATTAAGAGGGGTGCAATTTATCACTGGGAGCTTTTCCCCACCCTTCCAATTTGGAGATACAAACCTTTAGACAACTGTAGTTTCACAATCCATTTAAGGTTGCTTGAGCAATGTTACTTAATCCTGAAAAAGTGGGGAATTATCTGCATGGTACTGTGGTAATAAATTTAACACTCTTATTTTCTGATGTAGGTTCGAACAAGATCAAATTCACTTCAAAATTAAATAAATTTAATTTATTTACGGTAGCATGGTGGTTAGCATCAATGCTTCACAGCGCCAGGGTCCCAGGTTCGATTCCCGGCTGGGTCACTGTCTGTGTGGAGTCTGCACGTCCTCCCTGTGTGTGCGTGGGTTTCCTCCGGGTGCTCCGGTTTCCTCCCACAGTCCAAAGATGTGCGGGTTAGGTGGATTGGCCATGCTAAATTGCCCGTAGTGTAAGGTTAATGGGGGGATTGTTGGGTTACGGGTATACAGGTTACGTGGGTTTAAGTAGGGTGATCATTGCTCGGCACAACATCGAGGGCCGAAGGGCCTGTTCTGTGCTGTACTGTTCTATGTTCTATGTTCTAAACAGTTCAGAAGCAGGCCCATTCAGTTTATTTATTATGGCAAGGAATGGGTTTCAACACTGTACGGCATACCACTGAGCCACTTTCCGAGGCAAATGCAAAATCCAGAACAAACAAGGTGAGAGGCTTTGCTTCATGCTGTTTGTTTTACTTCAACTGAAATAGCCAAGACAAAATGTAGGACATTGAGCCTTAGATACTGGGATCAAAAATACATGGGGTCAATCTGGACGAGTTGATGCTCACTTTACACTAACAAATTCAAACCAAAAGCCTGGCTTTCCTGATTTGATCATCTGAAATACGTCATTACAAAAACCACAAACATGTTTTCAATGAAAACTTTAGAAGCATTACTAGTTTTTTGAAGCCTCATAGGGGAGAACACGTGTTCCAAGAGTGGTTCGCACAGTTACTGAAAAGAAGAGTCCTAGAACATAGAACATACAGTGCAGAAGGAGGCCATTCGGCCCATCGTGTCTGCACCGACCGACCCACTTAAGCCCTCACTTCCACCCTATCCCCGCAACCCAATACCCCTCTGAACCATTTTGGACACTAAGGGCAATTTGTCATGGCCAATCTACCTAACCTGCACGTCTTTGGACGGTGGGAGGAAACCAGAGCACCCGGAGGAAACCCACGCAGAAACGAGGAGAATGTGCAGACTCCACACAGACTGTGCGGACTCCACACAGACAGTGACCCAGTGGGGAATCGAACTGGGACCCTGCTGCTGTGAAGCCCACAGTGCTAACCACTTGTGCTACCGTGCTGCCCACAGTCCTCTTGGAAAAGCTGACTGTGTTTTTATTCAAACTTAAATCTGAAATGGCCTGTATAGAAAAACATAGAAAAATACAGCACAGAACAGGCCCTTCGGCCCACGATGTTGTGCCAAACCTTTGTCCTAGGTTAATCATAGATTACCATAGAATTTACAGTGCAGAAGGCGGCCATTCAAGTCTGCACCGGCTCTTGGAAAGAGCACCCTACCCGAGGTCAACACCCTCACCCTACCCCCATAACCCAGTAACCCCACCCAACACTAAGGGCAATTTTGGACACTAAGGGCAATTTTGGACACTAAGGGCAATTTAGCATGGCCAATCCACCTAATCTGCACATCTTTGGACTGTGGGAAGAAACCGGAGCACCCGGAGGAAACCCACGCAGACACGGGGAGGACGTGCAGACTCAGCACAGACAGTGACCCAAGCCGGAATCGAAACTGGGACTCTGGAGCTGTGAAGCAATTGTGCTACCTACAGTGCTACCGTGCTGCCCCAAGAACAAATTAATCTACACTCCATTATTCTACCGTAATCCATGTGCCTATCCAATATTACAGAGGATTACTAAGGAATGTTTCGATGCTGTGGTAGGTGTGGTAACGATTCCCTTCTCTCCATCACTGATGCCTCCTGATTTTGGCTGTCTATGCTCTAAACTCTATTTCCCAACAAAATGGAAGTCGTTGTTGTTGACATACACTGGTGACACTTTATGGACAACCTGTGGCTAGATAGATCAAATCAGGAAGAAGCTACTTTCCAAATCAGAGTTTGGGATTTTTCCCCCCCCCCAACGTCTCCACACTCAATTTTCAATCAATAAATCAAGTCTCTGCAACCAAAGCCTGTTGCCAATAATGGATGTGTGTGTCCAGGTTCAGCGACCAGTGCAGAACCACGATAAACAGAATTGAAAACAATTTCAGTTCAAACAAATTGGGCAGATTTGCTGATAGATGGAATAATGCACAGAAGCAAAAGGACATAAACGAATAACACTACAAATATCAACGTTGCACATCGTAGCAACTGTCATGTCCAAATAATCAACGAGTCCAAAATCTTTCCATTTTCCTTAAAGACAGTGTCACAGTGCTTTGGGTGGTATGTTACGCGAGAACAATTGCTCAATTAAGGGAGATGGTGGCGGGGTGCAATGACATTGGACTAGTAGCCCAGAGGCTCTGGGAACATTGGTTTGTATCCAATCATTGCAGCTATGGAATTTCAATTCAATTAATAAATTAAGAATATTTTTTAAAAGCCAGTTTCAGTAATGATAACCAAGAAACTATCATAAGAACATAAAAACAAGAAGCAGGAGTAGGCAGCGCGCTAGCACAGTGGTTAGCACTGTTGCATCTCAGCTCCAGGGTCAATTCCCAGCTTGGGTGGCTGTCGAGCCGTGTCTGCATGGGTTTCTTCTTACAGTCCAAAGATGTGCAGGTTAGGGAGATTGGCCATGCTAAATTGCCCTTAGTGTCCAAAACCGAGGTTAGGTGGGGTTACTGGGGATAGGGTAGAGGTGTGGGATGATCTTTCCAACGGCCAGTGCAGGCTCAATGGGCCAAATCATAAAATTTACAGTGCAGAAGAGGCCATTCGGCTCATCGGGTGTGTACTGGCCCTTGGAAAGAGCACCCCATTTAAGCCCCACATCTCCACCATATCCCCGTAATCCAGTAACCCCACCTAACCTTTTTTTGGGACACGAAGGGCAATTTATCATGGCCAAACCACCAAGCCCATATATCTTTGGACTGTGGGAGGAAACCGGAGCACCCGGAGGAAACCCACGCGGCTACGGGGAGAACGTGCAGACCCGCACAGACAGTGACCAAAGCCGGGAATCGAAGCCGGGCCCGGACGGGGTCCCTGGTTGCACTCAGAGCCTGCGCGGACCAGCTGGCAGATGTGTTCATGGACATCTTTAACCTGTCTCTACTCCACTCCACGATCCCCACCTGCTTCAAGAAGACCACCATCATACTGGTGCCAAAGAAGAACCAGGCAACGTGCCACAATGACTACCCTCCGGTGGCCCTGATTTCAGTCGTTATGAAGTGCTTTGAGAGGTTGGTCATGAAGCCCATCACCTCCATACTCCCAGAATGCTTTGATCCACTGCAATTCGCATACCGTTGCAACCGGTCCACAGCAGACGCCATTTCACTGGCCCTACACTCATCCCCAGAGCATCTCGACAACAAAGACTCCTACATCAGTCTCCTATTTATTGATTACAGCTCCGCCTTCAACGCCATAATCCCAGCCAAGCTCATATCAAAGCTCCAAGACCTAGGGCTTGCCTCCTCACTCTGCAACTGGATCCTCGACTTCCTGACCCAAGGCTACAATCAGTAAGAATAAATAACATCTCCTCCACAATAGACCTCAATACCGGGGCCCTGCAAGGCTGCGTACTTAGCCCCCAACTCTACTTCCTGTACACACATGACTGCGCGGCAAAATTTGGTTCCAATTCCATCTACAGGTTTGCTAACAATAGGACCATAGTAAGCCGGATCTCGAATAACGACGGGTCAGAATACAGGAGGGAGATAGAGAACCTAGTGGAATTGTGCAGCGACAACAATCTCTCCAGAATGCCAGCAAAACTAAAGAGCTGGTCATTGACTTCAGGAAGCAAAGTACTGTACACACTCCTGTCAGCATCAACGGGGCCGAGGTGGAGATGGTTAGCAGTTACAACTTCCTAGGGGTGCACATTACCAAAAATCTGCCCAGGTCCACCCACGTCGACGCTACCACCAAGAAAGCACAACAGCGCCTATACTTCCTCAGGAAACTAAGGAAATTCGGCATGTCCACATTAACCCGTACCAACTTTTACAGATGCACCATAGAAAGCATCCTATCTGGCTGCATCACAGCCTGGTATGGCAACTGCTCAGCCCAGGACCGCAAGAAACTTCAGAGAGTTGTGAACACTGTCCAGTCTATCATACGAACCTGCCTCCCATCCATTGACTCCATCTACACCTCCCACTGCCTGGGGAAAGCGGGCAGCATAATCAAAGACCCCTCCCATCGGCTTACTCACTCTTCCAACTTCTTCCATCGGGCAGGAGATACATAAATCTGAGAACACGCACAAACAGACTCAAAAACAGCTTCTTCCTCGCTGTTATCAGACTTCTAAACAACCCTCTTATGGACTGACCTCATTAACACTACACCCGTGTATGCTTCATCCGATGCCGGTGCTTATGTAGTTACATTGTGTACCTTGTGTTGCCCTATTATGTATTTTCTTTACTTTTCATGTACTGAATGATCTGTTGAGCTGCTCACAGAAAAATAATTTTCACTGTACCTCGGTACACGTGACAATAAACAAATCCAATCCAACCTCGGACGCGGGTGCCGTGAAGCAACCATGCTAACCACTGTGCTACCGTGCTGCCCCACTGGCCTCCTCCTGCACTGTAAATTGCAGAATGGCCTCTTGCTGCACTGTAAATTCTATGATTTTATGATCTGGCCCCTCGAGCCTTCTCCACCATTCAATAAGATCATGGCTGAACTTTTTAAAAAAATAAATAAATAAAAATAAATTGCTTATTGTCACAAGTAGGCTTGAAATGAAGTTACTGTGAAAAGCCCCTAGTCGCCACATTCCGGCGCCTGTTCGGGGAGGCTGTTACGGGAATCGAACCGTGCTGCTGGCCTGCTTGGTCTGCTTTCAAAGCCAGCGATTTAGCTGTGTGCTAAACAGCCCCTTAAAAAAATATAATGATAATCGCTTATTGTCACGAGTAGGCTTCAAATGAAGTTACTGTGAAAAGCCCCCAGTCGCTACATTCCGGCGCCTGTTCGGGGAGGCTGTTACGGGAATCGAACCGTGCTGCTGGCCTGCTTGGTCTGCTTTCAAAGCCAGCGATTTAGCCCTGCGCTAAACAGCCCCTTTTATGATGTGGAGATGCCAGCATTGGACTGGGGTGAGCACAGTAAGAAGTCTTACAACACCAGGTTAAAGTCCAACATGTTTGTTTCAAACACTAGCTTTCGGAGCAAAATCCATCTATTTTTGCCTTAAAAATATTAAACGAGGTAGCCTCAACTGCTTCACCTGGCAGGGAATTCGACAGAATCACAACCCTTTTGGTGAAGAAGTTTCTCCTCAACTCAGTCCTAAATCTGATTAAATATGAGAATATTAATTTCAGCTATGGTTGAATTCATCACAGGTACAAAACAGAATCAAAAATATGATACTGATGCAAACAAAAACATTTTTGGTCTCCCACGTGGTGGTGATCCAGTCTCGGACAGTTGCAGTTTTAGATTATTACAAGATGCCTGAATATTGATTAACTGGAAATGGTTAAAGAGCACGGCGGTGCAGTGGTTAGCACTGGGACTATGGCGCGGAGGACCCGGGCTCGAATCCCGGCACTGGGTCACTGTCCGTGTGGAGTTTACGCATTCTCCCCGTGTCTGCGTGGTTTTCACCCCCACAACCCAAAGCTGTGTAGAGTAGGTGGATTGGCCACATTAAATTGCCCCTTAATTGGAAAAAAATAAATGGGTACTCTTAATTTTTTTTTTGAAAAAAAGGATGGCAGGTGACAGAAACAGAAATTTGTTAATTTTATCTGATCTTTGTGGTTAAAAGGCGAGGTGTAAATGGAGGACCTTCACCAAGATAATAACGAAACACAAGGTGGTAGACTTTGAGTGAAAATCATGGGAATATTCCAGAAGAAGTGAGCTGGTGGTCATTAAACCCATTTCAGTGAAGCAGTCACATTCTCCTCAGGTGTTCTGATTTCAATTTCAGGAGGCGGTCGGGAAGGTTCCAGGAGTCACAAAGAGAGGGGAAAAGGGATCTTACGAAGCAGTCTTGTCCATTGTGGTAAAGGAGGAAGGACAACACATTTCTGCCTGGGACTTAAGTCACAAATATGAATGCTGCTGCAAATGTAACCTCTTCCTGTCTATCATCGCATAGAAACATATTCTGCAAGAGAGAGCAACGGGATGGGTGAACACGTCACTGAAGAAAACTCTGAGCAGCTGGACAATACGGACAAAACAGTTTGCAGGAACATTTAACAATTCTTTTAACTCTTCATACCTTCTCTGCATCAGGAACTTGGATTGTGTCGTACTGCAACACTTCAGATGTCTCACTACAAGAAAAAAAACAGAAGAGATTATGGTGCAGACTAGCCAGTGTCATGGAGATGGAAATTTTGGAAATAAGATGAAACTCTGCAAGAAAGAGATGAGCAGCTTCTCTGGAGAATAACACTAAAAAAAATTCATTAGGTGCTTCATAGAAATGTTATCAAACAAAAATTAACAACAGACCAAGTATTAAGGAATTATTAGATGCAACTATGAGCTCGGTTGAAGAACTAAGTTTTAAGGAAGGTTTTAGAGATAGCATGTGCGAGTGTGCGTGAAGAGAGAGCGCGCGAGAGAAAAAGGGAGCGAGGGAGCGGGCGAGAGATTATTGCACCTCGCCCACCACAAGAAAGACAAGGGCAAGACGCAGACAATGGAGAAATCCATTGATCTCCGGCGGGATTCTCCGGTAACCGGGCGGAGGCGACCTCGTGCCCAGAGAGAGAGCGAGTGTGAGAGAGAGCGCGAGAGAGCACGCAAAGGAATGGATCAGGGGTTTCAGAAAGAAGTCCACAGCTTAAGCACCTATATGGTTGAAGGCACATTGCCAACGGCGAAGTAAAGGGGAGTAAAGGGTGAGAGATGGACAAGAATTCACAAGAGTATTAAAAACATGGAATTTCTGAAGAATTGTAGAACTGGAAGAGATAAAAGTCAGAGAGGACCAAGACAGAAGGGATATGGTCAGCAGGTTGAGAATTTTACATTGGAGGTGCTGGTAGAACAGGAGACAAGGTGAGACAGAGAGAATTAGGATGACAAGAGCACTTCTGTTGCAGATTGGGTGTTAACAGAGGAGCTCAGGTTAATGGAGGTTCAGGTGAGCATTGGTGAACACCGAGTTTCCTTTGCTACCTCCACGTTAGCTTCCCTCCACTCAAAGTACTGTTCTATTTCCTTTCCAAAAATATCATCTTCTCCTCAAATAACCCATAAACAGACTTGTCCAAAATTCTGTATTCATCCTGTAAACATTCATTTCAGTTGCTTGTCATTCGCAATTTCATTGATTTATAATGGGACCCCCATATCCCAACATTATGTTAAACTCCTGACCATTGCCCATAAATCCTCTCCAAATCTTCTACCCAATATAACGCTGCAATGTTATGAAACTCAAGTCTCTTAACCCTCTCAATGCACCATTCCGCTAATCCCAGCCATTTACTCATCCCTGCGCTCCACCACTAGAGGCAAGTCCTTCAACTGTCCAAGTCTTACTCTCCGGAACTTTCTCCCTAACTTTTTCCTCCTCTCTACACCTTTAGAATGTTTTCGATAACTGACCAAACCCGTGTTTACATCCCTTTTCTGGTTCAGTGCCTGCTATGACCGACCCACATTGGCTCCTCGTCAAGCAATGCCTCAAATTTAAAATTTTCCTTCTTGCTGTCACATCCCTCCATAACCTCACCCCCTTCCCAGTCTCTATAATCCCCTCTAGCCCCATACCCTCAGAGAACCATGTGTTACAACTCGCTGCTCATTTACAGAGTAAAGGAAGAATCTGGAGCCAGTCTTTCCTTAACATATGGACAGCACGGTAGCATAGTGGTTCGCACAATTGCTTCTCAGCTCCAGGGCCCAGGTTCGATTCCTGGTTTAGGTCACTGTCTGTGTGGAGTCTGCTGGTTCTCCCTGTGTCTGCGTGGGTTTTCTCCGGGTGCTCCGGTTTCCTCCCATAGTCCAAAGATGGGCAGATTAGGTGGATTGGCCATGATAAATTGCCCTTAGTGTCCAAACAAAAGTTGGGTGGGGTTACTGGGTTACGGAGATACAGTAGAGCAGTGGGCTTAGCTGGGATGCTCTTTCCAAGGGCCGGTGCAGACTCGATGGGCCAAGTGGCCTCCTTCTGCATTGTAAATACTATGATTCTATGAACATAGGTTTATTCACAGAACCCAGGCACCGACTCCCTCCTCTTCCCCCACACAGATCAAAACCAGTTCTTATATATACACTTTTTAATGCCCCAACTTTTCCCAAATTAGCAACAGCTGCTCTCACTTGCAATTAGAGTTTGCACTTCATCGTAACGGGATTGCAACATTAACACTCTGCATTTATCCAATTCTGGTCCCTTGAGAATCCCCATTGTTAATTGTCCACCAGTGGTGGCCGTGCCTTCAGATGTCTGGGACTCTGGAGTTCCACTTAAATTTTGTCACATCTTTTCTCCCTTAAGACCCTCCTTAAAAACCTACCTCTTTGATCAAGCTCTTGATCATCTGCCCTAACATTTCCTATGTGGCTTGATGTCTAACTCTGTTTCGCAACTCTCTGGTAAAGTGCCTTAAGAAATTATATCACGTTAAAGATCTGATATAAATACAAGCTGTCATTTGTGAAGCACCTTGGACCATTCTTTTTACATGAAAAGTGCTGTGTAATTGCAAATTGTTAAAGTTCAGTGAAACGCTCCCTGATGGCAAATACCCATAACGTACCAAGCGTTCTTATTTCACTGAATATAACGGGGCTAAGTGCACCGTAAGAGTACGATATAGTGTAAACTTTATGCAACAGATGAGATTAATTATGAGCTGACAACACACTAAAAAAAAACGAGCATTGGGAAAAATGGTTCAATGCAAATCCCAATTCATAACAAAACTCCTTTGGCAAAATGTACAGACAAACATGGCTTAAACAGAAACTTACGAGCATAGCCATCCAATATGTTACGAATTACGTAACAAAGGTCAGTGATTTTATTTAAAACAGTCCTTCTCCTGCGTTTCTGTGCACACTCTCACAATGTATAATGCCTACATAAAATATTACTGTTGCCATTTTTGAAAACCTCATCATTTTTTCCAGAACAAAAGCATCAATATCTGGTGTTTTTGGCTTTGGTACAGGAGCAAATTTATATGAAGTATCCTGCCCAACGTTTTACAAATGTCACAAAAACAAACATAACTGATGCTATCTTAATGGCTTTCTGTATCTGGAAAGGCCAGCTTTCACCCTCGGTTAAGCAAAAGCTATCCAATTTTAGAAGCACCGTATATTAAAACTGACAAACCAGGAACATATTTGAAAAGGGTCAGATTGGTAATTTAACACAGCTAACCAGGGGCTGAATGAGCAGGTTCTTCTCGGAGATGGAGGACAACGGTGAACAGTGCCACGGAGGCCCAGCCAACCACACCCACATGTTTTGGGAATGCCCCAGACTTGTAGAATTCTGGACAACTTTCTTGAGGCCATGTCTAAGGCTGTGGGGATGCGAGTGGAGCCAAGCCCAAAAGTGGCAGTCTTTGGGGTATCAGACCAACCAGAAATCTTTATGGAGAGGTGTCCGATGTCCTTGCCTTGGCCTCCCTAATCACCCGCCGAAGAATCCTGACGATCAGCAGCACCACCCAAAGCTGCAGAGTGGCTGTCGAAACTATCGGAATTTCTCCAACTGGGGAAAGTCAAATTCGCCATTCAGAGGTTGGAAGAGGGCTTCCACAAAATGTGGAAGCCATTCTCCAACTTTTTCCAGGACCTGTTGCAGCCAACAGGCAATAAGAGTGGGGTGTCTGACGAGCCACAGATCATCATAAAAGGAAAGGGAGGAGGAGGAGGAGGAGAGCGGGGGGACACAACCGTCGTAAAAACACCGTGAGACACAAAGTGGCATAGCCGCATGAGACAGGCCCAAGGGCAAGGAGAGAACCAGAGGGAGCAGCAATACGTGGGGAAATACACGCTGGGGCCAACACAAGCCAGGGCAACTGAGGCAGACCGGCCAAATGGGACCCACATGTAGATGTGATTATGTATAGTGGTCCTAGTTTGTTTGTGTTTTGTTTTACTCAATCTTTGGACTATCTCTCTCTTGTAATTTTAACTCCCCCTTGGTGACTTTTATTTGATATTATTCGTTGTTGTGACACTTGTAATTTAACGTACGAACTGAAACATGTAACAAACAAATGTGAAAACCAATAAAAACAATAATAAAAAAGATTAGTAATTTAATTTGAGAAAACATGTTTCTTCAATTGAAAAAGCAGGGAAAGTCAACTGACCTTAGTCAAAACTGTACCTAGGCTAAATTTCCTAGATGGTCAGGTAGCGAGAAGATCAGTTGGACATCCGAAGCCCCACTTTGGGGATGCTTGCAAGTGAGACACGAAGGCCCTAAACATCGACTTTCACATCCAGGTGGCAGTAGTCGAAGACAGAGGAAAATGGTGACATCACCTGTGTGTCAGTGTGCACCACCAATGATTACTGCGGCCTGGTAACAGGCGTCAGCACCGAAAACAACACACAGTGATGCCTCATAACCACCTCATCTTCAGCACTTGAGCCAGGGCCTCCCTCTCACAGATTGGTTGCTTCAGCCATCATTCTATAAATCTATCCCATCCCCAAAGGATTTGATTTGCTGGAAGTCTATCATCTTATGCAGATGGGAGGATGGCAACAATGTCCAACACTGCTTCAAAGCTGAGAGTGGTTGGATAGGGTGTGTGAATGGGGGAAACACAATTCCTCCTCCCTATACAAACACCAAACTCTATCCTCAGACACTATTGGCTGCACAGTCCATTTGTTTTGATTGATGAAGAGGAGCTTAACTTGAGTTAAGATATGTGGAGTCGACTTCCGGTTGCGGCTATGACTAGCTAAGCCGCACATTTGGAAGCTCCTGCAACAAAGGTGTTTTTGGGCCAATTGGAGGGCCCCAACGGCGCTGAAAAAACGAATCCCGGTGGGGGAAGGTCCCCTGAGGAGAACTAGACCGATTTTATGGTCGGTACCCGGAGTGGAGCGGCAAGAAAAACGGCAGCAGCTCCCCAAAAAAAGCGGGGGAAGAAAATCAAAATGGCGGCCGGCGGTGCATCGGAGGAGTGGAAGAAGTGGGCGGAGGGGCAGCAGGCCGCTCTCCTCCGTTTTTTCACAGAGATGAAAGTGGAACTCTTAGAGTCCATGAACGCGACGGCCACCAGGTTGGTGGGAGCCCAGGCGATCCAAGAGGCGTCGATTAAAGATCTGCAGCAGGAGATGACCGCGAGGGAGGAGGAGGCCACAGTCATCGGGGCAAAGGTGGAGGTGCACGAGGCACTCCACATGAAGTGGCAGAGCCGCTTCGAGGAGCTGGACACTCGGATGAGGAGGAAAAATTTGAGGATCCTGGGCCTGGAAGAAGGCCTGGAGGGGTCGGATCTCCCGGGATATGTGGCGGAGATGTTGAGCTCCCTGATGGAGGACGGGGCCGGTCCGGCGCCCCTGGAATTGGAAGAGGCATACCGGGTCATGGCCAGGAGGCCTAGGGCAAACGAGCCCCCGAGGGCGGTGCTGGTGCGGTTCCAGCGGCTAAGTGATCGAGAGAAAGTCCTGAGGTGGGCTAAAAGGGAGAAAAGCAGCAAGTGGCAGAACTCGACGGTAAGGGTGTACCAGGACTGGAGTGCGGAGGTGGCAAAGCGGCGGGCCCGGTACAACCGGACAAAGGCGGTGCTACACGCGAAAAAGATCAAATTTGAAATGCTGCAACCGGCGCGCTTGTGGGTCACCTACAAGGACCAACATCATTATTTCGAGTCCCCAGAGGAGGCCTGGACCTTTGTACAAGAGGAAAAGTTGGACACGAACTAAAACCTGGGAGCACCGGCGGTCGTAGCCGCCGGGGGACTCTTGATTGAGCAAGTGGCCCTTTTCTTTTTCAGGCCAGGTCGGAACTGGGTAACAGTTTCGTGGATTGTTTGGGGTGTTTTTTCTCGAACGGTTGACTTTTCTGAATATTTTGAAGGTTTCGAGTTGTTGGGTGTTTCTGTATATTTGTACTGTTGAAATCTCTATTGTGGGTCGTTGGCTTCTTATGGGGTGTTTTTTCCCGTTTCCAATTTCCCTTAGTTATTTACCCCTCTTACCCTTTTTCTTTGGGTGCTTGGGGGGGTTTTTTGTTCTTTTTTTTCTTTTCGGGTTATGGTTATTTGCGGTTATTTATACTGTTTGATGGAGGGTGATGGTTGGGCACACTGTTAGTTGATAGTTAGTTAATTATTTTGTTATTTAAGTATGTAGTTAAGTATTTATGTATTTAGTTGCCATTGGGTATTTGTATTTATATCGTTAAGTTGGGGAGACGGGACGGGGGGGAGCGGGTTGATTATGCGGGTCTTTCTCGGGGGTTTTAAGGGGATCTTTCACGGGCGCAGATGGGGTGAACCGGGAGGAGTCGGAATGTGGCAGGAGCAGCCGGGTCAGCGGAGACCAGCTGACTCTCGGGAGTACGATGTGGGGTACATCGCGGCTAGGAGGGGTCCTAGCCGGGGGGGACACCGGGTTGCTGCTGGAAAGACCAGGGACGAGAACATAGAACATAGAACAATACAGCACAGAACAGGCCCTTCGGCCCTCAATGTTGTGCCGAGCCATGATCACCCTACTCAAACCCACGTATCCACCCTATACCCGTAACCCAACAACCCCCCCCTTAACCTTACTTTTATTAGGACACTACGGGCAATTTAGCATGGCCAATCCACCTAACCCGCACATCTTTGGACTGTGGGAGGAAACCGGAGCACCCGGAGGAAACCCACGCACACAGGGGGAGGACGTGCAGACTCCGCACAGACAGTGACCCAGCCGGGAATCGAACCTGGGACCCTGGAGCTGTGAAGCATTTATGCTAACCACCATGCTACCCTGCTGCCCCCAAACCCCCATTTGGGAGAAGGGGAGAGCCGGGGGGGTGGGGGGGGGGGGGGGGGGGGCATCGCTATGGGAAGCGGGTCAGAAAAGAAGGGATGACCCGGGGCGAGCAAGGGACAAGACATGGCTAATCGACAGGGAGTAGGGACGGGTCGCTCTGCGACCCGATTGATCACGTGGAACGTAAGGGGGCTGAATGGGCCGGTCAAAAGATCAAGGGTCTTCTCACACCTGAAGGGACTGAAGGCTGATGTAGCAATGCTGCAGGAGACTCATTTGAGGGTAGCAGATCAGGTCCGCCTGAGAAGGGGGTGGGTGGGACAGGTGTTCCACTCAGGCTTGGATATCAAGAACCGGGGGGAGACTCATTTGAGGGTAGCAGATCAGGTCCGCCTGAGAAGGGGGTGGGTGGGACAGGTGTTCCACTCAGGCTTGGATATCAAGAACCGGGGGGTGGCGATTTTGGTGGGAAAGAGGGTGTCGTTTGTGGCGGCAGAGGTGGTGGCAGACAAGGAGGGCAGGTACGTGATGGTGAGGGGTAGGCTGCAGGGAGAGAATGTGGTACTGGTAAATGTGTATGCCCCGAACTGGGACGACGCGGGTTTTATGAGGCGCCTGCTGGGCCTCATCCCGGGACTGGAGGCAGGGGGCCTGATCATGGGAGGGGACTTTAATACGGTGTTAGACCCTGGGCTGGATAGATCGAGTTCCAGGACGAATAGGAGGCCGGCAGCGGCAGAGGTGTTAAGGGGGTTCATGGAGCAGATGGGAGGGGTAGACCCATGGAGATTTGGTAGGCCTAGGGCGAGGGAGTATTCTTTTTTCTCCCACGTCCACAGAGTGTACTCTAGGATCGATTTTTTCGTATTGAACAGGGGGCTGATACCGAGAGTGCAGGACACGGAGTACTCGGCCATTGCGATATCGGACCATGCACCACATTGGGTGGACGTGGACATGGGGGAGGCGCGGGACCAACGCCCGTTGTGGCGCCTGGATGTAGGGCTGTTGGCGGACGAAGAGGTGTGCAGAAGGGTGAGAACGGGCATTGAGAACTATCTGGGTACGAATGACACAGGTGAGGTGCAGGTGGGGACGGTCTGGGAGGCCTTGAAAGCAGTGATTAGAGGAGAGCTGATCTCCATAAGGGCACACAGAGAGAGGAAGGAGAGGCAGGAAAGGGAGAGGCTGGTGGGGGAGCTCCTAGAAGTAGATAGGAAATATGCGGCGGCGCCAGAGGAGGGGCTATTAAGGGAGCGGCGTAGCTTGCAGGCCAGGTTCGACCTACTGACCACTAGGAAGGCGGAAATGCAGTGGAGAAGGGCGCAGGGTGCGGCGTATGAGTACGGGGAAAAGGCGAGCAGGATGCTGGCACACCAGCTTCGTAAGCGAGATGCAGCCAGAGAGATTGGGGGAGTGAGAGAGAGGGGTGGGGATGTAGTGCAGAAGGGGCAAGATGGTGAATAGGGTCTTTAGGGACTTCTATAGGGAATTGTATAGGTCTGAACCGCCGAAGAGGAGAGGGGGAATGAAGAACTTTCTCGACAAATTGGGGTTCCCAAAGGTACAGGAGGAGCTGGTGGAAGGGTTGGGGGCGCCGATAGAGCTGCAGGAGCTAATTAAAGGGATAGGCCAGATGCAGGCGGGGAAGGCGCCGGGGCCGGATGGGTTCCCGGTGGAGTTTTACAGGAAATTTGTGGACTTGGTGGGTCCAGTGCTGGTGCGAGCCTTCAATGAGGCGCGCGAGGGGGGGGTTCTGCCCCCAACAATGGCGCAGGCCCTGATCTCCTTGATTTTGAAGCGGGACAAGGACCCGGTCCAGTGCGGGTCCTACAGGCCCATCTCCCTCCTGAATGTTGACGCCAAGCTGTTAGCAAAGGTCCTGGCAACCAGGATAGAGGACTGTGTGCCAGGGGTAGTCCATGAAGACCAGACGGGGTTCGTGAAGGGACGCCAACTTAACACAAATGTCCGGAGATTGTTAAATGTGATTATGATGCCAGCAGTGGAAGGGGAGGCGGAGATAGTGGTAGCGCTGGACGCGGAGAAGGCATTTGACAGGGTGGAGTGGGAATACTTGTGGGAGACGTTGGAAAGGTTTGGGTTTGGGGAGGGATTTATCAAGTGGGTAAAACTGCTCTATTCAGCTCCGATGGCAAGTGTGGTAACAAACGGGAGGAGGTCAGAATATTTTGGGCTCCATCGAGGTACTAGGCAGGGATGTCCCCTATCTCCCTTACTCTTTGCATTAGCGATTGAGCCGTTGGCGATGGCACTGAGGGGTTCAGGGGGGTGGAGAGGACTGACAAGGGGAGGGGAGGAACATCGGGTCTCGCTCTATGCGGATGATTTGTTGTTGTATGTGGCAGACCCGGAGGGGGGAATGCCGGAGGTAATGGGGATACTAGCGGAGTTCGGGGACTTTTCGGGATATAAATTAAATCTGGGGAAAAGTGAGGTCTTTGTAATACACCCGGGAGACCAAGGGGAGGGAATTGGGAGGCTCCCCTTCAAAAGAGCAGTTAAAAGTTTTAGGTATTTGGGGGTGCAGGTGGCAAAGAACTGGGGGACCCTCCACAAGTTGAACTTTTCCAGACTGGTGGAACAGATGGAGGAGGAGTTTAAGAGGTGGGACATGGTGCCGCTGTCGCTGGCAGGGAGGGTGCAGTCAGTTAAAATGACGGTCCTCCCGAGGTTCTTGTTTTTGTTCCAGTGTCTGCCCATCTTCCTCCCCAGGGCCTTTTTCAAGAAGGTAACGAGTAGTATCATGGGGTATGTGTGGGCACATGGCACCCCGAGAGTTAGAAGGGTCTTTTTGGAGCGGAGTAGGGATAGTGGAGGGCTGGCGTTACCCAACCTTTCAGGATATTACTGGGCGGCAAATACATCGATGGTACGAAAGTGGATGATGGAAGGGGAGGGGGCAGCCTGGAAGCGCATGGAGAGGGCGTCCTGCGGCAACATAAGCTTAGGGGCACTGGTAACGGCACCATGGCCGCTCCCTCCCACGAGGTATACCACGAGCCCGGTGGTGGCGGCCACCCTCAAGATCTGGGGGCAGTGGAGGCGACACAGGGGGGAAGTGGGAGGTCTGATAGGGGCACCACTAAGAGGGAACCACAGATTTGCGCCGGGAAACACAGGAGGGGGATTCCAGAGCTGGCAGAGGGCGGGTATTAGACAACTGAGGGACTTGTTTATAGAGGGGAGGTTTGCGAGCCTGGGAGAGCTGGAGGAGAAATTTGGGCTCCCCCCGGGGAACACGTTCAGGTACCTCCAAGTGAAGGCATTTGCCAGACGACAGGTAGCGGGGTTCCCCGCGCTCCCCGACAGGGGGGTGAGTGATAGGGTGCTATCGGGGGTCTGGGTCGGGGAGGGGAAGATCTCGGACATCTATAAGATTATGCAGGAGGTGGAGGAGGTACCAGTAGAGGAGCTGAAAGATAAGTGGGAGTTAGAGCTGGGGAACAGATAGAGGACGGGACATGGGCAGACGCCCTGGAGAGGGTCAACTCGTCGTCGTCATGTGCGAGACTAAGTCTCATTCAATTTAAGGTACTGCATAGAGCCCACATGACGGGGACAAGGATGAGTCGGTTTTTCGGCGGTGAAGACAGGTGTATTAGATGTTCGGGAAGCCCTGCGAATCATGCACATATGTTTTGGGCATGTCCGGCACTGGAGGAGTTCTGGAAGGGGGTGGCAGGGACGGTGTCGAGAGTGGTGGGGTCCAGGGTCAAGCCAGGATGGGGACTTGCGATCTTCGGGGTTGGGGTGGAACCGGGGGTACAGGAGGCGAGGGAGGCTGGAATATTAGCCTTTGCGTCCTTGGTGGCTCGGAGGAGGATCCTGATTCAGTGGAGGGACGAAAGGCCTCAGAGTGTTAACACCTGGTTAAACGACATGGCAAACTTCATCCAATTGGAAAGGATCAAATTCGCCCTGAGAGGGTCGGTGCAGGGGTTTTCCAGGCGATGGCAACCCTTCCTAGACCTCTTGGATCAGAGATAGAAACTGAGGCCGTGACAGCAGCAACCCGGGAGGGGAGGGGGGGGGGGGACAAAGACGAAGGAAGTACGGTAGCGGCACGGGCAAGGCCTGCCCGAGGACGCTGCTAGAAATGATAAGTTGGTCTGACTGTCGGTTCGCCGGCGGGGGGGGGGGGGGGGGGGGGGGGGACGCGCGGGTAGGGGGGGGGGGGGACTTTTTTTCTTTTTCTTGTTAAGTAGGGGGGTTTGACTTTGTTTTGTTATAATTTAAATGTAAATGTAGGGGGGGTTAAAATGTTTGTATTTTGAAAAATTCAATAAAAATTATTTAAAAAAAAAAGATATGTGGAGTCAGGGGACAAGTAGGAGAATGGATCGTGAGCTTGCTACAAAATACAAAACAGAAAGTAGGGGTTAAAGGTATTTATTTGGATTGGCTAATGATGGGAAATAAAGTTCCACATGGAATGGCATTGGGACCACGGTTGCTCATCATTCGTACAAACAATTTGAACTTGAACGTCCAAATTTCAAATTTGTGACACAAAATTGAGCAGTGTAGTTAAGAGAGCAGACTGTGACAGGAGGACGTGAATAAATCTGAAGAATTACTGTGTGTTTAGCAAATTAACTCCAACACAAACGCTCGTTAATACCTTAAGCTGGGAGGAATAACAAAGTGAAATACTTCATGGAAAATTGAAGTGTCTAAATCAAGAGGAGGAGCGGAAAAATCTGGCAGGTACAGATACACGAATCACAATTTAATGATGCAATGAATTCCTTTAGAAACAAAAACAATATAACATTGCGGGTTCATTTTTAGAAGGAAAGAATGAAAGTCAGAGAAATTATGTTAAACATGTAGTGAACTTTGTTTAGGCCACAGTTGTGGAACACTTTGAACAGTTCTGGCCTCCCTATCACAAAAAAGGATATGAGACGCTGGAGAAGATGCAAGAAGTATTTACCAGAATATTACTACAGCTGAAAGACTATACCTATCAGGAAAGATTAAACCCCAACAATACCAACTCCCAATACTTCCAGCTGCACAGGGGCAGCAGACAAGGATGCCCACTGTCCCCGCTGCTGTTCGCACTAGCAATCGAACCGCTAGCAATCGCGCTCAGGGCAGCAAAAAGTTGGAGGGGGATCCGAAGGGGAGGCAGAGAGCACAGAGTCTCACTCTATGCAGATGATCTGCTCCTCTACATCTCGGACCCACAAAGCAGCATGGACAGAATCATCGCGCTCCTGAAAGAGTTTGGAGCCTTCTCGGGCTACAAATTCAACATGAGCAAAAGCGAGACCTTCCCAATACACCCGCAAAGGGGGGGCGGGGGGAGGAAGTAAAAAAGGACCTGCAAAGATGGAACACACTCCCACTCTCCCTCGCGGGGAGAGTCCAGACGATCAAAATGAACGTATTGCCCAGGTTCCTCTTCCTGTTTAGATCCATTCCTATCTACATCCCCAAGGCCTTCTTCAAAGTGCTGGACAAACTTATCATGGCGTTCGTATGGGGGGGTAAAAATGCTAGGATCCCAAAGAACATAGAACAGTACAGCACAGAACAGGCCCTTCGGCCCTCGATGTTGTGCCGAGCAATGACCACCCCTCTCAAACCCACGACTCCACCCGTAACCCAACAACCCCCCCCCCCCCCCCCCCCCTCCTAACCTCACCCCCCAGGACACTACGGGCAATTTAGCATGGCCAATCCACCTAACCCGCACATCTTTGGACTGGACTTTGGAAGGTCCTACAAAAAACAAAATCCAGGGGGGGGCTAGCTCTCCCGAATCTACAATTCTACCACTGGGCGGCAACAGCCGAGCGAGTAAGGGGATGGATCCAGGAGCCAGAAGCCGAGTGGGTGCGTGCGGAGGAGGCCTCCTGCATGGGGACCTCCCTCCTGGCCCTCGCCACGGCAGCACTCCCATCCCCACCCAAAAAACACTCCAGCAGCCCAGTGGTGACAGCCACCCTCCAATCCTGGAACCAACTGCGGCAGCAATTTGGCCTGACCAAAATGTCAGACAAGGCTCCCATCTGCAACAACCATAGGTTCACATCAGCACTGACTGACGCCACCTTCAAAAGGTGGAGACAGGACGGGGACATTGACAATCAGGGACCTATACACGGACGACAGGATCGCAACACTGGACGAACTGACAGAGAAATTTCAGCTAGCTGGGGGGAACGAGCTGCGGTACCTCCAGCTCAAAAACTTCCTACGAAAGGAGACAAGGACGTACCCACAACCGCCACAACAGACACTACTGGAAGACCTACTGGACGCAAGTATCCTAGAGAAAGGGAACTGTAGCGACTTGTATGACCGACTGGTAGAAAGGGACGACACCGTACTGGACGCAACAAGAAGGAAATGGGAGGACGACCTGGGGATGGAGATAGGGTGGGGACCCTGGAGCGAAGCACTACATAGGGTCAACTCCACCTCCACGTGCGCAAGGCTCAGCCTGACGCAACTAAAAGTGGTACATAGAGCCCACTTAACAAGAAACCGTATGAGCAGGCTCTTCCCGGAGGTGGAGGACAGATGCGAACGGTGCCAAAGAGGCCCGGCCAACCACGCCCACATGTTCTGGTCTTGCCCCAGACTTGTGGAGTACTGGACAGCCTTCTTCGAGGCTATGTCCAAAGTGGTGGGGGTGAGGGTGGAGCCATGCCCGATAGTGGCGGTCTTCGGGGATTCAGACCAGCCAGATCTATTCCTGGGGAGGAGGGCAGACGCCCTTGCCTTTGCCTCCCTGATCGCCCGCCGTAGAATCCTGTTTGGCTGGCGGTCAGCAGCACCGCCCAGAGCTGCAAACTGGCTGTCCGACCTCTCGGAATCTCTCCAAATGGAGAAAATCAAATTCGCCATCCGAGGGTCGGACGACGGCTTCCACAGAACGTGGGAGCCATTCATGCAATTGTTCCGGGACCTGTTAGTGGCCAACGAACAAGAGGAAGAATAGTCGGGTGGCCAAGAATCAGGGGAAAATGGGGGGGGGGGAGCTACGGGTTCGTTATGGGGGTGTGACGGCTAGCTAAGGCCCAAAACCAAACTGTAAATAAATGCCAATAAACATGTGCCTCGACCATATTGGGGAATGTAAAATATGTATGCCGGCTAAAGGGGGGAGGCCACAGTTATTATTACGAAGATTCTTACCTGTAAATATATATGTTAATTTTTGCGTGTTCTTTTTTTTTCTCTCTCTCTCTAACAATTTGTAATTTGTTCGATATAAAACATGAAAACTGAATAAAAAACATTTATAAAAAAAAGGAAAGATTAAACCGCTTGGGGCTCTTTTCTCTAGACTAGAGAAGTCAGAGGGGTGATGTGATGGAGGCATTTAAGATTATGCAAGGATTTGATTGCTTAAGCATAGGCGTAACCACTTTCAGACGAGACCAGAAATAGGAACCAGAATCCGAGACAGTTCCTAATAAATCCAATGGGGAACTCAGAGTGGTGAGAATGTGAACCTCTCCAGAACAGAGTAGTAGAAAGGTATCACCTTTGCATTCAAGCTAACCACAAGAGGGAGAAATGAACAGAAGGATAAGATGATAGGAAAGATGAAGGGGGAGGAAGGAGGCTCATGTGGAACTAAAACAACGGCATAAACCAGTGAGCCGAATAGCTTGTTTGTCCTCTCAATTCTTTGTAAAGGCTATTGTGCGATGATATCATGTGTAAAATTTATCATTTGCATCACGCAACAAAAAGTAATAAAGGTTCTCCGCACACCTACCTGATTTCCGGAAGAAAAGACTTCTTGTACACCTCTTCGATGCTTTGTAGATAAGCTGAGGAAATGTTCTGTTCGTAAGTCTGGAAAGCAACAGATAATTCATTTAGATGGTGCACCTCAATAATACCACTCAACAGGCCATTTAAAATATTGTGAAGTCAATTAAAGGAGAACAACATCAATCAGATGCCAAATAAGGGAGACAATTGAGCCCATCATTCTCTCACTGCAATTTCAATTGTTCCTCAAGAAACCAAAATACACCAACACATGAATAAATCTGCAGAATTGCTGTGTACTTAGCGAATGAACTTCAAGATAAATGGGAGGTGATACCTCTCACTCAGAGGAATAAGGAAGCCCTATACTCGATGGAAAATAAGTGTCTAAATCAAGACGGGAGGAGCAGAATCTGGGGGTACAGATACATAATTTAACTAAGCTGTATACAAGACCATTGAAAACAAACAAACGTTCAAAAGGCAGTAGTTTCTGATGTGTTGTGTATGTGTGTACCCTGACCCACTTCTTATGATAAACGGTCACGGTTGTGAACGGACTATCTTTAATGAGTGACTGACTGTAAGGGAGTGGCCATTTCCTCGTTGAGCTGTGCACTTGAAGGGAGCACTGACCGATGCTTCCTACATATAAACTGCTTCACATACCCACCATCAGATGGGAAGATAAATGTTATTGTTTATTCCAAGTCCTTTTCAGTAGTTGAACTTACCTTTTGTCTTGACCAGGGCATGATTTCCTATACATCCTTAATGCTGTCATCAGCAGTATTGTAGAAGAATTGGCACCGGATAGCAGCACAAAGTGTTCCCAGTCAGGAAGGTGCGGGATGCTGGTATCAGAGTGAGAGAGTTCAGTTTCCTCAGGAAGGGGATTATAGGGAGGAAATGTAATAGACATTTTCACCTCTTGGCCATTTGTTAAAGGCAGATTGTAGCTGCAACCAAGTCCAAAAGGCTGGGGAGCCTCTTTTCAAAAATAAAAATCTGAAATTAGTTCAAATTTTCTTTTGAATCAGCTGCTGGTTGAAGACAAAAGGAATCTTGAAATACCTGATGCGCTGGTTTTTCCTTCTTCCTATCCACCGACCACCCACCTGCTTTGCAGAACGTGCCACTCCTTGTTAGACACTCTATGTGGCAATCTGGCTAGGAGCTGACACACTCAGCCGCAGGACAGAATTAAACACAACCTTCTGGATTATGTTAGTGGAGAGCTGCACAACAATTTGGATTACACGGACTCATGCCAAGCACTCCTTCAACGTTATGTCTGCTCCTTTTACTTTGTTACATTTGCTGATAGTACACCAGCTTTTCCATAGCAATCCTTTTGTTGCAACTAGAGCACGTTGTCCGGTCCATTCACTGGAAAATACTTTTTTATATATTTACTCATGGGATGTGGGCATCATCGGCAGGGCCAGCATTATTATCCACCTCTAATTGCCCTCTAGAAGGTAGTGGTGAGCAGTCCTCTTGAACCGCTGCAGACCATGTGGTGTACGCACACCCACAGTGATGTTGGGGAGGGAGTTCCAGGATTCAGACCCAGTGACCGTAAACAAACATCAGTATGTTTCTACGTCGGGAGCAGAGTGTGTGCGACATTAGTTGTCTAGGTGCAAGCTACTTTCTAGTACTATTGGTGCCAAAAACCTGGAGAAATTTATGAAGTAATGGTATGTTTGTTAGGGTTTATTGTCCTTCATGGGATGTTAAATACCTCCCACTACTTTTTTTCCCCCAAGTGTGCCTCACTTAGTTCTCATCAAATATCTACCTTAAGTTCCAGTAAACCAAATTTATTCAACACAGCTGTTCCAAGCCTGCTGCAATGCATTACATCTTGGCCAACAAATAGCAGCTTTAAAAAAAAACAAGCCATGCCAAGCAAACCATTTTCAAATCCTAATCCACCTGCCACAAGCAGCAACAGAGAACACCGGTTCATGGATGCGGTTAAGCTGTTCTGTTAATACGGAGGGTGGAGCTGTTTATTTCACCTGCATGTTTAATTTAATAATTATCATCGCTGAGTCTTTTGCAATGTACCATGAAGAGTTGTTTAGACTGTATAATGTCAAGCAATGATGGATGTAAATCTGTGGCCTGCAAATAACCAACCATAAACACCCAGGCTAACATGCATTTATACCTTGCCACTAACAGGGTAAAACACCCCAAGGGATTTCACAAGAAGCTAAAAAGTACATTTTACAGGCCAAGATAAATATTAGGGGGTCCAAAGGCGTGGTCAAAAGGATAGACTTAGAGAATAGAGTGAGATAGCACAGTGGGGAGCAGTCCGAAAGGCAGGGTCAAGACACTGGAGAGCTCTGCCATCCAACATGGAGATGTGGCAGAATTATAATGGAGGCAGAAAGGGCGCAATGGGACTGATTGTCATCAACTGATTTTGAATTCAATGCATTGGCAGGAACAAAGATGACGGGGTCAAATCTTGTCTGATGGCAATCCTGTAAAGCTTCTTGGGATGTTTTACTATATCAAAATGCTATATAATGGAAAGGAACTGAGGATGCCAGAAGGAAATGGAGTCTTTGGTTAAAAGCTGTGATGGACGGGCAGCACGGTGGCGCAGAGGTTAGCACAACCGCCTCACGGCGCCGAGGTCCCAGGTTCGATCCCGGCTCTGGGTCACTGTCCGTGTGGAGTTTGCACATTTTCCCCGTGTTTGCGTGGGTTTCGCCCCCACAACCCAAAGATGTGCAGGTTAGGTGGATTGGCCACGCTAAATTGCCCCTTAATTGGAAAAAATTAATTGGGTACTCTAAAATTTAAAAAAAAAAGAAGAAAAAAAAGCTGTGATGGAAGTTATTGTAAGGCAGACAGGAGAGGCAGAAATAGAGGGTGCTGATGATGACCAGAATACAAGGTTTAAAATTCACCTCTGGTTTAGAGGACACATTGGGTGGTGTCAGGCTAAATTAATTGCCAATTAGGGTGATCGAAATGCAATTGTGTGGGCGGCTGGCGTGGGATTGGGAGGGGAATTGGATTTTGGTGGGAGATGAACATGATCAGATTGTGATAACAGGAGGTTAGAGCTAAATGTTACCAGCAAACAGAAAAAGCAACACAGATATCTGGGCACATTGTCACTGAGGGATACTGTGCAGATGAGGAAGGTTGGGAGTGGAAGGGAGCCCAAGGGAACCTGACCATAGCCCAGAGATAGAGGTGCCAGGAGATACCATTGAGAGTTATGAAAGTTACAGCGCTGCAGGGAGTGCCATGAAGGTGGATCAGGGAGCAGAGATAATAAGGGAGGATGATGTGATAGAGTGTCAATAAAAGGGTGCCACTTCTTCATGCGCTAGGTTCAGCCTGATTCAGTTTAAAGTGGTTCATAGGGTACATCTGACCAGGGCACGTATGAGTGGGTTCTTCTTGGAAGTAGATTAATGTGCGAGCAGTGTTCCAAGGGTCCTGTGCACCATTCACACATGTTCTGGTCTTGTTCTGAGTTTGTGGATCTCATTCTTCAGCACCAATTCAGGAATTCTCAGGGTTAAGTTGGAGCCTTGGCCTTTGGTGGCGATCTTTGGGGTTTCAGATTTACCGAAGCTGCAGACAGGGGTGAAGGCAGATGCTCTGGCCTTTGCCTCGCTAATAGCCCAAAGGCGACTGCTGTTTGGATCTTCGGTCTTGCCCAGTGCCCCGGCATGGTCAAGTGACCTGACGGAGTTCTTACAGTCAGAAAAAAAACGTCTATCCTAAGAGGGTCGATTGGGAGGTTCGGTGGTGACAGCCTTTCATTTCCCACCTCAGGGAGCTGGTCACTATCAGATGTTGTGAGGCAAAGAGGGAGAGAGAGGAGGAGATTGGTTTTGAAATATTTTAATTGCTGTTTGAATATGGTTGTGATGGTGTTATATTTGATAAAACCTTTCTTAACAAAAATATTATTTAAAAAGAACTAGAAGTAGGCCACTCGACCCCTCGAGCCTGCTCCACTATTCAATAAGATCATGGCTGATCTGCTTCTAACCTCAACCCCACATATTCTTGCCTACCCCAGATAACCTTTCACAGCTTGCTAATCGAGAATTTATCTACCTCTGCCTTAAAAATATTCAAAGATTCTGCCTCCAATGCCCTTCGAGGAAGAAAGTTCCAGAGACTCACGACACTGAGAATTATTTTTCTTAATATCCATCATAAATGGGTGATATTATGTTTTAATACTAGTAGATTAATCAATACACGTCGGCACTGAGGTGATTAAACATTGCAACTACAGTTTATTTGACATCAGAAACTGAACTAGCAAACAGCATGGATCCTGTGATCCTCTCAGAAACTGAACTAGCAAACAGCATGGATCCTGCGATCCCCTCAGAAACTGAACTAGCAAACAGCATGGATCCTGCGATCCCCTCAGAAACTGAACTAGCAAACAACATGGATCCTGCGATCCCCTCAGAAACTGAACTAGCAAACAGCATGGTTCCCGTGATCCTCTCAGAAACTGAACTAGCAAACAGCATGGATCCTGTGATCCCATAATGCACTAGCGTGCAGAGTATGGGAAGTCAAACAAGACATACAGGCGACCCCCTAATTTTAAACAGTGATCTCTAGTTCTAGATTCTTCCACAAAAAGAAACATTCTTTCCATACCCACCCCATCAAGACTCCTCAGAGCCTTAGATAGTTGGGAGTGGGTCGAGGGATTGGGGATAGGTTTTTGGAGGAAGGATTACGTGTTTTTAAAAATATATATATTGTTCAAACTGTCTATCAGCTTACCCCATCCTGGATCAGTGATATGCCTGATGAATGCCAGCAATTACATTACTGCAGGCAAGCGGTGAGAGACTTCAGTCTTGAAAAGAAACATGGCTGTCACGAGAGCAGTTTCAGATATCACTCCCTCCCTCATCATTAATGACAAGAGCTGTGTGTGTGACCAAATCTTTCTGAGAGGTCAGAACAATGCAAGCTGGCTAGGGAAGACTAGATTATAACATAGGAATTGTTTCTAGGCTATTTTCTGAATTCAAAAATTCCAACATTGAGGAGTGGAGATGAGGATATCTCTTGCGGAGGTCTGCTTATGCAAGGAAAGGTCCTAAAATTGGGAATCACTTGCTTCCAATAATGAAAGCTCAGAAAATAAAAACATCTTGGTTTTGGACAAGGTTCGGCACAACATTGAGGGCCGAAGGGCCTGTTCTGTGCTTTACTGTTCTATGTTCTATTATGCACAGTGACAGTTTCAGTGTTAAAAGTGATGGAAACTACTGAGCTACAGTAATGTGTTATTGCTACGTTATGCGGAATGGCGTTAAATCTCCTGCACTGCTCGACTTGCTGAATTTTAAAGTCTTCAGGCAAAAGGGAAAACCAGCTGCTTGCCCCACCAGCCTATTATTCCAGAAAATTTAACCACTTAAACCTCGATTGCCTTCAGGGAAGTAAGCAGTGACCATCAGTGGATTACTGAGATGATTACTCGGCATCAGCCGCAGATCCTCCTGATCATTAAACTGCAAATGATTGTAACAGAAGCTCGGTGATGTCGCAACCATTGGTCTTTTCAACTTAACGATTAGGAATCGATATGTTTGAATCCATTTAATAGAGTTCCAATTCATTTACTGTGCATCTTTTCAGTTTAAAAAACCCTATAAAATGTCATCACCTGCATTTCAGTGAACATTAATTGTGGATTTATGAAGATATTCTTCTAATTGTCTATGAAAAACACGCTCCATACAACTAGATATTTTGAATTTTATAACATTTGGTCGACGAACTGATGGTGGGAACAATTTATCATAGTTGGTAAGCATTGCTCAATATGGCTCATATTGATTATTTTTGCTTCATGGTACAGTTAGAATTTGGCTCTCTCTCAATATTTCTCATTTGTCCTCTAGCTCAAAATCAGATTCTGTAAGCAGATCTATATCTTCAAAACTTCCAACCTGATGCCCAAGCTTATCACAGTATTTTGCAGCAGAGATTTGTGCGCTCTGGTCACCCCCATGTTCTCCTGTCTACTTCAAAATGGGGGCAGGGTTTACAATCTCAAACTGTTGAACTCGAAGCCTGCAAGGTGCCGAGTTGAAAGATAAGGTGCTGTTCCTTACTCTTGGGTTGACCTTCACTGGAACACTGCAGGCGGCAGAGGGCAGTCAGGTCACAGTGCGAGCAAGGTGGATAAACAAAAAAATGATTGACAACTGAAGGAGGTCACGCTTGCAGACTAAATGGGGTTGCTCCACAAATATCCAGCCTACATTTGGTATCCCCAATGTAAAGGAGATCACCTGCAGATTATTCCCAGAATTTTTTGCTTTTATTACAGTCGTGAAATACTTGACTGAATATTTAAATTATTCAAAGCACATCGAAGAGGAACGTTTTGTACAACAGCATATAGCGTTGGGAAACTATTGGAAGCAATTCTGAGGGGCAGAATTACTCTGCATTTGGAGAGGTAGGGATTAATCAAGAACAGTCAGTATAGTTTCATTAGGGCAGCACGGTGGCACAGTGGTTAGCATTGCTGCCTACGGCGCTGAGGACCCGGGTTCGAATCCTGGCCCTGGGTCACTGGCCGTGTGGAGTTTGCACATTCTCCCCGTGTCTGCGTGGGTTTCACCCCCACAACCCAAAAGATGTGCAGGATAGGTGGATTGGCCATTCTAAATTGCCCCTTAATTGGAAAAAATTGGGTACTCTAAATTTATAAAAAAAAAAAAAAAAAAAAGTATAGTTTCATTAAGGGAAGTTATATCTGACCAACCTGATTGAATTTTTCAAAGAGGTGACCAGGTATGTTGTTATGGGTCAGAGTTTAGAGAACCCCAAAGTGTGTCATGGAGTTCACCTGACCCACAACTTTTAACAGATTGTGATATGGGGAGCACACGGCCCACTCTACAGGTGTGGTTCAGCAGAAATGGAAAAGTATTTTTTAAAACAAAACAATGTTTATTCTATGAACTCAAGTTAACCTTTTTAAAACATAGTGAACATCTTCGCAACCATTAATTCAAATACAACCCCCAAAGAATACAACACTAAGTAATCCTTTAAGCTTTCCTTTTAACATCCATAAGACTTAAACTACCTTTTACCAGAAGCACATCAGGTTAAAGTCACAACTGTTATTAGTTTTAAATCACCAGGATTGATTTACAGTCTTTAGATTAGACAGAGTGATTCATACACCTTCTGGCTGTGACTGCAGCTATCCAGCTCTGAAAACGAAACTAAAACACACCCTGCAGCAAACAGCCTAAAACAAAAGTAAAAAACTGACATTCAGCCCAGCTCCACCCACTCAGACATCACTGCAGTAATAAACACCGATTTCTTAAAGATACTCTCACTACAGATACTTTTATACACACCCATTTATAAACACCCATTTCTTAAAAGGTACACTCACATGACTATGTCAATGAGGGAAATGCATTTGACGTAGTCTACGTCAGCAAGGCTTTTAATAAGGTCACACGAACTGGGATCCAATTAAATTTGGCTAATTGGATGCAAAATTGGTTGAGTGGCATGAAGCAGCGGGTGATGGTCGAGGGATGTTTCTCTGACTGGAAGCCGGTGTCCGGTGGGCCCTGCAAGGATCACTGATGGGGCCCTTGCTGTTTATGGTTTATATAAATGATTTAGATATGAATGTAGGAGGGGTGATCAGTAAGTTTGTGGATGATATGAAAATTAGTGGGGTGGTAAATAGTTAGGCGGATAGCTTTCAAATACAGGTGGATATAGACAAGCTGGTCAGATGGACTGATCAGTGGCAAATGGAATTCAATCTGGAGAAGCGTGAGGTGATGCACTTGGGCAGGGCAAACAAGGCAAGGGAGCACGTGATTAAAAGCAGGAGTCTGGGAAGCACCGAGGAAAATAGGGACCTTGGTGTGCCTGTACACTGGTCCCTTACGGTAGCAGGGCAGGTGGATACAATGGTTAAAAATGCATTTGTATGCTTCCTTTATTCGCCGAGGCATAGAGTTTAAGAGCGGGGAGGTTATGCTGGAACTGTATAAAAGTTGGTTAGGCCAAAGCTAGGGTATTGCGTGTAATTCTGGAAACGTCATTGCAGGAGGGATGTGAAAGCACTGGTAAGGGTGCAGAGACGTTTTACCGGGATGTTGCCTGGGCTGGAGAGTTTTAGTTATGAAGAGATATGGGATAGACTGGGGTTGATTTCCTTGGAGTAGAGGAGACTGAGGTGGGGACATGATTGAGATGTATAAAGTTATGAGGGGCATAGATAGACAGGAAGAAGCCTTTCCTCTTGGCGGAGGGATCAATGACCAGGGGGCATAGATTTAAAGTATGAAGCAGGAGGTTTAGAAGGGATGTGAGGTTTAGAGGGTGATGGGAGTTTGGAACGCGCAGCCTGAAAGGGTGGTGGAAGCAGAGATCCTCATAACATTCAAGAAGTATTTAGATGTGCAGTTGTGATCCCAAGGCATAAAGGCTACGGGCCAAGTGCTGGGAAATGGGATTAGAATACTTAGTTGGTGGGAACTTCCTGTGGCGGCATGTAGGTGGAGGTCGCACATTTGGTGGCTCCTGCTCAAGCCCCTGGTTTTTGTACTGTTATGCCCGGTTTCAAGGGCAGTTTGTGGATGGGATGGTGTGGGAAGTTATTAGGAAGGTGTGAAATGTCGAAGCCTCAGAAGAAAGGTGCTAGAAAGGGGGTGAGCGAGTCTGCAGGCGAGTGCGGCTATGAGTCCTGCGGGAAGAAAAATGGCGGGGGCTGGGTCGTTGGGTGGGGCCACTCTGCTCACAGTGGAAACCCTTATCAAGGTGATGTTGATGGAGTTTGAAAGCTGGTTACCAAGCATATGGAGATGCTTCGGAGGAACATGCTGGCTTGACTCAAAGAGTAGGTGGAGGAGGTGATTGCCCCTGTAAAGGCTGTAGCGATAAGACATCAGTCGAGGTGCGGGAGCAAGGAGAAGTTGAAGGGGTTGGAAGAGGCAGTGTCGCAGCACAGTGACCAGTTCACCTCGATGGGCGAGGAGCTGCGGAGGGTGGCGGAGGTCAACAAAGAGCTCAGAGCCACGGTGGAGGACCTGGAGAACAGGTCAAGGAGGCAAAACTGAGAATTGCGGGCCTGCCCGAGGGGATGGAAGGCCCCAAGGCCGACCAAATACTTTGCGAAGATGTTTGCGGTGTTGTTGGGGGAGGGAGATGACCCCTCCCGCTACGGGTTGAACAGGGCACATCAGTCGCTCAGGCCAAAGCCTAAAGCGAATGAGCCACCAAGGGCAGTCATAGCCTGCTTTCACAGCTACCATGTAAAGGAGAAGGTTTTGAGTTGGGCGAAGCAGAGACAAGATGTGAAGTGGGAAGGCATTGGTATACGCATATACCAAGATCTGATGGCAGAGTTGGCGAGAACGCAGGTGGCTTTTGGATGGGCGAAGGCGGCACTGTATGGCGGTGTAGTGAGATTTGTAGTGGACTACCCAGTGAAACTGAGTGACTCAGAATTCAAAGGACTTTTATTTTGAGACGGAGGAGGCGTTCATTAATGCTGAAGGACTGGGACTGAGATGAGACTTATGATTTGGACTTGGTGGTGGGGACAGAAATTGTGTTTTCTTATTGAGGATCTTCTCTTTGACTGGGCTTTTATTTCTGTCTCTTGAATGTGGAGGTTCTCCCTAGTAGCCCGGCGAAGGATCTTGCTACAATGGAAGGATGCGAGGCCCCCCCAAGCGTGGATACCTGGATCAATGACATGGCGGGTTTCATTAAGCTAGAGAAGGTCAAATTCGCCCTGAGAGGGTCGGTACAAAGGTTCGTTAGGCGGTGGCAACCTTTTCTCGACTTTCTGGCTCAACGATAGGGTACGGGGACAGTAGCAGCAGCAACCCGGGGGGGTGGGGGGGAAGGGGGAGGGAAAAGGTGTTGGGGGGGCGGACGATGACTATGTTTGTTTATTTAATTTAAATTAATTTTTAAGTTCTTCTGTTGTTCATTGGGGTTGGGGGGGTGGGGGATGGGATACATGCGTCGATACGGTCTGGGGGTGATACAGTTATTATTGGTTATTTTGTTGCATTTCATTGTTTGTCGTTACGTTTTATATTTTATGTAAAAAAATCCAATAAAAATTATATTTAAAAAAAAGAATGTGGAGGTTCGTTAACAGGTGTTCTGGGTTTTGGTTTTCATTTGTCCTTACGGGTGTGGTTCTCTATTGTTTCTTGATTTATGGGAGATGGGTTTTGGGCACGTGGGGCCGGGTTACTGAGGGGGTGGGGAGGAGGGCGCGCTCTGGCAGCGGTCACCGCACCAGCAAATGTAGCTTGGTTAATTAACGGGAGTGTGTGGGGGGAGGGGCTGCAGTCGTTGGAGCCTGGTCCAACAGGTTTTGATGGGGCTGGTAGGTCTGAATGGCGGGTTGGGGTTAAGTTACTCCACCGAACCTTTTTGGACACCAAGGGCAATTTAGCATGGCCAATCCACCTGACCTGCACATCTTTGGACTGTGGGAGGAAACTAGAGCACCCGGAGGAAACTCACGCACATACGGGGAGAACGTGCAGACTCTGCACAGAGTGTGGCCTGGGACCCTGGAGCTGTGAAGCAACTGTGCTAACCACTATGCCACCGTGCTGGTTCGGGGATGGAGGTGGGAGGTGGGAGGTGGGGGGGCCTTTGTGGGTGAGGATGGAGGTCTGCTCTTGTCGTGGGTTGGGGTTGCGGACGCAGACAACGGCGCTGCTCCCGATGGCCTTAGGAAAGTATTCGGAAGGGGCAGCACGGTGGCCTAGTGGTTAGCACAACCGCCTCACGGCGCTGAGGTCCCAGGTTCGATCCCGGCTCTGGGTCACTGTCCGTGTGGAGTTTGCACATTCTCCCCGTGTCTGCGTGGGTTTCGCCCCCACAACCCAAAAATGTGCAGAGTAGGTGGATTGGCCATGCTAAATTGCCCCTTAATTGGAAAAATTAATTGGGTAATCTAAATTTATAAAAAAAAAGGAAAGTATTCGGTGAATCCAGTTGTGGTGGCCATGTTGAAGATCTGGAGGCAGTTTAGGCAGCATTTTAGGTTGGGAGTTGGGCAATGGAGGGAGTTAGGGCATAGTGGGAGGAAGTGAGTGGCGCTGGAGGAGGGGCTATGGTGTGAGGTATTGCGGAGGATAAATGCGTCAACTCATGTGCGAGACTGGGGCTGGTACAGCTGAAGGTAGTGTACAGGGTGCACCTTACAAAGTTTAGGCTGAGCCGGCTGTTTGAGGGTGTGGAGGATGTCTATGGGAGGGGCCTGCGAACCATGTGCATATGTTTGGTCCTGCCCGAAGCTGGAAATGTTTTGGAGTACAGTGTCTAGTACCATTTCGGAGGTCTTACATGTGGACACGGAGTCCGGCCCCTTAGAAGTCGTATTCAGGGTGTCAGACAAGCTCGAGCTGTAGGCGGGTACAGAGGCAGATGCTTTAGCCTTTGCCTTGTTGAGTGCCTGGTCTTGTTGGGGTGGAGGGGAACCTGACCCTGGAAGACTGAATTAAAAGCACAAAATGCTAGTCTGGCAGCATCTGTGAAAGGGAAGAGCATTAATGCCTCAGCTCGGTGATCCTTCATCCAAATCTGGCAAATTTTCCAACTCACCAGAATCATTCAATTTAGTCACCTATGTTACGCGAGTGCTGACTCCCACCAAGCCGTTACTCCCAGGTTAGAAAGGAAGAGGCAGCCAAAACATGCAACCAAAGTTCATCTCTCTTACAAATCTCAAGGATGACCCGCATCTTTCCTGCAACAATCATATACAGCCCTCAAGAAACAGGCAACTAAGATTTTTAACGGGTGCTTAAATTCAGCCAACAATCTTTTCTTGAAACATTCTACAGGGTAAATCCTGCACGTATCAGCATTCAAAGGCACAAGGTAATTCAGAACCCGATCATCATATGAAAGCAATTACATTACTGCTGGGAACTGGCTAGACAGACACCCACCCTGGAGACACATCTCTCAGGACACTTTTGGATATAATTTTTCTCTGCCAATAAAATTATTGGTTATGGGAGGACAGTAGGGAAATTCAAGTTGGGTGTGGCGAATCAGAATTGAGAGCCAGAATACTGGTTTCTTTTGCCGTGTTCAAAGATACCAAGATGAATGTGAGCACAGCACTTGTTGCACCTGTCCCTTCTACCTGGTCATCACAAAGGGCTGAACTTGCTGGAGGATGTTCCCTGCCAGATCCACTTTTACCATCCATCTGTGTAAAACAAGGCTGTATGCAGCTTTATCTTTAAAAAAATGTTAAGCTCGAATCCACAGCCTTTTGCTCTCATTTTAAAATTGAGCATTTCTTTCATGATCATGTCGCCTTCAAATCGCTCTCCTTCCCCCAAAGCAAACACACCTAGCCTTCTCGCGTAGCAAGGCAGCCTCCACATCATCCAGCATCTGAAGAACGGGTTTGCATTTCAAGGCATCTTTTATGAACCTGGGGCATTCTAAACCGCTTCAAACAAATGATTTTTTATTTATTTTTTTTTTTTTTTAAGTGCAGTCACTGTAGTTTTGCACACTACAAGTGGCCTCTTTGCACATATACTGAATCACCAGCTAAATCGGTTTGTAAAGCCCAGTCAAGGAAGCTTTAGATTAATCTCTATAGTTAATTTTTAAATTAGTATTATCCCCCTCCATTTTGTTCCTTGTTGCCCTGTGGACTGCCTCAGCATTCTTAAATCCTGTAAAAATGCTCTGCAGACGTATCTGACAATGCTGCTCTGCCCAGCTTTCAAGGTCACTGAACATAGACAAGTTAAACTCTCTTTAGTTATCTTTAAGGGCATAACATGCCTCCTCTTTAACTACCCATTTCTAATAGAATCATAGAAAAGTTACAGCACAGAAGGAGGCCATTCAGCCCACATTATCCATGCTAGCCTGAGGACATGCCGGTGCCATTTCTAATCCCACCTTCCTGCACCCAGTCTATAGCCCTGTAGCTTAAAGCACTTGAGGTGCACATCCTTTCAAAAGAGTTTAGGGCCTCTGTCTCCACCGCCAACTCGGACAGCTGGAAAAAGCAAGGTTATGAAATAGCAAGTACAGGCCCACAACAGAGCACAAGTCAACAAAAGTGATGCCGTTAGTCTCAGTGCTTACCAGGGTAATAAATTACTACTGTGACCGCAACAGTTTTATGTTTTAATATAAAAGATACCTGTTGGTCAGAGTAATCACTCTTAGGGGAAGTATCCTTTCCTCACAGTTTTACAAATTTTAAAAATTGTTTACGGTTCTCATCCAAACAAATGTTGGGGTTTGGTCCGATATCTTAACAATATGCTAGGTTCTCCAACTGCACAACACCACGACCAACTTGTCAAACCCTTAATGAATGAACTTAAGATATTTTTGTGTTAACCAATCCCTTATACACGGTTGGTGCCTTGATGTTTATCCATCAAATAAGAGCAAGAAGTAAAACACAACATAAACAAGGCCCAGAAAAAGTGAATTTACACAATATTCTCTCTTTTACTCCCTCTTTATGCATGCAAGTTAAAGTCTGAAGCCATCAAATTGCCATTTATGTACATCAAAGAATCACACAGGAAAGAAGAGGTCCTTTGGCCCATTGGGTCTGCACTGACAAAAAACTCCTCTAAATCTACACTAACCCCATTCCCCAGCTCTTGGCCCTTAGCCTTGAATGTTATGACATTTCCAGTGCTCATCCAAGTAATTTTTAAAGATAGTGAGGTTTCCTGCCTCAACTACCCTCCCAGACAGTGCATTCTAGATTCCCACCACGCTCTGGGTGAAAATTAGTTTCTTCATATCCCCTGTAAACTTCCTGCCTTTCACCTTGGTATGCCCCTTGTTATTGACACTTCAACTAAGGCGAACAAGTACTTTCTATTCACGCTGTCCCTGCCCCTCAATCAGGTCCCTTCTCAGCCTTGGCTGCTCCAAAGAAAATGACGCAAGAAACGCCCTTTCTTAATAGCTAAAATGCTCCATCCCAGGTAACATCCTGGTGAATCTCCTCCACATCCTCTCTGGTGTCCTTCCTGTAGTGCGGTGAGCTGACTGAGCACAGTACTTCAGCTGTGGTCTAACCAAAGTCCTGTACAGCACTAACATAACCTCCCTGCTCTTCTAATCTACGCCACAACTCATTAGGGCCACAACTGATAAAGGCAAGTGTCCCATATGCCTTTTTAACCACCCTATTCACCAGTCCTGTCACCTTCAGGGATCTGTGGACAAGCACCCCAAGGTCCCTCTGTTCCTCCAAGCTTCCTAGTGTCCTGCTATTTATTAAATACTCCCTTGTTGTGTTACTCCTTCCAAAGTGCATCACCTGATACTTTTCAGGATTACATTTCACCTGCCACTCACCTGCCCATCTGACCAATCTACCTATACCCTCCTGCATCCAAGACCTTCTTCTTCACTGTCAACCACCCGGTCAATCTTTGTGTCTATTCGTCGACTTGCAATAATCCACAAAACAATAGAAAAAGTTTGCAATGCCCCCATCTCCCACTTCATGCTAATCTATTCAGCCCACACAAAGTATCACTCCCATCAAGAAGGCGGATCTGAAAAAACCTTCCGATACAGGACTTCAACACAAATTCCACCTGGTCTAATGAATGGGAATCATTGGACACGGCAAACAAATACCGGGGACTGGATTCTCCATTATTGAGACTATGTCCCCAAGCCGGCGTAAAAACGGTGGAGTTTTACTCCGGAAATTCCTGCAAAAAAGTTAAACGAATTCCATGCCCTGCAGGGAACTAGCAAGGACCCAGAGTGAATCTCGCAGCTTTTGCTGCAGATACGTGACCCCGCACTTCCGGCGGCCTCCAGCGGCCACACCATGCTCCATGGCGGACTCGGACCATGGATCCAGACCGAAGAAAGAGGCCCCTCCCCGATCGGCCGCGCGCCTGAGCCTCAACCGCTACACATTAAATCCCCGGTCATCTACAAGGACCCCTGGTCTCCAATCTGCACGCCCCCGAACAGGGCGACCGCAAACTGAGTCCGCAGCCGCCATGCGAGCATCCCGACCAGCAATAAGTGGTTAGTTCCACGCCGTCAGGAACTCGGCCGGTCGGGAGCGGAGGATTGCTGAGCGGGCCTCTGGCAATGGACCCCCAGCGTACTCCGCGGTGACGGCGATTTTCAGTTTCCCCGGAGAATCGCCGAACCAGTGCCGGACCCGATTACGGCGTTAAACTGGATTCTCCGTCCCGGAGCGGCTGCGATTTAACCGTCAGCCTGCCGAGAATTCAGCCCCTGGTCTCAAACCCAACCAAACAGCTGCCTGATTTCAAGCTTCCAAGGAAAGAGTGGCCCTCCCTCAACAGGTTCAGGACCGGCCACAGCCCCTGCTTGGCCAAGCTTCATAGATGGGACATTTGTGCCAGTCCCCTATGTGCCTGTGGGAAAGAACAAACTGCACCACATCAATAATGTCCAATCCACAGACTCAGCAGAGGCCTATCCCGAGTGTGAAGAAACTGCTTGGCTTCAGGACTTTGCATTTGCTAAATAAATTTATGATTGAACTTTTGTCAGTTTGATTTGATGACAATAAGCTTGGGTAAAGCGCCACTCAAACATTTAGTTGATTTTTGATCTTCAAATCACATGACACTTTTGAAATATCTGGACCCCATGAAACAAACTCTAACTAGACCACCTCTCTTCTCTCTGCCATAGGATTCAAGCACATCTTTTTTCTCATCAGCTACTTCTCACTCCCATAGAATACCTAAAGTCGTGAAGTATAAGTGTTTTTGTAATTGTATAGGGTGTTGGTGAGACCACATCTGGAGTATTGTGTCCAGTTTGGTCTCCTTATTTGAGGACGGATGTGGTGGCATTGGAGGCAGTTCAGAGGAGGTTCACCAGATTGATTCTGGGGATGAAAGGGTTAACATATGAGGAGAGATTAAACAGTTTGGGCTTATACTCACTGGAGTTTAGAAGGATGAGAGGGGATCTGTTCGAGGTATATAAAATATTACAAGGGATTGATAAAGTCAATTTAGATTAAATGTTCCCCTTTGTAGGACAATCTAGAACGAGCGGTCAGGGAGATAGATTGAGAGATGATAGATTTAGAACTGAGATAGGGAGGAATTATTTCTTGCAGAGGGTGGTGAGTTTGTGGAACTCGCTGCTCCATAGTGCGATGGAATCTGAGACATTAATTGTTTCCAAGAAGGAGGCAGATATATTTCTGATAAAAAGGTTTAAAGCGATATAGGGAACAGGTAGATTTGAGACCAGGAAGAGCTCAACCATGATCTGATTAAGATCGGTCGGGGCCCCAATCTGTGATAATCACCGGTTTGCCCCGGGAAGTATGGACGGGGGGTTCCTGTTATGGTGGAGAGCGGGGATTGAGAGGATGGGGGATATGTACATAGAGGGGAGCTTTCAGAGTATGAGGGTGTTGGTGGAAAAGTTTGGGATGGCGAGGGGAAACAAATTCAGCTATCTGCAGGTGCGGGATTCCTTCGTAAACAGGTGTCAACCGTCCCACTCCTACCGCTAAGGGGGATTCAGGACAGGTTAGTTTCCAGAGGGTGGGTAGGAGAAGGGAACGTCTCGGACATTTATAAAGCGCTTATGGGGTCGGAGGAGATGCAGACCGAAGAGCTGAAGCGGGAAGTGGGAGGAGGAGCTGGGAGGAGAGGTAGAGGATGGTCTTTGGGCAGACGCATTGAGTAGAGTCAACGCGTCCGCAACATGTGCCAGGCTCAGCCTGATACAATTTAAGGTTGTTCACCGGGCTCACGTGACAGTGGCCTGGATGAGCAGATTCTTTGGGGTGGAAAATGCGCAAAATGTGCGGGAAGACCCGCGAACCATGTCCACATGTTTTGGACATGACCAAAGTTTTGGGGATTTTGGCAGGAATTTGCAGACGTCATGTCCACGGTGTTAAAAACAAGGGTGGTGCTGAGTTCAGAGGTAGCGATTTTCGGGTGTCAGAAGACCCGGGAATCCAGGAGGAGAAAGAGGCAGATGTTCTGGCCTTTGCTTCCCTGGTAGCCCGGAGACGGATACTATTAGCATGGAGGGACTCAAAGCCCCGAAGCCGGAGAACTGGCTATCGGACTTGGCTACCTTTCTCTGTTTGGAGAATATCAAGTTCGCCTTGAGAGGGTCACTGTTAGGGTTCACCCGGAGGTGGCAACCGTTCGTCAACTTCTTTGCGGAAAATTAATCGCCAGCAGACGACGGAGTTGGGGGGGGGGGGGGGGGGGGTAGAGCTTAGATTGAATAGGGGGGTTAATATCCCTCACTAAATAGACATGAAAATGAATTCTCCAACAGCCCACAGAATAAAGTAAACACGTTGATTGCGTTTCCCCAACAATCTCCCTGCCAGATCAGGTGACAAATGGAAAGGTACAAAGAACATTAACAAATACACAAATCTGCTGCATAGGAAACAGAATCTTATGCAGTATAAATTGTTGCTCTTTGAAATCCCTTGAATACCTTTGAAATTTATTTTTTTTGCATCTGTCCTGATAAGTGTAAGATAAAAGTTTCGACAGCATGTCTCTTTTTCAGCTATATTCAAGTTCTATGCCATCAAGCAATTATTTAAATGTACAAAGCTAATATTGGACATTAAACTATTAAACAACAAATGACCGCGTGGATGCAGTTCCTCCAGTCGTTAGGCAAGTTCATCCACTGAGCCACACAGACATGGGAAATGCCAAGTTCAATCCCTAGGTTAGTTACAGTATGAATAAGCATCCCGAGATTACAAACAGGGGAAGAGAGATGTTGCAAGGCTTTGGTTCCAACTCCCAGCCTGTGCAGAAGCCCCTGGCTGTCGGCCACTTTCCACAGCACTGCAACTTCACCAATAAACTCATGGGCTTGAGGAATGGGGGATGCGGGGAGGGGGAGGGGGGGGGGGGGGGGGGGGCACTGGGAAGGAAATCATACAGACAAGCCCACATCCCACTGCATCATGAAGTTCCACATCATGTGTTTTGACTCACTGCACCAATGTCAGCAAGCAATAAATAACACGACTCAGATTCTTTCTTAGACCTACAGTAAATGAGGTAAGGTAAAGCTGGACAGGACCTGCCCAGATAAAAGTTATTTCCCAGAATTACCCACAGAATAACCCTCCTTGTCTGAGTAAAGTATTTTAATGCTTCCCCTCTAGTGTATACAATGGTTAAAAATTCATTAACATTTCATTAAAATGTTGGCCTCTGAACCAATGTCTTCTTTATTAAAAATGCAATGGACGACCTGAGATGTGTTCACTTAATAGCCGTGTATATTGTTAGTTCACACAAATATGGGATACCAATATGAACACAAAGAAAGGAGCTTGAAAAGCCTTACCTCACCATGCTGCTTTAATCGCTTCTGTATTTCCGTAACAGGTACATCCAGGTAGATAGCAAGATGAGGGGGAAGGAATTCACAAATGCTGTTCACTTTCAGTTCATTGTAGTGATCGATACCTGAAAATTGAGCAGAGCATTAGTACAATAACAGGAAAAAGGTCTGATTAAAAACAAAAAAAAAACCGCTGGGAATGCTCTGCAGGTCAGGCAGCATCGGTGGAGAGAGAAAATTCAAGTCAATGAACATTTCCAGCATCCGCAGTATTTTACTTTTGTAAAGGTTGGAGCAGAATGAAATTAGTGGTTAGTGAGCTTAAGATCAAAGTAAGTAAAGTGTTTGATCTACCATGTTAGCCAACTTGAATCGTGAGCCAAAAATGGACATCAAATCATGGACAGAAATGTGATGTATTAATTTGTAAATCCAATACAACTGAATGGCTTCTCTCATTTAATTTGCGATGTTAACATTTACAACGTACCCAGATAAAATGAGTAACTTGCAACTGTAATTGCTGTTAAATGAGATTATAATCATTATAGATTTCACTTTCATCAGATTACACCAAACCATAATAGCAGAGTGAAGAGGGGACAACTACAGAAGCAAACAGATTGATGAACATGGGGCTGCGCTCATGGTTTTGTGGGTAACATTCTCACCTGAGCCAGAAGACCGTGGGTTCAAGTCCCACTCCAGGACTTGAGCACACAAACTTTAAGCTGGCACAACAGCGCAGTCAGGAGTGCCGGCTTGCGAGTGAAACATTAAAACGAGGTCCCTCAACCAATATTACAAAAAATATTTGGTCATTTCCACATTGGTGTTTGTGGGGGCTTGTTGAGTACAAATCGGCTGCCGTGTTTCCTTCAGGACAAGAGCAGCGACACTTTGGCTGGAACACCATGTTGGGACACCCCAAGCTCATAAAAGGTGCCTTATCTTAGGTGCAAATCTTTCTTTCCTCACCCCCCCGTCCTTGCTAAGATAGCAATAATGATGTCTTGAGAAGCCCGCAATCAACTTGATTCTTACAAAATATTAAATGGGATTGGCCAGGGTCAGAAAGAAGTTGATCCAACATTTTTGGAAACAGGTAGAATATGCATAGCCAAGGTGAACTACTCTGGCGAGAGATGCAAAAGACAATCGATCCTCCAGAACATTTGATTATTTCTTCTTTATTCTTTCATGGGAATTGGGTGCTGCTTGGGGTAAGGCTGTCATTTGCTGCTCATCCCTAATTACCCTTGAACTGAGTGGCTGGCTAGGCCATTTCAGTCAAGAGTCAACCACATTGCTGTGGGTCTGGAGTCACTTGTAGAACAGACCAGGTAAGGACAGCAGCAGATTGCTTCCCTCAAGGACATTAGTGAACCACATGGGTTTTTGCAACATGATCAAGGTGGTAACACAGTGTATGGGAATCAAATTCCTTCATTTTGCACCAATACAATGAAATTTGGATTTGGATTTTGTTTATTGTCACGTGTACTGAGGTTCAGTGAAAAGTATTTTTCTGTGAGCAGCTCAACAGATCATTAAGTACATGAAAAGTAAAAGGAAATAAAAGAAACTACATAATAAAAGAAAATACATAATAGGGCAACACAAGGTATGCAATGTAACAACATAGCACCAGCATCGGGTGAAGCATAAAGGGGTGTAGTGTTAATCAGGTCAGTCCATAAGAGTTTAGGAGTCTGGTAACAGCGGGGAAGATGTTGTTTTTGAGCCTGTTTGTGCGTGTTCTCAGACTTTTGTATCTCCTGCCCGATGGGAGAAGTTGGAAGACTGAGTAAGCCGGGTGGGAGGGGTCTTTGATTATGCTGTCCGCTTTCCCCAGGCAGCGGGAGGTGTAGATGGAGTCAAAGGGATGGGAGGCAGGTTTGTGTGATGGATTGGGCTGTGTTCACAACTCTATGAAGTTTCTTACAGTCTTGGACCGAGCTGTTATCATACCAGGCTGTGATGCAGCCAGATAGGCTGCTGTCTATGGTGCATCAGTAAAAGTTGGTAAGAGTTAATGTGGACATGCCGAATTTCCTTAGTTTCCTGAGGAAGTATAGGCACTATTGTGCTTTCTTGGTGGTAGTGTCACTGTGGGTGGACCAGGACAGATTTTTGGAGATGTGTACCCCTTGGAATTTAAAACTGCTAACCATCTCCACCTCGGCCCCGTTGATGCTGACAGGGTTGAACCTAGAGAATAACTGATCTGCCTCCAGCCTGTATGAGCGTCAGTTTCAGCTGGGGGTTAGGGGGCACATAAAAATAAAGCTGCCATTTGCTGACATGGCTGTCCCTTCAACCAGTCATCTAAAGTGCTGAATATTAACATCTTCTCACTCAGTCTTTGGTTTATGGAATAGACTGTAATAAATAAGGAAAGATCTCCTTCAGGCTAACACATGTAATTCTAACAGCTTGCCATGTAACCAAAGATGGAAAGGAGACACTTTGAGAAAAATGATTCCACCCATTTTTATTTTTTTTTGCACATATTCCAGTGCCACCATGTCCATTTTACAAATATGGAGACCAGAACTGTTCACATTAACGGCAAAAGTGTAATTTAACCAAGGAATGAGGTTACTCAGATTGACAAATGGTGGCAAATGGTATCACACAAAAATTAATAATAATCTTTATTATTGTCACAAGTAGGCTTACATTAACACTGCAATGAAGGTACTGTGAAAATCCCCTAGTCGCCACATTCCAGCACCTGTTCGGGTACATGGAGGGAGAATTCAGAATGTCCAAATTACCTAACAGCATGTCTTTGGGACTTGTGGGAGGAAACTGGAGCGTCGGGAGGAAATCCAAGCAGGCACGGAGAATCTGCAGACTTCGCACAGACAGTGATCCAAGTGGGAATCGAACCCGGAACCCTGGCACCATGAAGCAACAGTGCTAACCACTGTGCTACCATGCTGCCCATTGTGCTACCGTGCGTTCGGATCGCTGTCATTCACCACTTACATAAACAATTTGGACTCAGCAATCAGAAGTATAATTTCAAAATTTGCAGATGACACCAAATTGGGGGCTGCAATGAACACAGATGAGGACTGCAACAAAATACAGGAAGATCGTCACAATCAGGCAGAATGAGAATAAATTTCAACATAGATGAGCTGCAAAAGAGGCGGTGCACTCTGTTTCCCAGGTTGGGAAGGAGGCTGTCACCCACCGTCGTACACCGGGTCTGGGTGCAGGTGGCAGAAGTCATAAGCGGCATGGCCCCCACCGCCAGGGACCGACCAGCAGTGTCGCAAGAAGCCACATGATCACCTCAGGGCTGCCAGAGTGAGTAGCCAGCACAAAGCCCCTGGCACCAACCCCCAGGCCACACATCTGCAACCGCCCCAGCCACCCCCCCGCCAGCTCGCACCCCACCCTGAACCACATGCCAGCACCCATATCGCTCACCATGGCCGGGTACCCATTCATAAAGGCCACCAGCTAACATTGGGTGTCCGGCGTCGAGCACCAGCCTTGAATGTCGGGTGACACCTGATTTTCCGCCCAATTGAGTTTCCTGATTCCGTCATCGGCCGATGGAGAATCCCTCCTTACATTTTGGTACAAGTAACAAGGATGTCAGATATGCTTGGGGAAATTAATGTTGAAACAATTCAGAGAATACAGGTACACTATTTACTAGATGGTGCATTCAGATGGTGGTTCAGGAGGAACAAGATGGCACATTGGTTAGCATATCACATCACAGTCCCAGGGACCCAGGTTCAATTCCAGCTTTGGGTGACCGTCAGTGTGGAGTTTGCACGTTCTCCCAGTGTCTACACGTGTTTCCTCCGGATGCTCTGGTTTCCTCCCACAGTCCAAAGGTTAAGTGGAATGGCCATGCTAAAATGTCCCTTAGTGTCCAAAGACATGCAGGTTAGGTGGGGCTATGGGGATAGGGTGGGGAGCGGGCCTAGGTAGGGTGCTTTTTCAGAGGATCAGTACAGACTCGATGGGCTGAATGCTTCCTTCTACACTGTAGGGAATCTATACTCAAGATTGATGAGCATGTAGAATTATCACATGGATTCGAGGGCACGAATGGCAGAAATTCATGTAAGGGAAGCGAGATAAGCACAAGGGAGAAAAGAGCACAGGGATATGCTGATAGAGTTAAATGAAGAAGGGGAGGTTTATTTCAAGCATGGACACCACCATGGATCTATTGGGCGGAAGGGTCTGCAAGTAATTCAAAAAAAAAATTTCAAGTACCCAATTCCTTTTTCCAATTAAGGGGCAATTTAGAGTAGCCAATTCATCGACCTTGCACATCTTTGGGTTGTGGGAGTGAAACCGATGTAGACACGTGGAGAATGTGCAACTCCACGCGGTTAGTGACCCAGGGCAGGGATCAAACCTGGGTACTCAGCGCCTGTATGTAGTTAATGATGTACAGGACAGAAAGTAGTCAGCCGGGGTACATGCTTTAAAATAATATTCAACAGCCCTCGTTGCCTTTGGCCCTCCCATTTGACAACTGTAAAATATAGGTGAGAGAACCAGCAGAGGGCAGCAGAGCAGAGCTACTGATCAGCTGTTCTGGGGAAATTTGCATACGTGCAGTGCGGTCAGCCTAAGTTGAAGGTGGTTTGTGGAGGGGCTGTTGGCAAGTGACAGTTAAACCCGAAACACTTTGTGAGTGTTTCCCACCCTACCTCCTCCTCTAACCAACCCCCCCACCCCACGGTGGTTGGGAAGCGGGAGCAGGGGCCTGTCGTGAAGGTGAGTGAGTGCCTTTAAATTTGCTTACCTTTCAGCGGGATCAGGGTTTGAGGTAATATCAGGTAAGCTCTTCCTTTCTTTTTCTTTTTCTTGTTTTTTTTTTATCTAGAGGGGATGTCAGGGAAGGCAGTACAATGCTCCTCCTGCAGAATGTTTGAGGTGAGGGAAGCCGTCAGTGTCCCTGCTGATTTCATCTGTGGGAAGTGCACCCAACTCCAGCTCCTCAAAAACCGTGTTAGGGACCTGGAGCTTGAGCTGGATGAACTTCGGATCATTCGGGAGGCAGAGGGGGTCATAGATAGGAGCTTCAGGGAAGTAGTTACACCAAAGACTGGAGATAGATGGGTAACTGTAAGAGGGACTGGGAAGAAGCAGTCAGTGCAGGGACCCCCTGCGGTCGTTCCCCTGAGTAACAAGTATACCGTTTTGGATACTTGTGGGGGGGACGACTTACCAGGGGTAAGCCATGGGGTACGGGCCTCTGGCACGGAGTCTGTCCCTGTTGCTCAGAAGGGAAGGGGGGAAAGGAGTAGAACATTAGTAATTGGGGACTCAATAGTCAGGGGCACAGATAGGAGATTTTGTGGGAGCGAGAGAGACTCACGTTTGGTATGTTGCCTCCCAGGTGCAAGGGTACGTGATGTCTCGGATCGTGTTTTCCGGGTCCTTAAGGGGGAGGGGGAGCAGCCCCAAGTCGTAGTCCACATTGGCACTAACGACATAGGTAGGAAAGGGGACAAGGATGTCAGGCAGGCCTTTAGGGAGCTAGGATGGAAGCTCAGAGCGAGAACAGAGTTGTTATCTCTGGGTTGTTGCCCGTGCCACGTGATAGTGAGACGAGGAATAGGGAGAGAGAGCAATTAAACACGTGGCTACAGGGATGGTGCAGGCGGGAGGGATTCAGATTTCTGGATAACTGGGGCTCTTTCTGGGGAAGGTGGGACCTCTATAGACAGGATGGTCTACATCTGAACCTGAGGGGCACCAATATCCTGGGGGGGAGATTTGTTAGCACTCTTTGGGGGGGGTTTAAACTAATTCAGCAGGGGCATGGGAACCTGGATTGTAGTTTTGGGGTGCGAGAGATTGAGAGTAGAGAGGTCAGGAGCACAGTTTTGACTTCGCAGGAGGGCGGCAGTGTTCAGGTCTGTGGTTTGAAGTGTGTCTATTTCAATGCCAGGAGTATACGAAATAAGGTAGGGGAACTGGCAGCATGGGTTGGTACCTGGGACTTCGATGTTGTGGCCATTTCAGAGACATGGATAGAGCAGGGACAGGAATGGCTGTTGCAGGTTCCGGGGTTTAGGTGCATTAGTAAGGTCAGAGAAGGGGGCAAAAGAGGGGGAGGTGTGGCGCTGCTAGTCAAGGACAGTATTACGGTGGTAGAAAGGATGCAAGATGGGGACTCTTCTTCCGAGGTAGTATGGGCTGAGGTTAGAAACAGGAAAGGAGAGGTCACCCTGTTGGGAGTTTTCTATAGGCCACCTAATAGTTCTAGAGATGTAGAGGAAAGGATGGCGAAGATGATTCTGGAAAAGAGCGAAAGTAACAGGGTAGTTGTTATGGGAGACTTTAACTTTCCTAATATTGACTGGAAAAGATATAGTTCGAGTACATTGGATGGGTCGTTCTTTGTACAATGTGTGCAGGAGGGTTTTCTGACACAATATGTTGACAGGCCAACAAGAGGTGAGGCCACTTTGGATTTGGTTTTGGGTAATGAACCAGGCCAGGTGTTAGATCTGGAGGTAGGTGAACACTTTGGAGACAGTGACCACAATTCGGTGACCTTTACGTTAGTGATGGAAAGGGATAAGTATACCCCGCAGAGCAAGAGTTATAGCTGGGGGAAGGGCAATTATGATGCCATTAGACATGACTTAGGATGTGTTGGTTGGAGAAGTAGGCTGCAAGGGTTGGGCACACTGGATATGTGGAGCTTGTTCAAGGAACAGCTATTGCATGTTCTTGATAAGTACGTACCAGTCAGGCAGGGAGGAAGGGGTCGAGCGAGGGAACCGTGGTTTACCAAAGAAGTGGAATCTCTTGTTAAGAGGAAGAAGGAGGCCTATGTGAAGATGAGGCGTGAAGTTTCAGTTGGGGCGCTTGATAGTTACAAGGAAGCGAGGAAGGATCTAAAGAGAGAGCTGAGACGAGCAAGGAGGGGACATGAGAAGTCTTTGGCAGGTAGGATCAAGGAAAACCCAAAAGCTTTCTATAGGTATGTCAGGAATAAAATAATGACTAGGGTAAGAGTAGGGCCAGTCAAGGACAGTGGTGGGAAGTTGTGTGTGGAGGCTGAGGAGATAAGCGAGATACTAAATGAATACTTTTCGTCAGTATTCACTCAAGAAAAAGATAATATTGTGGAGGAGAATGCTGAGACCCAGGCTATTAGAATAGATGGCATTGAGGTGCGTAGGGAAGAAGTGTTGGCAATTCTGGACAAGGTGAAAAATAGATAAGTCCCCGGGGCCGGATGGGATTTATCCTAGGATTCTCTGGGAAGCCAGGGAAGAGATTGCTGAGCCTTTGGCTTTGATTTTTAGGTCATCATTGGCTACAGGAATAGTGCCAGAGGACTGGAGGATAGCAAATGTGGTCCCTTTGTTCAAGAAGGGGAGTAGAGATAACCCCGGTAACTATAGGCCGGTGAGCCTAACGTCTGTGGTGGGTAAAGTCTTGGAGAGGATTATAAAAGATACGATTTATAATCATCTAGATAGGAATAATATGATTAGGGATAGTCAGCATGGTTTGTGAAGGGTAGGTCATGCCTCACAAACCTTATCGAGTTCTTTGAGAAGGTGACTGAACAGGTAGACGAGGGTAGAGCAGTTGATGTGGTGTATATGGATTTCAGTAATGCGTTTGATAAGGTTCCCCACGGTCGGCTATTGCAGAAAATACGGAGGCTGGGGATTGAGGGTGATTTAGAGATGTGGATCAGAAATTGGCTAGTTGAAAGAAGACAGAGAGTGGTAGTTGATGGGAAATGTTCAGAATGGAGTTCAGTTACGAGTGGCGTACCACAAGGATCTGTTCTGGGGCCGTTGCTGTTTGTCATTTTTATAAATGACCTAGAGGAGGGCGCAGAAGGATGGGTGAGTAAATTTGCAGACGACACTAAAGTCGGTGGAGTTGTAGACAGTGCGGAAGGATGTTGCAGGTTACAGAGGGACATAGATAAGCTGCAGAGCTGGGCTGAGAGGTGGCAAATGGAGTTTAATGTGGAGAAGTGTGAGGTGATTCACTTTGGAAAGAATAACAGGAATGCGGAATATTTGGCTAATGGTAAAATTCTTGGTAGTGTGGATGAGCAAGGGATCTCGGTGTCCATGTACATAGATCCCTGAAAGTTGCCACCCAGGTTGATAGGGTTGTGAAGAAGGCCTATGGTGTGTTGGCCTTTATTGGTAGAGGGATTGAGTTCCGGAGCCATGAGGTCATGATGCAGCTGTACCAAACTCTGGTACGGCCGCATTTGGAGTATTGCGTACAGTTCTGGTCGCCTCATTATAGGAAGGATATGGAAGCTTTGGAACGGGTGCAGAGGAGATTTACCAGGATGTTGCCTGGTATGGAGGGAAAATCTTATGAGGAAAGGCTGATGGACTTGAGGTTGTTTTCGTTAGAGAGAAGAAGGTTAAGAGGTGACTTAATAGAGGCATACAAAATGATCAGAGGGTTAGATAGGGTGGACAGCGAGAGCCTTCTCCCGCGGATGGAGGTGGCTAGCACGAGGGGACATAGCCTTAAATTGAGGGGTAATAGATATAGGACAGAGGTCAGAGGTGGGTTTTTTACGCAAAGAGTGGTGAGGCCGTGGAATGCCCTACCTGCAACAGTAGTGAACTCGCCAACATTGAGGGCATTTAAAAATTTATTGGATAAGCATATGGATGATAAGGGCATAGTGTAGTTAGATGGCCTTTAGTTTTTTTTTTTCCATGTCGGTGCAACATCGAGGGCCGAAGGGCCTGTACTGCGCTGTATCGTTCTATGTTCTATGTTCTATGAATACTCAGCATTGTGGGATTGCTCGAGTAATCTGTTGATGGGGAGATTCACAGATGAAGTTGGCTCCTTGGGCAATGTTGCAGGTGCTGAAAGAGTCATAGCCCAACAGCGTTAACTGCCTTCAACAAAAGAGGGAGATTAAAAATCCAAGCCACACCCAACTTCAAGACATCTTTCTCGGCTGTTGGGAAACACAGAGTATGCAGAACATTGCTGCTATCAAAGGTGCTACTTACACTGCTTCCGGATATAGCCTTGTTTGTACATTGCTTCCAGGAAAACAAAGTCACTGAAAGGCGACCGTTCCAACACAACACCTTGCCCTAGAAGTGCAAACACAAATAGATCAAATGCAATTCTGTTGTAAATTTTTATCCCAATTGTTGGCTACACCATGATAGAGTGGACAGAAGCCTTTTGATGTATGTTATTGAAACTTCAACTTGGAGAAACGCTTTATGAAGAAACTGCCATATGAGGAAAGATCAAACCAGTTGGGTCTGTACTCCTTGGAGTTCAGAAGAATGGGAGGTAGAATGATTGAAACATATAGGATTCTTAAGGGGTTAGACAGGGTCAATATTAGGAGGATATTTCCACTCACGGGAGAGCATAGGGCCAGAAGGTATAGTTGCAGAATAAGGCGGTGCTAATTTTCTATGTATGTTTCTATAGGAATCAAGGGATATGGATGGGGCAGGATCAGGGCACTGAATTTGATGAGCAGCCATGATCATAATGAATGGTGGAGCAGGCTCGAAGAGACAAATGGCCTACTCCTCCTTCTATTTTTTATTCATGTTTCTGTATAGTTTCATTGCTTTGATTTCCATTCTTAGATCTATCGTGTACCATTGTTGGTTCGCAGCCTATGTCAATGTTAACACTTCAACAATGAGTAATTTAAGCTCTTTTGATGAGCAAGCGAGTTCTTGATCAGCCAAGGGTACTTGGGCATTCCAGGTGTAGGGAGAAATCAGAGGACTGCAAGTGCTGGCTGTGCACTTGTTTCCTACTGAGCTCCAGTACTATGGTCTGTTCCATTTTGCTTCAGTATTTCATGCCATAGCACATTAATGCAGCACTGACATGTTTAGATTTGCACTGCTAGAAAAGTGAACAACTTCTTTTCAGATTCACACCTGTTTGCAGAAGGTGCTCCAGAGCATCAGAGTACTGCAGAGTGCGAAGATGGTACATCCAGGTCTGCAGGCGGTAGGAATTGCCATCTGGGGATTTGGGATCAGTATAAAACTTTTCCACACTGCAGTTCCCATTGAATAAAGCACTTAACTTCTCTCCATTGCCTGTCTTCCAATCCCAGTAATGGATATCAACCTCGGGGATGTATAACATGCCTAAAGAAGCAGAGTATTGATAAATTGCAGTGAGAAACACAATTTTAAAAAGGAAGAAATAAAAAATTTGCATTTATTTAGCATGTTTCATATTTTTGCGACATTTCAAAGTACTTCAGAGTCAAGTAAATATACTTTAAGTGGTCGATTACAGTTACAGAATATGGCATGGCATAAAAACACTTGTGGACTATGATGTGGGATGTCACTGGACTAGTAATCCAGGGGCCCATGCCCTGGGAACGCAGGCTCAAATTACACAGCAGCGGATGGAATTTAAATTCAAGCGATTAAATAAATTCAATTTGATGAAAGTTAGTTTAATGGTTGCTATTACTGTAACTATCACCAATTGTCATAAAAACTAATACCCTTTAGGAAGGAAATCTGCCGTCTTTACTTGGTCTGGTCTACATGCGACTCCAGACCCAGCAATGTGGTTAACTCTTAGCTGCTCTCAAAGGGCAATTTGGGATTGACAACAAATGCTGGCCTTGCTAGCGATGTACATATCTACATATCTAATAATATTTTTAAATTTATTCACTCAATCTAATAAAAACAGAAAGAATGCCAAACTTCCCTCGTAGAGCAACATAGAAATGAGCCTCAAAGTATGGCACATTAATTCAATTCCTAATCTGTCTGTAGCCATCCAAACAAGGGTTCATTGTAAAGTGTTTAGCATCCACAGATTGGGAAGAATCGATTCACCCTACATGGCATCAAGAAACGACTGAAGGCACTGAATACAACCACGGGCTTGGGCCCCAACAACATCCTGATAGTAGCACTGAAGATTTATACTCATCTATCCACACCCCTCGCCAAGCTCTTCCAGTAGAACTACAACACTGGCATTTACCCACTCCCTAGTCTACTCTCAATTACCAAAATGATGGGAAGGGTCGTCAACTGTGCTATTAAGCGGCACTTAAATCAGCAATAACTTGCTCAGCAATGCTCATTTTGGGTTCCATCAGGGACACTCAGCTCCTGACCTCATTACAGCCTTGGTTCAAACATGGACAAAAGAGCTGAACTCCAGAGGAGAGCCATGAAGTGGAGATGCTGGCGTTGGACTGGGGTGAGCACAGTAAGAAGTCTTACAACACCAGGTTAAATTCCAACATGTTTGTTTCAAACACTAGCTTTCGGAGCGCAGCTCCTTCCTCAGGTGAATGAAGAGGTTTGTTCTTCATTCACCTGAGGAAGGAGCAGTGCTCCGAAAGCTAGTGTTTGAAACAAACATGTTGGACTTTAACCTGGTGATCTAAGACTTCTTCCTGTCCAGAGGGGAGGGGAGATTGACTGCCCTTGACATCAAGGCAGCATTTGACCTAATATGGCATCAAGGAGCCCTAGCTAAACTGGAGTCAATGGGAATCAGGGGGGAAACTCTCCGCTGATTGGAATCATACCTAGGAAAAAGGAAGATGGCTGTGGTTCTGTGGTTGTTCGAGGTCAATCATCTCAGTCCAAGGACATGACTGAGGAGTTCCTCAGGGTAGTGTCCCAGGCCCAATCATCTTTACCCACTTCATCAATCACCTACCCTCCAGAATAAGATCAGAGGTTGGGACATTCATCTCATCCCTCTCCATGGCAACTGTCTGCGGCGGTACTAGACCATTCGCAATCTTACCGTCATGTTTGACCCCAAGATTAGTTTTTTTTTAAATAAACAATTTTAATGAGGCATTTTTTGGCATAGTGAACAGTAGAATTACAGAACGAGAAAACAAAAGGACTGTACAGTAAATAAAGTACATAGTGCAATTGCCATAGCTCATCCCACCCAGGCGCCTAATCGACCCCCTGTACTACATTCCCCTAACCCACCCCCCACCCACCTGCTGACAATTAATTATCCGCGAAGAAGTCGATGAATGGTTGCCACCTCCGGGTGAACCCCAACAACGACCCTCTCAAGGCGAATTTGTTTTTCTCTAAGCCCAGGAAACTCGCCATGTCTAACAGCCAGGCTTCCGACTTCGGGGGCTTCGAGTCCCTCCAAGCTCGAAGTATCCGTCTCCGGGTTACCAGGGAAGCAAAGGCCAAAACGTCAGCCTCTTTCTCCCCTTGGACTTCCAGGGCCTCTGAAACCCCAAAAATCACTACCTCTGGACTCATTGCCACCCTTATGTTCAATACTCTAGACATGACATCCTCAAACCCCTTCCAGTATCACCTATGTTTTGGGCACGCCCAAAACATGTGGACATGATCTGCCGGTCTTCTCAGACACTTTACACACCTGTCCTCTACGCCGAAGAATCTGCTCATCCAGGACACTGTCATGTGGGCCCGGTGGACAATCTTAAATTGAATCAGGCTGAGCCTGGCACATGTTGCAGTCCCATTAACTCTGCTCCGAGCGTCCACCCACAGGCCCTCCCCAATCTCCCCTCCCAACTCCTCTTCCCATTTATGCCTCAGCTCCTCGGACTGCGTCTCCGCCCCCATGAGCTCCTTGCAAATATCCGAGACACTTCCCTCCCCAACCCATCCTCTAGACACTACCCTATCTTGGATCCCCCCTTAGTGACAAGACTGGAAAAGATGGCACCTGCCTGCGCAAAAAGTCCCACACCTGAATATACCGGAATTCATTCCCCCTCGTCAACCCAAACTTAGCCTCAAGCGCCCTCAAGCTAGAGAAGCTCCCTTCCAAGAACAAATCTCCCATCCGCTCAATCCCCACCCTCCGCCATACCTGAAACCCCCCCCCCCCCCCCCCCCCCCCCCCCCCCGGGCAAACCGATGGTTGTCACATATCGGGGACCAGACAGATGCTCCCATTGCTCCCACGTGCCTCCTCCACTGTCCCCAGATCTGAAGGGCCGCCACCCCTACAGGACTGGTGGAGAAGCATGCTGGCAGGAATGACAGAGGCGCCATCACCAACACCCCCAGACTGGTACCATGACATGAGGTTGCCTCAACCCATTTCCAAGCCGACCCTCCCCCCACCACTCACTTCTTTATCATGGCTATGTTGGCCGCCCAATAATAGTTGCTGAAATTTGAGAGTGCAAGCATCCCCCCACCCCCCCGGTTCCGCTCCAGCATCACCCTCTTCACTCGCGGGGACCCAAGATGAGATTTTGACCATAAAGCTGTGCCATCACCAAGAACGCTAGGGTAAGACTGCCAACTCTGCCCTGCAGCTCATATGCAACTGAAAACCTTGGTCCATGCTTGTGTTGCCTTTAGACTTGACCATCCTAACCCACTCCTGATCAGCCTCTAGAAGCTTCAACCTACTCTGCTGCCCAAATCTCACTAATTCTGGCCTCCTGAGCATCCCTCATTTTAATCACTCCGCCATTCACTGCCATGCTTTCAGCTGCTAAGATCTTGAGCTCTGGAATTCTCACCCTAAATTTCTCCCCACCATCCCCCACTCTCACTTTCATCCTGTAAGATGCTCCTTTTGGACTTTTATCAAGGTTTTGATCATCTGCCCTAATATCGCATTACATCAGTGTAAAACATTGGTTGACAATGCTCCTGTGAAACGTCTTAGAACTTTCCCTACATTGAAGGCACTACACAAACAGAATTATTGGTGTTGGTTCTTCAATGAAGATCATACACTTCACATACAAAAGTGGCGATGAAGAGATGAACGGAATAGGTCTCGTCTCACATGCTCCCTCTATCACCATTTATGTTATAATCATATTGAGCAAAATGTAATAAAGCTTGTATTTTTTAATGCAATCAAACCTCAGCTCGGACACAAAATAGTATTGAACATACATCATGCTGGGCGACATCTGGTGGCGGCCATGGTGTGAGTGGTCACACATCTGGAAGCTCCTGCTCAAGGTTTTTTTTTGGACCTTTTCCCTATTTGGAGGGTGGATGTGTGGCTGAAGAAGGTGTAGGCCTGGCCAGAGGGAGCCCGACTCCATTGGTGGGACTGGTGGATGGATCCACAGACCAGAAGCGGGTCAAGAAGAAGAGAGCAGGAGAATGTCCGTGCGCCACACCTAAAGATGGCGGACAGTAAAGGGCCTGCACTGCCAACCGAATGGTCGAAGATCAACTGGTGAACTTATTAAACGAGATGTTCAGCCAGCAGAGGAGAGAGAGGCCCATATGGGCCTAGCCAAGGCTGTAGATCTGCTGAAGTCAGGAATCGATTAAGTGGAGCAGAGGCTGGAGTCCCAGGGCCTGGCCATCCGGAAAGTGGAGGCGGTGGGGGGGAAGCACGAGTTGCAGTTGGCTTCGTTGGCGGCTGATGCGCGAGACCCAAAAGTAATTGTAGGGATGCCTGAAGGCACTGAGGGAGCGGATGCTGCCACATATGTGCCAGAATGCTGCAAAAGCTGATGGGAGATGGGCCCTTTGATCGTCCCCTGGAGGTCGACCGAGGGCACAAGGGGCTGATGAGGAGGCCGCAGGCAAACGAGTAGCCGAGGGCAGTGGTGGTGTGCCTTCACCGGTTCCTGGACAATGGGTTGTGGGGAAGGGTCGGTAGGGGAGCAGATGGAGGCAGCCTCATGTAAGGGCAATAGCCTGAAGGCACTGTTAACGGCCCCTGTGCCGTTCTCGCTAGCCAGGTATCCACAAGTCCAGTATGGTGGCCCCGAGGTTGTGGGGGCAATGGCAACAGCACCCGAGGCTAGAGGAGGCCTCTGGTTGGGCTCCGATCTGTGGGAATCACAAGTTTGTTCCTGGGGGGTGGACAGCTTCTCGAACTTGGAGGGACTGATAGAGGAGTACAGGTTGCCCAGCGGAAATGGGTTCCAATACTTACAGGCGTGAAACTATGTGAGAAAACAGGAGCCGTCCTTTCCTGATCTGCCGCCCCCAGAGTTGCAGCATAAAGGTATTGTCGAAAACAGAGGTTGCTGAGGGCAGGGTGTCAGAGATTTATTCATGGATTGGGAGGGCACCCTGATAGGAGTAGTTAAGCGGAAGTGGGAGGAGGGCTGGGGGAAGAGTTGGAGGCTAGGTTATGGGAAGAAGCTTTGAGGCGGGTGAATGCATCCTCTTTGTGTGCCAAGCTGAGTCTTATTCATTTTAAAAAGTTGCCCACAGGGTGCATATGCCGGTGGCTAGAATGAGCAGGTTCTTTGAGGGGCAGAAGGATAGGTGTGGGTGGCATGCGAGGGGCCCGCGAACCATGTTCACATGTCAGCAGGGAGCTGGGGGTTCCTGGGGTTAATAAGAAAAGGTGGAGGCAGAGAGGTTGGGGGGGGGGACATGGTAGGGAGGGCGGGCTGTGGTTGTTGGTCACATATTTAATTATGTGATCTCCTGTTTGTTCGCTTTCTGGTCCTGGCTGTGTTGGATGTTTATTTATAAATGCGTCAATAAAAATATTTACAATTAAAAAAGAACATACATCATGCTTTGCAAGGATGTGACCCGGAATATCAGTGCCATCCTGATAGACACCATGGCCAAGGATTCCCATCTTATTTAAACACTTTGCTGGGGAAGCTTCTATGTTATAATATCGAATGGAGCAATGCATGGCAACAATGTAAGAAGAATGAAGTGTTGTACTTGTACTGTGTCTAATCACACCCCATTACAATCAGTATTCCTTTCTCACGTGCTGTCACTGTCGCTCTGTGGTGAACTGTGGAGCCATTTATCGTGAGGGGGACTTAATACAAAAGTAGAGAGGTTATGCTTTATTTGTACAGGACACTGGTGAGACCACATTTGGAGTACCATGTACAGTATTGGTCCCCTTACGTAAGGAAGGATGTAAATGCATTAGAAGCTGAAAATTTTACTAGACTGAATACCTGGAATGGGTGGGTTGCCTTATGAAAGGTTGGACCGGCACCGCTTGTATCCACTGGAGTTTAGAAGAGTGAGAGGGGCCTTGATTGAAACATGCAAGATCCAGAGGGGTATTGGCAGGGTGGATGTGGAGAGGATATAACCTCTTGTGGGAAAATCTGGAACTAGGAATCACTGTTTAAAAATACGGGTCATCCATTTAAAATGGAGAGGAATTAAAAGTTTTATCTGAGGGGCTTGAGTCTTTGGAACTCTCTTCCTGAAAAGGCAGTGAAAGCAGAGTCTTTAAATATTATTAAGATAGAGATGGATAGATTAATGGCAAGCAAGAGAGTAATAGGTTATCGGGGGTAGGCAGGATGCAGATTTGATGTCACTGTCAGATCAGCCATGATCTTATTAAATTGCAGAGCAGGCTCGAGAGGCCAAATAGCCTTGGCTGCTTGTTGATAAATATGTACATACGCACATACATCTGCCATCATTAATGGGAAACCCCCAATTTATAATGTGCCCCCCGTTTTGGATTCTCCCACACGGGGATACATCCTCTCAGCATCCACCCTGTTGAGCCACCTCAGAATCTTCCCCGTTTCGTTAAGATCACCTCTCATTCTTCTAAACTCTAATAGGTATGGGCCCAACCTGCTCAACAATCACCTACAATCCAGCAAACATCAAATTACTGCCTGACCAGATTTTGATGGTCTTCCAGAGTGGATTACTCGCCAAGAAATCTGGAGAACGTCAAGCACTTCAAATAGTGGCACAGGATCTTATATATCCACTTCAGGAAAGGGTTTGCTTCACCGCTTTATCGAAAAAAACAATGCGCCTGACCCCGCGGCATTGGAATTTAAACGAATGGGGCGGTGCGATGACACAGTGGTTGGCCCTGCTGCCTACAGCACTGAGGACCCGGGTTCGATACCGGCCCTGGGTCACTGTCTGTGTGGAGTTTGTACATTCTCCCAGTGTCTGCGTGGGGTTTACCCCCACAACCCAAATATGTGCAGGTTAGGTAGATTGGTCATCCTAAATTGGCCCTTTTAATTGGAAAAAAATAATTGGGCACTCTAAATTTAAAAAAGGATTGCAATGAATTATATACTCAAACGAAAACCCAAAAGATCTTGTGCTCTGACTCAACTTGTGATAGCAATTGAGGAACTGAGCTGTGGTTCAATGAGTTAGCACTCTCGCCCTCCGAGTCAGAAGCTGTGGCATCAGGCCTCACTCTAGAGACTGGAATGCAAAACAATTCCGGGCTCTCACACTCAGTGCAGTGGCGAGGGAGTGCTGCGCTGTTGAAGGTGCTATCAGAAGCTTAGATAGATTAAGTTAGTGGGAAAAAAGTTGGCACATGGAATGTAATGTGGAAAAATATGAATTTGCCCTCTTAGGCAGGAATAGAAGAAAAGCAGAATATTATTTAATGGATGGACAGCAGAACTCAGTGGTACAGAGAGATCTGGGCGTCATGGTATGTGAATTACAAAGTTAGTTTGCCGGTACAGCAAATGGAATATTGGCCTTTATTGCATGGGGAATCGGGTATTGAAGGAGAGATGTTTCGCAACAGCTGGAGTACTATATACAGGTCTTGTCTCCTTATTTAAGAAAGGAAACCACTGTGTTAGAAGCAGTTCAGCGAAGGTTCACTAGGCTAATTCCTGGGATGATTGGGTTGTCTTCTGAATAAAGGTTGAGCAGGTTGGGCCCGTACTTATTAGAGTTTAGAAGAATGAGAGGTGATCTTAACGAAACCGGGAAGATTCTGAGGTGGCTCAACAGGGTGGATGCTGAGAGGATGTTTCCCTGTGTGGGAGAATCCAAAACGGGGGGCACAGTTTATAAATTGGGGGTTTCCCATTAAAGATGGCAGTCAGGAGAATTTTCTTCTTCCAGAGGGTTGTTGGTTTGTGGATTTATTTTCCCCAGAGAGCAATAGGGGCTGGCTCATTGAACAGATTTAAGGCTGAATTACCCACAGATCATTGGTCGACAACAAAGTCGAGTTACAGAAAGCCGACAGTAGAGTTGAGGCCACAATCAAATCAGCCATGTTCTTATCCAATGGTGCAGCTGATTCAAGGAACCGAATGGCCTGCTCCTAATTCTTGTGTCATTTGGATGAGACGTCAAACTGAAGCCTTGTTTCCTCTCTCATCTGGTTGCAGAGGACCCCAAGATGCAGAGCAGCGAGGTAGCCCAGGGGTTCTGGACAATATTTTACCCTCAACCAACAGATTATCTGGTCATTCGTTCATGGGAGCTTGCAAATTAGCTATCATACTTTCAACATTGCAACAGTGAATACACAGAGCAGTACTTTCTTGGCTGGAAAATAGAGATCACAAAAGGCGCGATATAACTCCAAGTGCACTCATTCTTGCAAGCTGATGCTTAATGTAGTAATGTAGCAAGGACTACATTTGAAAACAGATACAGTGTGGGAATCCATGCCAAGGTATGGAGGAGTGTTAGAACAAAACAATGTAGGCAGGTGCAGGGGACACATATTATAAGCCTCTCGTTCATGGCTCATATTAAATGCTTTAGAGGTAACTTTTAGCTTTAGGAATTAAAGCGTTTAAATTGGACTTGTGTTTCTCCAACAAGGTCAGAGTCAGAAGTGCAAAAACAATGAACAATGGATAAATAATCTCTCACTAAAGCCAGAATCTTTACATTGTCTCAACAAAAGATTGAATTTGTTAATCTAGTTCCAAGATGAAAATAAGATAGAGGCAGTTGGTATACATGGACCCAGCAACTCTCCCTTTGAGATATAAATTATTCATGTGGGTCACAGAACAAAAGAGTTGCGTTGAGGGCAAAATATAATTAGTTTGCATTTTGTTCTGGAATAACCTAAAGCATGCCACTTGCCATGGAGATGGGTTGTGGGGTTCAGAAGGTCCTTTTGTGTAATTTATCAGGGTGTTTCTCACAGAAGGCAATTACAGATTTGGTCTTGTGTCGGCCTTAAAGGAAAAGGAGGCTGGTAGTTCTGTTTAGCTTAGAGCAACAGGGGGAAATTCATAGTAACCTCCCACGCCATAGTGAAAACATGCAGTTAGCTTGGAGATAATAGTGTGGCCCAAATCTGGTGCTAAAGAGCCACAGTTGTAAAGGTCACTTAACGAAAGGCTAATGGAAAGTTCCCCATAAAATGCTGTACCTCAGAAGAGTAGCTAAAACACCGAGGAGAAATCAAATTGAATTCTGGAGAGCTGCGGCATATCCTTTGAAGTTATCAATATTTATTTACTTTCTTTTTTTTTTAAACATATAAAGTTTGTTTTTGGTTTAAAAACATGAAATCCTGTGGCATGCACCTTTCAGTTAAGTCACTGGGGTGTTCAAATGTCTCTTTAAACATTAACAGTCCCTCCTACAATTGTAACACATAACACAAGGGACAGGAGGGTAGCATGGTGGTTACCATAAATGCTTCACAGCTCCAGGGTCCCAGGTTCGATTCCCGGCTGGGTCACTGTCTGTGTGGAGTCTGCACGTCCTCCCCCTGTGTGCGTGGGTTTCCTCCGGGTGCTCCGGTTTCCTCCCACAGTCCAAAGATGTGCGGGTTAGGTGGATTGGCCATGCTAAATTGCCCGTAGTGTCCTAATAAAAGTAAGGTTAAGGGGGGGGGGTTGTTGGGTTACGGGTATAGGGTGGATACGTGGGTTTGAGTAGGGTGATCATGGCTCGGCACAACATTGAGGGCCGAAGGGCCTGTTCTGTGCTGTTCTATGTTCTAAGGTTTCCTTGCAAAGAATTAGCATTAAAATCACTTCCATAAACCACTTTTCCGAGTCTGAACCATGAGTGTGTCAATGTAGCATATAGCCTCCATTGAAAGCAATATTTGCTTGATTGCATCCAAGGTTCTGAGAGATATTTCATAGTTTTGCTTGTGAGTATTCACTATTTCAAGGAGGTGACATTAGTGCTAATATAAACTGCGGCTGGTCACTGCAACATATTTCAGCCCAACTTACCGTATTATCCTAGTGCACAATAACCACCATTACATCAACAACTTAAACGATAGGAGAGAACACAGGGCAAAACAGAAACCGTTCACACAAATAATAGAGAAAGATTCAACATTAGCTGGGTGAAGAATATAACAGCCCCAGCACTTTACCTAGTTTGTCAGCCAAACCTTTCGCCAAGGCACCTTTTCCAGAAGCCAGATTTCCATCGATGGTGATGATTTTACTGTTCGTCGTGAATTTTTTCATTGTTCTTTCACCAAGCATGTAGGCCCACCAGCCATACTTCAGCTCTCTGCGGGAACTCATGTGGATCCGAGCCTGGAGCACAATGCAGAAAAACACAGGTCATAAGGCATGCAGGAAAACACCCCCCCCCCCCCCCCCCCCCCCAAACAACACAATATATTGCACGCAGCTCTTTGAATAGCAAGCTTTTGAGACTGATTAGCGGTATATAAATGGTAAAAGATTGGCTAGGTTGGATTTATCCTACTCTGTTGTGGACATAATATACCTGGGTAATTTTCTACATTGTCGGGTAGATGCCAGTATTGCAGCTGTACTAGAACAGATTGTTCTGGAGCAGAAGCCTTCTGGACTATTAGCAGAAATTGCCAGCGTCTGTGGCCTTCACAGTGTCTAGCGCCTTCATCCATTCAATGACAACAATGAAGTGAATCGATTAGCTGATGACTAGCATTTATGATATTGGGGAACCTCAGGACGAGATGGATCATCCACTCTGCACTTCTGTTTGCAAATGCTTCAGCCGTATCTTTAGCTTCACCAGGTTGGCACCTTATTTTTACGTGTGCCTGGTGTTGCTCCTAGTATGCCCCACTGCACTTCTCATTGAAATAGAGTTGGGCAGCACGGTAGCACACTGCTTAGCACAGTTGCTTCACAGCTCCAGGGTCCCAGATTCGATTCCCGGCTTGGGTCACTGTCTGTGCAGAGTCTGCACATTCTCCCAGTGTCTGCACGGGTTTCTTCCGGATGCTCCGATTTCTTCCCACAGTCCAAAGATGTGCGGGTTAGGTGGATTGGCCATGCTAAATTGCCTATAGTGTTCAAAAAGGTTAAGTGGGGGTTACTGGGTTACAGGGATAGGGTAGAGACTTGGGCTTGAGTGCGGTGTGCTTTGTAAGGGCCGGTGCAGACTCGATGGGCCAAATGGATTCCTTCTGCACTGTAAATTATATGATCCCTGGCTTGGTGGTAATAGTAGAGTGGAGGATATGGTGGGCCACAAGGTTGCAGAATGTGGTTGAACACAATGCTGCTACTGCTGATGGCCCTCGTGGGTGCCCAGTCTTGGGTTGTTACATCTGTTCTGAATAGAAACAGAAAATGCTGGATAAACTCAGCATGTCTGGCAGCATCTGTGAACAGAGAAACAGAGTTAAGGTTTTGAGTCCAAATGGTCTTCCAGTTTATCCAGCATTTTTTGTTTTTATTTCAGATTTCCAACAGTGACATTTCTGATTCAAGCCTGTTTAGACCCCGAGTACGAGCCTCAGCTGGTGTTTTTATTTACAAAAAACGTGAGAAATAAATCCCAAATCCTCTCACCCTGACCTCCCCATGACCCCAGTCACCGACCCACCGACCTTGTCCCCCAACCCGGCTTCCCACGGGGCCGGTCCCCAGTAACCTCCCCCACGGCCGGGACCTCACCGCCTGCTCCGGGGCTGGGCTGGGCTGGGCCGGACACTCACCGCGCTGCCCCCGGGTTTTAGGGGCTCTCGAACTCCCCGGGCCGCCACCAGTAGCCTCCGCGACGCCATCTTGTCCGGGGTCCTTCCTCAAATGCTGGCGCGTCTCGAGCTGCAGAGACGGCCAACCGCAGTGCCTAATCCAGCTGCAAAAATAAATCAATTAAAGCCCCGCCCTCAAATACCTCCCAAAACCACAATAACCCCCAAATACAACTACAATAACCAGTGACTACAATAACTCCTAAATGGAATCATAAAATCTCTATAGTGCAAAATGAGGCCATTTGGCCCATCGAGTGTGGACCGACCCTCCAAAGGACCATCCTGCCGGCCCAATCCCACATCCTATCTCAGTAACCCCGCGCATTGATCATGACAGTAAGAGTCAATTTGCATTGCCACTCCAAAACCGGCTCTCCCAGTGCAGACTTTGGAGTTGTTGCTGTGGTAGAGAGTGGCTGCTGCTGGCTTCTCTCTCCGTTACTCAGTTTGCTGCCTGTTTCCAGTGTTGGTTGCTGCAGAGCTGCCTGATGGAAGGAGAGAGGAGAGAAAGACAAGAAGAAGGACTTCAACACTGAGGCGGGAACAGAGCTTTTTGGACTGCTTGTTTGCTGAGCCCCTCCCAGGCTGAGGACTCTGTCCGGTTCTCCCAAACATCAACATCTGCCTTTCGCAAACATGAAGCCTTCATGTTCCATCAGCTGTGATTGTTCCAGGGCATGGGGAGCCAGTGGACAGTGTGTTGCTGAATCCCTCCTGGTCTGAAGACCTCGTACACCAGTGCCTTCTTTTGGCAGGGAGAAGGTTGGATTCCATCGATGTGGTCGTTCCAGGGTGGGAGCATGGACTGTGTTTTTGCTGCGCCCTACTCAGGCTGAAGACCTCACAAAACAGCACCTACTTACATCGATGTGGTCGTCCGAGGGTGGGAACACAGACTGTGTTTTTGTTGGGCCCCCTCGCGGGCTGACGATCTGCTTGTGTTCACCTATCCTCACACGCTTCAGCTTCACAGGAGTCTCCCACCTCAGGCACCAATCCATCTTTGGACCCTCACCCAACTATGCCGCTATCCTCTTCCTCCTCCCGCTGTGTCCCTTGCTCTCTCTTCCCTTCCTTCCCTCGTTCCCTTGCACACCTTCCTAGGAGTAGAGTACATTATTCCACCTTGCTCTTCCCCTAACCTCCTCCCCGTCAATTTTCCAATATCCACTGACACGACAAAGCCCACATTGGGGTGGGCATGGCACTTGCCCTGATGGCCACTCCACCTATGCCGGTGGCGGGACAATCCAAAGTCACCTATGGGGGTGGTAGTCTCTTCGGCCTCCACTACTCCCACAGCCCCGCCACCCTTCCGGTTGCTACCCTGAAACTGTGGTTTAAGTGCTACGTTCATCCAACGTCACCATAGAGGCGTGCGTTTGCAACTGGCCAGGAGTCGTCGGCCCCTTGGCCATTGTGGCCGCCTCTCGTATGTACGCAAAAGTCGTGTTTTTCCTGAGGGCCGAGAGGGCAGTCCACCTCGCCCTTGAAAAGGGACTCACGGAGGGCAGGACGTACGTAGCGGTGAACCCTCTTGAGGTCACCACCAAGAGTGTCATACTCTCCAATGCCCTGCCCTACCACCCCACGGAGCTCTTCCAACTATTGAGTGAGTGTGGTAGTATGACTAGGAAGATCATATTACCTTAGAACCAAGCTACCATTGGTGCATCAGTCTCGCTGCCCATTGGCCCAGGCAAGTCATGTGCCTCTCTGCCAATTGGCTGTGGCTAGTCATGTGACTCCCCGCCGATTGGCTGAGAGGTTGGTAGCTCTGCCTACAAGGCGGGGTATAAGAACTCGTACCGGCTGGCAGTCGGCCTTTCTCTGTACGACCACTGCCGGGCTCACATCTAGCATATTAAAGCCTGTTGTTTGGAACTACGACTCGAGTCCAATTGATGGTGCATCAGTGAGGTACGATCCGAGGTGGCGCCACTCCCTCTTGGCCAAAGGATGCCCCCCTCAGACACATCTACTTCCGGCACCAGGCTATCGTCTACCTGGCTTGGGAGGAGATATTGAAGGGGGTTTGAACTCTCCCATCAAGGGGAGACTCTCTCTATATTTTGGTCTGCAGATGGCGTGCGGTGCTATGCCTGCAAGGAGATGGGGCATGTGTGAAAGAATTGCCCCACCTCCAAGGCCACCAAGATGGCTGCGGCTGACCCTGCCTCCACCTCCACTGACGTTACCAGCCCACTCTCGTGAGGAGACACCAATCCTGCACCTGTCAACCAATCGGCTGTTGGCGTGGAGGAAGGAGTCCATTCGCAAGGCTGCAAGACCCGTAAGAAGGTGAGGCGGGATTGGCCTCAGAAACCCCCGACTCCGTTGGCTTAGATAACACCGTTCCCCGGAACTCCGGCTCGGCAGCTACAGATGCACCTTGTCCCGCAAACATGCCACTGCATCCGTGGGCCATTGACACCTCAGCGTTGGGTACTAGGCCCGGCATTGCTTCAGCGCAGGTCAAAGAGGGAGGTTCATCAGCGCAGGCCAACCTCCCCTCTCCCCCCCCCCCCTCCCACCTCCTAAGCGGCGCCACTACTTGCGGGAGTGGGGGGAGAAAAACATCTTTACCCTCCCTTACCGGATGAAATGGCACCCCGACCCTGTCCCTCTACATCACACTGCGCCCTACACAATTTAAAAAGAGAAGCATATACTCACCCTTGAACTGTCGCAGCCCCCCCCCCCCCCCCCCCCCCCCCCCGTGCAGGACGCCTCAGGGCCAGGTGCGAGTGGGACCCCTGATGGCTCCTTCCACCTGGTGCAATTTTGCACCCCAGCGGCATTAGTTTTCACAATGCCAGATGGCTGCGGCAGCTCCCTGACCTCAGAGCCATTGGACAGTGGTGGTCATTGCCTTCCATCCCGCCTTTCCATCCAACCTCTGACGCTGGTCGCTTTTCCCGGAATTATTCACAGATCTGTCCAGTGGCCCGGTGTCGCATGAGGAATGTGGGTCTGGGCCACGGCCTCTCCCTGTCCCAGTCCCAAGAGGAACCTGTCTATTGATGACCCTGGAGGGGTGAGATCAAGACAGACCCAGGGGGCTAGTTGGTGTGTCCGTACCACCTGCCGAACTCAACGTGGCGGGGGACTCGATTGCAGAAGGCGACTGCCCGGAGGAGGACAGCGAGGCGGTGGATATCCTCATGCCCGACAGCAAGTCACCCCTCATCCCACAAGGGAAAGGCTAGGATTTTCGATATGCCAATCGCGGTTGCCTAAATCGAGTGCGGCTGGCCCTCGACCAGTGGTCGGACATGGCACAGCTCATTAAGTCTTACCGCGCCGATGTTGAAAAGGCGGGAGACAAGGCAGCATGGTGGCGTAGTGGGTTAGCCCTGTTGCCTCATGGCACCAAGGTCCCAGGTTCGATCCCAGCTCTGGGTCACTGTCCGTGTGGAGTTTGCACATTCTCCCCGTGTTTGCGTGGGTTTCGCCCCCACAACCCAAAGATGTGCAGGCTAGGTGGATTGGCCACGCTAAATTGCCCCTTAATTGGAAAAAATGAATTGGTTACTCTAAATTTATTTAAAAAGAAGGTGGAAGACGCCTACGTGACTGAGCAGCACTGGCAGAAATCTTTCCTTGCTTGACTCCAGAGGAAGCGGAGGGGCATTCACTTCCCAGCGCCCTCTGAGCACTGAAAAAGCGACTGACATGAAGGTGACCATAGCCAGCCTCAACATCAACGGCAGCAGGGACACGCTTCGCAGGTTCCAGAACTTCTCGGCTCTCCTGGATAGGATGTATGCGGCGTGCTTCCTGCAAAAGACCCACACATTTCTGGGAAACAAAACTACGTGGCTCCTGGAGTGGCAAGGGGGGGGTCTACATGAGTCATCTGACCTCACGTGTAGGCAGGGTGGCTATCTTGTTGGCCCCATGTTTTCTGTTTTTTTCAATTTAGAGTACCCAATTATTCTTTTCCAATTAAGGGGCAATTGAGCATGGCCAATCCACCTACCCTGCCCATCTTTGGGATGTGGGGGTGAAACCCACGCAAACACGGGGAGAACGTGCAAACTCCACACAGACAGTGACCTAGAGCCTGCATTAAACCTGGGATCTCTGCGCCGTGATGCAGCAGTACTAACCACTGCGCCATTGTGCTGCCCGGCCCCACATTTTCAGCTGGTGATCATGAGGGTCAAGGAGGCAGTGCCAGGCCGGTTCCTCATCTGACAGTCCGTGAGGGGTTCAAGGTACTTCACTTTGTGGATGTCTATGCTCCCCAGGCTGGCCAGCAGCAGGTGACATTCTTCGAGCAAGCGTCCACTCATTTTTGCACCATCGCCGTGGGCAAGTGCATTGTCCTGGGGGGTGGATTTTCATTGCATCTGCTGGACAAAGAACCTCGGTACTCAGGGCGGCTCTCGCACAGAGGTGAAGTTAAGTAACCTGGTTGGGTTCTTTGACTTGGTGGACGTCTGGTGGACTCTCCATCCTGACTCCAGCGTCTTCACCTTTGCTAAGCCTGAGGTTGGAACGTCCACAATTGTCCATCTTTACATTTCCAGGGCGTACCTGTCCCGCCTCCTGACAGCCTCTGTGCAGCAGGTGCCCTGCTCGAACCACTGTCTAGCGTACGCGGGGTTCGTCCTGTCCCGCGCTCAGTCACGGTCTGTGTACTGGCACTTTAACAACCTTCTTCTGGAGGACGGCGGTTCCTGGACTCGTTTCATCACTTGTGGACAGACTGGAGAAGGAAGCGGGGAGGCTTCCCCTCCTTGAGGCTGTGTGGGATGTGGGCAAGGTGCACACCTTCTGTCAGGAGTATGCGAGAGGGTCGACAAAGAGGCGGACATCCAGGGCCGAGTTGGAGAAGGAGGTGCTCGACCTGGAGTCATATCTCGCTCAGCCCTGTGGCTGGTGAAGAGTGTGAAAAAGGGCATGCTGCGGGACCTGCAACTTGTCGGGTCCCATGGCACGTCCGTGAGGTCGCGGATCCAGATCCTCACAGACATGGACCGCGGCTCCCCCTCCTTCTACTCACTGGAAAACATGCGCAGGGACCGTCAGTAGCTTCTTATGCTGCTGGCCGATGACGGGTCCCTCGTCTCTGATCCGGAGAAAGTCAGGGCCCAAATTCGGAGCTTCTACAGTGCCCTCTTCTCTCCGCATCCGCCCAGCGAGGATCTTTGCAGAGTTTTGCAGAAGGATCTACCGCAGGTTGGTCTGGAGGGCACGGGAGACTTGTTCCTTCTATAAGCTTGGCGGGCGGGGGGGGGGGGGGGGCGGGGGGAGAGCTGACCGTGGGGTTCTTCTGTCCAGGGGTAAAACCCTTGGGCTGGACGGGCTGACTGTAGGGTTCTTCTGAGCGTTCGGGGACATCCTGGGGAGCGACCACACGGGGGTCCTGGGGGGAAGTTTCGCAACTGAGGAGATGCCCCTCTCTTTTTTTAAAATAATTTTTATTCAGATTTTCACAAAGTATCAATAACAGAAAATATTAACAAAAAACAAAAATATTAACAATTAAGAAAAACAAAAAAGAACAAACCCCCCCCCCCCCCCCCGTTAAATCCAAAAAGAAGAAAGAGATTAACACCCGTCATAACCAAAGAACACATATACACGCCCCTTCAACCCAACCCATCGAAACAACCCCCCCCCGGGCTGCTGCTGCTGCTGGCATTTTATGTTCCCTACCGTTCTGCCAGGAAATCCAGAAAGCTGCCACCGCCTGAAAAACCCCTGTACTGATCCCCTCAGGGCAAATTTCACCCTCACCAATTTGATGAACCCCGCCATATCGTTGACCCAGGCCTCCATGCTTGGGGGCCTCACATCTTTCCACTGAAGAAGAATCCTCCGCCGGGCTACTAGGGTCGCAAAGGCCAGAACACCGACCTCTTTCCCCTCCTGCACTCCCGGCTCCACTGCAACCCCAAATATTGTGAGTCCCCAGCCTGGCTTGACACTGGATCCTACCACCCTCGACACCGTGCTTGCTACCCCCTTCCAAACTTCCCCCACCGCTGGGCATGCCCAGAACATATGGGCATGGTTCGCTGGGCTCCCCGAGCACCTAGTACACCTGTCTTCGCCCCCAAAGAACCTACTCATCCTCGTCCCGGTCATATGAGCCCTATGTAGCACCTTGAACTGCATGAGGCTAAGCCTCGCACATGAAGAGGAGGAGTTCACTCTTCATCCGCCCACGTCCCCTCCTCAATCTCCTCACCCAGCTCCTCTTCCCATTTACCCTTCAGCTCCTCCACCGAGGCCTCGTCTACCTCCTGCATCAGGAGATGCCCCTCTCATGGCGCAGGGCCACCATTACCCTGCAGCTAAAGAGGAGGGATCTCCACCATCTTAAAATCTGGTCTCCTTTGTCAGCATGGACTACAAGATCTTTGGCAAGGCAACGTGTTTGCACCTTAGCACTATGCTGGACCACATGATCCACCCTGGCCAGTCCTACACAGTCTCAGGTCACGCAATCCACAACATCGATCTGGTCCGGGACCTGACCCATCATTCCCAGAGGGCTGGTCTGTCCAGCGCCTTCCTGTCCCTTGATCAGGAGAAGGCGTTTGATAGGGTGGATCATGAATATTTACTCAGGACTCTGCAAGCATTCGGGCTTGGGACATCCGTGCATTTCGTCACCCGGATCCGACTTCTGCACACTGCCGCAGAGTGTCACGATAAGGTTAATGGGTCCCTAACCACGCCCCTTCGCTTTGGGAGAGGAGTGCATCAACTGCCCTTGTCTGGTCAACTCTATTTGCATGGAGCCTTTCCTACGCCTCCTGCAGAGGAGGTTGTCGGGATTGGTTCTGTGCGGGCCGGACATTGAGTTGGTCCTCTCCGCTTACACTGATGACGTGCTCCTCATGTTCACCGACCCTGCTGACTTGTGGAGGATGCGAGAGTGCCAGGCTGTGTATTCCGCCGCGTTCTCTGCCAGGATCAACTGGGCCAAGTATTCCAGCCTCCTGATCGGTCCGTGACAGATGGACCCCCTCCCAGAGGAGCTCAGGCCTTTCACCTGGAGCAGGATCAGCCTCCTATACTTGGGAGTCCATCTTTGCCTGCCTGAGGAATCCTGGCCGGCTAACTGTCAGGAGCAGGAGTCAAGGTCATCGCTCGCCTGGGAGACCGCACAGGACTGCTCCGAGTGCTGTCTTACAGAGGTCAAATTCTTGTCATAAACCAGCTGATCACCTTCAGGTTGTGGTACCAGCTGGTCACTTTGACCCCTCTCCCTGACTTTGTCACAAGGATCTAGAGAATGCTTGTCGAGTTCTTCTGGGAAAGAGACGGCATGGAGTCGCTGCTGAGGTCCTGAGTCTCCCGTTTAGGGAGCGCAGCCAGGCTCTGGTTTGCTTTCGCACCCAGGTGGAGGCCTTCCACCTTCAGACCATGCAGTTGGTGGGTCCTTCCATCTGCCACACTCAACGTGGCGGGGACTCAGTCGCAGAAGGCAACTGCCCGGAGGAGGACAGCGGGGCGGTGGACTCGCAGAAGGCTCTTAATTGAATGGTTTGCTGGGCCATTTCAGAGGATACTTAAGAGTTAAGAGTTGGTCTATTGTCATGGGGTCAGCCAACCACGAAAGAACAGCACATTTTGTTCCTTAAAGTATGGAGTGAACCTGTTACAACCTAGAGGGAGGACACTGGGTGTGGGCCATCCGGTTCCCCATGACCTCAACCAAATATGGATTTCTCCGGTAATGGGGTGGGCCTTCCCCTTTAATTTGGGGAGGCCACATAGTATAAAAACCCCAACCTGAGTGTAGGTCAGGGTGGGGGACGGGGACCCTTCGGGGAATGGATTTGCTTTGCTGCGTGTTAGCTTGCAATGACCAAAGTATCAATTCCAAATCTCTTTCAATTTCACCCAAACTAGTTTGGTGCAAATCATTGAGCATTCATGTCGATTTCTACCAATCTTTATTGAGTTGCATGTTTCTGTTAATTTGGTTATTGCATTCTGTGTTCTTCTGTAGTTCCTTGGCTGCTTCTTCAGATGTATTCTTTCATCAGACTTGGCCCAATAATATTGTCCAGGAGTCTGGCCAGCTCACATACTATGCTTCTGAATCCAGGTTATGGTGATTTGAGACAACTGGCTTGCTCCACTCAGAATGCACTCTCAGCATTCCACTCAAACTATCTACTTATTTAGTTTTCAGCCAATCCCTTATCCACCTCCAAGGTTTACCTTCAGGTTTGTGTTAGTCTTTCATGGAGCACGCGAGAAAAGTAATTCCTGAAATCTAAGCGAACTTAATTGTAGGGTAGTGGTTGATGACTGATGATAGTATGTGAAGGACCTTTCCACACTCTCCCATCCACACTCTCCCTTCCACATTAATCTTTCCAATTTATGCATGTGGATAACTTTCCACTTTGAGGCCTCTGGAATGTAACTCAGGCTCTTGTCAGTGATTATCTATGAGCTCATAATAAATAAAATCGATTTGCAGCTAAATCACTGAGACTAGACTGAATTACAGAGAGAAAATCAGACCAGCCTAAGTAACCTGACTTGAGACATCACTCTTTGTTTTAACTCTTTACATCACATTTATCTGACTCAAAGTAATCCCAATGAACTAGAAACTCTTCCAATAAGGGTTAAAATGGAAGTGGATGTCTTGAAAAGGTCACACTTTTCCTTCTTAACCCTCAGGTTGTGGCTCTGCAACCCACTTCAGGGTAGCTTCAAAATTTGCCAAGTGTTCCTGTTCATTTGAACCGGTGATGAGTACGTCACATAAATAGCATTGCATCTTCATTCAACCCACTTCGAATTTGATCCATGGATCTTTGAAAAAGAGCAGATGCAGAAGTTATTCCAAAAGCAGGTCTTCTGTAATGAAACCGTTACAATGGGGAGTAGTGGCTGTGATTCAGAAGCCACATTCACCTACAGATATGCCTGTGGAAGGCCAATTTTGCTGAGTCTGCCCTCCAGAAAGTCCAGAAAACAACTCTTCAATCAGCAGCAGTGGATAATGATCGACGCACAAAACAGGGTAAATAATAGCTTACAAATCTCCACAAATTCTCACTAAGCCACCACGCTTTAATACAGGAATGAATGGTGTCACGCAATCATAAGTAGCAACAGGTTCAATGACTCCTGTCCTCACCAATCTTCTGGTTGTTCTTCAACTTTATGCTTGATGGCATTTACATAGAATTTACAGCGCAGAAGGAGGCCATTCGGCCCATCGAGTCTGCACCGGCTCCTGGAAAGAACACCCTACCCAAGGTTAACACCTCCACCCTATCCCCATAACCCAGTAACCCCACCCAACACTAAAGGCAACTTTGGACACTAAGGGCAATTTATCATGGCCAATCCACCCAACCTGCACATCTTTGGACTGTGGGAGGAAACCGGAGCACCCGGAGGAAACCCACGCGGAGGATGTGCAGACTCCACACAGATAGTGACCCAAGCCGGAATCGAACCTGGGACCCTGGAGCTATGAAGCGATTGTGCTATCCACAATGCTACCGTGCTGCCCACGGTATGGTTTTTGGTATGAACCATTTGGTATGGTTCTAGCTTTGAGATATTTGGGTGTGCTATCTGGCTTGATTTGTAGATGTAGCTCAACTCCAGATATGGAGCCTCATGAATTTCAAACACCTTATGCTCCTTAAGAAGTTGTTGCAAGTTGCTCTTTGAACCCACTAATTGATTGACTGTTTCCCAGTTCAATCTAATCTTAGCCAACCATGCTCTACCAAATAGAACAGGAAAGCTTTTATGGGCAACATGAAGTGGCAACTTCGCCATCTGCGTATTTACTTCTCCCTTCATTATGCATCCTATTAATAATATGACCTCTTCAGTGTATGTCCTTAGGATCACATTTGATGTTTTTAAAGGCAGATGCTTCTGCTTATGAAGATAAATTGTCTCAGGCATTAGCGACACTGCTGTGCCTGTATCCATTTTAATTTTAATTTCATGACCTTCAAGTATTGTACATGCCCCGAAATATTGTTGATTGCCCTATATTGACAAAATACCTAGCTTTAGCTCTTGTAGTAGCTGGTTTCACTGTCTTTTGAGTGATCATGAGCTTCAACCACTAATTTGTAGACATGACTAGATTTGTTTATTTGTGTTGTTCTTCTTGCACTTTCCTGGTGTAGAAGACATTTTCTGAACCAAACACCCATTTGGCAGTGTGGCCCTTCTTGCCGCAGTCCTTGCATGTGTTTGATTTACTCCAGCATTTCCCCGCTGAGTGTCAAACCTTTGTACAATGATGACATGGTTGCACCTTTGCAGCCCTGGCCGTTGAGGTATCTATTTTGTGGATCTCCGCTCCAACCCCTAGCTGCAAAGCTTCTCGCAGTTGCAAGCTCCATAGATGTGGCAACTCCGACAACAGTTTTAGAGTTAAATCACTTACAGTAAGCAGCTTCCTCTGAATAGCGTCATTGCATAATCCACAAACCAACCTGTCTCGAAGAGTATCATCAAATGTTATACCAAAATCACAATACACAGCTAATCTTCTTAAAGACGCTATAAACTGTAAAATAGTTTCACCTTCTTCCTGACTACGGTGGTGGAATCGGAACTTTTCCGCAGTTAATTATGATTTAGGGAGAGAAATGCCCCTCTATGATTTTCATTAATTCACTGAAGGACTTGACTCCTGGTTTTGCTGAGTAAACATGATTCTGTAACAGCATAAACATGTTACAGCCAACTGAGAAATGTTCCCACATTTAGGTCCTCCAGTGTTTGATCAGCTATTAAAAACAATTGGAATCTTTCTTCATATGAATTCCATGTTTCTTAATTCTCATCAAATGTGTCCATGGCACCCAGTTTTGCTGACATTTTTGGATCCCGGTTGCTAGGGTTTACACTTCCTGCCTTCCGATTGTGTTGGAAAATATGGCATAAACAATCCCTTGAATGAGCAACTGGGAATTATTTTCCCTATTTTGTTTGAGTATTTCAACTTTTCACCGAGTAGTGGCCTGTGCAGGGTTGGCAGACTTTGAAAACCCCATTCCCCACAGCCCGTGTAGCTTCGCCACACACGCGGTCCCTGAAGCCCAGACCACACTCACTTCAATGCAATCAAGTTTCCCCCGACTGTCAGTCTTCTTACACACACAATTGCTGTTGAAAGCTTTTGTTAAACTTCACATTGGCGGCAGTGCTTCACCTGATGTCTATGTATGCGAGTCCGGTACCAAGAATATTCAATTGCTCTCGTGCTATCCCAAAGTTAGTCGATGAAAATCACCTTTCCGGACTTCTGGTGTCGACCATGGAGTGAACGGCCACGCATTCAGCAGCTCCTGCTCTTGGTGATCATTTTGGGGCTTTTAAGCTGGATTTTCGTAGGATTTTTTTTTAGAATAAGGGTGGAATAGAGAGGGGAAGGAGGTGACCCCTAGTTTATGGAGCTGCGTTCAAAGAAGAGCCGAAAGAGGAGAAATCAAAAGTTGGCTGGAACCGAGGATCTGACTCTGAAAGAGGCAATGGAAGGGAAGCATGTTCAGACCTCGCCAGCTCAGTGGTCGATGGACCAGCTGGTGGACTTCTTGAACGAGAAATTCACTCAGCATCGCAAGGAGTGTGTTGAGGACCTGTCCCATGCAGTGGAATCGATCAGAGCGGTGGTCGACCGTGTGCAGGAGAAATTGACGGCCCAGGGACAGGCGATCCAGAAGCTGGAGGAGCTGGCGGTGGAACGAGAGGCGCAGTCTACGTCGATGGTGATGGAGGTCAAGATACAGCAGGACCAACAGAAACGGTTGTCGGAGAGGATGGAGGACCTGGAAAATCGGTCACGTAGGCAGAATATTCAAATTGTCGTGTCTGCCTGAGGGGAAGGAAGGATCAGGTGCTGGTGCGTATGTGGGGAGGATGCTGGAGGAGCTGGTAGGGGATGGTGCGTTCCCCAAGCCGCTGGAGGTGGACCGGGCCCATAGGGCGACTATGCTTAAGCCCCAGGAGCGAGAGCCCCTGAAAGCAATGCTGGTACGGTTACAATGGTTCTTGGACAAGGAGCGCATCACGCACCAGGCAGACAAAACGGTGCACGTGGGAAGGTGGCCAAATTCGAGTCTGCCAGCATTTGGGAGCGGAACTTGCAAAAAGGAGGGCGAGTTTTAATAAAGTCAAGGCAGCCCTATACACAAAACGAATGAAGTTTAGTCTGCTTTACCCGGCCCACCTGTGGGTGACATACGAGGGTCGGGAGCTGTACTTTGGCTCGCCGGAGGACGTGGTGGACTTTATGAAGGACAACAACCTGGTAGACAAATAAGGACCTTAATTCTTGAATGTGGAGAACTGGGTTAAAAGTGATATGCTTTTTAAGCACTTTAGCTGTTCATCTCTGATGTTTTGATGGTTGAAAAGCTGTTTGAGTTTCTGCATGTGTAATTGCGATTTTCTTTGGTCTCTTTTCTCTCTTTTTTCTCTTTCATTTCTTTGGTTCTGTTCGAAGGTGTTATACTAGAAAAGACTCTGTTAGGGGATGGGGGTGGGCCTCTGCATGGAACTTGGGAGGGATTGTTTGTTTGTTTTTGGTGTTTGTAGTCATTGTTTGGGGAATTTATGCTGAAACTGGGAGGCAGGGGAATCAGCAGGGGGTAAGATGTTAGGTGCCAGGGGTGGGGGCTGCTGGGTTAGCTGAGAGAGCAAATTCACGGAAGCAAAGTGGAGGGTGAGCTGAAGATTAAAGTCGGGGGAGGGATGGGGGGGAAGAAGAGGGGACTGCTGACAGGGAAGGAATTTGCAGGAGGTTGGAGGAGGAGAGTCGATGACGGCGGCTGCCGAGGGGCGGGCCAGGTAGGGAGCGGGGCGTGGGCCAAGGCTGGCCTGGGAAAAGTCATGGTTGATCGGAGGGCAGCACGGTGGCACAGTAGGTTAGCCCTGTTGCCTCACAGTGCCGAGGTCCCAGGTTCGATCCCAGCTCTGGGTCACTGTCCGTGTGGAGTTTGCACATTCTCCCCATGTTTGCGTGGGTTTCGCCCCCACAACCCAAATATGTGCAAAGGTAGGTGGATTGAACACGCTAAATTGCCCCTTAATTGGAGAAAAAAATGAATTGGGTACACTAAATTTATAAAAAAGGGAAAAAAATGGTTGATCGGCAGCGCCCCCCCCCCCCCCCCCCCCCCCCCCCCCCCAACCAGGCTGGTTACGTAGAATGTTTGTGGGTTGAATGGACCGATCAAAAGAGCTTGTGTGTTCGCACACTTGAGACAGCTGAAGGCGGACGTGGCCATGCTGCAAGAGACACATCTGAAGCTGGGAGACCAAGTCAGATTGAAGAAGGGATGGGTCGGACAGTTGTTTCATTCGACCTTGGACTTTAAAACAAGGAGGGTGGCAATTCCGGTTAATAACAAGGTGACATTCGAGGTGGGGAAGATAGAGACAGACCCGGGCGGCAAATTTATTATGGTTAGCGTGAAGCTGGAGGGAATGGCGGTGCGGCTGGTAAATATATATGCCCCAAACTGGGATGATGTGTTGTTTGTCGAGAGGGTACTGGGGAGGATTCCCGACCTCGACTCGCACCGGTGGATTATGGGAGGGGGGGATTTTAATACGGTTCTGGACCCGAGGCTGGACCGGTCGAGCTCCAGGTTGGGGAAAGTGCAATGGCAAAAGAGCGGCGTGGGTTTATGGAGCGCATGGGTGGGTGGACCCTTGGAGGTTCGGAAGGCCAAGGGGCAAGGAGTATTCATTTTACTCCCATGTGTACAAAGTCTATTCCAGGATCGACCTTTTCATGCTGGGCAAAATGTTGGTAGTGTGGATAGAGGACACAGAGTATTCAGCAATCGTGGTGTCGGACCACGCTCCACACTGGACAGACTTACGGGTAAACATAGTAAAGTCCCAACATCCGCAGTGAAGGTTAGATGAAGGGCTGTTTGCGGAGGATAATATTTGTGAGCGGGTGAGGGAGGCCATCCGGGGGTATATAAAGAGCAACGACATATCTGAGACCGCGGCGGGGGTGGTCTGGGAAGCACTGAAGGCAGTCATTAGAGGGGAATTTATCTTGATTCGGGCCCACAGGGAGAGGATTGAACGGGAAGAGTTGGACAGATTGGTAGGTGAAATCTTACAGGTGGACAGGAGGTGCGCAGAGTCTCCGGATGAGGAGCTCCTAAAGGAGCGTCAGAGACTGCAGCTGGAATTTGGGCTCCTGTCCACAGGTAAGGCAGAAGGGCAGCTGAGAAGGGTAAAAGGGGCAGTTTACGAATATGAGGAGAAAGCTAGCAGGATGTTAGCACATCAGCTGAGCAAACAGGAGGCGGCGAGAGAAATTGGGAAGGTGAAGGATATGAGAGGGAAGGTAGTGGTGGACCCGGAGGCTATAAATGATGTGTTTTGCAAATTCTACAGTCGGCTCTATGAATCAGAACCCCCGGCCGGGGAGGAGGATATGAGGAAATTTCTGGAGGGGCTGGAGTTCGCGAGGGTAGAAGAGGAGCTGGTGGAGTGCTTGGGAGGCCCAATTGGGCTTGAGGAGGTGATTGATGGATTAGGGGCAATGCAATTGGGAAAGGCCCCGGGTCTGGATGGATTTGCAATGGAGTTCTATAAAAAGTTTTCTGGGCTGTTGGGGCCGCTCCTGGTAATGGCCTTTAACGAGTTTAAGGAGCTGGGAGGATTTTCCCCAACATTATCAAAGGCATCGATCTCACTCATTCTGAAGCGGGACAGGGACCCAGAGAGCTGTGGGCCGTATGGGCCAATTTCCCTCCTGAACGTAGATGCTAAACTGCTGGCAAAGATCCTGGCTATGCGTATAGAGGACTGTGTCCCGGAGGTAATTGGGGAGGACCAGACAGGGTTTGTCAAGGGCAGGCACCTGACGTCCAACATTAGACGGCTTTTGAATGTTATAATGATGCCAGTGGAGGGGCGGGATGTTGAGTGGTTGTAGCCATGGATACAGAAAAGGCCTTTGACCGGGTGGAGTGGAGGTATCTATGGGACATTTTGGGCAGGTTTGGGTTCGGGCAGAGTTTTGTGGATTGGGTCCAGCTGCTGTATCAGCCTCCAGTAGCGAACGTAAGAACCAACCAGGTCCAGTCAGAATATTTTAGTCTCTTTTGGGGGGGGCTAGGCAGGGGTGCCCGTTCTCCCCACTACTGTTTGCCCTGGCCATAGAACCCTTGGCAATGGCCCTTAGGGCATCGAATATCTAGCGGGGATAGTGAGGGGGGGGGGGGGGGAGCACAGGGTCTCGCTCTATGCGGACGCTCTGCTGCTTTATGTCACAGACCCGCTGGGGGGAACGGCTGGAATTATGGAAATATTGGAGGAATTTGAGCGATTTTCAGGCTACAAGCTAAATATGGGAAAGAGTGAAGTGTTTGCGATCCAGGCATGGGGGCAGGAAAGGAGACTCAGATTAAGGTGGTTGGGAGGCGTTTCAGGTATCATGGGATCCAGGTAGCTAGGGATTGGGGACAGCTCCACAAGTTAAATCTGGGTAAAGCGGTCGAGCAGATGAAAAGGGATTTTCGTAGATGGAACACGCTCCCTTGACACTGGCGGAGTGGGTGCAGACGTTGAAGATGATAGTCCTCCCAAGGCTACTGTTTTTTCAATGTCTTCCGATCTTTGTCCTGAAGGCCTTTTTTAGGAATATGAATGCAGAGATCTCGAGTATTGTGTGGGCGGGTAAAACCCCGAGGATGAAGAAGGCACTCCTGGAACCGGGCCATGGGGAGGGGGTTTTGCCCTCCCGCCTCTTATTATTATTACTGGGCAGCCAATATTATCGATGATCAGGTAGTGGGGGAGGGGTCGGTTTGGGAGCGAGTAGAGGGGGCATCCTGTAAGGGGATGAGTTTGGAGGCTTTATTGACAGAGCCCCTGCCGTTCCCTCCAGCTAGGTACTCCACAAGCCCAGTGGTGGTGGTGGCCCTGAGGGTGTGTGGGCAATCAAGGCAGCATATGGGATTGGAGGGGGTGTCAGTGTGGTCACCGATCTGTGACAATCACTGTTTTGTTCTGGGGGAGCTGGATGGGGGCTTTAGGAGGTGGCAGTGGTCATGGATTGAGAGATTTGGGGATCTCTTCATTCAGGAGAAGAATTCGTTTCGCGAGCCTGGAGGCTTTAGAGGAGGAGTTTGAGTTGCCGGGTGGGAACGGGTTTCAATACCTGCAGGTACGGGATTTTGTCCGGAGGCAGGTTCCAAGCTTTCCTCGCCTTCCCCTGAGAGGACTACTCGATAAGGTAGTCAAAAACGGGGGTTGGGAAGGACAGGGTCTTGGATATATACAAGGAACTGAGTGGGAGTGGGCCCTAATCAGGGAGGTGAAGAGGAAATGGGAAGAGGAGCTGGGAGGAGAGCTGGATATTGGAATGTGGGAAAAGGCTTTGAAGAGAGTTGATCAACCTTATCGTGTGCCAGGCTTAGCTTGATACTGTTTAAGGTGGTTCATAGGGCTCACATGACGGTAGCCCAGATGAACAGGTTTTTTGAGGAAGTGGAGGATAGGTGCGGATGCTGTGGGGGAAGCCCTGCAAATCATGTACATATGTTCTGGGCATGTCCCAAATTGAGGGGATTCTGGCAGGGATTCGCTGACTTATGTCAGAGGTCCTGGAGGGGAGGGTAACTCCAAATCCGGAGCTGGCAATATTCGGGGAATCGGAGGGGCCAAGGGGGGAAGAGAGGCCGATGTTCTGGCCTTCGCCTCCCTGGTGGCCCGAAGACAGATCTTGCTGGGATGGAGGGACGCGGAGCCCCCAAAGCCAGGAGTGTGGGTCAGTGACATGGCAGGGTTTCTCAGTGTGGAAATGGTTACGTTTGCCTTGAGAGGATCAACTCAGGGGTTCGCCCAGAGGTGGCAGCCGTTCATCGATTTCTTCAAGGAAAATTGAATGTCAGCAGTAAAGGGGGGAGGGAAAAGGGTGGGAGGGGAAAAGGGGGGGAGAAAATGGGAGGCATGGTAATGTAAGACAAGGACAGGGAATACAGTACATGGATAATTAGAAAAAGGGGCGGGAGAACTGGGGGAAGTTGTTTTTTTCCGGCTTTTGCGTGTTTCGACCTGCGTGGGTATTTTAGGAATGTTAGAAAGTTAAACTATGAAAATTACAAACGCTTCAATAAAATATTTTTAAAAAAAGAAAATGCCTCAATCCTCATTGCCAGTTTTTTCTCCTGTTTTTTTTTATTGCTGCAAAGAGAAATGGTATGGAGGTGCCCACACTTTGGATTCTTGTCGAACACAATGAGAGGTTTATTAAGATGGTGATCTGCCCAAAGCCTGCGCAAACACTCTGCTGATGTCACTACACATCACATGATGCAGAATCAGCAAGAATGGATTCCCAGATACATATCAGAAACCAACTCGGGGAGTCAGAGAGCGCAAACCTGAGGTTTAGCGGTGCTGGAGACCCACAAGTCAAAGCAACAGCCGGAAGTAAGGTGGAGACAGTGAGAATGAGGCCTTGGGTGTCAAAGAGAAAGAGAGAGTATGTTGAGTCAGAGAGTGAGAACCTGTTTGTGGGAGTGAGAGAGCGAGAGCGATGTCTGGGAGTAAGTTGGAGACAGAGAGTGAGAGGGACTGTGGAAGTTGGAGAGAGACAATTTATGGAAGTCAGGTGGGAAACAGCCAAAGAGAGAGAGAGAGTGACTGTGGGAGTCACAGAGAGAGAGAGAGAGAGAAGAAGTGACTTCTTCGAAGTCAATGGAGACAGAGAGTGAGCCCGTGGGAGTCTGGAGATTGGGGGAGTACTGACAAAGCAAATGAACAAAACAAGTAAGGAGTGATGTCACAGGATAACAGTTAGATGATTGGATAAAAGCAAATTACTGCGGATGCTGGAATCTGAAACGAAAGGGAAAATGCTGGAAAATCTCAGTAGGGAGAGAAAAGAGCTAACGTTTCGCGTCCGATGACTCTTTGTCAGGTTGTCATGGCAGGTTGATGGAAAAAGTGAAGTCGTATGGGGTTCAGGGTGTACTAGCTAGATGGATAAAGAACTGACTGGGCAACAGGAGACAGAGAGTAGTGGTGGAAGGGAGTGTCTCAAAATGGAGAAGGGTGACCAGTGGTGTTCCACAGGGATCCGTGCTCGGACCACTGATGTTTGTGATCTACATAAATGACCTGGAGGAAGGTATAGGTGGTCTAATTAGCAAGTTTGCAGATGATACTAAGATTGGTGGAGTTGCAGATAGCGAGGAGGACTGTCAGAGAATACAACAAAATATAGATAGATTGGAGAGTTGGGCAGAGAAATGGCAGATGGAGTTCAATCCAGGCAAATGCAAGGTGATGCATTTTGGAAGATCAAATTCAAGAGCGGACTATATGGTCAATGGAAGGGTCTTGGGGAAAATTGATGTGCAGAGAGATCTGGGAGTTCAGGTCCATTGTACCCTGAAGGTGGCAACGCAGGTTGATAGAGTGGTCAAGAAGGCATACAGCATGCTTGCCTTCATCAGACGGGGTATTGAGTACAAGAGTTGGCAGGTCATGTTACAGTTGTATAGGACTTTGGTTCGGCCACATTTGGAATACTGCGTGCAGTTCTGGTCGCCACATTACCAGAAGGATGTGGATGCTTTAGAGAGGGTGCAGAGGAGGTTCACCAGGATGTTGCCTGGTATGGAGGGTCCTAGGTATGAAGAAAGGTTGAGTAGATTAGGATTGTTTTCGTTGGAAAGATGGAGGTTGAGGGGGGACCTGATTGAGGTCTACAAAATTATGAGAGGTATCGACAGGGTGGATAGCAACAAGCTTTTCCCAAGAGTGGGGGTGTCAGTTACAAGGGATCACAATTTCAAGGTGAGAGGGGGAAAGTTTAAGGGAGATGTGCGTGGAAAGTTTTTTACGCAGAGGGTGGTGGGTGCCTGGAACGCTTTACCAGCGGAGGTGGTGGAGGCGGGCACGATAGCATCATTTAAGAAGCATCTAGACAGGTATATGAATGGGCGGGAAGTAGACCTTGGGAAATAGGAGACAGGTTTAGATAAAAGGATCTGGATCGACGCAGGCTGGGAGGGCCGAAGGGCCTGTTCCTGTGCTGTAATTTTCTTTGTTCTATAATTCTTTGTTCTTTGTCAAAGCTCTCTCAGCTTTGACAAAGAGTCATCGGACTCGAAACGTTAGCTCTTTTCTCTCCCTACAGATGCTGCCAGACTGGCTGAGATTTTCCAGCATTTTCCCTTTCGAGTTAGATGATTGGATTGGTTTTCCCATAGTTGGGGAAGCTGAAGGAGTTTGGGACAGTAGCAGAGATGAGCGTGAATCTCAATAAGCAAGATAAAAAAACAAAAAATATAAAAAGCACATGGGAATGTGCTGCCTGGTGCATTTTTAAAATATTATTTTTAGAAGGCTTTTGTTTGTTTCTGTTGTGTTTAGTTGTTCAGTTAGTCTAATAAATCTATGCATGTCTGGGATCCCATCAAAAGTATATCCTGAAACATGTGGGAACTTCAGGATGCTTCTTATGCAGGAAGTGTCACTGACATCAACTGTCAAGCTCAGCATCTCTCAAAATAGCCATTTGGGCAATGCAAATCTGTGACCTATGAAACGTTTCTTAGTCTGACTTATTGGCCGTGGTTCAGTGGGGAGCAATCTTACCTCCCGAGTCACAGGATTCTGGGCTCAAACCTACTCCTGTGCCTTGATGACATAATCTAGGCTGACCTCCACAGAGAGGTCACCGAGAAAGTACTGCATTGTCTGAGGTACCATCTTTCAGGTGAGATACTGAACTGAGGCACCATCTGCCCTTTCAGTATCCCAAGTCATTATCCGAAAGAACACCAGGAAATTATCCTTTCTTGTCCAGACCAGTTTTCAATCCCTCAGCCAACATCACTGAAGCAGATGATCAGGTCATTATCTCATTCCTGTTTGTGGGAGCTCCGTATGCACAAATTGGTTGCTGCATTTCTTACAACGGTGGGCTACACTTCAAATTTACTTAATTGGCTGTAAAGTACTTGGGACATTAGGTCACAAATGATGCAAAAAAATTATATGTCACACTTTCTTTCTTAGCAGTGCCAGATATTCTGAAGATAATAATCGATGGTGTGGGGGGGGGGGGATTATTTAGGACAGTAAGTTCACAGAAATAAAAGGAAACATTTGTAGCCCTTTCATAGCAGATGTAATGCAGTGCTTGATGTTGAAACACTGATTGGCTTCTTGATAGCATGACCTGTCTTCCTGCTGGTCTAACCTCCCTTAACTGTCTGATTCTTCATGTGAAGCTATAAAGAAGCATTAGGTCTTGGGTCCCAGACCTGAAACGTTCACTCTGTTTCTTTCTCCACAAATGCTGCCAGACATTCTGAGCATTTCTGGCATTTCCTGCTTTATTTCAGATTTCTAGCCTTTGCAATAATTTGTTTATTCCCAGGTCTTCCAGAACTGATTAGTTCTGCAATGTTAATGGAATATAAATTATATTGTTAAGTTTTGTTAGTGTCAATTAGATTGTTAGGGTTAAGAGAAACAGATGATGGATATTAATTGGTTTTGAGTATCTATGAATAGAGCACATATCCTTCCGTGACCGGTGGGCACTATGGGGACTGGGATGATCATCACCCCTGGTGGTGACACTCTGGTTTGATTTTGTAAGTTTTCTTTGATGTTTTGATATACTTTTGTTGCACTACCCCAGCAGGGGCTATCACCCTGTCATTTTTGATTAATTAATTTATTGTTGTTTTATTAAAAATATTATAAATGAGAGAAAGCTGGCTCACTGAGCGGAGCGGGAGGAGAGCTTGAGACTGAACAAGTCAATAAACTCTCTCAATACAGAAAAGCTCGTTGTCTTGATTTCAGCTTCACTAACCGGCTCGGATCTTATTGACATGTAACCAAGAACGACAGCAACTTTCATGTATATAGCATCTTTATTGCAGTTAAGTGATCCAAGCTGCTTCACAGGAGCATTGTTAAACAAAAGGAAGAGTAAAGCCAGGGTCTGGCTGGCGTTGGAATCACCAGCTGATTACATCAGCAGATATGATGCAAATACACTCACCCACAGCTTTGATGTTACTGAGTGAAATGAAGCGCTAAGGATAACCTATCATTTTAGCAGGAACAGAGTGAGAGAGAATCATTGTTGGACACAGCAGGGGTCTCACGCACAATGGGACAGTAATATGCTTACCATTCTGACCATTCTGTCAGAACGGCCTTGCCCAACTAACCCAGCTGCTGGCTTAACCCTTCTATTGCTTCCACCATGGGGCTGGTTTAGCACATGGGGCTGGTTTAGCACACTGGGCTAAATCGCTGGCTTTTAAAGCAGACCAAGGCAGGCCAGCAGCACGGTTCAATTCCCGTACCAGCCTCCCCGAACAGGCACTGGAATGTGGCGATGAGGGGTTTTTCACAGTAACTTCATTGAAGTCTCCTCGTGACAATAAGTTATTTTCATTTTCATTTCATTTTCACCAGAAGTGGCTTTCAGTTGCTTTGCTGCTCCATAAAGTCTTCTACTTTATGGAGGGTGGCTGAATCTCTACATGCCAGTTCTGCATACTTCTATATAAGATATTACACATTAGTTGGGACTCTTTCTGTTCAGCACTGATTTTGAAAAAAATATTTTTATTAAAGATTTTGCTTTTACAATAAATTTGATAACCAAACCCATATTACTCACAGCAGATGTTACACAAAATCAACATAACAAAAACCTAACCAACCGTACACACTTCATCCATAAAGAGAGAGAAAAACGAAACCCCAAACTTGCCCTCCCCCTCAACCTAACACCCCCACCCCCTCCCCAGAAACTGACGGTTGGTAATTCCCTAAAGTACACAATGAATGGCTGCCATCTCTGGCAAAACCCCACAACCAACCCTCTATCAGTGTCATTGATTTTCACCAGGTACAAGGTCAGCCAACCATACCGAGATGCTGGGTGAAGTAGGAGACCTCTACCCCAGCAGAACTTGCCTCCGGGCAATCAGCGAGGCAAAGGCAAGGACATCTGTCTTCACTCTCCTCTGCAGTTCCAGTGAGCCTGACACCCCAAAAATGACCACCAGAGGACAAGGTTCCAGATCAATATTCAGAATCACTGACATGGTTCTAAAGGAGATCCAAAAGCTTACCAGTTTGGGACGAGACCAGAACATGTGTGTGTGGTTGGCCGGCTCCCCGGAACACCGCTTGCTCCTGTCCTCTACCTCCGGAAAGAAGGCACTCATCTTAGCTTTGGTCAGTTGTGCCCTATGCATCCCCTTAAGCTGGGTCAGACCAGGCCGCTCACATGAAGGCATGGAGTTCACCCTACAAAGTTCAGCCTCACTCTACACCTCATCATCCACTATAGGTCCCAACGTCCACTCCGACTTTGCCTTCATCTCATGCCCGGGTCTGAATCCTCTGACAGAATCCTCTTGTAAATGCTGGACATGCTACCCTCCCACTAGCAAAAGGATCCACTCCATCAGAGACGTTGACGGTGCCAGAGAAAATGGCGCAAAGGCCCTTCTTACAAAATCCTTTATGTCGATGTGCCTGAATGAGTTCCATCCTGAAAGGCCAAACTTCACCGACAATTCCTCCAATCTGGCAAACTGTCCCTCCACAAACAAACCCCCAAATCTCTCAAGCCCTTTCCCTCCCACACCCCAAAGGTGGCATCCAATCTTGACAGCACAAATAGGTGACTGGGACAAATAGGGGCCATCCTCGATATGGATCCAATCAAAGTGCTGTCTGAATTGTCTCCATATCCTTAAAGTGGACATGACTGCCAGGTTCGAGGAGTACCTTTGTCGGAGAAATCAAAAGTGAGGCCATCACCAGTGCCCCAAGACTAGATCCCCTACATGACCTCCCCTCTGTCCCTATATGGAACCTGGGTCACAACATCACCCCAGTACCTTCTCAGCATTGGCCGCCCAATGATAAAAAAACAAATTTGGTAATGCTAGGGCCCCCCCCCCCCAGCTGTCTGTTCCTTTGAAGAACTGCCTTGCAAATCCTTGGGGTCTTGCCCACCCATATAAGGGATGAGATCAATCTCTTAACCCTCACAAAAAAGACTTCGGGAGAAAAATAGGAAGACATTGGAAAAGGAATAGAAACCGTGGGAGAATATTCATTTTAATAGACTGGACTATACCAGCCAAGGACAGGGAAAGGTCATCCCACTTTTGCTAATTGACCTTAACAGTACTCAACAGACTGTCGTAGTTCAATTTATTGAACCGGGCCCAATTGTGGGTCACACGGACACCCTGATACTTGAAACTAGAGCTGGCCAGATGAAAAGGCAGCATCCCTAAGTTGGCTCCCGATCCCGGGCATTAACCAGAAATTACTTGCTATTTTCCAGATTAACTTGTATCCCGAAAAAGAACCAAAACTCCTCAGTATCTCCATTATTTCACCCATAGTGGGAACCGGGTCTGTAACATAAAGCAGCAAACCATCAACATATAGGGACACCCTAGGCCAGATTCTCTGGATCTGAGGCTACGTGCAGCGGACCTGTGGTGTTTTACATGAAATAAATCAGACCTGCCCCCTCATCGATGCTGCGACTGGTGAGGGGCGAGCAGCCGCGCCACGTAAAACGCCTGGCCTCCATGAAATAAACGGCCGGAGATTTGCCGAGTCCGTGGCCGCGAATGCGCCGGCGAAGTCCTGAAGTGGTCGCACCATAGAACATGGCGCCGGTCGTGAATGGACCCGACCTGCCAGATAGCCCCTGGACACCCCCTCGCCACCCCCAGGACATCCCCCACCAGTCTTCCCATTCCTCGTGGAAGTCCCCCTGGGCCAGCAGCATGGCTCCCGCCCGACTGTGGCGGTGTTGGACACAACCCGCAGCCGCCACGCCAGGTTCTCGCACGGTTGGGACTACATGTCCCCCGTGCCATCGTGAACTCGGCCCATCGGGGGCAGAACATCGGGGAAGGCATTCAGGTCACATCCTGAGGCCGACCCAACGGCGCCCAGTGCGCGGCGTGACGACGCTGTTGTGGCGGGGCGGACCATGCGAAACCTGCGTAAAACTGATGCCACCCCCAATTCCGTTGTAAAAAGGGATTCTCAGCCCGATCGCCGATTATGAAATCAGCGTTGGGAAACAAAGAATCTCGCCCGTTATGTCCCACTCCTCCCCTCTTTATCGCCTTCCACTTACCCGAAGCCCTCAAAGCAATAGCTAAGGGTTTAATAGCTAACAGAAATAAGAGTGAAGACATCAGACACCCTTGACTTGCCCCCCTATTCAGTTGGAAATGCTCCAAGCTCAAGGCGTTGGTATGACCACTAGCTGAAGGGGTCCTATGCACTAACCCCACCCAAGAAATCAATTTTGGCCTGAGACTGAGCTTCTCTAGAACTTCAAAAAGCTACCTCCGCTCCACCCTATAAAATGCCTTTTAGCATCAAAAGTCACAATCATCTCTGACGAGGGCCCAACGGACGGGGAGAGAACAACATTCAACAGCTTCCGAACATTGGCTGACAATTGCCGGCCCTTATCAAAGCCTGTCTGATCCTCCGCAATCACCTCAGGGAGACAGGACTCCAGCCTTACCACCAATACCTTAGCCAGTATCTTGGCATTTAACAGTGAGATAGGCCAGTATGGCCCACACTCTGTGGAGTCCTTATCCTTCTTCAACAGAAGGGAAATAAAAGCCTGCAAGAGTGTAGAAGGCAGAGATCACCAGGAAAGAATCATTAAACATATCTATCAAGAAGCGGGACCAACTGATCTGCAAACGTCTTGGAGAATTGCACAGGAAATCCATCAGGGCCGTGAGCTTTACCTGCTTGCATCTGTCCAATACCTATCAAAATCCCTCAGGGCCTAATAGGGCCTCCAACTCTTCCCACCTCATCTCCCACCAATGGAAACTCCAACCCATGTCAAAATATTGACATGTCCAACATGTCCACTGAATGTTCCGACCGATAAAGATTCTTGTAAAAAGTCTCAAATGCAGTGTTAACTTTATCTGGGTGGAAACCAAGCTACCTCTCCACTCCCTAACTTAAATAGTCTCCCGGGAGGCCGCCGGATGCCTCAGCTGATGAGCTAACAGATGGATGGCCTTCTCCCCATACTCATAAAAGACCCCCCTTGAAGGCCGCATCTGCAGCTTTTTCCTTCTTGCCGGGAGCTCCAGGGTAACGTCACATGAATACCTGCGGTCTACCTCCAAGATATCATCCACCAACTTCTGCCATTCCACATTTACCTCCCTATCCATATGCACCTTATTCATAGAATTTCATAGAATTTGCAGTACAGAAGGAGGCCATTCAGCCCATTGAATCTGCACCAGCTCTTGGAAAGAGCACCCCACTTAAGCCCACACTTCCACCCTATCCCCATATCCCAGCAACCCCACCGAACCTTTTTGGACACTAAGGGGCAATTTAGCATGGCCAATCCACCTAACCTGCACATCTTTGGACTGTGGGAGGAAACCGGAGCACCCGGAAGAAACCCACGCACACACGGAGAGAACTTGCAGACTCTGCACAGACAGTGACCCAAGCCGGGAATCGAACCTGGGACTCTGGAGCTGTGAATCAACTGTGCTAACCACTGTGCTACTGTGCTGCCCACATGATATTATATGAATGATGTCTCCTCTAATCACTGTTTTCAAGACTTTTCAAGGCATGGAGGGCAAGATAGACTCATTCTTATTAAATTCTACATACTTCCAATGGCCCTAGACATGCGCCCACAAAGCCCCAAATACACCAATGACTCTACATCTAACCTCCACGGTGGGTGCTGAGCGGGGCCGACTCCAAAACCAAATCCACCAGATGCAGGAATGATCTGAGATGACAATGGCTGAAAAATCTGCCCTCCTCACCCAAGGGAGAAGAGGCGATCCTGGAATAAACCTTGTGGACTGGAGAGAAGAACAAGAATTCCCAATGCCATGATGCATAAACCGCCACAGTTCTCATCCCCACCTCATCTGTTGTATAATCAGTGCCTTCACCAATCCCGAAGCAGCCAATGACTTCAGCCGAGAATGATCCAACTTCAGATCAAGTAAGCAATTTAAATCACCCCCAAAAATCAGCTGTTGTGGATCCAACTCTGGAATGTAAGCCAAACGTTTCATAATAAATGTTGTATCATCCCAATTTGGGGCATGTACATTAACCAATGGCAGCAACATATCTGCCAAAGACCTGGTGACTATCATTTACCTGCCGTACAGGTCCGCCACAATCTTGGCCTATGAAAAAAGAGCCTGTTTATTGGCGGGCCAGCGAAAGAGCTGGCTCACCAATTCCTTCCGCGGTCTGGTCCCTCCATGCAAATGGGTCTCGACTCCAGCAATAACACCACATCAATCCTCAGTTTCTTTCGGTGAGTGAAAATAAGGGGGAGCAGATTTAGGACTGAGTTGGGGAGGAACTTATTCACCCAAAGGGTCATGAATCTGTGGAAGTCCCTGCCCCAGTGAAGCAGTTGAGGTTACCTCGCTGGATGTTTTTAAGGCAAAGGTACATGGATTTTTGAACAGTAAAGGAATTAAAGTTATGGTGAGCGGGCGGGTAAGTGGAGCTGAGTCCACAAAATGATCAGCTATGATCTTATTGAACAGTGGAGTAGGCTCAATGGGCCAGATGGCCTACTCCTCCTCCTAGATCTTAAGTTCTTATTAAAACTCTCGCCCTTTTTACTAGGCCCCCCCAATCCCCTTACATTCCTTGTGACCCACTGAATTGAGGGCCTCTCTCAACCTGGAGTCAGCCATTTCCACTGTGAAGGATTATCAATCACCTGCCCAGAGGGTGTAGGTCAAAGGTTCACCCAAGATGATGGCCAAACCTACCCAAAAAATGAAACAAAGAAAACCCATAATTACCATCAGAAAATTAACGCTCCCCCTCCCCCGCCCCTGAACCAGACCCCACCCAAATGTACATGTTGGTGACATACCAAAGAACAACACTCCCTCCTAACCAACCTCAACCCCCAACAAAACAGAAATGTTAGGTTTGTGAACCACGAAAAACTGGTCCAACATGTCGTATCCCCTCCCGCCAATCACTGTTTTTTAATGCAAGGTTTAAACGATCTGCGCTGGAGAACTTCCATTTTTTATTACTACGGGTTATTGTGGAATCTTTTATCACCCTTCTCTCGCAGTTTGATTATTGTACATGGGACCCTAACCTTAACCTTTTTCATTCACAGCTGTTTTTTCTGTTAACATTTTCATTCGTTCCAAGAAACACTTTTCTCCTTCCTATTTAATGATGTGAATGAAATGAAAATGAAATGAAAATCGCTTATTGTCACAAGTAGGCTTCAAATGAAGTTACTGTGAAAAGCTCCTAGTCACCAAATTCCTGATCAGGGAGGCTGGTACGGGAATGCGTTCTCAACATTCCTTTTTTTTTCTTTTTTATCAATTTTGAGTACCCAATTAATTTTTTCCAGTGAAGGAGCAATTTAGCGTGGCCAATCCTCCTACCCTGCACATCTTTGGGTTGTGAGAGCAAAACCCACGCAAACACGGGGAGAATGTGCAAATTCCACACGGACATTGACCCAGAGCCAGGATCGAACATAGACCTCTGCGACGTGAGGCAGCAGTGCTAATCACTGTGCCACCGTGCTGCCCTCATTTTCAACATTCCTGGCTATTCTTTGGTAGTCCCAACAACTATCTATTTTATTGTTCAGCATCAGTTTTCATTTTCTATCCCGTATTAAACTTGAGCTCATCCAAAACTCTGCTGCACTTGTCCTAACTCACACCAAATCCCGCAACGCCCCTGTGCTCACTGACCTACATTGACTCCTGGTTAAGTAACAACTTGGTTTTAAAACTCTCATTCTTGCTTTCAAATCCCTCAATGGCCTCATCTCTCCCTGTCTCTGTAATATCCTCCAGCTGTACAAACCTCCAAGATCTCTGCGCTCGCTCCACTAATTCTGCCCTTCTGAGCACCTTCCGTTTTAATTGCTGCACCATTGGTGGCCTGCCTTCAGCTGCCAAACTCTCAAGCTTTGGAATTCCATCCCTAAACCTCTCTACCTCACTTTCTTTCTTGATATTGCACCTTAAAGCTTGGGATTGATTCTCCAGCACCTGAGTTTCCAATACAGAGGAAAATTCAGTGTTGGCCAAGAAATGGGATCAGCACACGGCAGTGGTTTCAGTAATGGGGACGCAGGGGGAAGGGGGGGGGAATCTCTCTTATGGGGTCTGTAATTGGGGTCTCTGGTGGGGGGTTGCTGGAGGTGTCGGGGTGGTGGGGGTGACCCTGAAAATGCCATGTTGGGCAGGAGAAGAATAGCATTGCGTTGGGGGTTTGGGGGGGGAGGGGGAGGAGGAGGGTGAGGGGGCCCAACTGCCAAACCTCACTATCGGGCCGCCCACTCAATAATGGCGGCCGTAAGGTGAGATTCGTGGCGGAATCCCTCGCAATCCTCACCATGCATAAATTTGCAAGGCGAGGGATAGGGAATTGTCTTTGATTTGTGCTTCCAATGTGAGCACAAATCAGTGGTGATTCATCTCCGGCTGTAGAACATAGGCTTCCAAACGGAGAATTCCAGCCCATATCTCTTTGACCAAGCTTGTGGTCAACTGGCCCCGTGTTTCTTTGTGTGGCTTGGTGCCAAATTTTGTTGGCTAATCACACTGGTGAAGCACCTTGGAATGCTTTATGATGTTAAAGGCACTATCTAAATACAAGTGGCGATTGTTGAGGTTCACCTTTGACCCTGCTACCTCTTTACAAGGACAGTGCATCCTGTTGTGCCATTGAGTTTCACAGTAACAAATTCATAACTCTAATCCTTCATTCAGTAAATTGCCGTTCTCAGTAATGAGAGACACTCGACTGAGGCCAGACTGCTCTACTAAGAGAGGTAAAACCAGAGAGGGGACTTGTACAAGCCCTTGCAGAACGGTATTGCCTGGAGCTTTGGGACAGGTCACTTACTATCTTTTTTACCTGACGGCTGGTGAATTACAAGAGGAGACCCAATAATGACTTATATTTATATAGAGGGTATAAAACAGGAAAATGTCCTAAGGTTCATCAGACAAAATTAGGCAATGAAGGAGATATCTGGGCATGTCATTAAAAGCACATAGGGCAGCACATGGCTCAGTGGTTAACACTGTTGCCTACGGAGGTTCGATCCCGGCCCCGGGTCACTGCCCATGTGGAGTTTGCACATTCTCCCCGTGTCTACGTGGGTTTCAGCCCCACAACCCAAAGATGTGCAGGTTAGGTGGATTGGCCACGCTACATTGCCCCTCAATTGGAAAAAAAATAATTGGGTACTCTATATTTATAAAATTTTTAAAAAGTGATTAAAAGAAAAAATAACATGTAATGAGAGTCTTGAAGGAGGGAAAAGGGGCGGAAAGACGGTAACGGTCGAGAAGGAATTCTGGAGCTTAAAGCAAAGCAGCTGAACAGAGAGCTGATAATAGCAGGGTGAAGGGAGGGAGAGTTACACAATAGGCCAGAGTTGGAGCAATGGCAGTGTTCCAGGACTCAAAAATGAGGAAGAAAAAATATTTGAAAGTTGCAGTGAAACCTCTGAATGAGACATTTTGGACCTTCATCTCTCTGAGGGAGGGACAAAGAAAGATTCTGATCAGACACAAGTTATTCGAAATTTGCCTTCTGAAGAGACTCAGTCTCAAACTGATCATTGTTCTGTGTCAGGACTGGGGCTCCAAGGTCAAGAGGATTACAGACTGCAATGGATTAGGGAAAAAAGGCATTTTGTTTTTAAAAAATTAAAATGAAATGAGACTGGATAGCCGAGTCAATCAGTGCACTGTCCTTTTATCTCTGGGACTGAGCTCATATCCAGACGGAATGTGAATCCTCATGCCAACTTTAAAACTTTGTCAATCCAGATTTCAGTGCGCACAAGTTCACAGCACAAAGCTCTCACAGTTCCACACATTGCACTGTGGAAGAATTTGTAAGGGTGGGTCACAATAGTAAAGTACAATGATTTTCTGCTTGAGGAAAAGCTTTGTGAATACAACAGTGTAGAGTGGACTTTACTCTGCTATATTGTATTGAATTACTGATGAACCATCAATTGAACGCGAGACGAGTTGCTGTACAAAAGTTAGGCTTTAATAAGGTGGGTGAGCTTGCGGCATGGGTTAGTACCTGGGACTTCGATGTTGTGGCCATTTCGGAGACATGGATAGAGCAGGGACAGGAATGGTTGTTGCAGGTGCCGGGGTTTAGATATTTCAGTAAGCTCAGGGAAGGTGGTAAGAGAGGGGGAGGGGTGGCATTGTTAGTCAAGGACAGTATTACGGTGGCTGAGAAGACATTTGATGAGGACTCGAATACTGAGGTAGTATGGGCTGAGTTTAGAAACAGGAAAGGAGAGGTCACCCTGTTAGGGCTTTTCTATAGGCCTCTGAAAAGTTCCAGAGATGTAGAGGAAAGGATTGCAAAGATGATTCTGGATAGGAGCGAAAATAACAGGGTAGTTGTTATGGGGGACTTTAACTTTCCAAATATTGACTGGAAACACTATAGTTCGAGTACTTTAGATGGATCCGTTTTTGTCCAATGTGTGCAGGAGGGTTTCCTGATGCAGTATGTAGATAGGCCAACAAGAGGCGAGGCCGTATTGGATTTGGTACTGGGTAATGAACCAGGACAGGTGTTAGATTTGGAGGTAGGTGAGCATTTTGGTGATAGTGACCACAATTCGATTACGTTTACTTTAGCGATGGAAAGGGATAGGTATAAACCGCAGGGCAAGAGTTATTGCTGGGGGAAAGGCAATTATGATGCGATGAGGCAAGACTTAGGATGCATCGCCTGGAGAGGAAAACTGCAGGGGATGGACACAATGGAAATGTGGAGCATGTTCAAGGAACAGCTACTGCGTGTCCTTGAGAAGTATGTACCTGTTCGGCAGGGAGGAAGTGGTCGAGTGAGGGAACCATGGGTTACTAAAGCAGTTGAAACACTTGTCAAGAGGAAGAAAGAGGCTGATGTGAAGATGAGACGTGATGGTTCAGTTGGGTAGCTTGAGAGTTACAAGTTAGCTAGGAAGGCTCTAAAGAGAGAGCTAAGAAGAGCCAAGCGAGGACATGAGAAGTCTTTGGCAGGTAGGATCAAGGGTAACCCTAAAGCTTTCTATAGGTATGTCAGGAATAAAAGAATGACTAAGGTAAGACTAGGGCCAGTCAAGGACAGTAGTGGGAAGTTGTGCGTAGAGTCCGAGGAGATAGAGAGGTGCTAAATGAGTATTTTTTGTCAGTATTCACACAGGAAAAAGACAAAGTTGTCGAGGAGAATACTGAGATACAGGCTACTAGACTAGAAGGGCTTGAGGTTCATAAGGAGGAGGTGTTAGCGATTCTGGAAAGTGTGAAAATAGATAAGTCCCCTGGGCCGGATGGGATTTATCCTAGGATTCTCTGGGAAGCAAGGGAGGAGATTGCTGAGCCTTTGGCTTTGATCTTTAAGTCATCTTTGTCTACAGGAATAGTGCCAGAGGACTGGAGGATAGCAAATATTGTCCCCTTGTACAAGAAGGGGAGTAGAGATAACCCCGGTAACTATAGACCAGTGAGCCTTACTTCTGTTGTGGGAAAAGTCTTGGAAAGGCTTATAAGAGGTAGGATGTACAATCATCTGGAAAGGAATAATTTGATTAGAGATAGTCAACATGGTTTTGTGAAGGGTAGGTCGTGCCTCACAAACCTCATTGAATTCTTCGAGAAGGTGACCAAACAGGTGGATGAGGGTAAAGCAGTTGATGTGGTGTATATGGATTTCAGTAAAGCGTTTGATAAGGTTCCCCACGGTAGGCTATTGCAGAAAATACAGTGGCATGGGATTCAGGGTGATTTAGCAGTTTGGATCAGAAATTGGCTAGTTGATAGAAGACAAAGAGTGGTGGTTGATGGGAAATTCTCTGACTGGTGTCCAGTTACTACTGGTGTGCCACAAGGATCTGTTTTGGGGCCGTTGCTGTTTGTCATTTTTATAAATGACCTGGAGGAGGGCGTAGAAGGATGGGTGAGTAAATTTGTAGATGACACTAAAGTCGTTGGAGTTGTGGACAGTGCAGAAGGATGTTACAAGTTACAGAGGGACATAGATAAGCTGCAGAGCTGGGCTGACAGGTGGCAAATGGAGTTTCGTGCAGAAAAGTGTGAGGTGATTCATTTTGGAAGGAATAACAGGAAGGCAGAGTACTGGGCTAATGGTAAGATTCTTGGTAGTGTGGACTAGCAGAGAGATCTCGGTGTCCATGTCCATAGATCCCTGAAAGTTGCCACCCAGGTTGAGAGGGTTGTTAAGAAGGCGTACGGTGTGTTATCTTTTATTGGTAGAGGAATTGAGTTTCGGAGCCATGAGGTCAAGTTGCAGTTGTACAAAACTCTGGTGCGGCCGCATTTGGAGTATTGTGTGCAGTTCTGGTCGCCACATTATAGGAAGGATGTGGAAGCATTGGAAAGGGTACAGAGGAGATTTACAAGAATGTTGCCTGGTATGGAGGGAAGATCATATGAGGAAAGGCTGAAGGACTTGAGGCTGTTTTCGTTAGAGAGAAGAAGGCTAAGAGGGGACTTAATTGAGACATACAAGATGACCAGAGGATTAGATAGGGTGGGCATCGAGAGCCTTTTTCCTCGGATGGTGATGTCCAGCACGAGGGGACATAGCTTTAAATTGAGGGGAGATAGATATAGGACAGATGTCAGAGGTAGGTTCTTTACTCAGAGAGTAGTAAGGGCGTGGAATGCCCTGCCTGCAACAGTAGTGGACTCGCCAACACTAAACGCATTCAAATGGTCATTGGATAGGCATATGGACGATAAGGGAATAGTGTAGAGGGACTTTAGAAGGGTTTCACAGGACGGTGCAACATCGTGGGCCGAAGGGCCTGTACTGCGCTGTAATGTTCTATGTTCTATGTTAGCCCTGCGGTCGACTACAGTAAATGGACGACTGCTGGGCGTACTGGGTATTTATACCTCGCCTTGGAAGCGGGGTTAACTCAGCCTCTCGACCAATCGGGGAGCCGTCACATGACTGGTCTCAACCAATCGGTCGAGAGGCACATGACCGACCAGGGCCAATGGTAAGCCGGTGTTCTGCACCAATGGCAGGCAGCTATGCTAATCATACCACCACAATTACATTGTATTTACAGTATAGCAACCAGGCATTCAGCCCATCGGGTCTGTGCCGGTGTTTCTTCTCCACACGAGTCTCCGTTTATCCAGCTTCCCCTGAAGTAGATCTCCGCTATTCGCCTTTGCCTGTCGAGGCGTGCATGCTAATGACACTGAATCCCGTTATCAAAGACTCACAAATGTGGCCTTCACTTCTTCTGGCACCCAAGTGTCCAATTGAGATAATAGGTACATTTCTACTCCAGTCCCCGGAGAATTGCGCACGCGCGATTTACGCGGCTCGGCTCGCGGGCCATTGACAGAGCCTCCCCCCACCCGCGATTCTCCGGGCAAAACGGTAGCATTGTGGATAGCACAATTGCTTCACAGTTCCAGGGTTCCAGGTTCGATTCTGGCTTGGGTCACTGCCTGTGCGGAGTCTGCAGATCCTCCCTGTGTGCGAGGGTTTCCTCCGGGTGCTCCGGTTTCCTCCCACAGTCCAAAGATGTGAAGGTTAGGTGGATTGGCCATGATAAATTGCCCTTAGCATCCAAAATTGCCCTTAGTGTTGGGTGGGGTTACTGGGTTATGGGGGATAGGGTGGAGGTGTTGATCTTTGGTAGGGTGCTCTTTCCAAGAGCCGGTGCAGACTCGATGGGCCAAATGGCCTCCTTCTGCACTTTAAATTCTATGATAATTCTATGATAAAACTGGCGGGTTCCCGACGCCAAGGTTCTAACCACGTATTAGCCATCAGGAACCTCGGGTGGCAGCTCTAGTTGGGGGGGAGCGGGAGGATGGAGCACTGGGGGTGGGGACCTCATGGGCGGCCAGGGCAGCGATCGGGCGGCTCGGATCCGCGGGCGTGTGCAATCTCGGGAGGGGCCTACATTATCGATGACGGTCCGCGGTCCCAGTCCGGCATCGCACACGGCATGGTCGGTGCAGGCCGCCACTGTGCGCATGCGCGGACTCGTGAGCAGACGTGTGGGGGCCCGTATCTGCAGCTGAAGCTGTGAGAAGCACTCCGGGGCCCTGCCAGCCCCCTGCAAGATAGGAGAATAGCAGTATATTTTTCTGACGAAAGTCAAGAGCGAAACGCCAGCGGTTTTACGCTGACGTGGGGGCATAGCCCCATTTTTGGAGACTCCAGCCCCAGGACTCCCAACTCTAAGGGGACCTTCAGAATGAGACGCACTCACCCCACTTCCTGCCCACCTTTCCCGCCAACCTAAAAGTGAATGCTGGGTGGGATAAGGCCATTTAAGTGACCTCTTAAGACCCTTTATAGGTGGATGTGCATGTTTTCCATCTGAGGCCCTGCCCACCCAGGCACTAAATTGCGCCTGGATTTGGGCAGGGGTGTTCCTGGGGGGAATCCCATCCATTCAATTTTATGTTTCCCCACCTCAAAACCTGCCTTGGGGGAGCATAAAGTTATGCCCGTGGTTTACCTCAAAGGGAGCTAAAATCAAAACTGATCTGTGGAAATAATCCCTCAGCGAGAATGTGGTTAACCTATGGAAGAATTTCCTGGGCAGAACCATGGAATCTAAGAATGATACTGCACAGAAAGAGGCTATTCAGCTCATTCTGACTGTGCTAGATCTTTGGAAGAGCTATCCAATTAGATTAATTCCCCGGCTCTCCCCCATATTCCCTGCGCTGTAATGTTCTATGTTCTCTATTCCTGTAACTCTTTTTTTTCCCCTTCAAGTATTTATTCAATTCTCTTTTAAATGTTACTATTGAATCCTTTCCACTGCCCTGTCAGGCATTAGATTCCAAATCACAACAGGTGGCTGTGTAAAAATAAAGTTTCATCATGTCACCTCTGGTTCTTTTGTCAGTTTCCTTAAATCTGTGACCCTTCTGTCATTGCAACCAGTTCCGCCTCATCCACTCAACAAAACTCTTTCTGCGCCAGGAAACTCCTTTAAATATCTGCAAATACGAGCCTTCCTGAAAAAACAGGTTGTGGCCTTTCCGACGCTGCCGCCACTGAGGATATAGGGCAGGGTGGTCTCCGGCACCTGGGTGGGGGAGGGGAGGGGGTCAGATATCTACCAAGAACTACAGGAGGTGGAGGAAACCCCGGTGGAGGAGCTCGAGGGCAAGTGGGAGGAGGAGCTAGGTGAGGAGTTGGAAGCGGGTCTGTGGGTAGATGTCCTGGGCAGGGTTAATTCCTCCTCATCACGTGCCAGGCTCAGTCTAAGGGGGGGGGGGGGGGGGGTGGGGGGGGGGGGGGGAGGGTGGGGGGGGGGGGGTGGGGGGGGGTGGGGGGGGGTGAGTGCTTCATTGGGATGGTGTGGGAAGACTGGGTCACGTGGTGTAATGTCTATTTAATTGTTTTTGTATATTCTCTTTTTGCACTATGCTAATGTTCACTCTAGTTTGTTTTGTTATTATGGTTACTACTATTTTATTATGAAAAATTCTGCAAACCTTAATAAAAATACTTTTTTAAAAAACTCTTTCTGGTTTTGAGTAAATCTCCTGTTAACCTTGTCTGTGGTAAGCAGAAAACCCCGGCTTCTCCAGCCTCTCCATATTAGCTGATGTCCCTCATCCACTGCTCCCATTCTAGTAAATCTCTTTGGCAGCCTCTCGGGGGGGAATCTATGGCCCTGTCACAGCGGGATGGGGCTAGCTGATCAAAACTCCAGGACTTCAGCAAGACCGGAGAATGCGTCCAATGGGAGTGGTCATAAAATTCTACACGTGGTGCCGAGAATGGAAGGGAGACAGTATTGTATGGTAATGTCTCTCACTGGACTAGTAATCCAGAAGCCCAGAATAAATCTCTGGAGACACATGTTCAAATCTCACCACGGCAGATGGTGCAATTTAAATTCAATTAATAAAACCTGGAGTTAAAAATTAGCCTCAATGATGGTGACCTTTAAACATTGGTCAATTGTCTTAAAAATCCATCTGATTCATTAAAGTCCTTTAGGGAAGGAAATTTGCCGTCCTTACCTGGTGTGACCAACACATGACTCCAGATCCTCAGCAATGTAGTTAACTCTGAACTGTCAGGGCAGCTCGGTGGCGCAGTGGGTTAGCCCTGCAGCCTCTCGGCGCCAAGGTCCCAGGTTCGATGCCGACTCTGGGTCACTGTCCATGTGAAGTTTGCACATTCTTCCCGTGTTTGCGTGGGTTTTTCCCCCACAACCCAAAGGTGTGCAGGTGAGGTGGATTGGCCACACTAAATTGTCCCTTAATTGAAAAAAATGAATTGGGCACTCTAAATTTAAAAAGAAACATTAATTTTTTAAAACTCTGCACTGTCCTCTGAAATGGCCGAGAAAGCCTCTCAGTTGAAGGGTAATTAAGGATGGGTGACAAATGCTGGTCTTGCCACATCCCATGAAAGAATAAAGAAAAGCACAATATGCTATCTGTGTCTTAACCAGTGTTTTACAAAGGTTTAGCTTAACTTCTTTGCTGTTTGCACTCAATTTCTCTGTTAATCAAACCAAGGGCTCCATGGGCTGGATTCTCCACTATTGGGACTATGTCCCGATGCTGGGGTCAAAATGATATCGTTTTACTCCTGAAATCCTGGATTAAAGGGACATGAATTCCATTCCCTGAGGGCCTAGCAGGGACCCGGAGTAAATCTCGTAGCTTTTGCTGTAGATATGGGCCCCCGTACTTCCGGGTCAGAGGCAGCGCACGCACATGGCAGCGGCTTCCAGCATATCCATGGCGGACTCGGACCACGGAGCTGGACCCGAAAAAGAGACCCCTCCCCCCCAATTGGCTGCACGCTGGACCCTCAACCCCCACACAATCATTCCCCAGCCACCTATAAGTCCCCCCCCCCCCCCGGCCTCCGATTGGCCCGCTCCCGACCAGGGTAGTCGCGGACTCAGTCCGCAGCTGCCATGCAAGTACCCCGTCCGGCAGGACCAGGTTAAATCCACGCCGTCGGGATTTTGGCCGGTTGGGGGCAGAGGATGTCAGAGTGGGCCTCTGGCAATGGCCCCAGGCGGCACGGTGTACTCCCCGGTGATGTCGCTTTTCGGTGCCCGGAGAATCGGCGAACCGCCGCCAGTCCCGATTTCTACGCCAAACTGGATTCTCCGCCCCGTTGCCGATTGCAGTTTCGGCGTCAGGTTGCGGAGAATCCAGCCCCATATGTTTTCAGCAACCTTGTCAGCTTGTCCTACTATTTTCAAATATTTGCATACATACACTCAAGTCTCCCTGTTCCTCCACCCACTTTTAAATTGCACCATTTAATTGCTATCACCTCTCTCCTTCTTACTTAAATATATCACTTCACTGAATTAACATATTTCTGTCCATTTTACCATTCCGTCTATCCTCCTCAAGTCCTTCATTATCCACCTCTCTGTTGCTACATTTCTGAATTTTGTGTCATCTGAAAACTTTGGAATTATGCCCTCTAAACCCGAGTCCAGGTTATTAATCTACATCAAAAAGACCAGAGGTCCGAATGCCGTCCTCTGGGGAGACAACACTGAACACTTTCCTTCAGTCTGAGAAACACCATTCTTCACAATTCCTCTTTGGTTCTCTGCCTCAGGCTAGGATTGTACCCACTGGAGTTTAGAACGCAACTTGATCGATATCTTTAAGATCACAAGAGGTATTGACAGGGTGGATATGAAGAGGGTGTTTCCTCTTGTCGGACAATCTAGAAATAGGGGTCACTGTTTCACAATAATGGGTCACTCATTTAAGTCAGAGATGAGTAGAAATTGTGTCTCTCAGAGGGTTGTGAGTCTCTGGAACTCTCTTCCTCAAAAGGCAGTGGGAGCAGAATATTTGAATATCTTTAAGGCAGAGTTTGATAGATTCTGATTAACAAGGGGGTGAAAGGTTATCAGGGGTGGGCAGGAATGTGGGGTTGAAGTTACAATCAGATCAGCCACGATCTTATCGAATGGCAGAGCAGGCTCGAGGGGCCGAGTGGCCTACTCCTGCTCCAAATTCGTATGTATGTTCGTGTGAAGTTAGCTCCTTGGCAATTATCCTCCAAGTTACAGAAAAGTGCTGTGTTTTTTTTAAACTATGTGGCAGGGTGAGCAGGCAGACCCTGAGTCTACCTCAGCTAGAACAGGGAAATCGAAGCCCATGCTTTCAGTGTTAATTTAATCCGCACACCAGCTGTCTAGCCAACTGAGCTACCCTGCCCCCTCATCACTATTGTAGAAGCAAAATCCTGCAGATGCTGGAAATCTGAAAGAAAATTTTTTTTAAATGCTGGAAATATTCAGTGGGTCACTCAGCAGCGGCGAAGAGATGGAAAGTCATGGACCTGAAACGTTGACCCCTGTTTCTCTCTCCACAGAGGCTGCCCCACCTGCTGAGTATTTCCAGCATTTTCTGCTTTACATTCACAATCACATTCTGTTTACTATGCCTGAGTCCATATTGTATCCATTCTGTCGCCATTCCATTAATCCCATGGGATTTAATTTTCCTAGCAAGACTATTCTGGGACACTTTGTCAATTGCCTTTTGGAAGTCCATTTACACAACACGAATTATCCTAACCTCACCAGGTCTCTCCTTTACTTCATCAAAGAACGCAGTCAAATTAGCCAAACATAATTTGCCTTCAATAAAAATGTGCTGGGCATGATTCTCCGTTGGCTGACACCGAAATCATCAAACATGATTGGGCAGAGAATAGGTTCAGCCGCTAAAATAGCGGTGGGCGCCAATTTGACACCAAATCGCTGTTCTCCGTCACATCGACAGCAGCATCAATGCAGTCCGGAACGCACGTATAGCAGACACCGTTTACATATGATTAGCGGGCCTGACCCGGTTTTATCCTGGGCCTCCGCAATGCCCACCTCCGATGGGCCGAGTTCCCGATGGCTCCGTTCACTTGTGCTTTTAAAAATTGTGAAACTGCCGTCATGGCTACTGAGGGAGAGAGAGGGGATACGGAACATGTCCAATATAGCCATAGTGTGCTGACAGTTGTGTCACTGACCAGGAGGCTACTGCCAGGGCCGGACGGCGTAGCGGGAGGTGGCCAGGAGGTGGGGTGTGGGGTCGAGGTGGATGGACATGGAACACCATAATAATAATCTGTATTGTCACAAGTAGTCTTACACTTCAATGAAGAAGTTACTGGGAAAAGCCCCTAGTCGCCACATTCTTGTGCCTGTTCGGGTACACTGGGGGAGAATTCAGAATGTCCAAATTACCTAACAGCACGTCTTTCGGGACTTGTGGGAGGAAACCGGAGCACCCAGAGGAAACCCGCGCAGATACGGGAAGAACATGCTGACTCCACATAGACAGTGACCCAGCCGGGAATCAAACCTGGGACCCTGGCGCTGTGACGCCACAGTGCTAGCCACTGTGCTGCCATTGCTGCAGCCGGAAAGGCAGCCATGCAGCTGCGCATGCCACTGACAGCCTACTGTGAATATAGGGCCATAGGTCGTATAGATGTCATCTCAGGCCATCCCAGAAGCGCCTGCTGGCCGCATCCGATCCATCAGCTGTATGGGCGCGCTCCAGCACAACCAATGCCGTCTTGTTGGCTGGGATGAGTGTGTGTGGGGATTGTAATGTGCATATGCGGCTGCAGCTTGCCAGCCTCCCGAGTGTCTGCCACGGACCCGGCGAATCCGGCACAATTTTTCATTGGAATCATTTGTGTTTCATGTGGCGCCAGTGCTAGCCCTTTAACAGTGGCCGAATCGGTCCTGGTGCGGCACCAATTTTGCTGTCGTGAAAGTCCATGACTACTGCGTCGGCATCGACACTTAGTCTCAGAAACAGAGAGACCCGCCCACTGACTTTCATTCATTCGTCCATAATTTTCCAAATGTCACTCAATTTTCTATCAGGTTATTGTGTCCAACATTAAACTGACTGGTTGATAGCTTTATTCATCTTCCTATTTTGAACATGGGTGTGGTATCTGTAATCGTTCAGTCCCATTGGCACCACTCCTATATACAAGGAGAGTATCCACAACTTCCACTCTTACTTCTCTCAGCAAACTATAATGTATCCCATCCGGAAAAGGGTAACATTTCTACTTTGAGGACTGGTAACCTTTTAGCGACACCCTCTTTCTCCATTTTGATCCTATCCAATATCACCACTGCCTCTTCCTTTATGGTGAGATTGGCAACACCCTTGTTATGTCCTGTGTTATGGCCATGGTAAAGATGCACACAGAACATCTAGTTCTTGTGATGATAAGTAGATTGTCAACTGTACTATCGTCTGTATGTAAATAATAATATATGTAGTTCCAGCATCCAACCACCAGGTGGTGTGAGTATGCAGACAAGGGACCCGGCCATACCATGTGTTCCAGGAGAAGGTGTTATTGAGAACTTTGTAGCAGTCGCATATTATAGTAGCTCTTTAGTATCTGATTGTAAGTTAGTGTTAGACCATTATTTCCAACTGTATTAATCTTGGACATTTAGTAATTCGTTAGTGTAGTGTTAGTAATGAATAAATTTGTTTATAAAACAAAGTCTAATGTTCTTTGTTCACAATACAATATTAAGATTCAACATCAGCCCAATCAAAGAACATTAAAGTTGTCTGACTACTAACATAGTTTATTATCAAAATGAACACATGGAAAGATAACTAACGAACTATGATGTAAACGGCAACGACTGAGTGAATTCTCCTGGAGCTACTTCGAACGCGATTGTACACTCGTGCGACTTACCACCAACTGCCGATCTGTGGAGTCACATGCGGATCTCTATTGTCACCTGCGGGTCAGAGGTCGTATAGATAACTATATATTTTAATAGATAACTATATACATTACTGCGCATGGGCAGCACAGTGGTGCAGTGGTTAGCACTGCTGCCTCACGGTGCCGAGGTCTGAGGTGCGATCCCGGCTCTGGTTCACTGTTTGAGTGGAGTTTGCACATTCTCCCTGTGTTTGCGTGGGTTTCACCCCCACAACCCAAAGATGTGCAGGGTAGGTGGATTGGCCACATTAAATAGCCCCTGAATTGGAAAAAATTAATTGGGTACGCTAAATTGAAAAAAAAAAAGAAAATGCATTACTGTGCATATGCATATCACCACATCCCCCTTTCTTTGGAAGTGTTAACATTTACAAATGTAACTATGCTCCACCAAGCATAATATGCATAACAATTTCAAATATGTGACTGTACACAGTTCACTACAAGTTTAGTCTGTCAGGTTTACGACATAATCTGGTTGATCTCCTGAGCAATGGCTGAATAGGCAATCATGCCCAACCTTCATTTATTGTTGGTGTTCCTACTTGTTCTGTATTTATAGCTGTGGATGTTTCCCTGAATGCTGGCTCTGATTGGTGGTCTGTAGCCTCTTCAAGTGTTTGGGATTACATACCAACTCTATTCTACTGTTGGACTCAAAATTAAGGCACGTTGAACTTTCAACAGCGCTCTTCCGTTTCTCTGCAAGAATGAGCCATCCTCAGTGATGATGAGAAACGAATGTTGGCCTGCCTGTTGCAGTACCTTTGCATGCCTTGACCATCCGTTTCCATTGGCTTCCTCCAGTCTAACCATGTCGCCTGGATACACTGGCTGGAGCTTGTTTGCGGATTTATCGTAGAACCCTTTCTGCTTCCTTTTCCGAAGAAGCAGTTTCCGCGCCAGTCCTCAATCCACAGGGTGAGTTACAATGGAAGGCAGGGTCGTCCGTAGCTGTCTATTCATTAGCAGCTGTGCTGGTGACAGCTCATTGACAAGTGGTGCAGGATGATAGCTCAAACGTAGCAGCACGGTAGCACAAGTAGCTAGCACTGTGGCTTCACAGCACCAGTGTCCCAGGTTCGATTCCCCACTGCGTCACTGTCTGTGCAGAGTCTGCACGTTCTCCCCGTGTCTGCGTGGGTTTCCTCCGGGTTCTCCGGTTTCCTCCCACAGTCCAAAGACGTGCAGGTTCGGTGGATTGGCCATGATAAATTGCCGGTAGTGGCCAAAAAGGTGAGGAGGGGTTATTGGGTTACAGGGATAGGGTGGAAGTGAGGGCTTAAGTGGGTTAGTGCAGATTCGATGGGGCGAATTGCCTCCTTCTGCACTGTATGTTCTATGTTCTATGTAAAAGTGCCCAATACATGTCTTCCTGGCTGTCAATGGCTTTTTTATAGCAGATGTATAACAATGTGCATGCCCTTTTCTTCCTTCCTGTTTGACTGAGGATATAAAGGACTTGAAGCAATGTGTTTAAAGTCAAAATGATGGGTGAACTCAGTCCATTCACACTTTTTGAAGCAGGGACCACTGTCAGTCATAACAGTGTTTGGTATCCCATGTCAGGCAAAAATCTCTTTAGAATGTTTGATAACACACAGTCAGGTTCGCTAGCTGTGCTACCTCCGGATAAATAGTGAAGTAGTCAATGACCAAAAGGTATTCTTTTCCGTTGAAGTGAAAATGATCCATGCCCACCTTCTGCCAAAGAGCTGTGGTGATTTCACCCATGTGCATCAGCTCTTGCTCTGCTTGCACTGGAACATCTGACAGGTGTCACAGTCATCAACCATGACTGCAATGTCCTGGGTGATGCCTGGCCAATAACTATATCCCGGGCCTTGCGCTTTCACTTTTCAATGCCCAGATGCCTTTCATGGAGCTTTTGAGCATGAGCGGCCTCAAGGAATGCGGAATTACAATCCTGTGCTGTCGCAGCAGAAAGCCGTTTGCCTCACTTAACTCTGCCCTCACATTGTAATAACCCGAGCAGGAACCCTTAGGACATCCCTCATGGAGATATTTTATTACTTTTGTAGGACTGAGTCCTTGACCCTTTCTTCCTTTATTAGACCCGACTTATCATCAGAGACTGGAAGAGAAGCAGTGACGAGATTAAGATGGACTTCACATCCTCATCAACCAGGTGTATCTCTTTAATGCCTGTGGCTCGAGAAAGTGTGTCAGCGACAATGAGATATTTGCCTGGTGTGGAGATTAGGTCAAAATCATAGCATTGGAGCTTCATCATCATGCGCTGGGTTCTCAAGGACATTTTGCACTAATTCTTCTGTACAATTGAGATGAGTGGCCTGCGGTCAGTCTCCACAAGAAACGTTGAAAGACCATACACATAATCATGGAGCTTGGATTGGATTGGATTAGATTTGTTTATTGTCACGTGTACCGAGGTACAGTGAAAAGTATTTTTCTGCAAGCAGCTCAACAGATCATTCAGTACATGGGAAGAAAAGGGAATAAAATAAAATACATAATCGGGCAACACAAGATAGACAATGTAACTACATAAGCATTGGCATCGGATGAAGCATACACGGGTGTAGTGTTAATGAGGTCAGTCAATAAGAGGGTCATTTAGGAGTCTGGTAACAGCGGGGAAGAAGCTGTTTTTGAGTCTGTTCGTGTGTGTTCTCAGACTTCTGTATCTCCTCCCCGATGGAAGAAGTTGGAAGAGTGATTAAGCCGGGTGGGAGGGATCCTTGATTATGCTGCCCGCTTTCCCCCCGGCAGCGGGAGGGGTAGATGGAGTCAATGGATGGGAGGCGGGTTTGTGTGATGGACAGGGCGGTATTCACGACTCTCTGAAGTTTCTTGCGGTCCTGGCCCGAGCAGTTGCCAGACCAGGCTGTGATGCAGCCCGATAGGATGCTTTCTATGTCCAAACCATTGATTAACCCAAGGCATTCTTTTTCAATTTGTGCGTACCTGCACTCCGTCTCTGACATTGTTCATGAGGCTTATGCCACAGGCAGCCAGCTATCTTCTGCCTCCTGCTGCAGTGACACCCTTCCCAGGCCGTCCTTAGATGCATTGGTTGAAATTTTAGTCTTTTTCGAAGGGTCATAAAACATTAGAACTGGTCAATGAGATCAGCAATGCTTGCCATTCCTGCTCATGTCTGGGGACTATTGGAACACTGTGTGCTTTTTGACCATATCTCGGAAGTGAAGGTTTTTGATGCCAGGTTGGGAATGAATTTGCCAACAAAGTTAATCATCTCTAACATCTGTACATAGAACAGTACAGCACAGAACAGGCCCTTCGGCCCTCAATGTTGTGCCGAGCCATGATCACCCTACTCAAACCCACGTATCCACCCTATACCCGTAACCCAACAACCCCCCCTTAACCTTACTTTTATTAGGACACTACGGGCAATTTAGCATGGCCAATCCACCTAACCCGCACATCTTTGGACTGTGGGAGGAAACCGGAGCACCCGGAGGAAACCCACGCACACAGGGGGAGGACGTGCAGACTCCACACAGACAGTGACCCAGCCGGGAATCGAACCTGGGACCCTGGAGCTGTGAAGCATTTATGCTAACCACCATGCTACCCTGCTGACTTTTTTTATCTGTGGGACGTGGCATTGCCAAAATATCCTTTATCTTCTCTTGAAGCTTATCCCCCAAGAAGGTGATGCTGTCAACTCCAATTTGACACTTTGCTTTGTTAAGCTTTAGGCCATTCTTCTTTATACTCTTTCAGACCCTGAGAGGCCTTCTGTCATGCTCGCCGCATGTGGACCCCCAAATTATTATGTCATCCACATAGACTCGGATGGCAAGTAATCCTTCAACTATGTGCTCCATGGCATGATGGAAAATCTCTGAAGCAGAAATTATGCCAAATGGCATCTGAAGGAAACAATTGCGCCCAAAAGGTGTGTTGAACGTACAGAGCTTTGTGCTCGCTTATGATAATAATAATTTTTATTTTCACAAGTCACTGTGAGCCCACATACTCCTAATGTTGTGATCTCATTACCATTATAGTTCTTCAACAGTATTGATCAATGAACTATTTTCAGTCCTTTTAAAGCTGACAAACTGATAAGGTTGGCCCTCGCTCCCTTGTCAAGCCTGTATTTGATTAGTGTGTCATTAACCATCAACGGAATCATCTATCTATCTTCTATGGTCTTCGCATCCGCAGCATTATGGCTGCAAATTGTGAGGAAAAATTTGCCACTTTGCCTGTTTGGACTCTTCGTGTCCTCAGTCAATATCATATCAACAGCAGCCAGATCTCCGATGCATATCCCATTAATTAAGTTAACTGGTCCTGTTTGGTCCACTGATTGACGTAAAAAACATTGCCTAGCAAAGTTATTTGTTCTTCCACACTTGGAACACACCTTCTCAAATGCAGGACATTGTCGTGGCAAATGCCGATTGCCACATCGCTGGCACAAAATGACGGATCCATTTGGCCACTTAAAATGGGACACAGTGTTCCAATAGTCCCCAGACTGAGACCAAGTTTTTTTCTTTGGCTGCGTCACTATGCTTATGGCAATGGCATCTTCTGCCACATTGGCGCCAACATGTTTCAGATTGAACGTGCTAATCTGCTGTGCAACTACCTTGCTTGTATGACAAATATTGATTGCTTTTTCTTGCTAAGCTCTTCTTCCCTCAATAGCCTATCATTTACTTTATCATTTGATATCCTGAACACTATCTGATCGCGGATCATTGACGACTTTAACGTACTAAAATACACGACCGCACCGTCAACCGCAAGTCGGTTAAAAATCCTATCAAAAGATTTGCCTGCCTTCTGGGCACACATACAGAAGATATAGGCCGTGATTCTCCGAGCCCGCGTCAGGTCGGAGAATCAGCGGGGAGGTGTGAAAATCCCGCTGCGCCGACGCCGGGCGGCCGATTCTCTGGTCACCGGAGAATTGGCATCAATCGCGCCCCCACAGTCGCTGCAGCGCCAGACAGGGGCCACATGAAATAGGCCCCCGCGACGATTCTCCGTGGCACGGGCCGATCTCCCGCTGAGTCCCACCGGCATGGTTCAAACCTGGTACCACCCGGCGGGAGTCCGGACCCGCGGCCGATGTGGACGTCCTGGTGGGGGGCTTGGGGGGGGGGGGGGGGGGGTGCAGGGGCAGCTGACTCCGGGGGTGGCTCCATGGGGTCCAGGCCTGCGATTGGGGGCTTACTACCAACTGCCCGATATCTCGAGTCACATGGCTCTACCGCCACCAGTTGGCTGCAGGTCACATTGATAACAGTATACATTGAGAGATAACTTTATTCAAAATTGTTCAAAGGCACATCACCATACTGGGTGCTCCAGTTTCCTTCCACAATCCAATGATGTGTAGGTTAGATGGCTTGCCCATGCTAAATTTCCCCTTGGTGTCCAGAGATACACAGGTTAGGTGGGGTTATATGGATAGGGTGGAGGAGTTGGCCTAGATGGGGTGCTCTTTCGTAGGGTTGGTGCAGATTTGAAGGGCCGTATGGTCTCCTTCTGCACTGTCTGGATTCTATGGATTGATTGGGCTGCATGTTCCCTCCTTGGGTGGCTGAAAAGGGGCTGATCATTGCTTTACTTACTGGGGATAACCAAGCGCTCCATCAAAATATGCCCACAGAAACTAGACCTTAAATATAGTGGGAGGGGTGAGTGCAAAGTGAATTCATTATGTGATTCATGTCCACAGCTACACAAGTACGAAAGATTACAACACAAAATGAACCATTCAGTAAACAAACTACCACATATCAACTGACTAGAATACCTGTGCCAATCCACCCAGCCCCGAGGAGAATCTAAAATTAAATTAAAGCTTCCCTGGAACCCCCGGGCATCAAGTATACATATTGCACGTTAAAAAGAGTGAAATAGACACAGAAAATGCTGGAGATATTCAGCAGATAAGGCAGAATCTGTGAAGAAAGAAAGTTGTTTCAGCTCAATGATGTGTTGGAAGGATCACAAGTTGATAATCAACCTGTTTGGTGCATTATGAACTGACCTTCCTTGGCCATCAAGTTCTGAGGTGGGATTCAAACCCAAAATTTCTGTCTCAAAGGCAACAATGCTACCCACTGTGCCACAAGACCTCCGGAGCAGCCAATACAGGATCGTTAACTGAAAGGAGTCCATGCAAATCATTGTGTCGGCTGGAAGGAGTGTTTGTGGCCTTGGTCAGTCATAGAGGTAAAAGGGTGAATATATTTTCTGTTCTTCCAGGAGCAGGTGCTGGGGATGGGGGAAATGTTGTGGATGATGGACGAGTGGATCAGGAAATCGTGGATGGGACGGTCCTTTCAGAATAAAAGCAAATTACCGCGGATGCTGGAATCTGAAACCAGAAGAGAAAATGCTGGGAAATCTCAGTAGGTCTGGCAGCATCTGTATGGAGAGATCTGTCGCAGGCCTGGACCCCAAAGCTTTGACAAAGGGTCATCTGGACTCGAAACGTTAGCTCTTTTCTCTCCCTACAGATGCTGCCAGTCCCTTCAGAATGTTGAAACGGGAGGTTTTTAAATCGGCAGACAGTGCAAGTTTAATTACTGGAAATTAATCTGATTTTTAAAATAAATTTAGAGTACTCAATTCATTTTTTCCAATTAAGGGGCAATAGCCATACCACCTCCCCTACACATTGTGGGGGCGAAACCCACGCAAAAATGGGGAGAATGTGCAAACTCCACACGGACAGTGACCCAGAGCCGGGATCGAACCTGGGACCTCAGCACCGTGAGGCAGCAGTGCTAACCACTGTGGCACCGTGCTTCCCCTTGCTGGAAATGAATCTGACAGAGGTTTGACATAAGAAGAGGTTTCCCCCATCAGATTGATTCCCTGTAAGTATTTTAGCCAATATTGTCCACTCAATAGTGCAAATGGGTAGAGAAATGAAAATGAGACGTTGTACATTTCAACTGAGAGTGCCAAAACCACTCGGTAGCTCCAGATGGCGGATAACAATCACTGTCCCACTCCCCACACTTACATGTGAGGCAGCAATTTCAGCCTGTACAAACATTCCACAACACCTCCAGACCAGGAAATTAGGGATAGAAAATGCTGGACAATTTCGGCAGGTCTGACAGCATCTATGGAGCGAGAAAGGAGCTAACATTTCGAGTATGGATGACTCTTTGTCATAGCTGGAGAGAATCGGAAATAGGATTAGATTTATGGGGCACGATCTAACAAAAGAGACCATTCTGGGCGGGATTAGAAGGGTCGTTCCTGGTGTAAAGGCGTAAAGAGACCATTCAGGGCGGGATTAGAAGGGTCGTTCCTGGTGTAAAGGCACTCTGGGGTTTTTTCGGGCCTCAGCAGGGAATGCCCCGCCAAGGCCCACTCAGTCGCATTTCCTACACTGAGGAGCTCTGCTCATCGGTGCTGGAAGAGATTGGGGAGCCATTTATATATGGCACCTCAATCTCTCGACTCCTCCAACCCCGCCCAACGCACTAACTCACCTGGTTCCTTGCGTCCCTCACACCCCACCTCAAATGGGCAAGGCACACCCTGGCCCAGTCCCTGGCATGAGCAAAATGCAACACAGCTCTCACTGCCAGAGTTTCCAGGTGGCACTGCCAGGATGCCAGGCTGGCAGTGCCAAGGTGCCCAGGTGGCATCAGCAGTGCCAGAGTGCCACCCTGCCCAGATACCAACCACCAAGTGGCCTCCAATCACCTTGGAGACCCACCTAAGTTCTGTTCCGTCTGATCCCCATTTGTGGGTACCAGTGTGAAATGGCGCCCCGCTGGAGTCTCCTCGGTGAGGCCGGTAGATCCCGGATGCTGGTTAGATCTGGCATTGGCAGAGTTAAATGAGCTTTTAAGCTCAATTAACTCTGCAAGTCTGAATCCCGCCCCATTGGGGGCAGGATCCGGATTGTGAGATCTCACGCGATCTCGTTATTACCGTCGGGAATCCCAGAAGTGGCCTCCCACGGGATCTACTGGCCGTGTCCCATTCTGATTCCGGCAGGACGGTATCCAATCGTGCCCAGATTGTTGTGGGGGGCATGGAGCAGTATGGGCTGGATAGAGGGCCAGCGATAGATGGAGGCTAAGGAGAGATTGATGAAGATATTGTGGAGAGGAAACAAAGGGAATCTAAGTTATCGATAGTGTGGGGATCCAGGAAAATTCTCCACCTCATTGTTCCTGGAGAAGCAATTTGTTTAGAATGGGGGAAAGTTTCACCTCCTGACTCATATGTTGCCTGTGATACCGGAACTGAGATTAGATACTTGGCTGAAGACCAAATGATTCATATATTCTAGGCCCAGATATTCAACCTGATAAAGTGGAAGACTTTTCAATTGTGAAAAACTGCTCTGGGCTCAGTGCAGCAATGTCCTGTCGGGTGAGCGAGACTAGATCGGGTCTCAGGTCAGATCTTTCATCATTAAACAAGTCTTCTGTATTGAATAGTTGATGCTTTTTGAGACTGGGAGTAATGTTTTTAAGATTGCTAATTATTATTGTGGAAACCACTTGCTATAGAGTGCATGAATCTTTAGCCTCCTGCAAACCAGACAAACAGGCTTGTAGCAGCACACCACTAATCATGTGACTCTGTAATTCCTCTGCTCCAGTGTAGGAGCTCTGCCATGACCGAGTCCACACAATCTCACAGTCCTGCTTTTTGTATATGATGGGAAGGGCGTTAGAAGGACACAGTCTACTCTGGAACAATGCACCCCACAGTACAAGGCCCACACCAGAAATACACAGGGGTCAGATCTCGGTTACTGATATCTTTGCATGACAATCGTCTGACCCTTGGGATCTTCTGAGCAAAGATGGAGGTGATGGTGGAGAGGCACTTCCTCACGTCTAACCCCGGCCCCAAACCTGACCCCTCCCACCACCTCCATCCACTTCCATCCAATCCCAAAACCATTCCCACCTCACCTACCCCATCCTCTCACCTACCACCTCCCTCAGCCTGGCCTCCCTACCCAGCCTCACCGTAAACCTCATAACAACATAAGAAATAGGAGCAGGAATAGGCCGTTCGGCCCCTCAAACCTTCAATAATTTTTTGGCTGTAGGCAGCACGGTGACGCAGTGGTTAGCATTGCTGCCTCACGGAGCTGAGGTCCCAGGTTCAATCCCGGTTCTGGGTCACTGTTCGTGTGGAGTTTGCACATTCTTCCCGTGTTTGTGTGGGTTTCACCCCCACAACCCAAAGATGTGCAGGGTAGGTGGATTGGCCACGCTAAATTGCCTCTTAATTGGAAAAAATGAATTGGGTACTCTAAATTATTATTTTTTTTAAATAATTTTTTGGCTGATCTTCTGCTTCAGCTCTGTGGTGAGATGCATGTACACATCAATGTATATAGTTGTCTATCAGTGCACATAGTTATCAGTATGACCTCCGACCAACACGTGGTATTAGAGATCTATCACATGACTTGGGACACTCGTCAGTTGGTAGTGAGTCATACAAGAAGATAGTAGCAATTCATTTAGTAGCCATCGTCTGTATTATAGTTCACTCGTTATCTTTTCCACATATTTGTGAATAAACCATTTTTATAGTTAAACAATTATATGTTCTCAATACATCATTAAATCGTTATATCACAGAACACAACAAACTCCACCTTCCTGCTGGATCCCCATGCCCCATAATTCTCTTTTTGCCCAATACTCTACTGATCTCGGTTTGAATAAAATCAGTGACGGAATCTCCATAGCCTTTGGACTAAAGAATTCCAAAGACCCTTCACCCAATGAGTGAAGATATTTCTTGAGTATTACTAAAAAGAGAGACATGTTGTTGAAGCTTTTCATCTTGCACTCATCAGGGGAAACACAAGAATACCAAATTTCAAATGGTCACATTTGAAGGATACTGAAGGAGAAAAGAGTGTTGATTGATTGATTTCGGGCAGCACGGGAGCACAAGTGATTAGCACTGTGGCTTCACAGCGCCAGGGTCCCAGGTTCGATTCCCTGCTGGGTCACTGTCTGTGTGGAGTCTGCACGTTCTCCCCGTGTCTGCATGGGTTTCCTCCAGGTGCTCCGGTTTCCTCCCACAGTCCAAAGACGTGTAGGTGAGGTGGATTAGCCATGATAAATTGCCCTTAGTGACCAAAAAAGTGTAGGAGGGGCTATTGGGTTACGGGGATAAGGTGGAAGTGAGGGCTTAAGTGGGTCGGTGCAGACTCGATGGGCCGAATGGCCTCCTTCTGCACAGTATGTTCTATGTTCTATGATTGGCAAGTCAATTCTGATTGGTGTTGTCATGGAGAAAGCAAGGGGAGCTATAGGCTCCCCAAGCTCCAGGTAACTCAAAAAAGATAGAAGGCTGGAACATTATGTTTAATTTTTTGTTCAATAAATGTCTCCTCACCTCACTCCTAAATGACCAACCCATTCCTCTGTGCCTGTAACCCTCCCTCACTTACTTGCTCCCCCATCCCTATCTCCGACCGCACTCCCCTCAAACTCAAAAAAACTTGACTGTACCCAAGAAGAGTCCCAATATTATCAACTGAGCATCATAAAAAGGAGGGAGGATATCAGAGGGCTGTAAACAAGCTTGAGTATTTTGATGATGGAAGTTTGTAAACAAGCATATTGAATATCACCTTGTGTCCCTGAACCTCCTCCGGAAATCTATTATTTTAAATGTGTTGTACAGAAATAGCAGATCCTGCAAACACATTTGCAAATTACTTCCTCATAATGCTGTCCCCTCCCTGTCCCATGACACTGCATTACTGGAGAACTTGCAGACGGAGATGGCATCGATTTGTTGTAGCAGACATTAACCTAACCTCTACCAGCAGTTATAATAAATTGCACTTATATAGCTTATATAACGCAGAGAAATGTAACCTCCCAGGTCTGTCATCAGACAACAACTGATACCCAGACAAGTCGGGAGACATTAGGACGAGTTACTAAATGTTTTATGCAACGTCTCAAAAGCAGAGGGGCAGAGAATTTTCGGGAGGGTGTTCCAGAGGGCTGTCAGTTGGTAACACACTTGTCTTTGAATCACAAGATCCTGGGTTCAAGTTCTTCTCCATGGTTCGAGTGAAAATCTCCACACTGACATTCCACTCCACCGCTGACTTTCAGATGGCACGTTGAACTGAGGTTGTATCGGTCTGCTCGGTGGATGTAAAGGATTCCTTGGCACTGTTTTGAAAAAGAGCAGGGGAGTTGTTCCCGGTGTCCTGGCCGATATCTATCCCTCAGTCACCATTGCCCTATCCATTTTGAAATCGTGTAGCTATGAGGCTGTCACAGGCATATGTACCATGTCGTGCCAGTGCAATGGCATTGTCATGTGGCTCAACTGACACCTTGGCCTCCTCGGATCAACTCCTTTCATTTCTGGAGATATCCACCCACCCAGTGTCTCCTCTTTGTCAGCTTGAGGTTGCCAGGGAATAGTAAACAGATTATTTAGTCATCATCGTATTACTGTGTGCTATCTTTCATACACCGTTACAGTGGCTGCCTTTCAAAAAGGGGGCTGTTTAGCACACTGGGCTAACTCGCTGGCTTTGAAAGCAGACCAAGCAGGCCAGCAGCACGGTTCCCGTAACAGCCTCCCCGAACAGGCGCTGGAATGTGGAACTAGGGGCTTTTCACAGTAACTTCATTGAAGCCTACTCGTGACAATAAGCCATTTTCATTTCATTTTCAAAAGTACGTCATTGGTGGTAAAGCACTTTGCAATGTTAGGTAGTCATGAAAGGCACTATGTAAATGTAAGACTTTCTTTTTCTTTGTCGGGCTGGGGAACAGAAAGAATATCTTGAACAAAAATATGTAGATGTTGGAAATCTGAAATGAAAACATTGAACATTGGCAATACTCAGGCAGTATCCGTGGGGAGAGAGAGAGTGAGGACAACAGGAACCGTAAACATAACATTAGCATTTTAAAAAATAAATTTAGAGTACCCAATTCTTTTTTCCATTGAGGGGCAAGTTATTGTGGCCAATCTACCTACCCTGCACATCTTTGGGTTGTTGGGGTATGACCCACGCAGACACGGGGAGAATGTGCAAACTCCACACAGACCCGGGTCCTCGGCGTCGTGGGGCAGCAGAGCTAACCACTGCGCACCGTGCCGCCAAACATAACGTCAGCATTTAAGGTCAACGGCGTGACGTCAGAGCTGATAAATGTTACCGATGAGCAGCTTAAGACTGGCTGGGAAAAGAATGAAATGAATTGGTCTGTGATTGGGTGGAGAGAGGGAGAAGATTAAATGCCAGAAGTTGAATGGCCAACGACTGTTTCTGCACACTGCCTGGAAGTATGGTGGAGCAGGTTCCATTGAGGCATTCAAGAGGGCATTAGATGTTTATTCAAATAGAAATAATGTGCAGGGGTTCGGGGGAAAGGCAGGGGAATGGCACTAAATCATGATGCTCATTTGGAAAATTGGTGCTGACACGATGGGCCATATGGCCTCCTTCTGCACCGTTCTGTGATTGTGTGATTCTTTATTCCAGGTGAGGAGTCCGAGAGACACCAAGAAGGGGATGAAAGTAAATTATGTTATTTTAACTAAAGGAAAATTGAGTGCTCATCGGTCCCTGCCCTCCACAAATAAAAGGTTTTAATCAAAGTTCCCAAATGTGCTGAGAAATAGTCTGAAAGACCAGGTGATCCTGTTACCTTACCTTTCAAAACTGGAGGTAGCCGGCTTAAGCCATCATTCCATCCATGGGATTAGATAGCTGCAGAAAGCTGAATTGGAATCTGAATGGTTCCTGGAGAGATTAAATCGTAGTCTCATTAGTATCTATGATCCAAACTTTCTTTCTGTCTATGTACGAAAGTTCCAGTGTGGGAGTCGGACCGTGGCTTGATCACTTGCTGAATCAGTGGGTAGACACATTCCACAGTCTGGTGCAGTGCAAAGGCCCCTCATTTCATCATCATAGGTGGAGGCTAAGCTCAACCCCAATAGTTGCTGTGGCATTGGAAATGGAATCTGAAGAGTCAAATTAACCAGCATTGTAGCCCCTTGTCACCATGCAATCATCCTCTTGCCATCATTCCCCCACCACCTCACCACTCAACAGTGTGTCTAGGTAAGGACAGTATGGAACTCACTTCTTATCTCAGGCTGCATAGGAAATTAACCCAGCAACCCTCATGATCCAAGAGAATGAAGGATAGCTCCTGCAGAAGGTATTGGCAGATTAGCAGCTAAAGGAAGAATAGAGGAGACACTGGTGCAAAAATTTGAGGGCAAGAGAGGGTGGCACGGTGGCACAGTAGTTAGCACTGTTGCCTCAGAGCAACAGGGACCTGGGTTCAATTCCAGGCTCGGGTGACTGATTGTATGAAGTTTGTATTTTCTCCGTATGTCTGTTTGGGTTTCCTCCGGGTTCTCCAGTTTCCTCCCACAGTCCAAAGATGTGCAGGTTAGGTGGATTGGCCATGATATATTGCCCCTTAGTGTCCAAAGGTTAGGTGGGGTTATGGAGTTACAGGGGTAGGGCGGGGGAGTGGGCCTAGGCAGGGTGCTCTTTCAGAGGGCCAGTGCAGACTCAATGGGCTGAGTGGCTTCCTTCTGCACTGTAGAGAGAGAAGGGAAGAGGAGAGATCAATGGCAGCTTTATTTTTTGAAGAATAGTAGTATTGCTGGGGCTCCATAGTGGATGTATAAGCTCCTGGTACAGGCTGCATTGATACCAGTCTCCTGATACTGATGGAGAATGAGCCCTGGGTTGATTACTCTCCTTGTGATTCAGATATTCATTCACAGGACATCATCCTGCTGCTGGGACTGTTCAATCAATGTTGCAGGTAATGAGCAGCCAGCTGCACTCGCTGAGTTCAGTTCACCTTGCCAGTGACTGCTGTAATAAGGTAAACTTCAATCATCAGTCACCTTGGCATCAGCTTCCATCTCATGAGGGTTACAAAGCATTTAAGGTGGCACAACAGCACTCCGTAACATTCTGCCGATAGCTCGTGCAGATTTATTTTCTAAATTGTCCCCTCCCTTTTAGTTCTCCTTCCCCTCTGAAGTTTCACTGCGGTTCCATTCACCTGGCACCTCCTCCAAGTGCCCACATGTCAGGGATTATTGTCTAAAATGACCAACAGCAAATTGACAGCCCACCTTTCATCCAAGGAAGTCAGCAAAAATATGTGGGGTGGTGGGAAATGGGCTGCTGATTCATTATTGCCGTGTTATAACAACACAAAAAGGTCATATGTCCCCTTGCCTGTGCTAGCCTAAATAGCAGGTGTGTACACAGCATCATAGTTTGATCCACATTCTACCCTCTCCAGTCATGATTCCTCCATTGCAGCCATTGTCCACTCCCCCATGCTGTCTGTGACCCTGATAACTATCTGAGTGTAATATACATTCACAAAGACAGACTGATAAACAACAGAACAATGAGGCAGGAAAGAAAACATGGGTCGGGTACGACACCTTAGCAAGGATGTGAAGGCATTGGAGGGAGTGCAGAAAAGATTCACGAGAATAACTCCATGGGTGAGGGACTTTGGATACATTGATGAAGATGCCGTTATTCCCCCAGGAGGATGGCAAAAACACTTTAGAGATGGTGAAATTTGAATTCAATAAAAATCTGGAATTAAAGGTCTAATGATGGCCACAAACCATTGTTGATTGTTGTAAAAAAAGACACCGTGTTCACGATTGTCCTTTCAGGAAGGATTTCTGCCATCCTTACCTGGTCAGGCCGACAGATCCACAGCTACATGGTTGACTCTTAACTGTCTTCAGAAATTACCTAGGAAGCCACTCAGTTCAAGGACAATTAGGGATGGGCAATAAATGCTGGTCTTGCCAGCAATGCCTACAATCCATTAATGAAGATAAAGAATTGTCCTCGGACCAACCCTGATGAGGTTAAGCATCCATACCATGGAGTCCCTGGCTGGCGACCAACCAAAACGGAAAAGGTTCTTTCAGGTTCTTTCAGGTTCTTTCACCAAAGACATCGCAAAACTTTGATAGGAATGTGGAGAGGTCAGATTGAGGCATCGGAGAGAGTGCACAAACCTCCAAACAACCTGTCTACCCAACCCTTCACACAACCTGCCCCACATGTGGCAGAGCTTGGAGATCGCACATTGGACTGAGCAGCCATCTTGCAACCCATCAAACTTAGAGCAGAAGCAAATAATCCTCGATCTCAAAGGACTGGCAGAGAAGGGGATTCTCCTGAGAGAAGGTTGAGGATATTCATTGGAGTTGTTCAAGATCATTAAGGGTCTAGACAGAGTAGATGGAGAAAAACTGCTGTTCTCAGTGGTGTAAGGGTCAAGAACCAGAGGACACCAATTAAAGGTGATTGGCAAAACAATTTAATCGAGGCACTGCCTGAGGGTGTGGTGGAGGCAGATTTAATCGAGACACTGCCTGAGGGTGTGGTGGAGGCAGATTTAATCGAGGCACTGCCTGAGGGTGTGGTGGAGGCAGATTTAATTGAGGCACTGCCTGAGGGTGTGGTGGAGGCAGATTTAATCGAGGCACTGCCTGAGTGTGTGGTGGAGGCAGATTTAATCGAGGCACTGCCTGAGGGTGTGGTGGAGGTAGATTTAATCGAGACACTGCCTGAGGGTGTGGTGGAGGCAGATTTAATCGAGGCACTGCCTGAGTGTGTGGTGGAGGCAGATTTAATCGAGGCAATGCCTGAGCGTGTGGTGGAGGCAGATTCAATCGAGGTATTACCTGAGGGTGTGGTGGAGGCAGATTCAATCGAGGCACTACCTGAGGGTGTGGTGGAAGCAGATTCAATCGAGGCACTGCCTGAGTGTGTGGTGGTGGCATATTCAATTGAGACATTGAGTGTGTGGTGTGTGGTATTATCATAACTGTAAGAACTGCAAGGGTTAATGAAGTGTCTAGAGTAGCCACTAGAGAGAGCTACAGTTACAACTATATAAGGCAGTGATGCTGAGCCTTGGGGGAGAGTGTGTGTAGGAGTTAGCTAGAGAGAATCAGAAGTACAGATGGTGTACGTGAGAGCAGATCATAGTTTATATCAATAGTGAGATTAGCTGTAGATGAGTATAGTTTAAATGTTATTAATCAACCGTGTATTCTTTAGGAATACGTATTGAATCCAAGTTAGTAGTGTTTTTTAAATAATGTTTTTATTGGGTTTCATTCATGGTATATTTACAGAGAAACCAAAAAGAAATAACAAAAACATTAGAAAACTAAACAACCAAGGGGTGTGAAAATAAAAACAGGGGCAGTGTAGGGGCAGAGAAGCAAAGAAGAGAGAATGTCATTACACATGCCATTGAGGGGGCTTCCCCCCCCCCCCCTTCTTTTCTGTGTTTCTTTTGTTAAATACAAAACAAGCAAAAACAAAACCGGGTGAGAGTGACACCTGGGTGGTGCCCCTGATGTCACTTGTATCTCCTTGGTTTTCTTTTTTGTTTTTGTGCTTTTGCCTCCGCTTCAGCCTTCTGTCGTTCCTTAGAACATAGAACATAGAACAGTACAGCACAGAACAGGCCCTTCGGCCCTCAATGTTGTGCCGAGCCATGATCACCCTACTCAAACCCACGTATCCACCCTATACCCGCAACCCAACAACCCCCCCCTTAACCTTACTTTTATTAGGACACTACGGGCAATTTAGCATGGCCAATCCACCTAACCCGCACATCTTTGGACTGTGGGAGGAAGCCGGAGCACCCGGAGGAAACCCACGCACACAGGGGGAGGACGTGCAGACTCCACACAGACAGTGACCCAGCCGGGAATCGAACCTGGGACCCTGGAGCTGTGAAGCATTTATGCTAACCACTATGCTACCCTGCTGCCCTCCTTCCTCCTGTACTTTCTTCCTCTCTTTCGCCTTGCTGTGCTTGTGGTGGTCGTTGTCGCTTCCTGTGCTCTCCCTCCAGTTTGTGTTGCCTCCTCTTTCCTCCCTGCTGTTCTCCGCCCCTCACCCTTCCCCCTCCCCCCTCCCCCAATCCCCGTTTTCCTCCCCTTATCCCCCTTTCTTGTGCTGCCCCCTTTGTCCCCTTCCCCCAGCTCTTTCCCCCTTTGCTCCTCCATCCCTGCTGTGTGTTCCTCCCCTGCCTGGTGTCGTCCCCCCCTGTTGTGGGGTGCGCCGGGGCCTTGCTCGGTTGTGTATACCCGGTGCTAGCTTTCCCGCTAGTGTGGTGACCCCCCCTCCCGGGAGTTATTGTCTCGTTTCTCCCTCGCCCACTCTCTGTAGTTCCTGCCTGTTCTTTCCCCATCTTACCCTGCATTCCTCTCGCTTGCCACTCCGTTTCCCTTCTCCGCTGCTCTCGTTCTCCCGAACAAGTTTGCGATCTGCTGCGCAAAGCGGTCTCTCAGATGGTGTCTTGCTGCTTGTCGCTCAGGATGTGTTCGGGGGGAGAGAGGTGCCTCCTCTCCTCCCCCTCCCGCCCGCCCCCTCGCTCGCCGCCCCCCCCCCCCCACCCCCCTCCCCCGTTGGCTAGTCGCCGTGTTGTCGTTCTTTGCCAGGGGGCCTTTATCGCTTCCCCTGCTGTCGCTGTTCCAGCCCATACTCCACAATGAACTTGTCTGCCTCAGCAGGGCCTGTGAAAAAGTGTTCCTTGCCTTGGTATGTGACCCAGAGCTTCGCTGGGTACAGCATACCAAAGCGTACGCCGTTCTTGTACAGGGCTGCTTTTGCCCTGTTAAACTCAGCCCATTTCCTGGCCAGGTCAGCCCCAATGTCCTGGATATCCTTATTCTATGTCCTTCCCAGCTATCGTTCTTGGACTGCCTGGCCCAGTGCAGGATTCTTTATCGGCCCTGGTACCGGTGCAGTTTGGCTATTACTGCCCTTGGTTGCTCCCCTGTTTTGGGTTTCGGGCGCAGCGATCAGTCTGCCCTTTCCATTTCTGGTGGGTTAGTGAAAGTCTCCCTTCCCACCAGGTTGCCCAGCATCTGGGCCACATAGGCCGCGGGATCTCTGCCATTGATTCCCTCTAGTGGGCCCACAATCCACTGGTTATGCCTCATTGACTGGTTCTTCTGGTCCTCGATTTTATCGCTCAGACTGCCCTGCGTCGCGAGCAACCTCGCCACCTCTTTCCCCGGTGCCACGATCCAATCTGGTCAGTTGCGGCCTTTTCCATGTCCTTGATGGTTGCCTCTTGGGCTTCCAGTCTCTTCTCCGCTCTGCTCAGGGTGAGCTGTATTTGAGCCAGGGTCTCGGCCACTGCGGTCTTCATCGTGGACTCAATGTCCGCTTTTACCTCAGCCTTTATCTCCTGCTGGTGCTCCTTTAGTGCCTCCGTGAAGGATGCCTACCAGCTCCCCCACGGTGCAGCAGGGGTTTCTTGGCTGCCCCGCTCTTCCTGCTCCGGCGAAGCGCAAGTTTCGTGCGCCTCATGCGCCGATTGGCTCGTCGGAATGTTGCCGTTCCTGGCCCCTTCTACTCCTGGTCTCTGTTCGGACCCTAGTTTGGCTTTTTCTTGGCACCTTTTCTCATATTCCCCCTATCTTTCTTCCTTCCTCTGTCTTTCTAAGGTAGGGGAATGAGTTGCTGCATTTTTTGCCGCGTGTTTGTTGAAAAGTGGCTATTTTTCGGGTCCACGGGAGGAGGGCCTCCCGACATGCAACTACTCAGCACATCGTCATCACCGGAAGTCGCAAGTTAGTAGTGTTAATAAATGTATAGCTTTGTTTAAGTTCAAGCTATTCTGTGGTCTTTGTGAACAATACGCCAACCATCCTGAAATAAGCAACATAAAGAACATCACATGGTAGCAGAAGTCTATTTCTATTAGTAAGCACCAGTTAGATTAGGAAGGAGTAGCATTAGGAGATTGAAGAAACAATCCAGAAGCTACAAAACTCAGAAAATCTACGACGAAGGCTAATCGGAAGGTGGAAGGTGTCAAGAAGACTGACCACTTCAGGCCACACGGAAAACTATGCCAGAACTGAGATCAAGGAGAAATGGGAAGTGGAGTTGGGAATGGAGATCAATTGGGGAGTATGGAGTGAGGCACTGCAAAGGGTAAACGGGACTTGCTCTTGTGCAAGGATGTGCCTGATACAGCTTAAGGTGGTGTACAGGGTGCATATGACTCGGGCGAGAATGAGTGGGTTCTTTCAGGGGGTGGCAGATGAGTGTGAGAGGTGTGGGTGGGGGCCAGCGAATCATGCGCACATGTTTTGGTGTTGCGAAAAATTAGGAAGATTCTGGGTGGGAGTGTCCACAGTCTTAGCCAGGGTAGTGGAGGAAGAGGTGGACCCAGACCCTTTGGTGGCGATATTTGGGGTCTCAGAGAAGCCGGAGCTCATGGAGAGGAAAGGCCGATGTCGTGGCCTTTGCCTCTCTGATTGCACGGTGACAAATTTTGTTGGAGTGGCGGTCGGCATCGCCACCGGGGGTAGCAGCATTGTTGGGTGACCTGTGCGACTTCCTGCGATTAGAGAAGATAAAGTATGAGTTAAGGGGCTCAGCAGGGGAGTTTGAGAAAAGGTGGGGATGTTTGTGACCGTGTTTGAGGAGTTGTTCGTCACAGGGGGGTGGGCGTGTGGGTGATGGGGCGGGGGGGAGGGGGGGGGGGTTAAAAATGGGTAAAATATGTACAGACTGTAAAGTTGATTGTTGGGAAGTATGTTTCCCGGGGTGTTTATTAGCTGTAACCTGCTTTGATACAAGTTTGTAATAAAATATGTTTTTTTTTAAAACTATGCCAGACTGGGCTTTCTTTAAACAGCAGTTTGAAGTTTTCCTTTCTGCCTCCACACTTGAAAGTGCCTCAGACAAAGCAAAATAGCAGTCCTATTGAATTTGGCTGGACCGGAAGCATTAAAACTTTTTAATTTGCTGACTTCAGTGCTGATGAGGATAAAACTAAATACAACGTGGTGCGACAAAATTTCAATACACACTGTAAGAAGCAGGTGAATGAGACCTATGAGCACGACATGTTCATAAAACAGCTGCAGTTAAGAGGGGAGTCAGTAAATTCTTTCATAACAGCTTTAAAGTTGCGAGCGCAGTCCTGTAATTTTTCCTCAGCCTCCAATTCAATGCTGCGTGATCAAGTTGTGTTCGGGTTAAATTATGAAAGTTTCCGCCAGAAAATGCAAAAATGACCGGTTTTACCGCTTGAAGCCACGATAAATATGTGCCAGGTCAGTGAACAGGCATCGACTGAATATGCAGGGTTCATGGCAAAAGAAAAGAGCGCAAAATCGGGAAACGTGGCTGACGCCATTAATGCTGTGTTGCAGCAAAGAAAAGTGTGTACAATGGTTTTGAGAGTGACGTCACAAACTTGATGATGTGCACACGCTGCGGCCACGCCCACGGTAAAACAAATTGTTCGGCAAAAGGAAAACAATGTTCCAATTGTTGCAAGTTGAACCACTTTGCAGCAGAGTGTCGTTATTATCAGCAACCTCTCCAGTAACCAAATTAAAAAGTCTTACAATGACGTCAGACGGATCCAAAGATCCAGAGTGAAGATAAAAAATCAAATATCTTGACTGATAGTGAGGAGTGCCCACCATACACACTAACAGATACTTTCATGATTGAAGCAGTGACTGGGATTAATTTACTGGATCGCAATGATAGACCAGTACAAGAGTTCTCAAAGATAATTAAGGAGTGGACTGTTTCATTAGAAATAAATGGCAAATACATCCCATTTAAAATTGACACAGGAGCACATGCAAATATTATCGTGGAACGATCATGAAGACAAGCTTATAATACACCACTGATAACGCAATCCACTTGTAGGCTCACAGATTACAATGGCAACACAATAGCCACAAGAGGATCCTGCCGTCTTGCTGTTAAGAATGGGAATATCGAGATACCCATCATCTTCGAGGTGGTAGAGGGTGAGAAATCATCATTAATTGGGGTGGATGCTTGCCAAAAATGACAGCTTGTTGAAAGGGTTCACTCAACCAGTACTTCAGCTGACCAAGATGAAGAGTCAAGGGAAGACTTAGGTGTTGTGGACGACCTCTCCAAAGCTACCACTGATGCTGACACATCGGAACCCAAGACAACCACTGATGCTGAAACATCAGAACCCGAGATAGTCCAAATAGGGGAATCTCAAGCCTGTTTCTTTACCGAGCTACTACCAGTGTCTGACTGAAAACTATGTCTAATCAAAGCCGAAACTGAGAAGGATTTGACGTTCCAGAAGGTGAAACAATACTTAAAAGAAGGATGGACTACTGAATGCTGCTCTGCTTTTCGAGATATAAGAGGTGATCTTTCTACAACAGATGGATTCCTGCTCAGCGAGATCGGATTGTGATTCCTGCCAGTTTACATTTGGAGATTCTGCAGCAGATTCACAAGGGTCATCAGGGCATAGGAAAGTGTTGTAGAAGAGCCAGACAGTCGGTGTACTGGCCGGAAATCAACAGAAATATTGACCAATATGTACAAGAACGCACAATCTTCCAGATGCTTCAGCCAGCACAGAGCAGAGAAAGCATGAAAGAGATGGAAATCGTTACCAGTCCATGGAGCAAAGTGGGCATAGATTTATTCTATTTCCAGGGTCATGACTATCTCGTGGTAATAGACTATTACTCCAACTTTCCAGAGGTGATGATGCTGAATGAGTCGACTGCCAGATCTGGGATAAAGGCAACAAATTCAATTTTTGCACGCCATGGGATACCCAAAGCGATTGATGATAGGCAAGGTATATTGTTGGCGTTGTAACGCGTACAGAGCGACACCATTGTCAACTGGATTATCACCTGCTCAGATGCTAATGGGTAGACAACTTTGCACCATATTACCTGAGATCACCATTCCTGATACGGATAATAAAGAGATACTGGCTGAATGTGTGCTGGAGTTAGATTTAATTGTGACTTTTACAAGGAATTAGATGAGCACCTTTCGGGAAAGAACTTGCAGGACTGCAGGGAAAGAGAGGGAGAGTGGGACAAATTGAAATGCTCTTACAGTAAGCCGGCATGAACGCGATGGGCTGAATGGCCGTCTTTTGTGTTGAAGTCCTGCGATCCTCTGAACCCTGACTCCTAAAACTCTCCTGAGCTCAGAGACATTGAGGTTTACGGTGGCAAGCTATTTTCCAACCTGAATGAAATCGGAAAACAGCATGGAGCAGGGTTCGGTTGTGCAGTTCCGAGCCCACACACTTGATGGTGCTATTACACACTGAGCTGCTGGAGAATCTGTGGAATTCAGTGAGTTTTACACCCTGAGATAGCTAGTTCAATGTTTTATATAGAATCCTCACCGCTGGCTGCCAGGCTATTGGTGTTTAACATGATGTTCCTGCTGTATTCAGTGATTAGTCAAACCAATAAAGGAGAACATTCCTGAAATAAGTAGGTGATCTCCACTTGGTAACTTCGCTCCTCATTGATATCAAGGCTGCACACAGAATCTCATCACCAAGGTAATAGCACTTTAACATATACCAGACACCAGATTGACAGCCTGACTTTGCCCGAAATCAGCAGCATCTTCTAAATGAGTGAGTGCAGAACAATATATTTATTAAACCGCCCAAAACAGACAGCACACTTAATAAACTCACCTTTGGAATGGAAAATGATTTGAGTCATTTTCTGATTCCTTTGATGGGATGCTAGTAATTGGTTACCCATCTCTAATTGCCCTTGAACTGAGTGGCTTGCTAGAGGGGCAGCTAAGAATCAGCCACATTGCTGTGGATCAGGTCTGGAGTCACATGTAGACCAGACCGGGTAAGGACGGCAGATTTCCTTCCAGAAAAGGACATTCATGAACCAGATGGGTTTTTATAACAATAGATGATAGTTTCATGATCACCATTACTGAGGCTAACATTGTATGCCAGATTTATTAAATGAAGTTAAATTCTATCAGCTGCCCTGGTGGGATTTGAATCCGTGTCACCAGAGCATTAGCCTAGGCCTCTGGATTACTTGCCCAGTAACCTTGTTCTCCGATTTAAGAGCATAAACATCGGGCTGGATTCTTTGTTTCAGCAGCTGAAACGGAGATATCGTGGCATTTTACAACACCAAAATTGGTGCTGAACCCTCACTGATTCTGGGACTGGTGAGGGGCCAGCGGTGGCGCCTGATGAAACCCCTTGTTCCTGCGCTGAAAACGGTTGGAGAATGGCCAGTTCCCTGGCCGCGCATGCGCACGGCTGACAACCTGCAGCGGTCGCGCCGTACAACATGGCACCGGCCATGCGTGGACCCGACCCGCCATCTGCGACCCCACAGGTCATCCCCAGGCCACCCCCCATCCAGTCCCCCAGCCCTCGCGGAAGCCCCTCCGGCCAGCAGCACGGATCGCAGCCGAGTGCGGACACAGTCCACAGTTGCCATGCTGCATTCCCGACCGTTCAGACCATACTTCAACTGCGGGTTGGGAACTCAGCTTATCGTGGAAGGGCCTGCCGATGACATGCCAACGCTGTTGCAACGGCGCGCAATACGGTGACACAATTTTGGAGGGGGTGGGACTTGAAAACCGGCATCAATCCAGCGTGCCCCTTATTTGGGCGTTGGAATGGATTTTCCGCCTGATCGCTGATTACTATCGGTGTCGAGCAACAGAGAACCCACCCAGGGTCTGTGGAAGTGGTGAGAACTGTGATATCGTTTTTGAAATAATTATTCTGGATAAGTACAGAACAGTGGATCAGAGGAGTCTCTGCCGAGTTCACTGATCTCAGCTTGGGGCATGGTTGGGTCCTTGTTATTGGTCTCAATGTTCCCGGGTTACGCAGGAGAAAACCAGTCAGTGTTTTTTTGCTCCTGACCACTCTGCAGTGCCTCCTCCCAGGAGCTGGTGTGTGGACTCAGTTAAGTCAAAGCCAGATGGCACTCTCTGTCCAAGTTCATCTTGGGAGAGTGGCCACCCGGTGCACCCCAATGCGAGGCATAGTGGCCCATGGAAATGCACCCCACCAGGATGTCAGCAGCTCAGGACAGGGAGATGGGGTTGGGGAAAAGTTCCACAAGAAGAGAGAAAAAAATGCCACACCAGTCTCAGTGTTTCTATTGAAAGGAAAGCGTTGACTGAAAAACCAATGGGTATGAAAGGAACTGTTTTAGAAACAGTAAGAAGTCTTACAACACCAGGTTAAAGTCCAACAGGTTTGTTACAAACACGAGCTTTCGGAGCACTGCTCCTTCCTCAGGTGAGTGTTTGTAACAAACCTGTTGGACTTTAACCTGGTGTTGTAAGACTTCTTACTGTGCTCACCCCAGTCCAACGCCGGCATCTCCACATCATCGTTTTAGAAACAGGCGAGAGAGGAGCTCCAATTCGGCAGGAAGTTTCATGGGAAGGATCCAGTCCTGCCCAGCCACTCTGGGATCACCAGTTTGTTGATTTTAGTAAATAGCTTGATGCCAGGATCTATATTACCCTCAGATAGGTACAATGGTATTGAGGAGAGATGGCATGACAGTAATCCTGTACCATTCCCCCTGTATCTCATACACCACACACAAGGATTTGAGCCATTCGGATTTGTCCCTTTAATACCCTAACACTTTACAGAAGTCCATCCCTCTTACAACCTGACGACCCATTGAGGTTCATCCTTCCTAAATCTCAGAGACAAGCTTAACCTTTCCACTGAAGTTGTCTCCTCAAGTACTCTAACACTCCCACCATTGTTCATCCCTTTAGTGTTCTAACTCTCTAATTATAATATCCAGTCTTCTTTTCAATGCTCCTCTTATTTTGCTCTGTATTATTAGCCCTGCCCAGCAGAATATTGTAATTGTTTTGTCAACCTTTGGATAAAGACCGCCTCTGAATATTTGCTTTTCACCAATTTGAATTTATGATCTCTGCTGCCACTGTCTTTTTAAAAAATTAATTTACGGGATGTGGGCGTCGCTAGTTAAACAAGCACATATTGCCCATCCCTAGTTGCCCTTCAGAAGGATTGGTGAGTTGCCAACTTGAACTGCTTCAGTCCATGAGGTGTAGGTATACCCAATGTGCTGTTGGAGAGGGAGTTCTAGGATTTAGCCCCAGTGACAGTGAAGGAAAGGCGATATATTTCTAAGTCAGGCTGGTGACTTGGAGGGAAGTTCCAGGTGGTGGGCTTCCCAGGTATCTGCTGCCCTTGTCCTTCTAGATGGTAGTCATGGGTTTGGAAGGTGCTGCCTAAGGAACCTTGGTGAATTACTACAGTGCATCTTTTGGATGGTACACATGGCTGCCACTGTTCATCGGCAATGGAAGGTTTGAATGTTTGTGGAAGGGATAGAAATCAAGAGGGCTGCTTTGTCCTGGATGGTGTCGAGCTTCTTGAATGTTGTTGGAGCTGCACTCATCCAGGCAAGTGGGGAGTATTCCATTACACTTCTGACTTGTCCTTGTAGATGGTGGACAGGCTTTGGGGGGTCAGGAGGTGAGTTCATCGCCATAGGATTCCTAGCCTTTGACCTGCCATGGTAGCCACAGTATTAATATGGCTACTCCAGTTCAATTTATGATCAATGGTAACCCCCAGGATGTTGATTTGGGGGGATTCATCAATGGTAATGCCATTGAATGTCAAAGGGCGATGGTTAGATCCGTTCTTGTAGGAGATGGTCATTGCCTGGTACTTGTGTGGCACAGATGTAACTTAATCTGAAGTAATATTCCAAATTCATTCAAATCATTTCATATTTAACACAATATGATAAAAGCAAATTGCTGCGGATGCTGGAATCTGAAACAAAAACAGAAAATTTGGACAATCTGAGCAGGCCTGGCAGCATCTATGGAGAAAGAAGGGAGCTAAAGTTTTGAGTCTGGATGACTGTTTGTCAAATTTAGAGAGAACTGGAAATGATGTCAGATTTATAGTGGGGCTGGATAGTGGACCAGTGATAGGTGAAAATGGACAAAGCTGCATTGGACAGAAAGGAAACATAAATGGTGCTGATAATTACTAAGAAGGAGGCTGATGGTGGCACATTAAGAGATCGAAATGTTTATTGCTTATACATCTTGGTGAGATCTTCCCACCCAATCTCAACAACAACATTTATATAGCACCTTTAACATCCCAAGGTGCTTCACAGGAGCATCATCAAACGAAGCGTGACACCAAGACACATTAAGAGATACTGACACCATTCCGTTCATGTTCAGTGGCTCTAGACAATCTCAGCTGTGAACAAGGATGCAGGATTTTGGCCATTCGGTCAGATAACTAAAATCTTGGTCGAAGGGGTCAATTTTTAGGAGGGTCTCAAAGGAGGAGAGAGAGCTGAGAGACCAAGAGGTTTAGGGAGGGAATTCCAGAGTTTCGGGTCCACCGTCTCAAAGGTGGAGTGATGAAAATTGGGAATGTATAGGAGGACAGAATTCGAGGAGCGCAGAGATCTCTGAGGGTTGGAGAGGGTTACAGAGAGAGGGAGGGGTGAGGCCATGGAGGGATTTGAAAACAAGCGTGAGAATTTTGAAATCAAGTTGTTGCTTTCCTGGGAATCAGTGTAAGTCAGTGAGCACAGGGATGCAGCAGAAACAGGGGCTTGCTGTGAGTTATGACCCAGGCAGCAGAGTTTTGGATGTCCTCAGATTTACAGTAGATAGAATGTGGAAAATAGAACCATGGAATTCCTACAGTGCAGAAGGAGGCTGTTTAGTCTATCGTGTCTGCACTGACCCTCTGAAAGAGCATCCAACCTGGGCACACTAATCTACCCTATCTCCGTAACCCCATCTAACCTGCACATCTTCGGACACTAAGGGCAATATAGCATGGCCATTCTATCAAAACTGCATATCTTTAGACATTAAGGGCAATATAGCATGGCCCATCCACCTACCCTGCATATCTTTGGACTGTGGGAGGAAACCGGAGCTCATAGAGGAAATCCACAGGGAGAACGTGCAAACTCTACACAATTCCCAAGGCTGGAATTGAACCTGGGTCCCTGGTGCTGTGAGGCAGCAGTGCTAACCCCTGTGCCACAGTGCCGACATATCCGATCATTCAGGAGTGTGTTGGAATAGTCAAGCCTAGAGGTAAGGAAAGCATATATGAGGGTTTTGGCAGTAGATTAGCTAAGACACTTTATTCTTTTGAAGAATAAAGGAATTAAGGGTTATGGTGTTTTGGCCGGAAAGTGGAGCTGAGTCCACAAAAGATCAGCCACGGAATGGTTATTATCCGGTGTACTTGGTTGTGTGGAGACAGACAAGTACATGATAAGTTAATACTAGGAATACATCATACTGGCAACCCAAGCAGATAGGTTCTGCTTTTTAAACAAATAACTATGAGACAGTGTGATGGCACAGTGTAGAGGGTGGGTTGGAGTTTCTTACAGATCAGCCTCCACCCATCCCTGCCCTTCCCCCCCAGAGTCACCTTGACATGCAGGTAGCATGGCTGTATCACCAGCAAATCAACTGGGTCCATTCTCTGGCCCATAGTGGATAATATCTGGGGGAGATGAGGGAGGCAGAGGATGTACAGGTTATCACAGCGCCATAACATGACACATAAAATTAAGACTACATTGCTTTATTAGCTAATTAATTAGCTCAATTGGATTTGAAAATGGAACAACAAAGATCTCCACAAGAAAGTTCACAATTAGTAAGTGACAATCATTATGTTCCATTTCATTGAATCATAGATTCCCTACAATATAGAAGGAAGCCATTTGGTCCATCAAGTCTGCATGACCCTTTTTGAAAGAGCACCCAACCTACATCCTCGCCATTGCACTATTCCCGTAACCCCACCCAACTTTTAGGACACTAAGGGAAAATTTAGCGTGGCCAATCCATCTAACCTGCACATCTTTAGACTATAGGAGGAAACCCACACAGACAATGTTGTGGCCATTGTCAAGGATGAAGACATCACAATAGGTGAGACTGAATGAAAATCACCTCATAGAGCCTTAACCCACATATAGAGGGAATTGTAATCATGGAGTGAGTCTCTGTCATTCAAAACTTTGCTGCCTATGTCCTAACTCATACTAAATCCCATTCACACCCCCCCCCCCCCCCTCCCCCACTGACCTACCCTGACTCCTGTTCTGGTAACACCTCAACTTTATCTCCCCCCCCCCCCCGATCTCTCCTCCTCCTTTACAAATATCTCCCATGACATTATGTCAAAGTGGAGCAAGGGAGTCCTCAAGTCCTCTCTAATGTCCTGGGGAAAGATCTTGGAAACATAGAAAATAGGATGAGGAGGCCATTCGACCCCTCAAGCCCACTCAGCCATTCATTATGATCATGGCTAATCATCCAACTCAATAGCCTAATCCCGCTTTCCCCCATGTCCTTTGATCCCCTTTGCCCTAAGTGCTATATCTAACAGCTTCTTGAAACCATACAATGTTTTGACCTAAACGACTTCCTGTCTTAACGAATTCCACAGGCCGACCACCGTCTGGATGAAGAGATTTCTCCCGATCGCTGTCCTAAATGGTCTATCCTGTATCCTCACACTATGACCCCCCCCCCCCCCCCCCCCCCCTGCTTCTGGACACTGATCTCTCCGTTCACATAAAAGAAAACCCACCCCAGGTTATCACAGTGGAGTTTGTGGGATCTTGCTGTGCGCCAATTGGCTGCCGCATGTCCTGCAGCACACCAATGATTGCTAGGCGATTGGCTGCAAAAAAAGTGTGCGCGCGGGGGTGTGCTATAGAAATGCAGTTTATTTTTTTTGTCTGTAAAGCGAGGAATTGGTTCTGTTGGGCTGGCTGCGGAAGACATTTCAGTCCCAATCTGACATCTCAACAACAACACAGAAAGCACCCACAGAGCCAAACTCCTGGTGCTTTCAGTGTGTTTGTTTCGACTCTGAGTGGGGTGGGTTTCAGCATTTGTCGCTGCTTGGGATCAAATTCCACCCTGGGATCAGACAGCCCCCCCCCCCCACCCCCGCACTCCTCCCCTCCAATGCCAAAACCACCTTAAACTAGTCTCCTCCTTCGTCTCAGCTCCTTTTCCGGGACTCGGAACCAATGATGAGAAGCCAATTTGAGTTTAAACCCAGCCCAGGGAGAGAGGAAGGAGAAGGAGAGAGAGAGAGAGAAGCAAAGGCAAGAGAGGGAGGGAAAAGTTCCTGCTAGCAGTGGGACAGAGAGAGAGAGAGAGAGAGGGAGGATTTGGAAAATCAGTGAAGGAAGTGTCTCGGCGGGGGGAACTTCTCCGGGATTGTCTTGCTGGAGTTTCCCCAGTTGGAGAGTGTGGGGAGAGCAGTCTCCAGGAGCTGGGATCTCGCCATTTGCTGTGACAACTAACACAGGGGAATCTCTGTCTCCTTTCCCAGTTAGACTGGATGTTGTGATCTGGCGGAGTTGGAGTGTGTGGATTCCGGGCGCTGTGTGTGAGCTCTCTCCGGGACTCAGAGTCACTCTCACTGCTGGATTAACTTTACCGTGTGGATTATCTGTTTACCGACAATATGCTGAGCGCAGGAGGGATCTACGCTGTGAAAAAGAGGAAGAAACCCGTGCAAAAGAGGTGAGGGGTTCACTTAAAACCAGAACTAGCAGCTTCCCAGCCACACTCTCTTTTTGTTAACGATTGTTTGTGTAGTTGTGACCCAGCCTTGTCTCATTCCTGTTTTCCTCCTTTTTTAAAAAAAACATCTGATTTAGCCCCAAACCACCTCCAGCCGACGGCGTGAAGTCCAACCCGTCCAAAAGGCATCGGGATCGGTTGAATTGTGAACTGGACAAACTGACCAGCCTGCTGCCCTTCGGCCAGGATGTCCGAGCCCGGTTGGACAAACTGTCCGTGCTGCGACTGAGTGTGGGTTACCTGAAAGCGAAGAGCTTCTTCAATGGTAGGAGAGGAGAGCGTTAAATCACACTGAGATATACACACACACACTGAGGTATATACACACACACACTGAGATATACACACACACACTGAGGTATACACACACACACACTGAGGTATACACACACACACACTGAGGTATACACACACACACACTGAGGTATACACACACACACACACTGAGATATACACACACACACACTGAGGTATACACACACACACACTGAGGTATATACACACACACACTGAGGTATACACACACACACACTGAGGTATACACACACACACACTGAGGTATACACACACACACACTGAGGTATACACACACACACACTGAGATATACACACACACACACTGAGGTATACACACACACACACTGAGGTATACACACACACACACTGAGGTATACACACACACACACTGAGGTATACACACACACACACTGAGGTATACACACACACACACACTGAGATATACACACACACACTGAGGTATACACACACACACACTGAGGTATATACACACACACACTGAGGTATACACACACACACACTGAGGTATACACACACACACACTGAGGTATACACACACACACACTGAGGTATACACACACACACACTGAGATATACACACACACACACTGAGGTATACACACACACACACTGAGGTATACACACACACACACTGAGGTATACACACACACACACTGAGGTATACACACACACACACTGAGATATACACACACACACACTGAGGTATACACACACACACACTGAGGTATACACACACACACACTGAGGTATATACACACACACACTGAGGTATACACACACACACACTGAGGTATACACACACACACACTGAGGTATACACACACACACACTGAGGTATACACACACACACACTGAGATATACACACACACACACTGAGGTATACACACACACACACTGAGGTATACACACACACACACTGAGATATACACACACACACACTGAGGTATACACACACACACACTGAGATATACACACACACACACTGAGATATACACACACACACACTGAGGTATACACACACACACACTGAGGTATATACACACACACACTGAGGTATATACACACACACACTGAGGTATACACGCACACACACTGAGGTATACACACACACACTGAGGTATACACACACACACTGAGGTATACACACACACACACTGACATATACACACACACACTGAGATATACACGCACACACACTGAGGTATACACACACACACTGAGGTATACACACACACACACTGAGGTATATACACACACACACTGAGGTATACACGCACACACACTGAGGTATACACACACACACACTGAGGTATATACACACACACACTGAGGTATACACGCACACACACTGAGGTATACACACACACACACTGAGATATACACACACACACTGAGGTATACACGCACACACACTGAGGTATACACGCACACACACTGAGGTATACACACACACACACTGAGGTATACACGCACACACACTGAGGTATACACGCACACACACTGAGGTATACACACACACACACTGAGGTATACACACACACACACTGAGGTATACACACACACACACTGAGGTATATACACACACACACTGAGGTATACACGCACACACACTGAGGTATACACACACACACACTGAGATATACACACACACACTGAGGTATACACGCACACACACTGAGGTATACACGCACACACACTGAGGTATACACACACACACACACTGAGATATACACACACACACTGAGGTATACACGCACACACACTGAGGTATACACGCACACACACTGAGGTATACACACACACACACTGAGGTATACACACACACACTGAGGTATACACACACACACACTGAGGTATATACACACACACACTGAGGTATACACACACACACTGAGATATACACGCACACAGATATACATGCACACACACTGAGGTATACACACACACACTGAGATATACACACACACCCACTGAGGGATACACACACCTGAGAGATACACACTCTGAGAGATACACATATATACGCTCTGAGATATACACACTCAGACATACACACACACACTAAAATAGATACGCACTGAGATATATATACACACATACTGAGATACACACACTGAAACAGATACACCTTGAGACATACACACACACACACACTGAGATACACACACTGAGATATGTACACACACAATAGATACACACACACACACACAGATATACGCACGCCCACACATGCTGAGATACATACACACACTGACATACACATATATACACACACTGATGTACACACACACACTGAGATACAAACACCCACACACGCTGAGTTACATACAGGCTGAGATACACGCACACACTCTGAGATAGGCACACACACAAATACATACACACATACTGAGATGTGCACAGAGATACACGCACACTGAGATGTGCACACACACACATATATGCACACATCCACACTGAGATACATGCACACTCATCCACACTGAGATACATGCACACTCATGCAGATACGCAGACACCCATCCACACACACTGAGAAACACAGACACACACAAAAATACCACCCCACACAAACTAACACACACTCTCACAGGCAGACAAACAGACATAAATAGACAAGATTCCCATCCCTCAACAGCGCAGGTCTCACAGATACAGGCAGTGGGTTGTAATTCCCCAGCCCCACAATGTGGCATGTTTTCTGGTGGTGGAGGTGGTGTGCCATTGGCTGCCGAAGGTCCCACTAAAGTATACAGTGTTCTGTATGGCTTGTCAGCCCTGCCACCGGGGAACCTGCCGGAGGTGGGTCGCCTTCAGCGGGACTGGAAAATCCCGCCGACAGTGTCGAAAAATCCCGCCCACAGATACTCACATAAACACAGACACACGCAAAAATTCATCCGCAACACACAGACTCACAAATACACATAGCAACACAAAAACACACATACACACTAATACACACAGCAACACCAATACAACTGACACACCAATACAACTACTGACGCACCAGTACACACAGCAACACAAATACACACACACTAATACACACAGCAACACAATTACACACACACACTAATGCGCACACACACACTAATATACACACACACACTAATACACACAGCAACACAATTACACACAGACACACCAATACACACACACACACACTAATACACACAACAACACAAAACACACACACACAGCAACACCAATACACACAGCAACACCAATATACACAGCATCACCAATCACCAATACACACAGCATCACAAATACACACAGCAACACCAATACACACAGGCACACCAATACACACAGACACTATTACACACAGACACATGAATACTCAGACACACACGTGCACACCCAGAAAAACAGGTACACAACTATTCACACAAATACATAGTAACACAAAGTAGGACAAGAGAGCGAGTTAATACACAGCCACATCCTTACACACTCAGGCTCAGATACACAGATGCTGAGATATATACTCAGACATTGGTACACTGATACATGAACACACACATACTCTGAAACATAGGCACATACAGACACAACATGTATGTATTTAAAGCCGATATGAAGCATTGTGTTTATGTATGTTTCACAGGCTTGAGAGTGAGTGGCTGTGTTTTCATTTATATACCCCTCATACGATATAGAGGACAGATGAAGTATAATTTCATTTTTAGCAGGAGTTTCAGGATGTAACAGTATAATTACAGAGTCTACATTTCAGTGTGTGTTTCACAGACAGGGTGGGGTGGGCATATCAGTGTATACTTGAGGAGATGAATGTCAGAGACTGGGTTTGTCTGCAAGTTTACATATACTATTAGCATGTGTATTAATCATGTGTGTGTACATACCAGAGGAAGCCTGGATATGTCTCAGAGTGGAGGGTGCAGCCTGTTCAGGATTGCAGGGCTATTGGCAGAGATTAATGTTGTCTTGCTTTAACCCCTCGAAGTTTCAGGTTGCTTTAACCCCCCCCCCCCCCAATCACTTGATGTTACATCTCCGTCTGTATGTCATGTGGATGCGCTGTAAATTCAGTTGGGTTTCAGTTGAGGGGAGCAGGCTGGTTAAACAAGCATGTGTCGGGGTTCTTTTGGGATCAGGTGCTTCTTGGATTCATCATCTGGATTTCCTTTGGTTGCTGCTGTGTTGGTTGAGGTGCCTCACTCTGTCTCACAAAGCACCGAGTTATATTTCACTGCATTCCACACACACCCTCCCTGCAGCAACAAGGGGGCCAGTGACCTAAAGATTGCAGCAGCTCTGTTGTAGCTGACAACTCCCCCATCCTGTTGGGATGGAACTTGCGCTCATGATCTTCCAGTTATAGTTCTTTTCGTTCAGACTCGTAGAATATCCTGGACCTCCCAGTCTGAAACTTCCTGCCTCTGTTATCCCTGGCGATCCTTCCCACCGCCACACACGCAATAAAAACAAGATTTTTCTCTGTGTCACATACACAGTGTATTCTTAGACAGTCACGTGCTCAGCAATAAAATGTATTTGTTTTGAATTCTGTCTGCATAGAGATCCACAATGCAGTATGAGCACCTCTTGCGAGTTTACAATGTCGAGGAGGATAAGGCTGATTGGTGCTGAGAATTCATGAGTAGCATTAAATGTGACTTGGCTTCACATGGTGACATAGTGGAAATGCTCCTGGATTAGTAACCCAGAGGGTCACTAATTAACCATTTAATGATCTAGAGACTAATGATATGGAGGTACGAGATCAAATCCCACCAAGGTGCCTGGGGAATAATCCAGTTCATTAAATTAATTCCAGTGACAAGTGATAAAATTATCAGATTGTTTAGTGGATCAGGTGGGTTTTTTTTTAATGTACCTTTTTCGGGAAGGGAAATCTGCCGTCCTGATGGGTCTGGCCTACATCAGACTCCATCCAGACTCCATCCTGAGCCACAGCAATGTGGCTGACTCCTCAGGTTTTTAAATAAATGGACTCGCCACCACCATTTCCAGCCTTGCCTGCGAGACACACACTGCATGGGTGAAGACAAATCACAGAGGCATAACTCTGCCTATCGGTAACATGTGCAGCACTCGAATCTCCCGACAGAAATTAACCCTTTCTCTGATGACTCAGAATTAATTTTTACCCACTCCACTCCACTGTTTACATTTGCACAATCCAAAAGCTTGTTTTGTTCCATTGCACTTCCTGGAGCTGAGGTGAACTGTGGAACCATTCAACTGCCGCAAATCATGTTTAATTTATGTGTTTTCTTTTTTGGCTGTGTGGGTGGGGGGGAAGATCACCTGATTTTCTGAATTTCTTTCCATGAGGACCCCAGCAAGGGCTCTCCAGGTGGAGGGGGGGAGGGGGGCGGGCGGATTGGAAGGGGTGATGGGGACAGACCGGGCAGTCATCACAACTCTACTTTGAAAATGATGGACGGAATGTGTTTGCTGCTGTCTCTGCTCTGAGGAACAGGATGGGTTTTGTCTGCACAGACTCCGTTTACAACCATCTCCCTCCTTTGAAACAATGACCAGCTAATGAAAAGGCTGTTTCCTCCCCCCCCCCCCCTCGTGAATCTGATCTGCAGCTTGGAATGTGTGGTTTGAGCACATCCCAGAGATTGGGAAGTGGGGCAGGGAAGGAGGTTTTGAGCCTGAACTTTTTCACTGAATGCTGGAGAGAGTATAAGTTCCAGCCAGGAGGTCCCCAAGGCCAGCCTGAAAGCGACGGTAATTGGTGTGAGTGTCTGTCGGTCGTGCCTGGGTGGCACACAGTGATGAGACTGAGAGTTGAGTAGACCTTCCATATTGTTTCAATTGAACTGCTCCCGAGATTCAAAACATTGCCCCTCCCTCCCCATTAGAAGAAAATGTCATAACATCATCTCCGTAAAGCCTGGAGCGCGCCCCAAGACAGTCTGAGTCCTGGAAAACACAGTTTGGTTAAGACAGCCTGTTAACCTTTCATTATTCAGTCTTCACCTGTACTCCTGGACTGCTGAGGGTCCCAGCTAGAGGAGCATTTCTTCTCCCTGTTCTCTCTCTCTCTCTCTCTCTCTCTCTCCCTCTCTCTCGCAGCTGGCAATGGTGATTCGGGGAGACCAGGAGGCAAAGAAGCACAAACGAGAGGTATCTCATGTGTGGATTGGTCCTGGGAAGTTACCAGTTACTAAACTGGGCAATGCTGCAGTGTTCGGTTGTAGCAGTCAGTTGGGGAGCTGTATGTCCAGGATTCTCTCGCTGAAACTAGGGCCAGGCTCAACTGTGATGTTGCCCATTCTGGAACGTCCTCTCAACGCTCACTGGAAAGGCTTGTGTGTGAAGGGTGACCACTTGAGTGAGGAAATAAAAGATTGCTTGTGTGGTGTAACTGCTCCAGAATGAATCAGCACCATATGAGGCTGGGGAGAATGATGAGAATGGTATTTGCATTAACCGTTAACGAGGGCCATTGCTTTTTACTGACAAGCGCCTGAAGCAGATTTCTTGAATATTAGTGAAAAGAGAAGACATGTTGTTGAAGTTTTTCATCTTGCAGTCATCAGGACAAGTACAAGAATGCCAAATTTCATACGATCATAACAGTTTATATGACATGAGAAAAAGGTGTCGACTGATTGCCATGGCAAAAGCAACATAAAACAAACTATTGGTTCCCCATGCTTCTGGTCGATCAATTTCTGCTTTTACTGTTGGATTTCTGTCACTTTAACTCGTTTTGGTTTTGCAAGATGGAATTTGGAGATGGAATTCCACAATGCCACTCCCTTTTTTGCATTGGGGAATATGATGGCCCCAATCCAACTGTTCTCAAAGTTTAAAAATCCCAATTGCTTCCACGTCGGGTAAGTCCACTGACCAAGTCTATTAATGTTAAGCCTGTTTGAAGAGGCTTGGTAGTAACCTGATATCTGGCATGTAGTGGCCTCACACTGGTGCAGCTGGTGTTATCATGGCAGAAAGTGAATGGTTTTCAGCTGTGACAAGCAGGCAATGCTTTTATTTTTTTTTAAATTTAGAGAACCCAATTATTTTTTTCGAATAAGGGGCAATTTAGTGCGGCCAATCCACCTGCCCTGCTCATCGTGGGGTTGTGGGGCGAGACACACGCAGGCACAGTGGTGGGCGGCACGGTAGCACAGTGATTAGCACTGTTGCTTCACAGCACCAGGGTCCCAGGTTCAATTCCCGGCTTGGGTCACTGTCTGTGCGGAGTCTGCACGTTCTCCCTGTGTTTGTGTGGGTTTCCTCCACGTCCCGAAAGACGTGCTTGTTAGGTAATTTGGACATTCTGAATTCTCCCTCTGTGTAGCCAAACAAGCCCCGGAATGTGGCGACTGGGGGATTTTCACAGTAACTTCATTGCAATGTTTATGTCAGCCTACTTGTGACATTAATAAAGATTATTATTATTGTGATAACTATGGACTAAAATTACTGTTTGCCCTGTGCAAAATCCACACGGACAGTGACCCGGGGCTGGGATCACACCTTGATGCCATGAGGCAGCAGTGCTAACCACTGCACCACCGCGCTGCCCCAGGCGATGCTTTTATATCGGCACATCTTAGACTGCATCTCCATCCCATTCACTAGTGTGCTGAGTACTGACCGGCGAGAAGGCTGGATTCTGAGTCTGAGGCAGTCTCCATTTACCGTATTCACACATGGAATCCACAGAAGGATGCCATTCGGCCTATCGAGTCTGCGATGACACTCCGAAAAAAGCACTCTACCCAGCCCCCCATTCACCCCTACCTATCCCCATGACCTTAACCACCCCTGAACACTAAGGGACAATTTAGCATAGCCAATCCACCTAACCTGCACATCTTTGGACTTGGGAGGAAACCGGAGCACCCGGAGGAAACCCACGCACACACGGGGAGAAAGTGCAGACTCCATTCAGACAGTGACCCAAGCTGGAATTGAGCCCGGATCTCTGGCCCAATGAGGCAGCAGTGCTAACCACTGTGCTACTGTGCTGTCCCTGTAGGTTCTCTCTGCAAACCAGCGAGAATTTATGAGTGTAGGGTTGCACGGGAGCACAGTGGTTACCAATGTTGCTTTACAGCACCAGGGTCCCAGGTTCGATTCCCGGCTTGGGTCACTGTCTGTGCGGAGCCTGCATGTTCTCCCAGTGTCTGCGTGGGTTTCCTCCGGGTGCTCCGGTTTTCTCCCACAAGTCCCGAAAGACATGCTTGTTAGGTAATCTGGACATTCTGAATTCTCCCTCTGCGTACCCGAACAGGAGCCGGAATGTGGCGACTGGGGGATTTTCACAGTAACTTCATTGCAGTGTTAATGTAAGCCTTCTTGTGACATGAATAAAGATTATTATTATGGTAACTATGGACTTAAATTACTGTTTGCCCTTCACAAAGTTTTGCTACTGTCTGGTATGCAAACTGTCGGAGGTGGGCCATCTGGAGGATGTGCGTGCTTTATCATACATACGCTGGCTTATCTGACTGGGCGCCGTGTCATCGTAATTGTCACAGACACTGGGAAGGGCTCCACAACAAAAAGGAGAATGTGCTGTTTGAAACATTTTGAAAGCTTGTTTATTTCACCAACCTGCTACAGATTAGAAAAGACTTCATATTAATTTAGTGCTTTGATCGGGAAATCTGAGGCGGGGCCAGTACCAGTTTGAGAACTCAATTGCACGTTCTGATTCTGTCCGTTTGCAAGGGCAGCAGATGTGGGAGAGATTTGCTTTATTGATAGAGGAGGCATTCACTGCATTAAGGCACTCTGGAGACTCGGGAGTAGTTTCAGTTACCTGTCTTCTTATCGAGGATGGAGGATCTAGCGAAATCCAGCAGCATGATTGTGGGAGACGATTAGAATGACTTAATTTACATTACCTGGAGTACTGTGCACAGTTTTGGTCCCCTAACCTCAGAAAGGATATTGTTGCCATGGAGGGAATACAATGAAGGTTCACCAGACTTGTTCCAGGGATGGTCGGACTGTATTATGAAGAGAGAATGGGCAAACTGGATCTGTATTTTCTAGAGTTTTGAAGAATGAGAGGTGATTTCAATGAAATCTACCCAATGCTTAAAGTTGCAGACAAGGTAGATTCGGGTAAGGTTTCTCCTGGTTGGGAGTCCAGAACCATGGGACACAATTTCAAAATCAAGAGGAGGCCACTTAGGGCCAGAGAAATGACTTTACCCAGTAGGTTGTGAATGTTTGGAATTCCCGCCCCCTGAGGCTGTGGCACCTCAGTCATGGAGTATGTTTATAGTAGAGATTGATAGATTTCTCTTTTTTTTATTTAAAGTACCCAATTCATTTTTTTTTCCAATTAAGGAGGAATTTAGTGTGGCCAATCCACCTACTCTGCACATCTTTTGAGTTGTTGAGACCCACACAGACATGCGGAGAGATTGATAGATTACCAATTAACAATAACTAAAGGTTTATGGAGATAGTGTAAAAGGTATTGAAGTGTCTGATCAGCCATGATCGTATTCGTACAATCATAGAATACCTATAGCACAGAAGGATGCCAACCGGTCCATTGAGTCTGTACAGACCCTGTAAAAGAGCACCCTCCCTAGGCCCATGCCCTGTCTCGACAACCCTACTCGACCATTTGACGGGCAGCACGGCGGCACAGTGGATAGCACTGCTGCCTCACGTGCCGAGGTCCCAGGTTCGATCTCGGCTCTGGGTCACTGTCCGTGTGCAGTTTGTACATTCTCCCCGTGTTTGCGTGGGTTTCGCCCCCACAACCCAAAGATGTGCAGGGTAGGTGGATTGGCCACACTAAATTGCCCCTTAATTGGAAAAACAATGAATTGAAAATTTGACACTAAGGAACAATTTAGTATAGCTAATCCACCTAAATTACCCATCTTTGGACTATGGGAGGAAACCGGAGTACCCGGATGAAACCCATACAGACACTGGCAGAAAATGAAAACTCCACATAGATAGTCACCCAAGGCTGGAATCGAACTCTGTGGTCCCTGGAGCTGAGAGGCAGCAGTGCTAAACCCTGCGCTACCGTGCTGCCCCACCGTGCCGTTTTGAATGGAGGGGCAGACTAGATGGGCTGAATGGTATTCCTGTTTCTATGCGCTTATTTGTATGGCTTTCTTCCGCCAACTGCACCAGAAACTTTAGTCCAGATTAATTGCTAATGCTTCAGTCCAGCCCTGAGGGAGTGCTGCACTGTTGGAGGGTCAATCCTGAGGGAGTGCCGCAATGTCAGAGGTGTTGTCTTTCACGCAAGCTCCTGTCTGCCCTCTCCAATAGAGACAAAATCCCATGCCACTACATGGACAAGAGCAGGAGAGAAACTCTCCCTGGTACTTTGGGCCAATATTTATTCCTTGTCCAACATTTATCACAACAGATTATCCGGTCGTTAATCATGTGATTTGTGGGATCTTGCTGTGCGCAAAGTGGCAGTCAGATTACCTACATTAAAACAGTGTCCAGACTTCAGAAAATATTTGGGAAGTCCTGAGGTTGTGAAAGATGCTATAGAAATGCAAACACTCTTGGATGCTGTATCAACATAACATAGACGACTGCCCGGGAACAATTGTGCCCATATTGGGGCCACTTCACTCATTCTTTTTTTTTCTTTTTAAAAAAAAATTTAGAATACCGAATTCCTTTTTTTTAAATTAAGAGGCAATTTAGTGTGGCCAATCCACCTACCCTGCACATCTTTGTGTTGTGGGGGTGATACCCACGCAGACACTGGGAGAATGTGCAAATTCCACATGGACAGTGACCCAGAGCGGGCCACTTCACTCATATAATTTCTTCAGTCAGTGAGACTAACTTTCCAAACTGGTTCCTTCAACATGAGTCCTATTTGCCCTCTGTAATTAAATTTCAATATTTATAATATTGTGTTTGAGATCATACAGAAGGATGAATGTTAAATTTGATTTGAGATCTCTAACCTCACCATGGGGCAGCACGATGGGACAGTGGTTAGCACTGCTTCCTCACAGCTCCAGGGACCCAAGTTCAATTCCCGCCTCGGGTGACTGTTTGTGTGGAGTTTGCACTTTCTTCCCGTGGACCATGCTGCCCGTCTAAACTAAAATCTTCTACAGAGTTAGGAGTTCTAGTAAGATTCTCTTGCGGTTAATGTGCATGTTCAGTCGGCAGTTATGTAGGCAAATGCAATGTTATCATTTATGTTGAGAGGGCTACAGTACAAGAGCAGGGATGTACTTTTGAGGCTGTGTAAGGCTCAGGTCAGACCCCATTTGAAGTAGTGTGAGCAGTTTTGGGACCCGTATCTAAGGAACGATGTTCTGGCCTTGGAAAGGGTCCAAAGTGGGTACGCAAGATCTTGGAGGGCTGAAGGGCCTGTTCCTGTGCTGTACTTTTCTTTGTTCTTTGCCTGCGTGGGTTTCCTTCGGGTGCTATGGTTTCCTCCCACAGTCCAAAGATGTGCAGGTTCGGTGGATTGGCCATGATAAATTGCCTCATATTTTGTTAATTACTTTATCAAAGTCACAAAGCCAGAGCTCAGAGTGTGAACAGGGGCAAACCCATAATCCAGCTCCTTGCCTGCTCCAAAAACCAATTCAAATTGAATCCAATTCATGGTCTACACAAGAGAGACATCCAGATCCAGGCATCACACCTGACCTCACGCTTAGCGTAGCCAAAAGGCCGAGAAGTGATCTAAATTGCCTCCTAGTGTACAAAAGGTTAGGAGGGATTACTGTGTTACAAGGACAGGGTAGGGGCATGTCTAGATCGGGTGCTCTTTCAGAGGGTCGGTGCAGACTTGATGGGTCGAATGGACTCCTGCACCATAGGAGTTCTATGAATCCAAAGCTCTGTTTGAAGGAGGATTAACGATAGCAATACTTCCCCTTTGAGGAGGAAGCAGTCTACAGGGTCAGGGAATAGAATAAACTGTACAAAGTAAGGTTACACCATGTCCGCTCATTGGAGTAGTGTTTATATTAGGATAGTTTTGACTTCATCAGTTGCGGAAACTGTTAGCGAAGCTGCAGTGATCTAGTGACTGCAGGATGTTGGCTTTCATCGGCCCACAAATACTCCATATTACCTCCCATTGTTCCTGAAATTGAAAATGAGCGAGAGATGGAGTCAGATCTCGAAGGCCTGGAGATAAAGTTGAAAGGTTAACACTATGGTTCCCCAGTTTGTGCTCTTCACTCTGGGCACACCAGGGAGCAAGTCAGCATTAGAGAGGCATCACAGCCAAAGTGATGTCCTCGCGGTGATGTTTCCAGCAGGGACACTGCCTAAGCTCAGTACCATTAGTAATGTAGTCCATTTCCACTTCTAACTCCACCCCTGTCTTGGTTCATATGCTGCTGAAGCCCTCATTTGTGCCTATGTTACCTCGAGGTTTGACTATTCCCACGCATGCTTAGCTGGTCTCCTACATTTTACCCTCAGTAAGCTTGAGGTCATCTAAAACTCTGTTGCCTTTATCTTAACTTGCAGCAAGTCCCTATCCCATATCAGTCCTGTGTTTGCTGAATTGCAAGCAACATCTGGTCAAGTAACATCTTGGTTTTAAAATTCTCATCCTTGTTCTCAAATCCCTCCATGGCCTCTCCACTTTCTATCTCTATAATCTCTCCCAGACCCACAGCCCTGTGTGATAACTGTACTCTAATTCTGGCCTCTTGTGAACCCTTAATGAGAAGTATCCTATACACTACACTAAAGTGCTATATAAATACTTGTTGTAATGGACAGGATTATTAATTCCTCCCAGAGCCAGATCATAATGATCATTCTAAGCAGGCCTACTGCTGATCTGACTGGTCTCGTCAATTTGGTATACACAAGGAATACCCTGGAACGCCCCGAACCAGCTTCCCATTATGTAACCCTGCTGGATCCCTCTGGGGAATAAAGTCGGTGATGCTCTCGGTTCAGCTGCCCAGTAAAACTATAGCTCATGCTGTCGTATCACTGCAGGTTCACTGCTTCAGAAATTCCACACGTGTTCCAATATTGATCCAATAAATGGCTGCAGGGGACCTGTAAACTAGAGGGGAAGAAATGTGACTAGGTCAACACTTGGCCATTGACTGTTCCAGAGATTTTCTTCCAAGGGTCCCCTTTGCTCACATAGGGACCATTTCATGTGGATTTGGTGTGCATGGGTATCTCCATTTCTCCTTTATGCCCTCGACTTTATCTTCCTTCCTATTCTAACTTCTGGCTGAGGTGAAATATCTCGCCCAAGTGACCACATTGCCCAAAGAATGTGCAAGTAATTTAATCCCACAGTTTTTGTAAATACCAGCTAGTTTGCAGAGAGAGCCTGCTGGATTCAGAGATGTGAATGGACAGACTGCTTGCCTATTGCACTATGACACCGTCCAACAGGGTAGTCAGGGAATAAATACAGGGATGGTAGGAGATGTGGGTGGTGAATCGCTAAGGGCAAGGGTGGAGTGCTGATACATCACCAGGGGCGGGGGAACATATTGAACACTGCCCCCCTACCTCCCAGGCAAGTCACAGCACAGGGACGGCGATTGCATGAGAGACATTCTGTCCTATGCATGCAGAAACACATAGTGGGTGACACATGTGCAGGCAAAAAGCTGACCTCCAGAGATTAAGTCCAGGACGCGACATGTTCCAGGATGTGAGACAAAAGGCTTAATTACAAGACAATCTCAGAAAATGTGGGACGGTTGGCCACAATGTCACCCAACACCTCCATTCCTTTGCCGGGCAGGAAACATGGCTGTTCTAAGGCTTTCAAGGCATTCTCAGTTTGCCTGTCTGAGTGGAACCAGAGGGAAATCTTTATTCAACTGAAGCATTAATGTTGGAGGTTGGTTCCCAATCCTGGCTCTGACGTATCGTCCTGCATTTATGTTGTGTGCGGTGTTCAATAATTTAATTGATCCATGTTCGATTTTGTGAATCTTCTAATTGATCAATGCTCATTGTGCTTGATTGGTTTTCACTGGGTGATAACTCATAGGTAGCACAGTGGTGAGCACAGTTGCTTCACAGTTCCAGGGTCCCAGGTTCGATTCCCAGCTTGGGTCACTGTCTGTGCGGAGTTTGCACGTTCTCCCCGTGTGTGCGTGGGTTTCCTCCGGTTGCTGCGGTTTCCTCCCACAGTCCAAAGATGTGCAGGTTAGGTGGATTGGCCATGATAAATTGCCCATAGTGTCCAAAAAAAAAAGGTTAGGTGGGGCAACAGGGATAGGATGGAAGTGTGGGGACCAGATGGAGGTGTGGGCTTGGGTAGGGTGCTCTTTCCAAAGGGCCGGTGCAGACTCGATGGGCCGAATGATCTGAGCTCAGATAAGTATGAGTGCAGACATTTTGTGATTGCACTGTATATAAACCTGTTGCACATTTAAAAACTTGTGTCATCTTGGCATTGCTCGGCAGTCAATCAAACATATAAACCAAACAACAAAATGGCCAATGCACAACATTGTGACTTGCTTTGAGACATCTCGGGATCTAGGCATGCTGGGTGGGAGAAAATATTTAGGCACCATACTTGCATCAAGTTAATTGTACTAATAACATGGTGGCAAACTAGTATTCTTCATTTCTTTTAAGATTATGGTTGGCTATTTTATGAATTTTGTTGGAATGTTAACAGTTAATTAGATGCATTTCTAATACATACCTTGTTGCTGAATAAAGTCGCTGATTTAGCCAGTGACTCATACCGAAGGAACTCGGAAGTCTGCTGGATGCGCATTTGGTTACTGTTTCTTTTAAGTTATTTATTTTTAAGTCTTATCTCTGTTTTTGATTTCAAGTTCCTTGCCTGGGTTCAATTAAAATGTGAAAAAGGAGAAACTAGAATGAGGTGTTGGCTGAACACTGCAGATTTCAGGCTTTTGTTTGTGGCCATTTTTGCTCTCGGCCACACATTGCTTCAGCCTCCTAGCTGATGAATTGTGGGGCCCATTATTACAGTTTGTTATATTGCTGCCTGTCATTGAGGTTTCTCTTTTGCTGACATGCTTGAAACTTGCCTGCCACAATACTGGTATTCTTGGTCGAAGCAAACTGGTTAATGACTCACCTACACGGGCTCGTCATATGCTGGCGGAGTGATCAGTATTAAATAACTGGCCTATGATTTGGAGCCATGAGTGATAGACAGAACTCACTTGTCAAACCTTACCCTCTTGCTCTCTCTCCAATGGATACAGCAAAAACAGCATCATACGAGCGAGGAAACTGGCCCATGACATCACTGTTGTCACCAAGTTTTTCAATCCCTCTAGCCTAGGGAATTTCATCTGCTCATTCTTGTTTCTCTCGAGGGAGGGATGAGTGTTGATGTTGTTCAGGAAAATCCTCCAGTTTCAGTGTACGAATATTGCTAGGATTGCAGCCATCTTTTACACTCCAGGCAGGCAGCCAACCCTCCCCCCAAAAGTCATGACTGGCTTCCTGGCAATAATCGAGTGGCAAGATCGTGAGGCCGGAAGGTGGGTAATGAGTGTCGTTGTGGTGAAACGCCATGCCCAGTGAGGGAGTGAAGGTATGTTGACTCGGTCACAAATGGGATATTTGTTTTTTCATTCACATTACTGGGTTGCTTATGATTTATCTCATTTTACCCCTACCGGCACTATTCCCAGGGTTCAGAGGGTGAGTAGACCTCCACTAGATATCTTTCACCCTGTGATGGGACAGAATTTTCTATTTCTCCTTTGTGGAACATTCGGAACAGAGGGAGTCTATTCAGCCCCTCAAGCTTGCTCCATCAGTCACTTGGATCTGCAGCTCCATTGCTGGCCTTCACTTCATGTCACTTCAGACCCTTGCCGTACAAACATTTCTCAATCCCGAATTCTCCGATTGAACCCCAACATCTACAGCATTCGGGAGGGGAATTGTTCCAGATCCCGGCTACCCTTACGTTGAAAAAGTAATTCCTCACTATCCTCTGAATGGCCTACCTATAAATTGTGATCGACTCCCACCAGAGTAAATAGTTTTTTTGTATATAACCCGTCTCATGTTAATAAAAGCAAAATACTGCGGATGCTGGGAATCTGAAATAAAGACAGAAAATATTGGATAAACTCAGCAGATCTGGCAGCATCTGTGTCGTGAGAAGCAGTTAACGGGCGCAGTCCAATGGCCATGTTACATCGGAAAAGCAGCTTGCCGTGGCGCAGTGTGGCCAGGAAAAGCTGGGAGAACCCCCCCCCCCCCCCCCCCCCCCCCCCCCAAAATCGTCCATTGTGGGCAGGATCACCTTTTGGTAAATCTGCATATTGGAGCGAGACAGTAAGCCTCACTCTAATGTGCAGATTCCCGAGGTACCTGAGGCTTCGGGATTCATCCCCTTTGCCTCAGCGAACATGGGCGAGCGCCATTCAGTACTGTTGCCCACAAAACGGGGACCAGACAGAACAGCAGTCGTGGGGATCTCCCAGGGTATCGGCTTTTGGATAGGGTGGTGCACTGCTGTTGCCACCTGGACACCACCAGGGTGCCAGCCTGGCACTGCCAAGTTGCCCAGGTGGAATTGCATGGGTACTGCCAGAGTGCCAGGTTGAATGTGCCAAGCAGGCATTTCTTTTGCACGTGCGCAATCAGCAAGGGTTGGCCTGCATGGGTGTTGGGGGGGGGGGGGGGCTGCAGCGAGGTCCAGGGACCCTCCCATAGTGCGTTCGGGCTGGAGGGGAGGTCAGGGATCACTTTGGAGGCCTCCTGAGATCGGGATGCCACTTTTAAATGGCGTCCCGATCTCTCGCTACAATGACAGTTCCGACGAACTGAGCTCCCCACTCTGCAAAATGGGACTATATGCAGTCTCGGCCGTGCATTCCTTGTTCAGGCCCCTTATACAACGCAAGTCGCATTGAATACCCATGTGTTTCCCAGCACTGCGAGCGCCTAAAGCACGTGGCTAAACGCGCACGCTTTGGGATTTGTTCCCATTTGGGTGAATCGGGGCCAATGTTTCGAGTCCATATGGGTCTTCTACAGAGCTGAAGAGGTAGAAATGTGATGAATTATGCAGTTGAGGAGGCAGGTGGAGAAGGTGGGGCAGAACAGACAAGCAAAGGTAGGCCAGAGCAAAGAAGAGATTGACAAAGGTGTTGTGGGCATAAGTCAATGGGGTGTTAATGGTCCTTTAAAATGACACTGCTTCCAAGCCAAGTGGCTGGCTTGTTTAAAGTCTCTAGAGAGTTTTCTGTGCTTTCTGGAATGCACAGCAATATTGAAACATAACTACAGATGGAGCACCTTAAGACCAGAAGTTGTTTTCCTGACTTTTCCTTTCCCCGCCCCATTCTTTAATGACTTTACATTCTGAGGTAGTGCCCCATCATGTTGTTATTGTTTGTCTTTCTGTCGTATAGTTTTGTTACATCTCCTGCTGTGCCACTTGTATGTTGTAAATGGAAATGCCTTCAATTCATTTTTAATGGAAATGACACAGGCATTAAAATTTAAATGGCTGTCTTTGCACCAATGTTAATGACTCAGAAGTAGAGACGTGTCTGTGTCTGTCTGTGAGTGTGCGTGGAGTGCTTAGCACATAATAATATAAATGATTTTATTGCCATCTCTCGTCTTTTAATTTAACAAATGTGTTGATAGATGTTACCTGCTGGATGGAAGACGCCCATAAAGATTGATACCTTGGCACAATTTCAGCCCAATTTCGTCTGAATTCATATACTTGGGATGCCAACAAAGTATCCCGCACAACTGTCCTAGTGTGAGGAATCTATTGCATTCTTGACCAAATATCTTCCATGCTCTTCTCATCTGTCTGGCCCAAATGTCTTCAAGCGGCAAACCTGCTTTAGTTTCTGTTGAGTTTACCTGATGCAAATGCCATTTCTTTTGTGTATTTAAATCTCACACACAACAACCAAAATTCTTTTGCATAAAATTCCAACAAGGCTGTTTGGAATCTGGAATAGAAACCTTGGCTGAATTTTGTTCTTCATTCTCTTTCTCATGGTCAGAGGTTTGCAAGAGTATAATTGACTGTCTAATTTAGTATTGAGGGGTGCTGCACTGTCGCCAGTTCAACTGCTGTTTCAGTGGCTTATAAACACAGGTATTATAACTAAGATTGGGAACGGGGCCAAAAGCCTCTGAACCTGATTATTCTGTGACATATCATGTGCTTTAGTTACTCGATCATTTTGGAACCATGTACAAGGTAATTTGCCCGCTTACCCAGTCTCGTGAATGAGCCTCTCACCAATTTCTGCCACTATTGGTTTTGTTGTGACTGTGCAATGCACGACTTGAAGTGAGGTGAGCCGCTGGGCTACAATTTAACTCTGATTTGAACTATCATTTATTAACCAATCTAACTTTGGTGGAATCCCTCTATGTAAAAGGTTCCATTACTGTGACTATATATGTGGATGGATTTTGTAGCCTAATCTATTTGAGGAGAGGTTTAGGGTAAAGGGAGAGATAGCAATAATGTGGAGTCTTGATGGGGGGAGCAGATGGAGAATTGGTGACTAGGATCAGCTCCAAAAGCATTCCAAAAGCTCAACACTAATCAGGCCCAAACAGCCCTTTGATTGGCACCCCATCCACAAACATTCACTCCCTCCTCCACTGAAGCTAACTGGCAACCATGGGTACCATTTACAAGATGCACTGCGGCAACTCACTAAGGTTTCTTGTACAACACCTTGAAGCCCCCAACATCGACCACCCAGAAGGACAAGGGCAGCAGATGCAAACCTTGGCCCAGACCCCTGGAAGTGGGGGGAGGTCCCCACTAAGGACCAGTATTATTGATTCATAAGGGGATCAGGGATTATGCGGAGAAGGCAGGAGAATGGGGATGAGAAAAATATCAGCCATGATTCAATGGCGGAGCAGACCCAATGGGCCGACTGGCCTAATTCTGCTCCTATGTCTTATGGTCTTATAGTAACATTTTGCTTAACATAGTTAAAGGTTGAAATTAAAGGCAACTTTTTTTGGAATAAAGCCACAAGATTTAAACACAAACATAATAAACTTTGTATAGTAAAGTTAGAAATATATATATGTAAATACCTTGTATACTCTAATATTCAGAATTAACATGAGGTACATGTGAATTAACAGTCAAACTATGGTGGGACACACCACACAACTGAGTAAATGACAAATGCAATGTTTGATTTCTCAGACATTCATCAACCAAAACTTTGTCTTTCTCACAAGTGTTTCCAGCCTCCAGAATTGAAGTTCCTGTCTTGGTATTCTCACTGCTACCTCAAACTGACTAAAGAAGAGTTGTTCTGTCAGTTCACTCTTTAAAACGCTGCCTCCCTTTTTAAGGATTTCCAGTTTTCGCTGCAGATTCTTATCACTGGCACAATTCCAGCTCTGACAGAATACTGCTCCTGGGTTTCTCTGAGCTACAGTCCCCTCGGTTTCACTGAGCAAATGTTGCTTGTGGGCTTCCTTAAGACCATAAGGAATAGGAACAGGAGTAGGGTGTATGGCCCCTCAAGCCTGCTCTGCCTTCAGTAGGAAATGAAATGAAAATCGCTTATTGTCACAAGTAGGCTTCAATGAAGTTACTGTGAAAAGCCCCTAGTCTTTTCTAGCCACATTCCGGCGCCTGTTCGGGAAGGCTGTTACGGGAATCGAACCGTGCTGCTGGCCTGCCTTGGTCTGCTTTCAAAGCCAGCGATTTAGCCCAGTGTGCTAAACAGCCCCTTACCATGGCTAATATGACATTTCTCATGTCCATTTTTCTGCCCTTTCACAGTAACACTTGATTCTCCTACTCATCAAGAATCTCTCTATCTCAGCCTTAAATATATGCAAGGATTCTGCCCCCAGAGCTCTCTGTGGCAAGGAGTTCCAAAGACACTCAATCCTCTGAGAGAAGAAATTCCTCCTCCCCTCAATTTGAAATGGACACGCCTTTATATCTGGAGGAAAATGTGGGTGGTCTGATTCGTAAGTTTGCGGATGACATGAAGATTAGCGGAGTTGCTGATGATGCCGAGGATTGTCAAAGGATCCAACAGGATATAGATAGATTGGAGACTTGGGCACAGAAATGGCAGATGGAGTATCCGGACAAATGCGAGGTGATGCATTTTTGGAGGATCAAATCCAGGTATGGATTATACTGTAAATGGCAGAAACCCTAGAAACGTTAACTTACAGAGGGATCTGGGCGTGCAGGTCCACAGTTCCCTAAAAGTGTCAACACAGGTGGCCAAGGTGATTATGGTGGCATAAGGCATGCTGGTCTTCATCAGCCGGGGCATTGAGTACAGGAGTTGGGAAATCATGTTGCAGCTGTATAGAACCTTGGTTAGGCCGCATTTGGAGTATTGCGTGCTGTTCTGGTCACCACATTATCAGAAGGAAGTGGAAGCTTTGGAGAGAGTGCAAAGAAGGTTCACCAGGATGTTGCCTAGTCTTGACTATGAGAAGAGGTTGAATAAACTAGGTTTGTTTTCACTGGAAAGATGGAGGCTGAGGGGTGAACTGATAGAGATCTACAAAATTGTGGGAGGCATAGACAGGGTGGATAGTCGGAGGCTTTTCCATGGGTGGAAGTGTCAATTACAAGGGGTCACAGGGTCAATGTGAGATGGGGAAAGTTTAAGTGGGATGGGCAGGATACGTTTTTCAAACAGAGAGTGGTGGGTGCCACAGGTTGTGGTGGAAGCAGGCACTTTGGCAACATTTAAGAGGCAGTGGATGGGTACATGAATAGGGAGGAAATAGAGGGATACGGACCGAGTAAGGTTTGTTTTAGTTAGGGAATCATGATCGGCACAGGCTTGGAGGGCTGAAGGGCTTGTTCCTGTGCTGTACTTTTCTTCTTCTTTGTTCTATAACTATCCTCCCAGATTCATTTTCTAAGGTTCCTATGTTCATGTTGACCGCTCTTTCTTTTTATGTATTTAAAGAAGCTCTTATGGTCAGTTTTTGTATTCCTCACTAGTTTGGCCTTGTACTTTATCTTCTCTCTCATTTTTTTTAGTCCTTTGCTGAATTCTGAATTTATCCCAGTCTTCGGGCTATCATTGACTTTTGCCTCCTTGTATGCTTTTTCTTTTTCTTTCAACTTAATATTCTCGTTAACTTCCTTGGCTAGCCTTTATTATCTCTCTCTTTGCTGAGGGTCATGAATCACCTCCTTAAATGTCTGCAACTGCTTGTTTACTGTCTTTCCTGCTAATCTATCCACCCAGTCCGCTTTAGCCAACTCTATCCTCATTTCATTGTTAAACACAATTGTTTCTGACCCAGGTTTCTCACTTTCAAACTGAATATTAAATTATATCATGTTATGATCACTACTTCCTTGGGAATCTTTTACTCTGAGGTTATTTATTAAACCTGCCTCATCATCCATTCCTGGTTGGATCCTTGACATATTGCTCTAGGAAACTATCCCTAATTTACCCTATAAATTAATTGCTACCCTTTCCAACTTGATAAACCCAGTCAACTTTAAAATTAAAGTTACCCATAATTATTGCTCTATTCTTTTTACATGTTCCTATTATTTGTTGATTGTACCCTTTCCTACAGTGTGGCTACTGTTTGGAGGTCTATAAATCACTCCTACGAATGTCCTCTTTCCAATCCTTCTTCCTACTCGAGATCGAGTGTGCCTACCAACCCAGAACGTGAGGCTGGTTGGGAAAAGGCCCTTAAGTGGCCAATTGAAGGTTTTAATTTGGGCATGGGTGGACTTCTGTACCACCTTAACATCACGTCTGGGACAACAGGATCCTATCAATGCTATTTTGCATTCCGTTCCGCCCGGAAGGGATGGGGAATGAGAGGGTGAGTAGTTTTCCGACAAAGCAAGATTGAGTTGAACAGGTATGTATTCTTTAAAGTTTAGAGGGAAGAGAGATGATCTCACTGAAGCATATAAGGTTCTGAGAGGTGATTCCCCCGCCCCAGTCGGGAAGTCAAGAACCTGGGGGCACAGTCTTCAGGATAAGGGGTCGGCCATTTCTGAATGAGATGTGGAAAAATCTCTTCACTCAAAGAGGGTTGTTAATCTTTGGAATTCTCTACCACAGGAGGATGTGGACTCTCCATGTTTGAAAACATTTAAGATTGATGTTCATAGATTTTTGGACTCCGAATAGAATCTGCGGTAGAAGATAGCTATATTCATTTTGAATGAAATGAAATGAAAATCGCTTATTGTCACAAGTAGGCTTTAATGAAGTTACTGTGAAAACCCCCTAGTCGCCACATTCCGGCGCCTGTTCGGGCGGGCTGGTAAGGGAATTGAACCGTGCTGCTGGCCTGCCGAGGTCTGCTTTAAAAGCCAGCACTTTAGCCCAGTGTGCTAAACCAGCCCCTGACAGAGCAGGTTCAAAGGGCTGAATGGCCTATTCTTGCACCTATTTCTTATGTTTTGATAGGAGGCCTGGAAAAATGAAGGGCGCGATTCTCCGCTGCCCACGACGGGTCAGAGAATAGCGGGAGGGCCTTCCCGACATTTTTCCCGATCTCCCGCTATTCCCCCCCCCACGGCCGCCCCACGACACGAATCGCTGCTCGCCGTTTTTTACGGCGAACAGCGATTCTCCCCTGGCCGATGGGCCGAGTTCCCAGGCCTTTACGGCCGTTTTCACGAACGCAAACACACCTGCTCTCACCGGTGGGCACCGATCGCGGGCAGCAGGTCCGATACCCGCGCACTCTTTGTTCCGCCGCCGCCCCGCAGGATCAGTCCGCGGGGCGGCTGAGGGGCATGACGGCCCGCGCATGCGCGGGTTTGGCGCATATGCGTGATGACGTCATCCGCGCATGCGCGGCTGACGTCATCGTGCGCGTCAGCCACCGTGACCCTTGGCGCACGGGCTTAGCGACGGTCGCTAAGCCCGCGATGCCGTTCTTCACGGGGCCACGCTGCTAGCCCCGACCGGGGGGGAGAATCTGGTCCCGGGAGGGGGCGCGGAGGTTGCCGTGAAACACGGCCAGTTTCACGGCAGCCTTTACGACTCTCCGCATTTGCGGAGAATCGTGCCCGAACAGCAGCTGATTTGTTGCTTTCTAAGGTGAAAATGTTCAACACCTCTTTTTAAAATCGATCTGGCAGATGTACTGCTGGAATAAAAAAAAATGCTGTAAACATTCAGCGTCTGTGGAGGGAGAAGAGTGGGAATTGACTGTCCAGGCCTATGGGCCATTTTATTTAGCAGCTAAGATCTTCTTGTCAGCCTGGTGACGCTGATGTCAGATTCGGTAATCTGACATTATCGAATGTCAGTGACATTGGGGAGTTCTCCCAGTGCCCTGGTTCACACCAACAAATCACCATCTATAACTGAATGGCTGGTGACTCACCTTGTTATACTGTTTGTGGGATCTTGCTGCGTACTGAAATGGGTGCCGTGCGATGCTGAGAGATTTGACAAGTGCAGGTTTTCCTTTTTCTTGATTTTCCATGGACTTTGCACTGTACGGTGCTGTGCTGTCTAGGTATGTGTCTGCCGATCAGGGGAACTTTGCTGTTGTATAGCAGTTAGTGCATGCAGTTAGTTTATATGTTTGACACATTGTAATGTAGATTGTGCGAGATGGAGAACTGGCTCGGAGGCTCTGTTAGCTTCGCCCAAACGAGAGGCAGAGGATTTCTATCACACTGCAATCTTTCAAACACGTCCGCACTAGTTTGGAGCGAAGGGATATGTTTTTATTGAAAGAGGGGTAATTAGCTCCTGACTCCATTTAAACACCCACGTTAATGTGCAACCTAACCCATCCCCGGCTTCCTGACCGAGCTCCGGTAGAGACGGCTGAATTTTCCAGCTCTTGGACAGTGTGGGCATTTCACCCTAAACTTGAGTATATTTCGTACGATAAGCGTTATTAAAATGACTCTCTTGACATGAATAAAAGATTGATAAAAACACTGATGGAATGAGAATGAATTATTTATGTTGAATGCCTTCTGAAAGAGGCAAACAGACCACAGATTTCTCCCAGGCTCGCCCAGAAACCCATGTATGTTGCAGGTTAGAACATCAAACTGTCAGTAAACATTATCCAGCTCTTAGCTGCTGTTGGCAGTCCATCTCCTGAGTGCTTTCAACCTACCTTCCCTTCTTCCCCACCAGCCCACGGTCAGCCTCTTTGTATAGCAGGGCGATAGCCTAGACGCTGTTGATTGCTTCTCTAGGCTGGCATCACTCATGATTTGATGAACAATTTATTGACTGTTTTTCACACTCTTATGCTTATCGCTGTGTTGTATCTGTAAAATCTCAGATACTTCCACCTGTGTATTAATCAAAAGTATTACTCCGATGTCTTTATTGGCGAGTCAAACAAAGGACAACACCAAGTTCAACCAAGTTTATTTAGCCCAATAATATTAACCCTAAATTATCCCAATATTATTCATAAAAGGTTCCAAGATTTGTGATACTACGTGCCAATGAACTCAGCTGAGCTGCGGGTTCGATTCTCTGAGTCTCTCGTTCCTCAGGGTTCTTGTTGTAAAGGTGGATCTCGTTGGCATCTTCCTTCCATTTTGGTCAGTCTTCCGAATCATCAAGGTCACCTCAATGCCGAGTCTTTGCCAGGGTATTCCTTGAGGAACTTCCTTTATCCGTCTCCCTTCATACCTTTCCAGGATCTTCTCTTGCCCTTGGCCAATGGGTCTCGGGAGGGGGTCAACACCCAATGGACTTGATGATGACAGCTTGCTGATGGTGTTGTTTGTGCATAGTTGGTTGCCATATAAGATAATTGTGGTGGTATGGATATGAGCACTGCCATTGGTGCAGAGCACTGGCTTCCCATTGGCTCTGGCTGGTCATGTGCCTCTCGTCCGATTGGTTGGGACTAGTCATGTGACTGCGCTCCAATTGGTCGAGAGGCAAGTAGGCCCCGCCTCCGAGGCGGGGTATAAGTACCAGAGTTCCCGGCGCTCGGTCATTCTCTGTAGTCGACCACCGGGCTAACAACTAGCTGATTAAAGCCACAGTTCGGATCCTAAATGTGTCTTGAGTCGAATTGATGGTACATCAATTTAATCAGCTAGAATTTTGGAATGGAGCTTCGCATCAAGCCTGACTGCCTCCGCACCAGCCCGCATGCTTCAAATGCGTCTGCAATCTTTAAACACTGGCAGGTGTGTTTTAACACTTACCTGACGACCGCAGCCGGCAAGCCCACCAAGGAGCAGAAACTCCACATCCTCCACTCATGCGTGGGCACATCGGTCTACGCAATGATCGAAGACGAAGACGACTTTGATGTGGCCATGGAGATTCTCAAAGGACACTTCCTCCGGCCTGTCAACGAAGTATACGCACGGCATCTCCTGACGACTAGACAACAGTTCCCTGGTGAGTCCCTCGACGAGTTTTACCAGGCCCTCGCAGCTCTAAGGAGAACGTGCGCATGTCTCCATGTTTTGGCGACGGAGCACATGGAACTTCTGATCAGAGACGCTTACGTTGCTGGCATGCAGTCCCCTTCTATCCGCCAACGATTGCTGGAGAAGAACACCCTCAGCCTAGCTGAGGCACGGACTCTTGCAACCTCCCTGGAGGTTGCTGACCTGAACGCCCGCGCATACGCCCCCGGCCGCGCAGCAACCCCCTGGACTTCATGGCACGCGCCACCCCCATCCTCCGTGGACCCCGACCCCCCCCAAGCCTGTGCTGCGGGTCGCTCTGACAAACTAGAGGGGCCCCGTTGCTATTTCTGTGGCCTCTCAAAGCACCCCCGCCCGCACTGCCCGGCCCGCTCCGCTCTGTGTAAGAGCTGCGGGAAGAAGGGCCACTACGCGGTGGTCTGCCAGATCAAGTCGGTCGCTGCTGTCCCGCGCAGCGACCGCGGATCGCCCCCCCCCCCCCCCGGGTCCCCCCAGGGCCCCACGCCGCGCACCAACCTCTCCGGTCCGCCTCCCGGCTCCCGCAATGGCCCCACGGTCCTCCTGACCCTCGCTCCCAGCTGCCCCGACCGACCCGCAGACGCCGCTGACTCTGCCCCCAGCCGCCACGAGGCTCCCACGGGCGCTGCCATCTTGGGCCCCGGGCGCCATCTGCGGGCCATGGGCGCCGCCATCTTGGGGCCCCGGCTCCACGTGCGAGCCCTGGGCGCCGCCATCTTGGGACCCCGACACCACGTGCGAGCCCTGGGCGCCGCCATCTTGGGACCCCGACTCCACGTGCGAATCCTGGGCGCCGCCATCTTGGATCAACTCGGAAGGCCCTGCAAGCGATTACTCTGCCACTGAGGAGGATCAGAACTCTCACCACGACTGGCTTCCATCAAGCTCGATCAGCCGCAACCACGCTCGCTCGCCAAGACTACAACGACGGTGCAGCTCAACGGACACAAAACAAGGTGCCTGCTGGACTCCGGGAGCACGGAAGGTTTCGTCCACCCCGACACGGTAAGACGCTGCACGCTCCCCATCCATCCAGTTAAACATAAAATTGAATTGGCCACAGGATCGCATTCCGTCCAAATCACCGGGTGCTGCATAGTGGACCTCACAGTCCAGGGGAGGGTTTTCAAAAATTTTTAACTCCTCATTCTCCCCGCCTATGCGCTCCGGCACTCCTGGGCCTGGATTTCCAGTGCAACCTGCAGAGCTTGCCCTTTCAATTCGGCTGCCCTATTCCTCCCCTTACTGTTTGCAGCCTTGCGTCCCTCAAAGTGGACCCCCCCTTCCTTGTTTGATAATCTCACCCCAGATTGTAAACCTGTCGCCACTCAGAGCAGACGATACAGTGCCCAGGACCGGACCTTCATCGGGTCCGAGGTCGAGAGGCTCATTAAGGAAGGAGTTATCGAGGCCAGTAACAGTCCCTGGCGAGCCCAAGTGCTGGTAGTTCGGACTGGGGAGAAAAAGCGGATGGTCATTGATTACAGTCAGACCATCAACAGGTTTACGCAGCTGGACGCGTATCCTCTCCCCCGTATTTCCGACCTGGTTAACAGGATCGCAAAGTACAAAGTCTTCTCCACGGTGGACCGTAAGTCCGTCTACCACCAGCACCCCATCCGCGCGAGTGACCGAAAGTACACTGCGTTTGAGGCAGATGGGCGCCTCTACCACTTCCTCAGGGTTCCATTCAGTGTCACAAATGGAGTCTCGGTCTTCCAACGGGAGATGGACCGAATGGTCGACAAGCACGGTTTACGGGCCACTTTCCCGTATCTCGATAACGTCACCAACTGCGGCCACGACCAGCAGGACCACGACATCAACCTCCAAAAATTCCTCCGAACCGCAAAACTCCTTAATTTAACCTACAATAAGGATAAGTGCGTGTTTAGCACCGACCGTTTAGCCATCCTTGGCTACGTAGTGCGTAACGGAGTGATAGGCCCCGATCCCGAACACATGCGCCCCCTGATGGAACTCCCTCTCCCCAACTCCCTCAAATCCCTCAAACGCTGCCTGGGGTTCTTCTCATACTACACCCAGTGGATCCCCAACTACGCCGACAAAGCCCGCCCCCTCATCCAGTCCACCTCCTTTCCCCTGTCGATGGAGGCCCGCCAGGCCTTTAGCCGAATCAAAGCGAATATCGCAAAGGCCACTATGCATGCTATCGATGAGTCCCTCCCATTCCAGGTCGAGAGCGACGCGTCTGACGTAGCTCTGGCGGCCACCCTGAACCAAGCGGGCAGACCCGTGGCCTTCTTTTGACGAACCCTCCACGCTTCTGAAATCCGCCATTCCTCGGTGGAAAAGGAGGCACAGGCCCTAGTCGAAGCTGTGCAATACTAGAGGCACTATCTGGCCGGCAGGAGGTTTACCCTCCTCACAGACCAACGGTCAGTAGCTTTCATGTTCGACAATGCACGGAGGGGCAAGATCAAGAACGACAAGATCTTGCGGTGGCGGATCGAGTTGTCCACGTACAACTACGATATCTTGTATCGTCCTGGGAAGCTCAACGAGCCTTCCGATGCCCTATCCCGTGGTACCTGCGCCAGCGTGCAGATTGACCGCCTCCGCTCCCTCCACACGGACCTCTGCCATCCAGGGGTCACTCGTTTCTACCATTTTATTAAGACCCGCAACCTGCCCTACTCCGTCGAGGAAGTCAGGACCGTCACTAGGGACTGCCACGTCTGCGCCGAGTGCAAACCACACTTCTACTGCCCCGAACGAGCGCATCTGATCAAGGCATCCCACCCCTTTGAACGTCTCAGTATAGACTTCAAGGGTCCCCTCCCCGCCAACAACCGTAACACGTATTTCTTGAGTGTTATCGACGAATACTCTCGATTCCCTTTCGCCATTCCCTGTCCTGACATGACCACAACAACCGTCATAAAGGCCCTCCTATCCATCTTCTCCCTGTTCGGTTACCCCGCGTACATCCACAGCGACCGGGGGTCCTCCTTTATGAGTGACGAACTGCGTCAGTTCCTGCTCAGCAGGGGCATAGCCTCTAGCAGGACGACCAGTTATAACCCCCGGGGTAACGGTCAGGTCGAGCGGGAGAATGGCACCATTTGGAAGACCATCCTGCTGGCCCTACGGTCCAGAGATCTCCCTATTCCCCGTTGGCTAGAGGTCATCCCCGACGCCCTGCATTGAATCCGGTCTCTCCTCTGTACTACCACCAATCAAACACCCCATGAACGACTTCTTGTTTTCCCCAGGAGGTCGTCCTCAGGATCCCCTCTCCCGACCTGGCTGGCCACCCCCGGGCCCATCCTGCTCCGGAAGCATGTGCGGCTGCACAAGTCCGACCCGTTGGTTGAGCGAGTCCAGTTACTCCACGCCAACCCGTATCCTGGGTCTCGCTCCGGGACCTGGCACCCGCCGGCGTGCGGCCTTCTCCCCCTACATCAACACCCCCCCACCAACCCCAATTCCCCCCTGCGCCCCCACGACCCAGCGCACATGCCCCCTCTCCCCCGATTACAGCGTCTCCAGCACCGGCCCGGGATACGGAGACATATCTACGACCGACACTCCCGGAGGCAAGGACGACCATCGGCCTGACGTCACCGGCTCCACTGCGACAGTCCTCTAGAACACCACGGGCACCCGACAGGCTGATCATCTCCATCTAATGCGACCATGGGACTTTTTTTTGGACATTTCGTTTTATTCTGTTGTTATTAGTAGTAGTAGTATTGTTTTAACATTTTTTTTCTTGGACATTTTTGTGATTATTCTGTTGTTAGTAGTAATAGTATTGTTTCGCCATGAGCCAGTGGGTGGCTCACGCCTATCGATTTTCGCTGCTCATACCACCAGTCCTCGGAGCTTTCCCCCCCTCTCCCACTTACCCCCCCATATTTCTCCACAAGGGGTGAATGTGGTGGTATGGATATGAGCACTGCCATTGGTGCAGAGCACTGGCTTCCCATTGGCTCTGGCTGGTCATGTGCCTCTCGTCCGATTGGTTGGGACTAGTCATGTGACTGCTCTCCAATTGGTCGAGAGGCAAGTAGGCCCCGCCTCCGAGGCGGGGTATAAGTACCCAGAGTAGGTGTGACTGATTTTACACTTGATGAGGTTTCACTGGATTGTTATATGGGAGTCACATAGCTATCTTTAAAGCCCTTTCTACCCTGTTGGTGCACTGTTCTCATCTGCTATCAGCAATGGTTGTGCAAATAGTTGGAAAGCATCATTGACCTGAAGAACTGGGGAGACATTTAATTAACTTTGTTGGCGGATAACTGATGGGATTGGATTAAATACTGGATTCTCATCACCGCCAATTCCGCTTCTTCTCCTTCAGACTCGCTGCCTGACTGGTTGAAATGTTTTCTGTTTGACATCCAAGTTATTTATTTTTTTCCAAGTTCAGGTGATACTAGGACAGGCCAGGAGCACACTGCAGCCATGTACAGATATTGTCTCTGTTCCCGGCAGCATGTTCACTGCCTGGGGGTAAGGGGCTTGGGCTGATTTTCAGCACACACCCCAAGGGAAATGTTGTGGCAAGGGGCGGGAATGGGAGTTCTCTTGGTGGGATTGGGTTGGGATGTAAAAACTACACATGGCAAAGTTGAGGTCCAACACTCATACAAATTCATCCCACTTCCAAATTAACCAAGAGTGTCCCAGGATGTTCTGAGATATGTTTTATGCTGAATCCAGTTCTGCTGTTTTGTCAAAGGGGATGAGACTCTTATCAGATTGGACTAGAGTGAACATGTCTCATATTTGAAATGCTGAGGATCAGAAGGTAACGGCTATGGACCAGGTGCTGGAAAAGAAAGATAGGTGCTTGAAGGCCACCGCAGACATGACGGGCTGAAGGGTCTCTTTCTATGCTTTAAACCTAAGGCTCTTTATGAATTGGACCTGTTGTAGTAGTTGCTGTGGTGATGAAATGCTCCTACTGCAGATGTTTTTTGTTTCTCAATGGACCACGCTGCTGCCAATCCTTACGTGGCTGCTGGCACTGAAATTCCCAAAAATGTTTCCTTACGCAAGATACAGTATGAGTTTGTCAATTCCAGAATGACAATGTTACAGGGCCATTTTTGACAGCATGTTTGCCTTACCATCATTTTATCTCCCGCAGAAATGGCCACTTTAAAATGCTCCAAAGAGCTTTTGAAAAGTACAGCTCGCAAATATTCACTCAACATACCAATGGTTATGGCCGAGAGGAGCCAGCTATGATTGGAAGCACCACAGTTGAGTTAAGAACATATTAAGATGGCACAACCCTGGGTTGCACGCATGTCCCCCCCCCCCCCCCATTATCTGTCTGCTAGATTTCTGCACATCGCCTGGGTTTGGCACAGAGAGACTGCAACTCACTTCAGAAGAATGATTAACTGCACAAGGGTGAGGAATAGGCTCCAGCATTAAACAGCCAGACTGAAATCAATTACTCTCCAATTCAACGATGGAGATAACATAGCGTCAGATACGATGGGGGCCAAAGCAAATAGTTTCCAGTTGACTCAATATCTGTAATGATCCCTGTAGATCTTGTGCAAATGTGTTATGTTACTCTGATCCTAATTATTTCCACCATATTTTGTACCGTCATGTATGTATAAACACTACTTCCTGTCTCGGAATACTAGACTTTGTCTTGTGTTTGTCTTAGGGAAGAGAAAGGAAGTCATTTATTTTGCAATAATGGATAGAAGCATCACTTTTGAGTTCTGGCAACAGCTTCTTGTGTCTGTTGCTAATTTTCTTCCTATGGCCTCTAGTATATGATTTATTTAGTGAATGCAAGCCAAGTGGCTAGGGCGACTAGTCCGCCACTTAAGTCCGTACAGGGGACATTCCTCAGTAATGTGCAGCATTGTTTACATCTCCCCACTGGTGCATAAGGGATTTGTGCTATGGTCCCAGCAGAAGTTGGCTGCACAGTGATCTTGGCCTGAGCTGAACCTGTTTAGCGAGCGCCAGTCTCACTGTGGTAGTTCAACGCCTGACATTTGACAGATGTCGTTCATCACAAGGAACATGGTGACTTCCTGTGTTTCCTATTCCTTGCTCCAAAGAATGTTTGTTGGTGGATGGTGCTCAGAAATGGTGCTCCATATGGGCCACTAAGATGGAAGGTGGATTGAACAGGGCATCATTGAGTGATAAGGAAGGTGCAGCAAAGATGGTTGTAAGCAGCTTGTGGGTTTTTGGTAGGCAGCAGATGTGTGGAGAGTGATGTTTGTGAGCACCGGAAGCCAGAGGATGGGTGATGAGTAAAGAGTTCCAGTTATGATGCACGTTATTGCATCCAGTTGTGGCCACAAGATATGTGTGTGTATTTGATGAGGCAGCACGGTGGCACAGTGGTTAGCAATGCAGCCTCTCAACACCAGGGACCCAGGTTCGATTTCGGCCTTGGGTGACTGAGTGGAGTTTGCACATTCTCCGCGTGCCTGTGTGGGTTTCCTCTGGGTTTCCTCCCACAGTCCAAAGATATGTAAATAAGGTGGATTTGCCATGATCAATGTACGGGGTTAGGGGGGTAGTCGGCCTAGGTAGGATATTCTTTCGGAGGGCTGGTGCAGACTCGGTCTACTGAATGGCCTGCGGCACTGTAGAGATTTTATGGAACCATTGCAAGGCAGATGCACGTACTTTGCTGGAGATATGATAAGGCAAGGGCTGAGGTCCAGAGTGTTCATGCTTTGTTCCAAAGATTCTTGCAACCAATGAGGATTTTATAAGATCTTCAGAGGCACCTGTGTTCTCGTTGAATGTGTGGGAAATGGCTGCGTCATTATTTTGCCCCTTGCTCCCAATTTTTCTGAGGCTTTCCTTTCTCCAGCTTCTCCATGGCAATTCAGTTTAACCAGCGGGTGTGGTGTTTGAACTGTTTGCCTGGGCATTACACTGGCAGTGTGGACACTGACCTCCTTGTTTTCCTTGGGATAGTCGGGTCAAACATGAGTGGTTCTGCATTCATTTACTGATCTGTGCTGAGGTGAACTGGTCTCTGGGTATGAAGGCACTCGCACTGCCACAATAATATCAACAACTACGACTTGCGGTCATGTCACCACTATAACATGGCAATACATTCCAAGGCTTTTTAGGAAATTGGGTAGGCCATTTGGCCCCTCGGTCCTGCTCCCCACTCAAGGAGATCCTGGTTGATCATCTACCTCAACTCCAACTGTACCCCCAGATCCCTTCATTCCCTTGGTGTTCCATACTCCATTGACCATTGTCTTGAACATGCTCAATGACTGAGCCTCCACAATCCTCTGGGGAGAAGCATTCCAAAGATTCACAACTCTTGAGTGAAGGAATTTCTCCTCGCCTGAGCCCAAAATGGTTGATCCCCCCCCCTTTTCCTGAGGCTGGGACCCTATGCTCCAGATTCCCTCGCCCTGGGGAAAAACAACTCCTTAGCATCTGCCCTGCTAAGCCCTGTCACGATTTTATATCTTTCAATGAGATTTCTCATTGATTAAAAATTGACACTAAGCCAAAGATGGAAACATTAGCTCAGGTGACTTAGAGCTTGGTCAATGAGGTAGGTGTGAGGAGAGTCTTAAACCTCTCGCTGCCTCTTTCTCCCACTTCAGGAAGGGAATTCCACAGCTTAGAGCCTTGGCAGCTCGGGGCTGGCCGCCAGTGTTGGTGCAGATCGACAGGGGGCTAGCGCAAGGCAGAATTTTGGGAGGATTGGAGGGCTGGAGGAGGTTGCCGGGATGGATGAAACCACAGCCGGGTTCTGGAAATTCAAGAGAGAATTTTAAAATGGGGCACTGTTAGACAATAAATGTGATGGAGGTTGAGTGTGACTGGAATAGAGCTCGAGTGACAAATCCATCTTCAGCCCAGGGGTGAAGAAGCATCATTCAGATGAGAGAGTCATGTTTCAAAAAGCAGAAGCTACTTCCAAGACAGACAAGTAAACAGTTCTCAGACAGATGAAATATTCCCGTTTTATTCTCTGAGAGGTATCTAGGAGCTGGGGATGATGCCCCCACCTTTCCCTTTGATGATAAATGGCTGGCGATTGTGCCTTCATTTAGCAAGGTCATTTTAGAAACACCAGCCATTGCAGAAGGCCCATCAAATTCCCCAGAAAATACAAGGCAATATTTCCAATTGACGGGAAATAACCTTCCTTTCATGAGGTTCACATTGTGTTCTGTTTTGATCAATTTAAAGCAGCAGTAACAAATCGGGCTCCACAGACTCCCACCGTGTGCTGCCCAACCTGTTTTATTAAGACCTTTGACAAAAGTGAATGGTTTGGCTTTGTCATCAAAATTAGTCAGATTCTGAAAGGGAGAAATGAACAATTACAACATGAAAGCATGGAACAACATGGAGATAAGGTGGGGCATATGTTAGCAGGTCAGCTCCGGAGGGAAGCAGCAGCAAGGGAAATTGTTCAGGTGAGGGATAGGGCAGGGAAGCTGGTGGTGGCTTCGGAGCTGATTAACAAGGTTTTTGAGGAGTTCTATGAGAGGTTGTATAGGTCAGAGCCACCCGGGGAGACCGTGAGATGCTGGATTTTCTGGATGGGTTGGAGTACCCGAGGCTAGGGGAGGGGGACAGGGCTACATTAGAAGGAGCAATAGTGGAGCAGGAGATAAAAGATGCAATTGGGAGGATGCAGTCGGGGAAGGTGGCAGAGCCGGATGGGTTTCCAGTGGAATATTATAAAAAAATTAAAGGATAAGCTGGCACCCCTGATGGTGGGGATGTTTGAAGAGGCGATAGGGTAGGGGGTGTTGCCACAAACCTTGTGGCAGGCAACGATTTCACTGTTTCTAAAAAAGGATATGGGTCCAACGGAGTGTGGGTCATATAGGCCCATATCACTTCTGAATGGGAACGCAAAAGTGTTGGCGAAGGTACTGGCAGGTAGGCTGGACGAGTGCCTGCCGAAGGTGATAGGTGAAGATCAGACGGGGTTCATGAGAGGAAGGCAGCTCTTTTCAAACATTAGGAGAGTTTTGAACGTCATTATGGCACCGGCGGAAGGGAAGGAAACAGAGTTGGTGGTGGCACTGGACGCCGAGAAGGCGTTTGACCGGGTAGAATGGGGGTACTGGATGGCAGTTCTGGAGCGGTTTGGGATTGGACCAAGATTTGTGAACTTGGTAAAGCTACTATATAAGGAGCCGAGGGTGGGACTTCCGGTTGCGGCTATGCGGAGCTAAGCCGCACGTTCGGCAGCTCCCGCAACTTAAGGACTTTTGGGCCGATTTGAGGGCCCCAAACGGCGCTGTCTCGACGAATCCCTGTGGGGGAAGGTGTCTAGAGGAGCATTCCCCATAATTTATGGTGCTCACCCGGAGTGGGGCAAAGGAAAAAGCAGCAGCAGCTCCCCAAGAAAAGCGGGGGAAGAAGGACAAAATGGCGGCCGGCGGAACACCCGAGGACTGGTGGAAGTGGGCGCAGGAGCAGCAAGCTTCTCTTCTGCGCTGTTTTGCGGAGCTGAAGGCTGAGTTGCTGGACTCCCTGAATGCAACTACAGTAGTCCCCCGTTATACCGCGCTCCGCAATACTGCGGTTCGCGATATACTGCGGGGGGGCTGATGGACCCCAACTGTCAGTTGTGTCAATTTCAGCGGCCGGCTCACTTTGATCCGGAGAAGGAAGCTGCTCTCATTGAAATAATCAGCCGGCCGCTGAAATTGACACTGCCCGCTGCTCTCTCCCTCCAATCCAACTTTTAAGTTTTAATGTTTCTGATTGGAGGGAGAGAGCAGCGGGCAGTGTCAATTTCAGCGGCCGGCTGATTGTTTCAGTGAGAGAGCAGCTTCCCTCTCTGGATCAAAGTGAGCCGTCCGCTGAAATTGACACTGCCGGCTGCTCTCTCCCTCCAATCAGAAACATTAAAACTTAAAAGTTGGATTGGAGGGAGAGAGCAGCCGGCAGTGTCAATTTCAGCGGCCGGCTCACTTTGATCCAGAGAGGGAAGCTGCTCTCTCACTGAAACAATCAGCTGGCCGCTGAAATTGACACTGCCGAGGGGGGGCGGGTGTTGGGGGGGGAGAAGAGGGGGGGGCGGGTGTTGGGGGGGAGAGGAGGGGGGGGGGTGTTGGGGGGGGGAGGGGAGGGGGGGCGGGTGTTGGGGGGGGGGAGAGGAGGGGGGGCGGGTGTTGGGGGGGGAGAGGAGGGGGGGCGGGTGTTGGGGGGGGAGAGGAGGGGGGGCGGGTGTTGGGGGGGAGAGGAGGGGGGGCGGGTGGTTGGGGGGGGAGAGTAGGGGGGGCGGGTGTTGGGGGGGGAGAGTAGGGGGGGGCGGGTGTTGGGGGGGGAGAGAGGAGGGGGGGCGGGTGTTGGGGGGGGGAGAGAGGAGGGGGGGTGGGTGTTGGGGGGGGAGAGGAGGGGGGCGGGTGTTGGGGGGGGGAGAGGAGGGGGGGGCGGGTGTTGGGGGGGAGAGGAGGGGGGGCGGGTGTTGGGGGGGAGAGGAGGGGGGGCGGGTGTTGGGGGGGAGAGGAGGGGGGGCGGGTGTTGGGGGGGGGGGGAGGAGGGGGGCGGGTGTTGGGGGGGGGGGGGGGGGGGGCGGGTGTTGGGGGGGAGAGGAGGGGGCGGGTGTTGGGGGGGGAGAGGAGGGGGGCGGGTGTTGGGGGGGAGAGGAGGGGGGCGGGTGTTGGGGGGGGAGAGGCGGGGGGGCGGGTGTTGGGGGGGAGAGGAGGGGGGGCGGGTGTTGGGGGGAGAGGAGGGGGGGCGGGTGTTGTGGGGGGAGAGGAGGGGGCGGGTGTTGGGGGGGGAGAGGAGGGGGGGGGTGTTGGGGGGGGAGAGGAGGGGCGGGTGTTGGGGGGGGAGAGGCGGGGGGGCGGGGTGTTGGGGGGGAGAGGAGGGGTGGAGGGTGTTGGGGGGGAGAGGAGGGGTGGAGAGGAGGGGTGGAGGGTGTTGGGGGGGAGAGGAGGGGTGGAGAGGAGGGGGGGCGGGTGTTGGGGGGGAGAGGAGGGGTGGAGAGGAGGGGGGGCGGGTGTTGGGGGGGAAAGGAGGGGGGGCGGGTGTTGGGGGGGGAGAGGAGGGGGGAGAGGAGGGGGGGAGAGGAGGGGGGGTGGGTGTTGGGGGGGAGAGGATGGGGGGGCGGGGTGTTGGGGGGGAGAGGAGGGGGGGAGAGGAGGGGGGGAGAGGAGGGGGCGGGTGTTGGGGGGGAGAGGAGGGGGGGGGAGAGGAGGGGGGGAGAGGAGGGGCGGGTGTTGGGGGGGAGAGGAGGGGGGGCGGGTGTTGGGGGGGGGAGAGGAGGGGGGGGGCGGGTGTTGGGGGGGTAAGGAGGGGGGGAGAGGAGGGGGGGAGAGGAGGGGGCGGGTGTTGGGGGGGAGAGGAGTGGGGGCGGGTGTTGGGGGGGAAAGGAGGGGGGGAGAGGAGGGGGGGAGAGGAGGGGGCGGGTGTTGGGGGGGAGAGGAGGGGGGGCGGGTGTTGGGGGGGGAGAGGAGGGGGGCGGGTGTTGGGGGGGGAGAGGAGGGGGGGCGGGTGTTGGGGGGGAAAGGAGGGGAGGGTAGAGGAGGGGAGGGTAGAGAGGAGGGGAGGGTAGAGGAGGGGGGGAGAGGAGGGGGGGAGAGGAGGGGGCGGGTGTTGGGGGGGAGAGGAGGGGGGGCGGGTGTTGGGGGGGAAAGGAGGGGGGGGAAAGGAGGGGGGGGAAAGGAGGGGGGGAGAGGAGGGGGGCGGGTGTTGGGGGGGAGAGGAGGGGGGGCGGGTGTTGGGGGGGAAAGGAGGGGGGGGAAAGGAGGGGGGGGAGAGGAGGGGGGAGAGGAGGGGGGGAGAGGAGGGGGCGGGTGTTGGGGGGAGAGGAGGGGGGGCGGGTGTTGGGGGGGAAAGGAGGGGGGGGAAAGGAGGGGGGGGAGAGGAGGGGGGAGAGGAGGGGGGGAGAGGAGGGGGCGGGTGTTGGGGGGGAGAGGAGGGGGCGGGTGTTGGGGGGGAGAGGAGGGGGGGCGGGTGTCGGGGGGGGGGGGGAGAGGAGGGCCCTGCGGGTGTTGGGGGACGGGGGAGGAGAGGGGGGGGGAGGGGGCGAGCCGGAGGGTGTGGGGGAGAGGGGGGGGGAGAGGGGGCGAGCAGGAGGGTGTGGGGGGAGAGGGGGCTAGTTGGAGATTGTGGGGGGAGAGGGGGCTAGCCGGAGATTGTGGGGGGAGAGGGGGCTAGCCGGAGGGTGTGAGGTGGGTGGGGTGGGTGGGGTTGGGGGGGGGTAGGGGAGAGGAGGAGACAGAGCCCAGTGGGTGTTGGGGGAGAGGGGGGGGTGGGGGGGGGAGGAGGGGGTGGGGGGGGGGAGAGGGGTCTAGTTGGAGGATGGGGGGGAGAGGGGTCTAGTTGGAGGATGTGGGGGGAGAGGGGGGCGAACCGGTGGGTGTGGGGGGAAAGGGGGCGAGCCGGAGGGTGTTGGGGGGGGGGGGGGAGAGGGGGCGAGCCGGAGGGTGTGGGGGGAGAGGGGTCTAGTTGGAGGATGTGGGGGGAGAGGGGGCGAGCCGGAGGAAAAAAAGAAATTGACACTGCCGGCTGCTCTCTCCCTCCAATCAGAAACATTAAAACTTAAAAGTTGGATTGGAGGGAGAGAGCAGCGGGCAGTGTCAATTTCAGCGGCCGGCTGATTATTTCACTGAGAGCAGCTTCCCTCTCCGGATCAAAGTGAGCCGGCCGCTGAAATTTTAATTGGATCCACGATGGGGGTTTTAAATTTATTTAAAAATCTGTGCTAGCGCTTCCCATTGTGAGTCTACGGGGGTCTGACCTCTCCCCCCGCCCCCCGTAGACTCACAATGGGAAGCGCTAGTATAGATTTTTAAATAAATTTAAAACGCCCATCATGGATATCCGTTGCTCGGATACAACGCGGGTTGGGGTCCAGGAGACCCACTTGAAGGTGGCGGACCAGGTTCGTCTGAGGAAGGGGTGGGTGGGGCAGGTTTTTCACTCAGGATTGGACGCGAAGAACCGGGGGGTGGCGATTCTGGTGGGGAAGAGGGTGGCGTTCGAGGCGGCAGAGGTGGTGTCGGACAAGGAGGGCAGATATATTATGGTGAAGGGTAGGCTGCAGGGAGAGACGGTGGTGCTGGTTAATATATATGCCCCGAATTGGGATGATGCCGGCTTCATGAGGCGCTTGTTGGGCTGCATTCCGGACCTGGAGGCAGCGGGCTTGATCATGGGGGAGACTTTAACACAGTGCTGGATCCCCCACTGGACCGGTCCAGTTCAAGAACGGGTAGGAGACCGGCGGCGGCCAAGGTGCTGAGGGGGTTTATGGACCAGATGGGAGGGGTGGATCCCTGGAGGTTTGGGAGGCCGAGAGCGCGGGAGTATTCCTTTTTCTCTCATGTCCATAGGGTTTATTCCCGAATAGATTTTTTCGTCCTGAGCAGGGGATTGATCCCGAAGGTGCAAGATGCCGAGTATTCGGCCATAGCAATTTCAGACCATGCTCCACACTGGGTTGATCTGGAGATGGGGGAGGCGCGGGACCAGCGCCCGCTCTGGCGCCTGGATGTGGGGATGCTGGCTGATGAGGAGGTGTGTAGGAGGGTCCGGGGAAGTATTGAGGGGTATCTTGATACCAACGACATGGGGGAGGTCCGGGTGGGGATGGTCTGGGAGGCCCTGAAAGCAGTGATCCGGGGGGAGCCGATCTCCATCCGGGCCCATAGGGAAAGGAGAGAGAGGGAGAGACTGGTGGGGGAGCTCCTGGATGTGGACAGGAGATACGAGGAGGCACCGGAGGAGGGGTTGCTGGGGGAACGACGTAGTTTGCAGGCCAAATTTGACTTGTTGACCACCAGAAAGGCGGAGACACAGTGGAGGAGGGCGCAGGGCGCGGTATATGAGTATGGGGAGAAGGCGAGCAGGATGTTGGCGCATCAGCTCCGTAGGCGGGATGCGGCTAGGGAAATTGGTGGAGTGACGGATAGGGGTGGGAATGTAGTGCAGAAGGGGGCAGAAGTAAATGGGGTCTTTAGGGACATCTACGAGGAACTGTACCGGTCGGAACCTCCGATGGGGAGAGGGGGGATGGAGAGCTTCATGAACAGGCTATGTTTCCCAAAGGTTCAAGAGGAGCTGGTAGAGGGACTGGGGGCGCCGATAGAGCTGGAGGAGCTAGTCAGGGGGATTGGACAAATGCAGTCAGGTAAGGCGCCGGGGCCGGATGGGTTCCCGGTGGAATTTTATAAAAAGTATGCGGATCTGGTGGGCCCCCTATTGGTGCGAGCTTTCAATGAGGCATGGGAGGGGGGGGGGCTTTGCCCCCGACGATGTTGAGGGCACTGATCTCTCTGATCCTGAAGCGGGATAAGGACCCCTTGCAGTGTGGACCATACAGGCCTATCTCGCTCCTCAATGTTGACGCTAAGTTGCTGGCGAAGATCCTGGCCACCAGGATAGAGGACTGTGTGCCAGGGGTGATACACGAGGATCAGACAGTATTTGTCAATGGACGGCAGCTCAACACGAATGTGCGGAGATTGCTAAATATTATCATGATGCCGGCAGTGGAGGGGGAGGCGGAGATAGTGGAGCAGAGAAAGCGTTTGATAGAGTTGAGTGGGGGTACCTGTGGGAGGTGCTGGAGCGGTTCGGATTCGGGGAGGGATTAATCAAATGGGTGAGGCTGCTCTACGCGGCTCCGATGGCAAGTGTAGTTACCAATGGAAGGAGATCGGAGTACTTTAGGCTCTACCGTGGGACCAGGCAGGGGTGCCCCCTGTCCCCCTTGCTCTTTGCATTGGCGATTGAACCTTTGGCTATGGTGTTGAGGGAGTCAGGGAGATGGAGGGGTCTGGTGCGGGGTGGGGAGGAACATCGGGTATCGCTGTATGCGGCGGACCCAGAAGGGGGAATGCCGGGGGTGATGGAGCTGTTAGCGGAATTTCGGGGCTTCTCGGGCTATAAGTTAAATTTAGGCAAGAGCAAGGTATTTGTAGTACACCTGGGTGATCAGGAGGAGGGAATTGGGAGGCTCCCGTTTAAGAGGGCAGTGAAGAGTTTCAGATACCTGGGGGTGCAGGTGGCCAGGAGTTGGGGGACTCTCCATAAGCTTAATTTTACCAGGCTGGTGGAGCAGATGGAGGAGGAATTTAAAAGGTGGGACATGGTGCCGCTATCATTGGCGGGTAGAGTGCAGTCCGTCAAAATGACGGTTCTCCCGAGGTTCTTGTTCGTTTTCCAGTGTCTGCCCATCTTTATCCCTAGGGCCTTTTTTAGAAGGGTGACTAGCAGCATCATGAGCTTTGTTTGGGCGCATGGGACCCCGAGGATTAAGAGGGTCTTCTTGGAGCGGGGTAGAGATGGGGGGGGGGGGGGGGCTGGCGTTACCCAATCTCTCGGGGTATTATTGGGCGGCCAATGTGTCGATAGTGCGCAAGTGGGTGATGGAGGGGGAGGGGGCAGCATGGAAACGGATGGCGAGGGCGTCCTGTGGAGATACAAGCCTGGGGGCCCTGGTAACGGCGCCGTGGCCGCTCCCTCCCACGAGGTATACCACGGTGGTGGCGGCTACCCTCAAGATTTGGGGGCAGTGGAGGTGACATAGAGGAGAAGTGGGGGGCTCGATGGAGGCTCCGTTAAGGGGGAACCATCGGTTCATCCCGGGGAACATTGATGGGGGATTTCAGGGTTGGCACAGAGCGGGCATCAGACAGCTGAGGGACCTGTTTATTGATGGGAGGTTTGCGAGCCTGGGGGAGTTGGAGGAGAAATTTGGGCTCCCCCGGGGAACATGTTCAGGTATCTGCAGGTAAAGGCGTTTGCTAGACGGCAGGTGGAGGGATTCCCTTCGCTTCCCGCGAGGGGGGTGAGTGACAGGGTGCTTTCGGGGGTCTGGGTCGGAGAGGGGAAGATATCTGACATCTACAAGGTTATGCAGGAGGTGGAGGAGGCGTCGGTAGAGGAGCTGAAAGCTAAGTGGGAGGGGGAACTGGGGGAACAGATCGAAGACGGGACATGGGCTGATGCCCTGGAGAGGGTAAATTCTTCCTCCTCATGTGCGCGGCTTAGCCTCATCCAATTCAAGGTGTTGCACCGGGCCCACATGACTGGGACGAGGATGAGTGGGTTCTTTGGGGGTGAAGACAGGTGTGTCAGGTGCTCGGGGAGTCCAGCGAACCATGCCCATATGTTCTGGGCATGCCCGGCACTGGAGGAGTTCTGGAAGGGGGTGGCGAGGACGGTGTCAAGGGTGGTGGGATCCAGGGTCAAGCCAGGATGGGGACTCGCGATTTTTGGGGTTGGGGTGGAGCCGGGAGTGCAGGAGGCGAAAGAGGCCGGTGTGCTGGCCTTTGCGTCCCTAGTAGCCCGGCGAAGGATTTTGCTACAATGGAAGGATGTGAGGCCCCCAAGCGTGGAGACCTGTATCAATGACATGGCGGGATTTATCAAACTGGAGAAGGTCAAATTCGCCCTGAGAGGGTCGGTACAAGGGTTCTTCAGGCGGTGGCAGCCTTTCCTTGACTTTCTGGCTCAACGATAGGGTACTGGGACAGCAGCAGCAGCAACCCGGGGGGGGGGGGGGGAAAAGGAAGGGGGAGGGAAATGAAGGGGGAGGAAAAAGGGGGGGGGGGGAACGACGATGACTATGTTTGTCTATTTAACTTTAATTTATTTTAAAGTTTTATTTTTGTTGTTCATTGGGGTTGGGGGGGTGGGGGGGGATGCGATACATGCGCTGATACGGTCTGGGGGGTGTTACAGTTATTATGGGGTTATTTTGTTGCATTTCATTGTTTGTTGTTATATTTTCTGTAAAAAATTCCAATAAAAATTATTTCTAAAAAAAAGGAGCCGAGGGTGAGTGTCCGCACAAACAATATCAGCTTGAGATACTTTTCTCTCCACCATGGGACGAGGCAGGGATGTCGTATGTCCCCCCTGCTGTTTGCACTTGCGCTTGAGCTGTTGGCCATCGCATTAAGAAGTTCGGGAGCATGGAAAGGAATAGTGCGGGGGGGATAGAGCACAGGGTGTCCTTATATGCCGACGACTTGCTGTTATATGTGTCGGAACCAAGTGTGTCGATAAGGGGAATATTGGAGCTACTGCGAGTATTTGGGTCTTTCTCGGGGTACAAGCTGAACCTGGACAAGTGAGTATTTTGTGGTGTCGCGGGCGGGGGTGGCGGCACAGGTGGGGGAGCTGCCATTCCGTAGGGCAGGGACTCACTTTAGGTATCTGGGGGTGCAGGTTGCCCGGGAATGGGGGAGGCTTCGCAGGTACAACATTTCTTCTAGTTTGGTGGGGAGAGTGGAAGCCGACCTGGTAAGGTGGGATGGTCTCCCTCTGTCACTGGCGGGTCGGGTACAGGCGGTTAAAATGAATGTGTTGCCACGATTTCTGTTTATTTTTCAATGACTACTGATTTTCCTGCCAAAGGCTGATGACAAGGGGACTGGAGAAGGGGGTTGTGTCAGCGGTTTGCGGGGCTCTTTTGGAAGAGGATAAGGCACCACTGGAAGGGATCTAAGCAAAGTGGGAGGAAGGGTTGGGAGAGGTTATAGAGGAGGGGGTCTGGTGTGAGGTGCTCCGGAGAGTGAATGCCTCCACCTCATGTGCAAGGTTGGAGCTAATACAGCTGAAGGTGGTGTACAGAGCACACCTCATGAGGGCGAGGACAAGCTGATTCTTTGAAGGAGTAGAAGATGTGTGTGAGTGTTGCGGGGGGGGGGGGGGGGGGGGTGGGTGTGGGGGGGGGGGGGGGGGGGGAGGAGAGGTGCTAATCATGTTTATATGTTTTGGTCCTGTCCAACGCTGGAGGATTACTGGAAGGAGGTTTTTAGGGTAATTTCCAAGGTGGTGCATGTGAAACTGGACCCGGGTCCCCGGAAAGCCATATTCGGGGTGTCGGACCAGCCGGGGTTGGAAACGGGTGCGGAGGCAGATATCGTAGCCTTCGCCTCGTTGATCACCCGAAGGTGGATCCTGCTGGGATGGAGAGCAGCCTCTCCACCTTGTGCCCTGGCGTGGCGGGGGGACCTGTTGGAATTCTTGACTCTTGAGAAGGTTAAGTTTGAACTGAGGGGAAGGATGGAGGGGTTCTACAATTCATGGGCATTATTCATTGTGCACTTTCAAGAACTGGATAACATCGAACATTAGTTGGGGGGGGTGGTGGGTGGGAGGGTTGTGGGGGAGGGGGGCTGTGTTTATTAAGGGTGACTATGGGTAATCCCTGATTCCTTTTTATCAGTTGTTTATGTAAACATGCGGGCTGATGTTTGGGGGTTGGTGGGAGGATGGGATCGTTGTTATTGTTATGGGGATTGACATATTTGTTGCTGATTATTGTTTATTGTTGGTGGGTGTAAATTTGGGAGAAAATATGAAAAAGGAGGAGTATAAAAATATTTATTAAAAAAAATAAAAGCATGGAACCAGAAAAGACCACTTTGACCTTTGGTTTCAGGGGACGAGACACAGCTTGTTCCGTCTTGGCTCCCTCCATAATTAACTGATGCCCCGAGACAACATTTAACAACATTGAACACCTGCAAAGGAAGTATTCAGATGGAAACTCCAGGATATTGGTCGATGGTTGCAGCCCGCACCTCTCATTCTTGATGAATGGCGATCCACAGCTGATAATTTGGTGGTCCCAGTCAGAATGGATCACATAGTTCGTTATTTAGTGGTATATAGTGTCAGTGTTTAGGATTATTTAGGGTTATACAGTGTCAGTGATGAGGATTATTTAGGGTTCTATAGTGTCAGTGGTTAGGATTATTTAGGGTTATATAGAGTCAGTGATTAGGATTATTTCGGGTTATATAGAGTCAGTGATGAGGATTATTTCGGGTTATATAGAGTCAGTGATTAGGATTATTTCGGGTTATATAGTGTCAGTGTTTAGGATTATTTCGGGTTATATAGAGTCAGTGATGAGGATTATTTTGGGTTATATAGTGTCAGTGATTAGGATTATTTTGGGTTATATAGAGTCAGTGATTATGATTATTTCGGGTTATATAGTGTCACTGATTAGGATTATTTCGGGTTATATAGTGTCAGTGATTAGGATTATTTCGGGTTATATAGTGTCACTGATTAGGATTATTTCGGGTTATATAGTGTCAGTGATTAGGATTATTTAGGGTTATGCAATGCCAGTGATTAGGATTATTTAGGGTTATATAATGTCAGTGATTAGGATTATTTCGGGTTATATAGTCTCAGTGATTAGGATTATTTAGGGTTATGCAATGCCAGTGATTAGGATTATTTAGGGTTATATAGTGTCAGTGATTAGGATTATTTTGGGTTATATAGAGTCAGTGATTAGGATTATTTAGGGTTGTATAGTGTCAGTGATTAGGATTATTTAGGGTTATATAGTGTCAGTGATTAGGATTATTTAGGGTTATATAGTGTCAGTGATTAGGATTATTTCGGGTTATATAGAGTCAGTGATTAGGATTATTTCGGGTTATATAGTGCCAGTGATTAGGATTATTTCGGGTTATATAGTGCCAGTGATTAGGATTATTTAGAGTTATATGGTGTCAGTGATTATGATTATTTCGGGTTATATAGTGTCAGTGATTAGGATTATTTAGGGTTATGCAATGCCAGTGATTAGGATTATTTAGGGTTATATAGTGTCAGTGATTAGGATTATTTCGGGTTATATAGAGTCAGTGATTAGGATTATTTAGGGTTATATAGTGTCAGTGATTAGGATTACTTCGGGTTATATAGTGCCAGTGATTAGGATTATTTAGGGTTCTATAGTGTCAGTGATTAGGATTATTTTGGGTTATATAGAGTCAGTGATTAGGATTATTTCGGGTTATATAGTGTCAGTGATTAGGATTATTTTGGGTTATATAGTGTCAGTGATTAGGATTATTTTGGGTTATATAGTGTCAGTGATTAGGATTATTTTGGGTTATATAGAGTCAGTGATTAGGATTATTTAGGGTTATATAGTGTCAGTGATTAGGATTATTTAGGGTTATATAGTGTCAGTGATTAGGATTATTTTGGGTTATATAGTGTCAGTGATTAGGATTATTTCGGGTTATGCAATGCCAGTGATTAGGATTATTTAGGGTTATGTAGAGCCAGAGATTCAGATTATGTAGAGTTTTATAGTGTCAGTGATTAGGATTATTTAGCCTTATTTAGAGTCAATGTTTAGTAGTAATTAGGGTTATATAGTGTTAGTGATTAGGATTACTTAGGGTTATATAGGGTTAGGGTTAGAAAGTGTCTGCTGATTTCTGACTAAATGAATCCCCAATTAAAACCCTCCACCTCAACATCAAGAAAAATAAGTAACACCCACCGCAACTACCCTTTCTGCTGATCTCTTCCCTGACTATGTGGAATCCTAACTCTTGCTCTCCTTTTGGGAGCTATGCACTTTGAGGTTGGAGTTGGGAAAAATTCCGTAAACTGTGCTGATCATCGTATGACCAAATTTCCTGTTGGGTCACCCAGATTGTCCCCATATATTCTCCGGCTGGACACCTTGTTAATTGCTCTGGTCAAGTGAGAGTTTGCGAATGCGAAGAGGCCTGTGGTCATTTTGATGTTTTTGGGATTTTTGAGTGTGGGTGGGCAACTAGGACAATGTAATGCCTCCCAGTGCCCTTCACTGTCTCTGTCCACCCCCCCAGTTTCACTTTGTCCCATGGGGAATTTACTCTTTTGAATTGCGGACATCCCTTGGGCTGTAATGGTTTTCTATCTGGGCATTTGATGCTTTCACTCAACATTGTGGTTTTTTTGGTTGATGTTTGCAAACTGGACACTGTTACTTAAGAAAACAGAGACCATTATCCTACTTTTGCTCGGGGATTGAAATTTGACAATTGTCTTAACAGCAGCTAAGGTACCCTTTTCCTCTTTGTGTCTGATTATTGAGTTTGAAATAGAGTGCAGCGCTCCAGGCGTCTCTCGGGTCTTTCATGGCTCAAATCTGTCGTGTTTTCAGTGACTTCTGCTAATCTTCGCTGAAGGCTACTGATTTAATTTTGTTCTCAGGACAATCTTCTCTGAAGGAAATTTAATATGTTGGGTAAAGTATGAAAGGAGAGGTTTTGAGTCCTGTAAGTTAGAAGTAGCAAAGGAGTTCTGCCTTCTGATTGATTTAGCGATCAAAGTAATTCCTGAGGGTTGCTGGTAAAAAGGAATAATGTGGAGAACACAATATATTTCAGTGAGATTCCCTCCCCCAGCCTTCGGGAGTAAAATGTTCAAAAAGAAAAACTTGTTTGTTCTTTTGGTCTCGGTTATGCACATGGTAGTTTGACCTCAACGATGTTGTGAATGAGGAGTGCTGACCTGAAGAAATGGAGCAGCCAACACATAGTGGCGAGTCCAGAACAAATTTGTTCCCCAGGCTGCTTCCAACCAGAAATAGAATTGAAGACTGTTGCTGAGTGACTGCAATGAATGACCAGATATCTCCCGATGTAAGACTGTGTTATTGTGGGATTATAAATGAGAGTCTGAACGGATTTGTGTTTAAAAATAAAGATAACAAGAGACTTTTAAGTATTAACAGAACCCTTACACAACAAGTACTTTTTTGAGTTCAGATGAAATACTTCATTTTACACAGTGCCTGCCATGAATGCAGGATGTCCCAAAGCATTTGGCCACTGAATTAATTTTCAGGTACTATCACAGATGTAACATTGTAGTGTATTTCACGAGCAGACTGTTTTTAGTGATGTTGGTTGAAGGATATATGTTGCCCTGGGCACCAGGGACAGCTGCCCACCTCTACTTTGCAAAGTGCCATGGGATCTATTCCATCCACCAGAAAGAGCGTTGGGGTAATAGTGCCTTCAACAGAGTAGCAGCACGCCCTCAGTATATCCAATACTGATGGTCACTCACCAGGGTTATGTGAAGAGTGGTGAGTTTGAGACAATCGCCAGTGGAGTACTTCAGCTGCTGTGTCTGTACTCTTTTTTTAGTTTTGCTTTTTTAAAATTTAGATTACCCAATATTTTTTTCCAATTAAGGGGCAATTTAATGCGCCAATCCACCTGCCCTACACATCTTTGGGTTGTGGGGTTGGAACCCATGCAGACACGGGGAAATATACAAATTCCACACAGACGGTGACCCGGGGCCGGGATCGAACCGGGGTACTCTGCACCGTGAGGCAGCAGTGCTAACCACTGGGCCACCGTACCGCCCTGTATCTGTACTCTTTACAAGCTTGCTGGTTGGAAGGGCTCACTCACTGAGACATGGGTTAATTGGTGTCTGTATCTTTCTGGTGAACTGCAGGTGGATTGTGTTATGTGAATAGATTGGACTCCAGATTGGAAGGGGTTTTGTTACTTTTCTCCCTGTACTTTACCCAGGTGAGGCTGGCTGACTCATCTTGTGAAATTCACTCGCTATCTGTGCAATCCACTTTGTAAAGACATTTTCTTGTAGCTTAAACCGGTTATCCCACACCTCTGCTTTAGTTGCTGCCTCAAGGGGAAATCCTTGAGTCGAGGCCTTCAGGTATTTTAAATTTACAAGCATTGCCAATTCATTCAGTCCTTTCAAGGTCCAAATTCTAATGAGACTTTTAGCTGCTTTTGTTATCGAAGCTAATGTCTTGTTCAGACTACTATTGCAATCTACACTGGTCCCTGGGAGGTTGCTTGCTTGCAGTGGTAATCTGCATGTTTGGATCAACCCTATTGCAGTCTGTCCCTGTTGGTACTGTTGCCTAATCTAAGTTTATAGACTCATAGATTCCTGCAGCACAAAAAAGACCCTTCAGCCCATCACGTCTGCGGAACTATTCTAATTCCATTTTACAGCACTTGGCTCATACCTTGTATAGAACATAGAACATACAGTGTTGAAGGAGGCCATTCCGCCCATCTGTCTGCACCGACCCACTTAAGCCCTCACCCACCCTATCCCGGTAACCCACTAACCCCTCCTAACCTCTTTTGGTCACTAAGGGCAATTTATCATGGCTAATCCACCTAACCTGCAAGCCTTTGGACTGTGGGAGGAAACCGGAGCACCCAGAGGAAACCCATGCAAACACGGGGAGAACGTGCAGACTCCACACAGATAGTGACCCAGCAGGGAAACAAACCTGGAACCCTGGTGCTGTGAAGCCACAGTGCTAATCACTTGTGCTACCTGTGGTGATATTCATCAATAAATACACAAGGGGTTAATGTAAATACATGTAGACTAGATAGACACTACAGGGAGCACCAGAGACATGACACAGACATTCAACCAATAGGCCAGTAAGATACGACACGACCAATGGGCATTCAAGACACTCACAGAGGTGACACTACCACAGGAGGGCATTACACCGACCCATATATGAGGACACAGCACACATAATCTCCCCCTTTCCAGTGGAGACACTCAGTGAGTACACAGGGTTGATTTGAAACACATCACACCCACCACCTGGATTGTAGCAGACTGGTTCGTCAGTCTGAGTAGCTATAGCAGGATTAACAGGAGAATCAAATCCAAGTAGGAGAATCGTTAACAGTTTAATAAATGTGTTAAAGCGTGGGTTAGCCCTGTGCCTCACGGCGCCAAGGTCCCAGGTTCGTTCCCAACTCTGGGTCACTGTCCGTGTGGAGTTTGCACATTCTCCCCGTGTTTGCGTGGGTTTTGCTCCCACAACCCAAAGATGTGCAGGGTAGATGGATTGGCCATGCTAAATTGCCCCTTAGTTGGAAAAAACTAATTGGGTACTCTAAATTTATAATAAAAAAAATAAAAATAAATGTGTTAAAGCTATCTCCAAGTCTGAACGTTCCTTTGTCAGAGTGCACATCAAGGAAGCAGCTTATGCTACGTCAATAGCATAACAAAACACTACTGTGCTGCCCACTTCTGGAAATCAGAAAAAAGAAAAAATAGAAATGTATGTTTTAGCTTTGCAAGTACCCATCTAAATACTACTTCAATGTTTTGAGGGTCGCTGCCTCCACCACCCTTAAGACAGTGAGTTTCAGACTTCCTTAGAGGTCTTTCCTCACATCCTCTCCAAATCCCCTGCCCCTTACTTTAATCTAAGTCCCCAGGTCATTTTTCCCTCCACCAAGGGGAAAAACTTCTTCCTGTCTACTCTATCTATACCTTTCATAATTTTATACATCTCCATCATCTCCCATTAGTCTCCTCTTCTCTAAGGAGAATGACTCCAGTCTATCCAATCCCTCTTCACCGCTAAAACTGTTCAGCCCAGGAAACATCCTGGTAAATGTGGTCAGCAAAGCTAGGCTACAGTGAAGTGTGCCAAGCTTTGACCAAGGTGAATCCCTTATTGTTGGTGAATCTGGCTTGCTACCATACTTCACTTTGTTAAGGGTGGACGATCTCCACAGTATAATAAGGAGTTTACCCTCACTAGAGCTGGGCAGAAATGTGCTCAAGCTCATGAAGCATTTTTACTTTGCAGTGATGGCATTCCTGGTTTCCTGCACTTGTTTTTAACTTCAAGTATTTATCCAGTTCCAAGGCGACTCACGGCACAGTGGTTAGCACTGGGACTACAGTGTGAGGACCCGGGTTTGAATACAGGCCCTGGGTCACTATCCATGTGGAGTTTGCACATTCTCCCATGTCTGCGTGGGTTTCACCCACACAACTCAAAGATGTGCAAGTTAGGTGGATTGGCCATGCTAAATTGCCCCTTAAATTGGAAAAGCAAGTAATTGGGCTCTAAATTTAAAAAAAAATTATTTATCCACTTCCCTTTGGAAGGCTACTGTTGAATGTGATCCAGGCCTGTCTTGCTTTTTCACCCAGTCAGGCATGCATTCCAGATCCTAATGACTTTTCCTCGTGTCGCCTCTAGTTCTTACGTCAATCGCCAACAATCTCTGCCCTTGGGTTATTGATCCTTCAGCAACTGGAAACTGTTTCTCTTTAAATACAGTTACAGCCAGGTTAGGAGAGCTTATCTGACCCTTGCCGTTGTCCCACTCCTGAGTTGGTTACAACTGAGTTTGAATTTAAAAGGGAGGGAATATTACCAATTTAACATATGTTTCGCTCTGCATAGTTTGGTGAAAGAAATAAGACAACCAGGTTCCTTTAAGTTAACAAGTTAAAGAGCTAGTTTTGTTGCTAAAACACATATGGGTGAAGATGCAGAAATTATTAACAAAATGTTTTTTAAATATACAAATAAGTGGCGCATGCACACAAACACATACACTGTTACGGACGCCTGGGCAGCTCTCAACAGTGGCTGAGAGGCTAAATTAGAGCCATAACCTTTTAAAGTTTTAAGATGGTGTGGAAAGATCAGTTAATAATATAAGAAATAGGACTTGGTTATTTTACAAACATACTTCATTAAACGGAAATAAATCAATATTTAAATGTTTAAACTTCAACCCTAACAACAACAGACTGCATGCAGTTTCTTAACCTTAACACATTAGTTCCCATTAAACAACACTAACAAAACATACAGCTCTCATGTCACTTTCACAGGCAGACAAAGGCAATACTTGCATTTATGAAGCAAGTTTTCTTCTGGTAGGGACATTCATTCTGAGTCCCGATTCCAAAGCCTGCCTTGGTGGCAACGTTTATGACCTTCCTGGTCGATTCACCATTATCTTGGCTGATTGCCCACTCCTGTTTATACAAAAGAACAGAGCCATTCCATTGATATGCAACTAACCTTCCATTGACAGACAAAGGGGCTATGAGACTCTGTAATTAAGTCATGCGACAGACACCGACATACACATTGACACACCTTGAAGAACTCTTGGTTTACAGCAGTGAGGACTTCTGCTGGGTTTTCCATAGGAACATAATTCTCAGTCCTTTGATCCTGCTGTGCCATTTAATGGCTGATCTTCCACTTCAACACCACTCTACTGTATCCCTTGATATTTTTAATATGTGCAAATCTGTTGATCCTCAACTTAACCTTGACCCTGGACCTGACCCCAACAATTGTCAGGATATTGGACAGAAACCTCAATATTTTATTTAATTTGTAAGACTGTGAGGAAAGGATACCTTGCACCAGGAGTGATTTCCACATGCATATAGGGATAAGGTGTATTAAAACAAACTATATTACTAACATAATAGCACTAATTTCAGCATCATAAATACAGTAGTTTTCAATTAGCAGTTAAACAATGCTTAACAATACATTGAAACAATCCTAGCTGCTATCTTTATCTCCACTCAAACAAAGTCCGACTTGGGTCATAATCTACTTTTAAATACATTTAGCAGACTCAGGAATACTTTCTGTAAAGAAATGTCTTGGATAAACCACTTTGAGAGAGATCCTTCAGGGCCCAGCTTGCAGATTCTTGTGTGCCTCAAACTACTGTTTAAACTATCAGCCTGAGACATTGCTTTTCTACTCAAGGCAACATCATTTGACCTAAACTGCTTTGAGAAAAATTGCTGGTCTGTCCACAGTCAAATCTTTAATGTGCTGTTTCTCCAGGAACTGCTAGTCTGCTCACAGATAGACCTTTAACTGAACTGTACTGAGAGCACAGCTTCTTGTCTGTTCACATCCCAATGAACAATTTAACTGAAAAACCCAACACCTAACTGCTTCAGTTCTTGGCTCCTCCTATTATCTACATCATCTTACTAAAACTAAACACTAAAATGTATCTAATTATCTACCCCCCAAGGAGCATTCTTTACATAAACAAAAGTCCATTAGACCAACTTCAGCAAACAATATCCATGGCTGGAATGAATTATGATTTTACTTTTATGATGCTTTAATTGCACCTCTGTCTCCAAGAAGCCTAACTGCCTTTCAGACCAGGATTTAAAAAACATTACTGCAGCAGTCATACACGAACCCAGGCTTTTAAACCTTATTGTGCCAAATACATCATAATATATCTGAGGTTCCTACATTCATCACACCTGTAAGAATTTTGAATGTTTGATGATCATCTCTCATTCTGCTAAATTCCAGAGAATAAGGGCAAGTTTCTTTACTTTTTCCTCCAAGGACAATCTCTCCATCACAGAAATTAGATTGGTGAGCCTTAGATGAACTCTCTCCGTCACAAGTAAATCTTACCTTTGGTAAAAGAGGCCAAAACTGCACACACTACTCCCAGTGTGGTCTCACCAGAGCTACAATTGCAGTTAGGCTTATTTAAGCTCCTATTTTTAAATCCTCTTATAATTAAATTCAGCAAACCATTTGTCTTTTACTTGCTTGTTGTACCTGCACGTTAATTTTCAATGACTTTTGAAAGACACACAAATCCATTTGAAGTTCTTTTTTTAAAAAGTATGTTTATTCAAATTTTTAACATATTAGCATTTAAACCACAATATTACAAAGCTTCGGGCAGGACCAGAACATGTGTACATGATTGGCTCGGCCCGTCCCACACAACTCGCAAATATCCTCCATCCCTTGACTTCGTCAGGTGAGCTCTGTGTACTACCTTTAGCTGTATCAACCCCAGCCTCGTGCACAAGGTTCAGGCATTCACCCTCCTCAGCACCTCACATCATAACCCCTCCTCCTGTGCCATCCAAGGCTGATCCTCCCACTTGGCCTTTACCCCCGTCAGAGACAGCATATTCTCCAAAGTTCTCCCATAGGTTGCTGAGATGACCCCGCCCCCCCCAACCCCATCACCAACAACACCATCTCCAACAACAAGGAGGGTGATGCCACCGCAAGAGTCGGAAAGACCTTTTTTGCTAAATCGCACACCTGCATGTACCTGAAAACCTCCCTTTGCGGGATCCCAAACCTCTCCCCCACGGGATCCCAAACTTTTCCCCCAGCTCCTCCAAACTTGTAAACCACCCTTCCAAAAATAAGTCCTTCATTTGCATCAACCCTCACTCCTCTCATCGCCGAAGCCTCGCATCCATCCTCCTGGCTCAAACCATTGGTTCCCTCACCCACCCTATAGTGCTGTTGTAATTGTCTCCATATTTTCAGCAAGGCCACCACCACCAGATTTCCCAAGTACTTCACTGGGGCAAACATTCACAATCCTGACCCCTTAAGAGCCTGCCTCCATCCTCACCCACAAAGCCTCTGCCTCCCTGCTACAACCACATACCTTCTCTGCGTTTGCCATCCAATATTAGTATAACAGGTTCGGAAGCACTAGGCCCCCCGACTGTTGCCCTCTCTGAAGCAATGTCCTCCTAACCCGTACCACCCTACCTGCCCACACAAATGACGAAACCAACATATCCACCCCCATAAAAAATAATTTTTGCAGAAAGATCGGTAGGCACTGAAAGAAAAATAAAAACCGCGGCAAGATGTTCATTTTGACCACCTGCATGCAGCCTGCCAATGATAAGGGAAGGCTATTACGCCTCAGCAAATCCGCCATGACCCTGCCCACCAGACTCGTGAAGTTTAACTTACGGAGTTCGTCCCAGCTCCGAGCCACCTGCTTTCTCAGATACCTAAAGTGGGTTGTTATCAGGCGGCACAGTGGCCCACTGGTTAGCACTGCTGCCTCACGGCTCTGAGGACCCGGGTTCGAGCCTGGCTCCGGGTCACTGCCCGTGTGGAATTTCCACATTCCCTGTGTCTGTGGGGTCTCACCCCCATAACCCAAAGATGTGCTGGGTAGGTGAACTGACCATACTAAATTGCCCCTTAATTGGGGAAAAACTGAATAGGATACTCTAAATTTTAAAAAAGTGGGTTGTTGCCATCCAAAATGGCAACCGCCCTGCCCCGCCTACTGCCCCTGGAGAAGGCATCACAAAACATGCACTTTACTCAAATTTTAGTTGCAGCTGTAAAAAAACCCCAAATCTCCAAAGCAGTCCCATTAGATCCCCCACTGAAGAGCCCGGGTTGGAGATATACCCCCTCCATTTATTTGAGCACCTCAGCGCTATGGCCAAGGGCTCTATTGCCAATGCAAACAGAAGGGGAGATATGGGGTACTCCTGTCTCGTTTCCCTGTGCAACGGAAAATACCCTGAGTTCATCTCAGTTGTGTGCACGCATGTCACGGGATCCTTATACAACAATTTCACCCATGCCACAAACTTTGGCCCAATCCCAAACTTCTCCAACACCGCAACTGAATAGCTCCATTTCACACGATCAAACGCCTTCTCCAAATCCAGCACCACGATCACCTCCGACTCCCACCCTTCTGCTGGAGAAAGCACCACATTTAACAGACGCCGAATGCTTGATGACAACTATTGGCCCTTTACGAACCCTGCTGGATTCCCCCCCAATTACCTTCAGGAGGCACTCTTCCAACCAAAGCGCCAGCATCTTCGTCAAAACCTTGTCATCCACATTCAGCAGAGATATTAGCCAATATGACCCACACTCCACCAAGTCCTTGTCTTTGTTAAGCAGCAATGAATTGGATGCCTGCCCATTGTCTCTGGCAGTGCCTCCTTCGCCACCGTGTCCTCAAACATCTCCACCAACAGTGGCGCCTGCTTAACTCAAAACTTTTTACAAAACTTTGCCAGGAAACAATCCGACCCTGGTGCCTCACCTGTCTGCATCTTCCCTATCACCACCCACACTTGGCTCCTCCAACGCTGCTCTCTTCTCTCCTACTTCGGGACACTCCATTTCCCCCGAAAAACTCCCTCATGTCTGACTCATCCTCCGGAGGCTCTGATTGGATACAAATTCCAATAGAATTCCTCAAATGCCTTGTTCACCTGATCCAGTGTCACCACCAGCTCCCCAGACCTGAAAACTCTCTGCCGGTGCCCCCCCCCCCCCCATATCCAAATTCGATACGGCAGCCGATATCCTTTTTCATAAATCCTACGTAGTCTTAATTCGGGACGTATACACAAACCAACACCACCAACCTCCCTCAAAAGCACCCATTACTATTAGGTACCTACACCTCTGGTCAGCCACCACCTTCTCCATCTGGAGGAACCTCACCCTCTTACCCACCAGTATCACTACCCCCGGACCTTACTATCAAAGTCCGAGTGGAGCACCCGAATCACCCGCCCTTTCAAAATCTCACCTGGTCCTTCACTCTCAGGTGGGTTTTTTGCAGCAACACCATGCCAGCTTTCAAGCTCTTCAAATACGAGAAGGCTCTTGCTCTCTTCACAGCCCCCACCCCCCCTCCCCCCAGCCCTTGCACATTCCAAGTTACCACCTGGACCGGGGGAGGGGGGGGGGGGGGGGTTTCTTATCGCCCCTCCTATCAGTTTTAACTACTACTGGCCCCAGCCAACAGGCGGGACCCAGTCCTACCTATCCCTAGTCTCCGTCAGCCACCGATCCTTACTCCCCTTCCCAAAAACCCCTCAGCCACTTTGTCTTGAAACCACCTCACCCAGGATCATCCCCATTCCCCCCACCATTAACACCTCCCAGGCCAATCAAAACCTGTCCATACAGGTTCCAATGACCGTGGCCCCTCCCTCACCTCACCCCCGTTCACTAGCTAACTAGCCCCTGCCAGAGCCCCCTCCCCAACATAGTGAAAACCAACACAAAGACCCCCCTGCACCCAAACCTTTCAATCTCCCAACACAGCAATTCCTGAAACCCAACGTGTGACCTCCACCTATATGTCCCCACTGAATGTCAATCCATTTGAAGTTCAACACTTCCCAGCATTTCATCATTTAAAGAATGCACTGCGGGATTTTCCATGATTCCTGCTGCATGACTCCTGCTGTGTGTTTCACGGTGGCGGAGACAGCCCACTATTGGCGGGGGGGGGGGGCAGGATCATCTGGTCCCACCGCTGGGAAACCCACATCATGAGTTCACCGTTAAGGTCCTGCTGGCCTGCGTGTCTGGAAAATTCCCACTACTATTTCTGCTTTTCCTACCAAAGTGGATAACCTCCCATTTCTCCATGTTGTATCCTATCTGCAAAAGTTTTGCCCATTCGCTTAGCCTCTCTAATTCCCCTTGAGGCATCGTTACGTCCTCCTCACAACTCACTTCCACCTAATTTTGTGTCATCTACGAACCTTGAAAATTACATTTAATCGCACATCCAAATCATTGATCATGGTTGTGAATAACCGGCGACCAAGCACTGATCCTTGTGGTACCCCACCAATCACAGCTGGCCAACGTGAAAATAACCCATTTATTCATGCTTTTGGTTTTCTGTTTGTTAACCAGTTCTCAATCCATGTCAGTATATTACCCCCAATCCCATGTGCTCTAATTTTGTTTTCCTAATCTTTTGTGTGGGATCTTAATAAATCACAAACAGCTCGGCTTTGATGAGAGAGATTTCAGAACAAAGATGTGGTAAGGCTATTGTCCCTGTGGCAGACTCTCTCTTGCTCTCTATCTGTATCGAAACCCAGAATATTTTTCCCACCTAAGAGTTGAATCACAGGTCCTCTTCCTCAGAGCTCCGTAGACTCTGTGTCTCTATTAAACCAGATTCTGTTCTTTGCCAATGCACAACACCAGCTGCTGTTCACCAGTGTCCTTTGCTTAAGAAGTGTTTCCTTGCACAAAATAGTTCAAAACATGTTTGCCTAGCTAATGTCATTGTACATTAATAATCTATGTAACACATTTTCAGAACAATGCTAGAATGATATGTATAGTCCAAGTATAGTAAAGGGTTAACAAGATAATGTTCATGTATATCAACACTAGATGGCACCACTGGGTAATCGTATAAAAGACTGCGTCTCTAGGCATGCTGGGAGAAGCTGATGGAGAATTTGATGTAGAAGGATAGTGTGAGGTTGGGTTAGAGTGTAGTTTATATATTAGAGAGATTATTAATTACTGTATCACAGATTCAGTACTATTTTGTTAACTGTTACTCAGAGTGTGCGAAACAAATCAAGTTAGTAGTGTAAAATAAATTACAGTAAGAAGTCTTACAACACCAGGTTAAAGTCCAACAGGTTTGTTTCAAACACTAGCTTTCGGCACACTGCTCCTTCCTCACCTGAGGAAGGAGCAGTGCTCCGAAAGCTAGTGTTTGAAACAAACCTGTTGGACTTTAACCTGGTGTTGTAAGACTTCTTACTGTGCTCATCCCAGTCCAACGCCGGCATCTCCACGTGATAGAATAAATTAGTTTTGATTTAAACATATAGTTTTATGTTCTTTCTCAACGCTATATCTATGGCGAACTTGGAGAACAAGACAAGGAATATAACAAATACTTATCTAAACCCTTCATGACTTTTAAAAAAAAGTGATAATCGACAAGTACTCTAATTGCAGGATGTGACTGGTGACCCGCTAAATATTCACCATACTTATTAACAACTTAGATAATGCAATAGAAAACCACAATTGCCGGTTGCTCAAACAGGCAGCGGTGTAGGCGGAAATGACAAAAGGATATTGAGTGATTAAATGAATGGGCAAAACTGTGGCAAAGGGATTTCAGTGTTGGCAAATCCACTCACAACCTGAAAATGATAGACTTTCCGAATGGAGAAACACTGGCAATAATGGAGGTCCATAGGAACTTGGAGGTCCAGGTAACCTTATTCAGTCTTCATTTCTGTGGATGGTTTGGAATGTCCTTTTATTGATGCCTTTCTGCATTGACACCATAGTCAACAGTCTGCAAGAGCGGATACTTTGCTGGGGGTTCAAATTGATTTGGCACAGCCTATGGCTGCACTGAACATGTTTGTCTGAAGCTTTAAGTTTCTGGTCATGTCCTCCCCCTGTCAGTAGATTCAGGCCCATGTGTTTGTATCAGTCTGGATAAGCCTGTTGTGGTTTTTCTCTCCTCCATGCAATATCTGGAGGAGTCTTGGATGCAGAACGATCATTTATTGGCCAACACGTTGGGAGAGCCCAACTTCAGAGATAGACCTCCGGTGTGGACTCTCCCAGCGTAAAGAATCACGTGACATTTATACAGAATATGGTTACGTAAGTTATGTTTGTAAGGATATTGTTCACATTTGATCATGACTGTTTCAAATTTAACATTAATTAAGTTTTTGCATACCCAGACAGAGTTATCTACAGTGTTTTATAGATCCCTCCCTACTTGATGCCAAACCCAATAGAGGTGTTTGGTCCTTTGGTCGAGTAAGAAAAATGTTTGTTAACATTTTATGCTGACTGTTATAGATTGTGTTTTAGAACAAGCTATTAAGGTCACTGGAACTGGAACATAGTTGACCCTTATACTGATTTCTGTAAATGGTGCTTTTAGCTGACATCATTATGAAAATTGCTTTAGTATACTGCACTAAACTATTTAGATACAAAATCCTTTAAAGTAAGTGCTGACTGTCCTAATAGTTAATAAATAATAATTCATCTTTCCAGAACAAGCCCCCACCAGCTAACACCGCTGCCCAGTGTCAGCACATTACTGAGTTGCCCATGTGTTTACTGAAGATTAAAATGGATACATAAGGGGCGGGATTCTCTGTTCCACCAGCCAGCCATTGGATTTCCCATTGTAGGCAGCCCCACGCCGTCAGGAAATCCCCGGGCGTGGGTGTGTGCCGGCGTAATGGAGAATGCCGTCAGCGAAGGATCCACCCAGGATGTTTGTGTTCTTCATTTCTGTCAGAAAGTGTTACCACCGGTGAAACCAGAAGGCAGTAAAACCCAGCACCAGCTGGTTCAGAAGAAAGAAAACTAGGCTATAAAATCTGTGGAATGAAGAACATAGAACATAGAACAGTACAGCACAGAACAGGCCCTTCGGCCCTCAATGTTGTGCCGAGCCATGATCACCCTACTCAAACCCACGTATCCACCCTATACCCGTAACCCAACAATCTCCCCCTTAACCCTACTTTTATTAGGACATTTAGCATGGCCAATCCACCTAACCCATTTTGTGCTGGTGGAGCCCAACAGAGTGTGGGCATGAGGTACAAAGACTGGAAACCTGGTCTGGGCTGACAAACACCCTCTCCTAGTGCAACACACACATTTCATAACAGAATCTATTCTTCGTGAGAGAGTTCATTACTGGCATCTCCACAGGATATGCTGTCTTCTCCAGCAGAGCGATATAGCTTTGGGGGGGAAACCTCACAGTTCTCTGACAATAGCTGCTTTCTCAGCCAATTAACACTGGCCGCTGTCAGGCTTGAAAGCTCTGCTAATTATTTCATTTGATCCAAGTTCTGGCACAAAAGCTGAAAATCCTGTGGTAATCCTACTGTCCCTAATTAAGAAGTTCACTGCTGGGCTCTGGGGTTAGAAATATTGCTTGATTCTGTGTCTTATTTAGTATTTTTAAAAATTCTATGATTCATCTCAATTCCTCACCACGGATTTTTTCCCCCCCACAAATCTCACAATTCTCTTTGATGAATCCTCTCAGCTGAAATTATTCCATGGGGAATAATCCTTGCCTTCCAAATTGCTCCTCCCCACCTGCGCCTCTTTTCTTTTTCCTGCTGGGGTGAGTGGGCGGTAGCGGGCAGTGTACATTGAGACAGAGTGCCTTGTGGGCCAGTCAATAAACTGATCTGGGAATGACAGTCCAATTGCTCGCACTGTACACCACAATAAATTCCCCACCCAACAGCCTGTGTTACTGACTGTGCTGATGTTCGTTCTACCTATTCACCTCGTCCAGCTCAAGCCACCGCCTCGAGTTAGCTTGTTTAATTATATCACTTCACTTCCAGATTAAGTCAAATATTAACAGTCACTCAGTAATACAGAATTTGAATATTGCTGAAAAGAGAGACATCTTGTCAAAGTTTTTCACCCTGCACTCATCAGGACAAATGCAAGAATACCAAATTTAAAACAATCATCACAATTTATACAACAGAGGAAATGAGTGATTGAGGAGCTTATAGTTGCCCATTTTCTTCTCTACGGCAATGCCTCAGCTTATTGGAGTCGACTTGCCAACCAGTCAGCTTGAACAACATGTCTCTATTCAGCATCACGATGCATATAGGGCAGCACGATAGCACAAGTGTCTAGCACTGTGGCTTCACAATGCCAGGGTACGAGGTTCGATTTCCCCACTGGGTCACTGTGCGGGGTCTGCACGTTCTCCCCGTGTCTACGTGGGTTTCCTCTGGATGCTCCGGTTTCCTCCCACAGCCCAAAGATGTGCAGGTTAGGTGGATTGGCCATGACAAATTGCCCTTAGTGACCAAAAAGGTTAGGAGGGGTTATTGGGTTACAGGGATAGGGTGGAAGTGAGGGTTTAAGTGGGTCGGTGCAGACTCGATGGGCCAAATGGCCTCCTTCTGCACTGTATGTTCTGTATCGCAAGTAGAGGGTCCTGGAAAATCTCAGCAGATCTGGCAGCATATGTGAGGAGCGAAAAAAAGCAGACCGTTGGATTCTGTTTGGCTCTTCATCAGAACTAAAGGGGGAGGGAGAATGTGTTTCGATACTAGTGAGAAATCTAATAGGCATGTTACAGCCCTCCGGAATCGACGCTGAGTTCAACGCTTTGCACTCTGACATTTCTCTTCCACCTTAACCAGTTTCTTTTATATTGTGCCCATTTTTGTCTCAATGAAGAAGTATTCCTTTCCCCCTTCCCCGCACCTGATCGTCTATCCCTTCTTTATAAGATTGCTACATTTGTGTTGCTATCTCCTCCAGCTACAGTATAATATCAAACAGATTTCTCTTCCCTCTCAGTTCTGATGAAGAGTGAAACAGACTCAAAACGTTAACTCTGCCTCCCTCCCCCTACAGATGGAATGTTATGTAATCCTCGACAAGCATCACTGCAAACTGATTCTCTGCCCCAGAGGGTTGTGGATGGTTCATTTTCGAATACGTTTAAACCTGGGATAGTGTTTTTGGCCTCTAAAGGAATTGAGGGAAATGGGGAGGGGTGAGAAAATGGAATTGAAGCCCAAGGTCAGACATGATCATAGTGAATGGTGGAGCAGGGTCAGTGAGCAGAGTGATCTACTCCTGTTCCCATTTGTTAAAGGACATGCTAAATAGTTAGCTGTCACAAGGCACGTCACAGAGGCAATATAAGGTTAAATCTGACATTTAGTCACAGAAGGTGATATTAGGGAAGATGGGCATTAGCTTGGTCAAGGAGTTTGGTTTTAAAGAGCATCTTAAAGGATGAAAGCACACATGGGAGGTGGAGAGGTTGAGGGAGGGAATTCCAGAAGTTGGGGCCGAGGCTCCCCTGGGCAGTGCCACCAATGATGAAGTGATTTAAAACTAGGAATGTTTGTAACCCGACTGGATGTCAGAATAAGCAGTCTGATCATTTTACCACAGTGAATAAAGATGGGGGAGAGGACAGAGCTGGGTGTCGCTGGCGTAAGTGTGCGAATGAGCTCCAGTGTACTTTCAGACTAACCCTGCTGGGAGCAGAGACAATGGCTCCTGTAGAGGGAGAAAGAAAATTTTGTCTAAGAACGATGATATTGCGTTACCCTCTGGGGAACACATCCCATGTATTTTATCTTTTCAGTAGTACAGTGGCTGGCTGGAACATGGTAACTGAACACATAATGACAGCTTTCTGAATGAGGGCTGTGCCCATCCCATAAATCATCTCTCTATTCTGTAGACAATGGAAGGACTGTTTCCTATTCTCCTCTTGGTTGGTTTCATTGCGGTTTCCCCAACCCCTCCTCTTCTCCCCATGAAAATGGGAGGAGTATTTTTATTTTATTTTGGCAGCATTCACTTGCTTTCTCTTGACAAGGTGAATTAGTGCATTTTGCTGAAAATATGGATTTAATTTTCTTCAGTTTCTTTCACCTCGTCCCGCTCACCCATTGCCTCGCTCGCCCCACTTTGCTTGCTGTCCTGCATCAACTCCCTCGGTATCCACCCTCGATTTGAAACTTCTCGGCCTGGTTTTCAAATCTCATTGTCTTTCCCTTGCCATCTCTTAAATCTCTTCAGGCCCCACCCACCCTCTTAAGACCTTTACATTCCTCCAAATGCAGCCTCTCGAACATCCCTGTTGTTAACAACTACACCATTGGAAGATCCTGTCTTTAGTTGCCTGAGCCTGAAGCTTTGAAATTGCACCTAACTATACATGTGATCAAATGGCCCAACACACTTCTGTTATCAGACAGAATTTGGCACTAATCCACACATCAGGGCAGATGGACAACATCTCGATCCAAGAAGTAGGGGCAGGATTCTCTCCTCCCCCCACGCCAGGTGGGAGAATTGCCGGGGTGCCACGCGAATTGTGCCACGCCGCCCCGACACCCGCATGTGATCCCCCCCCCCCCCCTCCCCCCCCCCCCCCCCCCCCCAAAACCAGCGCTGTGCAATTCGCACCCGGCTGCTCGGAGAATCGCCGCAAACGGCGAGTGCCGATTCTCCGGCCTGGATGGGCCAAGCAGCCGCTACGACACGACGGGTTCCTGCCGGTGTCGTCCACCCCTGGTCGCTGCCGGCGGGAACTCTGCGGGATCACTGGGTGGGCGACCTGTTGGGGGGGGGGGGGCGATGAGGAGAGGGGCTCCTTCACCGGGGGGGGGGGCTCCGGTGGGGTCTGGCCTGCCATCGGGGCCCACTAATCGGCGGGCCGGCCTCTTCCCCCCCCTCCCCCCCCCAGGCCTACCTCCTTCCGCGGGTGGCCCCAGAACACCGGCGCCATGTTGGTGAGGGGCCGGCGCGCGTAAGAAGTTCCCCGCGCATGTGCAGGATGGCGCGGCCCAACTGCGCATGCGCAAGAATGAGCTGCCCCAACTGCACATGCGCGGGTTGACACGGCACCCATTTGGCATCGTGTAAGGATGCTGGAGCGGCATGGACCGCTCCAGCGCCGGTCTGGCCCCCTGTGGGGGCCAGAATAGGTCGTGCCCGGGCCCTGTTCGTCCCGTTGTGAAACGCGACAGCATTCACGATGGCGCGGGCACTAGGTTTTTAAGGAGTGTCTTATTGGAGGAGCTAGAGGTGGAGAGGTTTAAGGAGGGAATTCCAGGGGTCGGGCACCAAGACAGATGAAGACACGTCCACCAATGGTGCGGCAATTAAGATCGAGGCGCCTCAAAGAGGCCAGAATTAGAGGAGTGCAGAGATCTGAGGGTTGTGGGGACTGGAGGAGATTACAGAGGGTGGAGATAATGGAGGGATTTGAAGCCAAGGAGGAGTATTTTAAAATGGAGCTGTTGCTTAATGGGGAGCTGGGAACTGATGTCGCTCAGAGAGCACCAGGTTTGATGGGTGAAGCAACCGATGGGCTCAGGGTTGGGGGGTTGGGGGGAGGGAGGGGCGTTACAGGGATGTTCTTAATGACGGAAACATTTTAGATAACAGAGATAGCCGAAGGCCTGTGTGGTTGCTGCCAGAGTGATATAGCTGTCCCTATAGTCTCTACTTCAGCAGTGGCGGAGCAAGTTAGTCTGGAGCAGACAGCCGGGAGTCTTTAAAACTGTTTCCAATTTCCTGTGGAAAGCTGGGAGGAAGGAAGTGGGTTGCTGTTCACAAGTGCCTTCCTGCTGCTGGCAAATGGTTTGGACTGTGCTTCTTTTTCAAAGGAAATGCAGCCTTTTTTGTAACGAATCTGCTCAATATCCTGGTCAAGAGCAGGCTGATGGGTAGGCATCACTGTCTTAGACTTGGGATATTGGCTCCTTTTGGGACTGCGCACAGATTGGGGAGAAAAGACACCGGGGATCATTTTACAGCTATCCAGTCCCATGAGCAGTCAGTTCCTTCTGGTCCTTGTTTGTACAAGTTTGTTTAATTATCGGAGGAGAGACGGAAACAGCCTGGGCTATTTTTCAGTTGCTAGGAACTTTTTGGCTGAAAGATCTTTCAGAGAGGAAGTGCCACCTGCCGTTTTCAGCAACGTTTGTTCGCTTGCTGCTGTCTGCCTGTTATCTCCCTGGTTACACTGCTGTCTGCCTGTCATCTCCCTGGTTACACTGCTATCTGCCTGTCATCTCACTGGTTACACTGCAGTCTGCCTGTCATCTCACTGGTTACACTGCTGTCTGCCTGTCATCTCACTGGTTACACTGCAGTCTGCCTGTCATCTCACTGGTTACACTGCTGTCTGCCTGTCATCTCCCTGGTTACACTGCTGTCTGCCTGTCATCTCACTGGTTACACTGCTGTCTGCCTGTCATCTCACTGGTTACACTGCTGTCTGCCTGTTATCTCCCTGGTTACACTGCTGTCTGCCTGTCATCTCACTGGTTACACTGCTGTCTGCCTGTCATCTCACTGGTTACACTGCAGTCTGCCTGTCATCTCACTGGTTACACTGCTGTCTGCCTGTCATCTCACTGGTTACACTGCTGTCTGCCTGTCATCTCCCTGGTTACACTGCTGTCTGCCTGTCATCTCACTGGTTACACTGCTGTCTGCCTGTCATCTCACTGGTTACACTGCTGTCTGCCTGTTATCTCCCTGGTTACACTGCTGTCTGCCTGTCATCTCACTGGTTACACTGCAGTCTGCCTGTCATCTCACTGGTTACACTGCTGTCTGCCTGTCATCTCACTGGTTACACTGCAGTCTGCCTGTCATCTCACTGGTTACAGTGCTGTCTGCCTGTCATCTCATTTTTTACACTGCTGTCTGCCTGTCATCTCACTGGTTAGACTGCTGCCTACCTGTCATCTCACTGGTTACACGGCTGTCTGCCTGTCATCGCCCTGGTTAGACTGCTGCCTACCTGTCATCTCACTGGTTACTCGGCTGTCTGCCTGTTATCTCCCTGGTTAGACTGCTGCCTACCTGTCATCTCACTGGTTACACTGGAGTCTGCCTGTTATCTCCCTGGTTAGACTGCTGCCTACCTGTCATCTCACTGGTTACACGGCTGTCTGCCTGTCATCGCCCTGGTTAGACTGCTGCCTACCTGTCATCTCACTGGTTACACGGCTGTCTGCCTGTCATCGCCCTGGTTACACTGCTGACTGCCTGTCATTGCCCTGATTACATTGGTGTTTGCCTGTCATCGCCCTGGTTACACTATTTCATGATTTGCAATGGTGGTTAGAAGCCAGCCAGGCACAGATGTTTTTCTCGAGTTCCTCCCTGATGTCTATTGCGATTTCGCACTGTAAGCGGTGCACAGCAGGGTCTCTCACACTCTTCCCCCCGCCCTGCCCCCAAACTCCCCTTTTCCTCTTTACAAAGTGTTTTAAACAATCTTCATTTCCAGGAACCTTCGGAAAGTTCTCTTGTTTCTTCGTGATTAGTTCTGAACATAACCCTAAGGTACAGGTTCCAGCTCTGCCTATGCATTAGTTTTATATTTTGATTTATTGTCACGTGAACCGAGGTACAGTGAAAAGTATTGTTCTGTGTGCAGTCCAGACAGATCGTTCCATGCATCAAAAAAAATAGGACGTACGATAAATAGCTCTGTCGAAACACTAGTTTGATGTGTATTTAGTTAATCAATAGGCTGCCTGTAGCTGTTTCAATTCAACAGTTCACCCTTTGGTGATCAGGCTCCCAATGCCCCACATTACAACTGAATAAAATATAATTGGCTGTAAAGTGATTGTAGACTCTGATCGTCAAAGGCAAGATGCAAAGTATTTTTTGAAATTGTCTGCAATATGTTCATCCCAAGTGACGTCACTTCAGCAGTAGTTAAAGTCAACATTATTAAGCTGTGCTTGGATGTATTGTTCCTCAAAAGTTTTCTTCCTGCTGTGCTCTTTACTATAAACTCGAGGGAATTCTTCAAACAAAATCTTGGTAATGGTTGCTCGATTAGTCCACAGATAATTGACTGCAGATCGTTCTATCATAGCTACACTTTGGATTTCTCTCAGTCTCTATAATCTGGGCAATATTAGGTGTAACCTCCCTTCCCGGACATATTCACTGCACTGGTAAACCGGTTTGACTTTGTACCAATTTGCCCAACTTCACATATGTAAACAGAAATGACTGCGTGCGATGGAGCACCTTGGTGTTATCTAACAAGTGTCATTTGTGGCCGGATTTGCTGGGAGTTCCTTCCCGGCTCAGTCGGTGAGTCCCCACCGCTAACTAACCACACATAGTCACTTATTTGGGCCCTGGGGAGTTTCTCCCCGGTCAAGGTCACACTTACGGGTGCGATTCTCCAGCCTCGTTACGATCTCACTCAAGCGAAATGAGGCCGGTGAATAGCGAAGAGGCCAAAAACGAGAACCGCGCCAGGCACCAAACAGTTTATGATGCAACACTCCCTTATCTCACTGTAGCATAGCGTGATACCAATTATCACCACTTAAGCCTTACAATTAATGGGAGCCACTCCATATCCAATGGCCTCCCGTCATTCAACGGCCTCCCCAGCAAGTGCTCACTCTGGCGCCGATTAGTACTCCTTTTGAAAAACGTGAACCTGGCGGAAGGGCTTCTGCGGGGAGCCGAGGAGGTGAGTAGCCATCTTTGCTCACAGGCAAAGAGCCCGGGGGCACTGGGCTTGCCACCGCAGTGCTCAGCGGGCGTTGGAGAACCCTCAGCTAGGGATGGGGGATCCTCTGCAGCACTAGGCCGCCATGGGAGGGTGTGGGGGAGACGATAGGGGGCAACCATGGGGGAGCCACTCGTGGCACCACCATGCCTTACCCTGGATCTTGTGTACCCCATCCGGGGGCAAACCTTGGCCCTGCCTGCCTCAACAACCACCTATAACCCCCACCGACTGCTTAAGGCAATTGCTAATAGGGAATTGGCAATCGTGATTAATTGAGCACTTCACACAACCCAAGTGGTTTCCCGTGGGTGGGCGGGCCATGTAGCATGTGGGAGTCATTGCCTAGTACCCCAATCACACCCTGATGCTTGAACACTGCGGGAGGCAATACCACATATGCAATGCCCAGGGGACCGGACACAGCTTCGGGACATACCCACGGCCGGAGGATGGATATGTGCTATGGGGAGGGAGGACGGGAGATGCCTGGAGAGATGGGTAAAGGCTCCGGAGGTCAGCTCGCATTGCGGAAGAAAGTGACAGAGGCATCATAATGGTTGTGCAAAAAGATCTTTAATGTGTTGTACAATACCTCACACCCGATGGTGACACCTCCCCTGCCCTCTGCTGGTGCCCTCAGTGATCCTAACCTGCTTGGCCCTCCTAGCTCTACCACTACGTCTTGGTCTTTCCCCAGGATGCACATCTGAGGTGGCGGCAGCCTGCTGCCTACCTCGTCCCATGGCCTTCAGTGCTCCTGGCGGGTGTCCTCTGGGGGCTCTGGAGCTGGAGGGCCATGGTTCACTTGTCAATGGCACATGCACGGCCGTGCCACCCTGTCTCGTGTGCAGACCTCGAGATGCAGCCTCATCAGAGGAGTGGAACTCGGGGGAGCTGGTGACCACTGTTGCCACTCCATGGGATGGATCCAGGTTGGCACTCAGTGCCCCCTACTCCCGGTCGGTGCATTCATGGCCCTGGGTTCACCTTGGGATGCAGGGGCAGCTGGTTCGAGCCTCAGCTGCCCTTGCATCATCTGGCTCTGCCAGCCCTGGCGATGCTTCTCAGTGACTGGGACAAGCTCCGGAGGCACCTCGGCAATGCCCATCTGAGACCGGGACATGATCGCAGAACCTCATCAAGTTGACATCCCTCAACGAGCCGGACATTCTGTTGAGACCCTCAGCCATGGATTTCACCGACTGCGCAACGCCTTGGACACCTTCACTCATGTTGTCGACGATGTGCACCAGGCTCTCCACCACCCTAGCAGTGTTTGACTTCGCTGCCACGCATTGCCGGCACCATTTCCTGCGCCCGTAGCATCTGGGATTCCTCCAATCGGCTATGGATTTGCTGGAGTGACACGAACATCTCCCCTGAGACCTGACTGCTCCCTGTCGTCTCCATCAGCTCCGGGTATTCCTGTTCCACAGGCTCAGCATCAGGCTTGGACCCAGATGGGTCCTGGAATCCAGCAGCCCGCCGACTGCTGTCTTGCCTGGAGGTTCCTGCCTGCACCTGATGTGCATCAGCAGCAGTGTGGTGCTCACCAGATTGTGCCCCTGAAGCCTGATCTCTAACATGTCCCACTGAGGTGTGTGTATCTGCACTGGTGGAGGGTGGGGACAGCTATAACGGTGGCATCCTCTGAACTCTCCGAGATGTTCTCCTTGGAGTCAGGAGAGGGGGCCGCCTTTGTCATTGGAGGACCGGCGGGAGAATGGACATGTGGTCAGTGTGAGGGATGGGTCAGTCAGTAAGGCAATAATAACTCCCGTTTGACAGGTCCTCCGGGTGCAGCCCAGAGGTTCATAACCTCTGTGGCAGCCTCCGCATGGGTGACCAATCTGTCCTTGGCCACCCCAGTCACATCCAGGGCCCTTACCTTGAAGGAGGCGAGGATTCTTAAGTTCAGCACACCTCCACCAGTTTGGGCCCTCTCCTGACGATTATGGGGGTGCTTTTCCTGAGGAGACACGTGGTTTATGATGGTGGTGGGAGGGGTGGGGGTGTGAATGGAGGGTGGGGGTGGGGGGGGATGTTGAAGGGGTGGAGTGGAGGAAAGATTGGGGGTCGCATGGGAAATTGGGGGGTGTATGCTCCCTTGGGGTTGGGGGGGAGGGGGGGTCGTTGGTGTTTACTCACTCGTGCTGCCCGGTGTAGGTCGTTGACCTTCTTCCTGCACTGGAGGCTAGTCCTCCTGGTCACACTCCCCAAGCTGACAGCTGCTGCCACCTCATCCCAGGTCCCCAGGTCAGCATCCCCGAATCTTGGGCCGGTCTCCTGGGTGCCACTGTTGCGAGCTGGCAGGGGTTTGCTTAGCAAATGCAGTTTAAGTATTGCTCGATCTTGTTAGCGGGGGACTGCCGAGCACGGCCCCGGTGAATCAGCTAGCGAGCGTTCATTTGCGGTGAGAAGCACATGAGGCCTTGTTAAGTGGACAAATTAATGTTGAATAGTGTTGCTAGCCTTGGTGGGCCAAGCACATGGCAATTCCCACTCGCTACCACGCTTAGAAATCTTTCTGGAGAATCGTGCCCTTACAATTATTTTCATCATGGGGAGCTGAATTCGCTGGCCAGACTGGCACCTCAGTGATCGGGCCACTTTTGAAAGGGTGCCCTGATCTCTAAGTGGGATCATGGGTCCCCAACATTCCCCACTATAGGGAATGTCACCGCTCACTCCCCTGGGCATTGGCCCACACTCCCTAAAATAATGGTACCCCGCTATTGAGTCGCCTTTTTTAGGCCTTTTCACACCATTTTCGGGCCCTCCCTTCCAGGACCCTCACCTGTCACCCCCCCCCCCCCCCCCAACCTTTCAGAGACCCCTTCATACCCACTTTTAGCCCCCTCCACTCTTCATACCCCCTCTCCACCCTCCTTTCATGGGCACAACCTGCTTCAGGTCCTGACCCTGGGCAGTCCCACTCTGGCACCTTGATAGTGCCTGGGTTGCAGTGCCAAAGTGCTCACGATCCAGGGGGAGGGCCAGCAGCCCACCCTGCTCTATCCCTAACCACCAAGGGGCCACCAATAGCCCCAGGAGACCCCACAGGTGGTGTGACGCCAGTATTTTGACCAGAGTAGCTGTTGATATATCAGATCCAATCTGCTCTTCATACAGAACTTGGGTGGTTGCTGATGACCCTTTGCCCTACTGGAACTGCTCATTATTGGCTAATTTCCTATTGGTCATCTGACTGGTGGGCTCACCACGGTGACTGCGCCCTTCTTGTCCAATGTTGTTGCGATGAGGAGGACTTTTGTAAGTCTATAGACAGCAGTGGTGCCTGGATCACTGAATATATTCAAGGCAGAGTCAGACAGATTTTTGACTGATTACGGGGGATGAGCAGAAAAATGGAGTTTAAGGCCGCAATAGATCAACCTCATTTGGATTGGCAATTCGCTAATACCAATGTGTTGGGCAACACGGATGTTGATCTTAATCCTGAAAGCCGGTGTTAAAATCCTTCCAGGGCAGCACGGTGGCACAGTGGTTAGCATTGCTGACGCACGGCGCCGAGGTCCCAGGTTTGATCCCGGTTCTGGGTCACTGTCCGTGTGGTGTTTGCGCATTCACCCGTGTTTGCGCGGGTTTCGCCTCCACAACCCAAAGATGTGCAGGGTAGGTGGATTGGTCATGCTAAAAATTGTCCCTTGGAAAAAATGAATTGGGTACTCTAAATTTATTAACAAAAAATAACCTTCCATCCTTCGAAACCAGGACTGTGATTTGCAATGGTTAAATGTTGCCCTATTTCTCCGCAGAGGCCAGAGGTCAGTGTCCAGTCCAATCTCGGCACAGTCTGTTCACCAGCACATCTCAAAAACCACAACACACCGCTTGCCCCAGTCATCTGCTCATGTGATGATTGTGTTTAACTGTGTTTCCCACTTTCCCTATCCTGTCCTGGTGTTTTTGAATTGGATCTGTTTCTGTTTAATGAACTATCAAGTGCTTGGTAACATGACTATAAATAGAAGCATTGAGTAAGGAAGCCAGGAAGTTATGTACAGCATATATAAAACGCTAGCTTGATCCCAGCTGGAGGGTACTGTTCATTTCTGGGTGCTACATTGTGAAGAGGATGTGAAAGATTTAGAGAGGGGACAGAGGCGATAAAGTGGAATAGTTTGAGGGGTGAGGCTTTCAAGGATTTGGAGAGACTGGAGAAGCTGGGTTGCTGTCAGAGCAGAGAAGGTTTGATAGAGGTGCTGAAAATCATGGAAGGTTTTACATAGAGCAAACAAGGAGAAACCCAGGGGACAAAGATGTAATGTGACTAGCAAAGAACCAGAGGCAACATGAAGGAAACCTTTTTTTTAAATGGGATGTACGGTTAGGATTTAGATATAATACTGGCCTTCAACAGGGAATTGGATGGATACTTGTGGGACAAAACACTTGCAGTGCTGTATGGAAAGAATATGGGAGGGAGAATGGATTTCTCTTTGAAGGGGTGGGCACAGACTTGCTGGGCTGAATGGCCTCCTGTGCGGTGCTGTTCTATGGACATAGTCCAATGAGCTGCTGGTCGAGAGATGGACAGATGAGTTACTCTCAGTTTGCAGGATTAGCTTATACTTCAGTGGTAGGTTGTCCCTCCGCTGTCCCTTACTCTGAGCAGCTGTCTCTACTCGATGGACTTCCGCTTGATGCAAAACTAGAGCTGTTAATAGTAGGGAGCCAATTAGACTGAACTCGTACAACTTCCTGTGTGTGTGTGTGTGGTGGGGGAGGTAGCGGAAGAGGAATGTAATTTAACATCATTATCCGCCAGGCTACACATGATCATAGAACATAGAACGATACAGCGCAGTACAGGCCCTTCGGCCCTCAATGTTGCACCGACATGGAAAAAAACTAAAGGCCATCTAACCTACACTATGCCCTTATCATCCATATGCTTATCCAATAAACTTTTAAATGCCCTCAATGTTGGCAAGTTCACTACTGTTGCAGGTAGGGCATTCCACGGCCTCACCACTCTTTGCGTAAAAAACCCACCTCTGACCTCTGTCCTATATCTATTACCCTTCAATTTAAGGCTATGTCCCCTCGTGATAGCCACCTCCATCCGCGGGAGAAGGCTCTCGCTGTCCACCCTATCTAACCCTCTGATCATTTTGTATGCCTCTATTAGGTCACCTCTTAACCTTCTTCTCTCTAACGAAAACAACCTCAAGTCCATCAGCCTTTCCTCATAAGATTTTCCCTCCATACCAGGCAACATCCTGGTAGAATACCAACCAAATCCAACCAAATTAAGGCCATAAGACATAGGAGAAGAATTAGGCCATCCGGTCCATCGAAACTGCTCCGCCATTTAATCATGGCTGGTATGTTTCTCATCACCATTCTCCTGCCTTCTCCCCATAACCCCTGATCCCCTTATTAATCAAGAATTGTTTGGAATGTTCACAGCGGGCTTGGAAAATGTCACCTTTTCCAAACGGGGAATGAGGGGAGGAAGCCAAACTGGACAAAACTTTTCCTGGTTGAAATGAGGATGATCACCATGTGGGTTCTGATGCCAATGATCTGGCCCAGTTTAAAGGTGTTGATAGACCACAGGAAAGCCGTGCGCTGAAGAGGAGCAGGCTGTACGCCACCTTCTCTGTGACCTCCAGAGGAGCAGGTCGTACGCCACCTCCACTGTCTCGATCGTGCACACATTAAGCCGCAGTTCCAGGAGTAGCTTCATCTGAGACCCATCCGATGGTATGGTTCTGTGAATGCAATGAGGAGTAGGTTTGAGTTACATAAACATGGGGATTAATCATAGAACTGTACAGTGTAGAAGGAGGCCATTTGGCCCATCGTATCTAAACCATCTCTCCAAATGAACACCATGGGTTAGTGCCATTCACCAGCCTTTTTCCCATACCCCTGAACATTGTTTCTATTCACCAGGAAATAATATTGTAATTGGTGAAGAGCTAGATATGTTGCTTGTGTTTCTAAAAATGCCGTGACGAGTTTGAAGTACCCTGTGAACAAAGTGCAAAAGTGACATTGCTAATTGTACTTTAGAGCAACTTTCCTTGTTCAGACTCTTGTCTTCTGCGAGTCTGATCTGTGCTTTCCAGGTGTGTAATTTTTACTTAATAACTATTTATGTAAATGTTGAATCTACTTTTAAACAGATGAACGTTCATGTTTAACCTGGGCTCCCTCTCCTCCTCCACCAAGACCTTTTTAATACTTCCAATTTCAACCTTCAGATAAACACCATGTAAATAGTTGCTCTTGGTTTGAGTGAGAAGCTGTTTCCTTGATGGTTGGTGTGTCATTGTCATTCCCCAATAACTTTCACTCCAGTTTAATAACATCTGCCTTTCATCAATAGTTAGGTTTCGGACGCATGCTGAGCCCTGGTTTCCGTCTAAGGAAATTGCGCCCCATTTTAGATTGTTTCTCTTTTCATTTTCTCCTCCTCTCTGCCACTGTTTCCATCCCTTTTCTGCCACTGCTGTCTTGCCTCTTCCCTCCCTGCTGCAGCTACCCCGATTAGAAAGGGCTGAAGGGGCCAAATGGCCTACTCCATTGTGGGCACATAGAACATAGAACATAGAACAGTACAGCACAGAACAGGCCCTTCGGCCCTCGATGTTGTGCCGAACAATGATCACCCCACTTAAACCCACGTAACCCGTATACCCGTAACCCAACAATCCCCCCCATTAACCTTACACTACGGGCAATTTAGCATGGCCAATCCACCTAACCCGCACATCTTTGGACTGTGGGAGGAAACCGGAGCACCCGGAGGAAACCCACGCACACACGGGGAGAACGTGCAGACTCTGCACAGACAGTGACCCAAGCCGGAATCGAACCTGGGACCCTGGAGCTGTGAAGCAATTGTGCTATCCACAATGCTACTGTGCTACCCTAATCATCATCTTTCACAAGCTAAGGACTTACCAAAGTTCTTCATAGACAATTACAATGTGTACAACGCAGCAACCAATTTGCGCACAGCAAGCTCCCAAAAACAGCCATGTGATTACCACCGGACAATTAATTCATAATAATAATAATAATAATAATGATCATCTTTCTTTATTCATGTCACAAGTAGGCTTATATTAAGGCTGTAAAGAACTACTGTGAAAATCCCCTAGTTGCCACACTCCAGCGCCTGTTCGGGCACACTGAGGGAGAATTCAGAATGTCCAAGACACCAACAAGCACGTCTTTTGGGACATTTTGGGAGGAAACTGGAGCACCTGGAGGAAGTCCACGCAGACTCTGGGAGAACTTGTAGACACTGTACAGACAGTGACCCAAGCCGGGTCCCTGATGCTGTGAAGCAACAGTGTTACCCACTGTGCCGCCCTACCTGTTTTTATGATGATGATTGCGGGAACTCTGAGTCAGGGAAAAAGTTGCTCAAGTTTGATTTGAACCATTGGCATTGTTCTGAGTGTGAGGATTTCCGGAAACCTAGGTGTTCGGGTTAATAGCATCCACTCATGAGCTGATTGATTGGAGAGTTCACTAGAAGGATGAGGGTAGGAAGGGAGGGATTGGAGATAAGATATGTGCACAATAATTCTTTCCTTAAGACAGGATATTGCATGCCTTGGACTGATGCAGATAAGACTGTTGTTATGAAGCATTGGTTGAGAGCAAGTTGAACCTTATTTCAGTGGCGGTCACTCATATTAGAATTGCACATTTGTGATTGCTCTCAGTAACGTCCGAGAAACTCCTGGCTGTTGGAAGCTCGCTACAAGCGGATGTATCCCATAATGAATCCGGAGTAAAACTTTAAAACTAGGAATAGTTGGATTTCTCATTCACCATATCCCTAAAAGTTCAATTTTATATTAAAAAAAACATAATTCTTCATTAAAGCAGCAACCACTTGTATTTATATAGCATATTTAATGTCATTAAATAGTCCAAGATGTTTTACAGGGACATCATCAAACACAATTTGACACTGAAAATCACATAACGAGATATTAGGATAAGTGACCAAGAGTTTGATCAAAGAGGGAGGTTTTAAAGATCACCATAAAAGGGGGAGTTTGAGAGAGGCAGAGAGATTTGGAGAGGATTTCCTAAGCTGAGGGCCCAGGCAGTGGAAGGCACGCCAATAATGGTCATGCAATTAAAATCAGGGATGCTCAAGAGGCCAGCATTAGGGGAGCACAGAGATCTTGGAGGATTGCGGGGCTGGAAAAGTTACAGAGATAGGGAGAGGTGAGGCCTTGGAGAGATTTAAAATCAAGGCTGAGAACTCTCTAACGTCGGAGTGGCTTGACCAGGAGGAACCTGCGTAGGTCAGTGAGCACAGGGGGTATTAGGAGAATGGGAGTCTGTACAAGTTAAACTTTGGGCAGCAGAGCATATCGAGGAGAAAATGTAGAGGACCAGCCAGGACTGTACTGAAATAGTCAAGAAGTAACAAAGACGTGAATGAGCTAGACAGCAGCAGAGGATTTGTAAATATATGGATAACTGAGCTGCAGAAGTTAACCACACATTAGCAACATAACTTTAGCGACTTGGTGACCCATTCCAATAAGCAATCAAGTCAAGTAAAATTGATTTCTTCAAAATAAATAGTGTGTTAATGTACACTAAGTTGCCAGAGAGGATTTGCACATCCATATACGAAGTGTAAAATAGATTTTATAACAGCCTGGAGCTACTTTTTAAGCAAAGAGCTGAGGTGAAGGATTGTATTTTTCCGAGGAGTGAGTTGAAGAGAATTATTGAGAGGGTGCATTTAAGAATCAGTTATTGAAAAATGTAGCTGACGCTCTGCATCTTGGCTACAAGGAATTTAAGGTGAAAATGTCAGCCTTGTCTTGGTGCTTTGCTTAGAATAGTTAGTCAATACCCCTCTGATAGAACCAGTAACTCGTCATATCCCCCTTTGCTATAAGACAGCGCTATATTTGATTTGATTTATTATTGTCACATGCATTAGTACATGTGAAAAGTATTGTTTCTTGCATGCTGTACAAATAATGCATACCGTACATAGGGAAGGAAGGAGAGACTGCAGAATATAATGTTACAGTTGTAGCAAGGTGTAGAGAAAAGATCAACTTAATACGAGGTAGGTCCATTCAAAAGTCTGATGTCAGTAGGAAAGAAGCTGTTCTTGAGTCGGTTGGTACGTGACCTCAAACTTTTGTAACTTTTTCCTGACGGAAGAAGGTGGAAAGAGTATGTCAGAGGTGCGTGGGGTCCTTAATTATGCTGGCTGCCTTTCCGAGGCAGCTGGAATTGTAGACAGAGTCAATGGATGGGAGGCTGATTTGCGTGATGGACTGGGCTACATTCACAACCTTTTGTAGTTTCCTGCGGTCTTGGACAAGCAGGCTACATATCAAGCTGTGATACAACCAGAAAGAATGCTTTCAATGGTGCATCTGTAGAAGTTGGTGAGGGTCGTAGCTGACATGCCAAATTTCCTTAATCTTCTGAGAAAGTAGAGTCGTTGGTGGGCTTTCTTAACTATAGTGTCGGCATGGGGGGACCAGGACAGGCTGTTGGTGATCTGTACACCTAAAAACCTGAAGCTCTCGACCCTTTCTACTTCATTCCCATTGATGTAGACAGGGGCATGTTCTCCACTACGCTTCCTGAAGTCGATGATGATCTCCTTTGTTTTGTTGACATTGTGGGAGAGATTATTGGCATCGCACCAGTTTCCCAGATTCTCTATCTCATTCCTGTACTCTGTCTTGTCATTGTTTGAAATCTGACCCACTATGGTGGTGTCATCATCAAATTTGAAAATCGAGTTATAGGGGAATTTGGCCACACAGTCATAGGTGTATAAGGAGTATAGTAGGGCGCTGAGGACACAGCCTTGTGGCGCACCAGTGTTGAGGATGATCGTGGAGGAGGTGTTGTTGCCTATCTTTACTGATTGTGGTCTGTGGGTTAGAAAGTTCAAGATCCAGTCGCAGGGAGAGGAGATGAGGCCAAGGCCACGGAGTTTGGAGATGAGTTTAGTAGGAATGATGGAGTTGAAGGCTGAGCTGTAGTCGATAAATAGGAGTCTGACATAGGTGTATTTGTTATCTAGGTGTTCCAGGGTAGAGTGCAGGGTAGATGGCGTCTGCTGTGAACCTGTTACAGTGGTAGGTGAACGGTAATGGATCAAGGCAATCCAGGAGGCTAGAGTTGATTCATGCCATGACTAACCTTTCAAAGCACTTCATGATGATGGATGTCAGAGCCACTGGAACCGCTATCCTAACAGCCTGTAAACACCTTTCCAGTAAACCTCTTGTTTGTATCAGAGCCACTATATGTCAGCATCAGGCACTCCCAGGGCAGGTTCAATACAGTTAAATAAAGTGTATAACTGTTGGTATTCAGCAGCAACATTGGGATGAATATCCTGACTTCAGGTAAGTACGAAGCTTTCCGAATGTCTCACCAGCTGCACTGTTCCTGAGGTAACTTTGGATTGCGGATCTGTGCCAGTTAGAATTGGATGGAGGCTGTACCATGTTCACTGGACAATAAACCCTGTGTACAGAGTGAGAGACTTTCATTGGTTCAGCCTGGGCTGGATTGAACTTGACCCCAGATTGTGGTATTTTTTGAAGGATTGGTTTGCAGACCACCAAGGTACAAACAAACAAGAGGTTTACTGGAAAGGTGTTTACAGGCTGTTAGGATAGGCTGTCCGTTTGCCCGTGCAAGTGCCTGATGATGTCATCAATACATCGCATGATCAGACTCTTAAAGTGACCTTGTTCCAACTAAGAACAAACATGAATACACAACATAGAGATGAAAGACCACTAATGCCATTGAAACTCCCCTACCGACTTAATGTTGGGGAGGGTTTAAACTAATGTGGCAGGGGGATGGGAACCGATGCACAAAGTCGGAAGGTAGTAAAACAGGGACAGAAACAAAAGGCAGTAAGGGGGAAAGTGTAAGGCAGAGAAGCCATAGTCAAAAATCAAAAGGGTGACAGTACAAGGTACAGTGACTGAGGGGAGCTTAGTGAATAGGCCCAGTCATACTCAAAAGAATAAAACGGGAAGTAAAAACATAAATGGTAAGCAACGTGGTAGGTTGTTACATGAAGATATGGGTTCAACGACAAGGAAAGTTAGGAGAAAAGTTAGGAGAAAAGTTAAGAGGAAATATAACTTAGAGAGGTTACTGATCGAGGTGTTCAAGAGATTCAAAACAGAGGTATAAAAGCCAACATAAGTGTACTTTACCTCAATGCTCTTAGTATTTGGAATAAAGTAACTGAGTTGATGGAACAAATCATCGTGAATGACTATGATTTAGTGCCCATTACTGAAACATGGTTAAAGGATGGTCATGACTGGGAGTTAAATATCCGAGGGTATCAAACTATTCGGAAGGACAGAGTGGATGGTAAGGGAGGTGGTGTAGCTCTGTTATTTAAGGATGACATCCGGGCAATAGTAAGGGATGACATCGGTGCTATGGAGGATGAGGTTGAATCCATTTGGGTGGAAATCAGGAATAGTAAGGTGAAAAAGTCACTGATAGGAGTAGTCTATGGGCCACCAAATAGTAACATTATGGTGGGGCAGGCAAAAAACAAAGAAATAACTGATGCATGAAGAAATGGTACAGCAGTTATCATGGGGGATTTTAATCTACATGTCGATTGGTTTAACCAGGTTGGTCAAGGCAGCCTTGAGGAGGAGCTTATAGAATGTATCCACGATAGTTTCCTAGAACAGTATGTAATGGAACCTATGAGGGAACAAGTGGTCCTAGATTTGGCCCTGTGTAATGAGACAGGATTGATTAATGATCTCACAGTTAGGGATCCTCTCGGAAGGAGCGATCCCAATATGGTGGAATTTAAAATACAGATGGAGGGTGAGAAGGTAAAATCAAACACTAGTGTTTTGTGCTTAAACAAAGGAGATTACAATGGGATGATAGAAGAACTAGCTAAGGTAGACTGGGAGCAAAGACTTTATGATGGAACAGTTGAGGAACAGTGGAGAACCTTCCAAGCGATTTTTCACAGTGCTCAGCAAAGGTTTATACCAACAAAAAGGAAGGATGGTAGAAAGAGGGGCTGGTTTAGCTCACCAGGTTAAATCACTGGCTTTTAAAGCAGGCCAGCAGCACGGTTCGATTCCCGTACCAGCCTCCCCGGACAGGTGCCGGAATGTGGTGACTAGGGGCTTTTCACAGTAACTTCATTGAAGCCTACTCGTGACAATAAGCGATTTTCATTTCATTTCATTTCATTTTTTCATTTTCATTTTCAAGAGGGAAAATCGACCGTGGATATCTAAGGAAATAAGGGAGAGTATCAAATTGAAGGAAAAAGCATACAAAGTAGCAAAGATTAGTGGGAGACTAGAGGACTGGGAAATCTTTAGGAGGCAACAGAAAACTACTAAAAAAGCTATAAAGAAGAGTAAGATAGATTATGAGAGTAAACTTGCTCAGAATATAAAAACAGTTAGTAAACGTTTCTACAAATATATAAAACAAAAAAAAGTGGCTAAGGTAAATATTGGTCCTTTAGAGGATGAGAAGGGAGATTTAATAATGGGAGATGAGGAAATGGCTGAGGAACTGGACAGGTTTTTTGGTTTGGTCTTCACAGTGGAAGACACAAATAACATGCCAGTTGCTGATAGAAATGAGGCTATGACAAGTGAGGACCTTGAGATGACTGTTATCACTAAGGAAGTAGTGATGGGCAAGCTAATGGGGCTAAAGGTAGACAAGTCTCCTGGCCCTGATGGAATGCATCCCAAAGTGCTAAAAGAGATGGCTAGGGAAATTGCAAATGCACTAGTGATAATTTACCAAAATTCACTAGACTCTGGGGTGGTCCCGGCGGATTGGAAATTAGCAAACGTGATACCACTGTTTAAAAAAGGAGGTAGACAGAAAGCGGGTAACTATAGGCCAGTGAGCTTAGCTTCGGTAGTAGGGAAGATGCTGGAATCTATCATCAAGGAAGAAATAGTGAGGCATCTGGATGGAAATTGTCCCATTGGGCAGACGCAGCATGGGTTCATAAAGGGCAGGTCGTGCCCAATTAATTTAGTGGAATTTTTTGAGGACATTACCAGTGCAGTAGATAACGGGGAGCCAATGGATGTGGTATATCTGGATTTCCAGAATGCCTTTGATAAGGTGCCACACAAAAGGTTGCTACATAAGATAAAGATGCTTGGCATTAAGGGTAAAGTAGTAGCATGGATAGAGGATTGGTTAATTAATAGAAAGCAAAGAGTGGGGATTAATGGGTGTTTCTCTGTTTGGCAATCAGTAGCTAATGGTGTCTCTCAGGGATCAGTGTTGGGCCCACAATTGTTCACAATTTACATAGATGATTTGGAGTTGGGGACCAAGGGCAATGTGTCCAAGTTTGCAGATGACACTAAGATGAGTGGTAAAGCAAAAAGTGCAGAGGATACTGGAAGTCTGCAGAGGGATTTGGATAGGTTAAGTGAATGGGCTAGGGTCTGGCAGATGGAATACAATGTTGACAAATGTGAGGTTATCCATTTTGGTAGTAATAACAGCAAAAGAGATTATTATTTAAATGATAAAATATTAAAACATGCTGCTGTGCAGAGAGACCTGGGTGTGCTAGTGCATGAGTCGCAAAAAGTTGGTTTACATGTGCAACAGGTGATTAAGAAGGCAAATGGAATTTTGTCCTTCATTGCTAGAGGGATGGAGTTTAAGACTCAGGATGTTATGCTGCAATTGTATAAGGTGTTAGTGAGGCCACACCTGGAGTATTGTGTTCAGTTTTGGTCTCCTTACCTGAGAAAGGACGTACTGGCACTGGAGGGTGTGCAGAGGAGATTCACTAGGTTAATCCCAGAGCTGAAGGGGTTGGATTACGAGGAGAGGTTGAGTAGACTGGGACTGTACTCGTTGGAATTTAGAAGGATGAGGGGGGATCTAACAGAAACATATAAAATTATGAAGAGAATAGATAGGATAGATGCGGGCAGGTTGTTTCCACTGGCGGATTAAAGCAGAACTAGGGGGCATTGCCTCAAAATAAGGGGAAGTAGATTTAGGACTGAGTTTAGGAGGAACTTCTTCACCCAAAAGGTTGTGAATCTATGGAATTCCTTGCCCAGTGAAGCAGTTGAGGCTCCTTCATTACATGTTTTTAAGATAAAGATAGATAGTATTTTTGAAGAATAAAGGGATTAAGGGTTGTGGTGTTCGGGCCAGAAAGTGGAGCTGAGTCCACAAAAGATCAGCCATGATCTCATTGAATGCAGAGCAGGCTCCAGGGGCCAGATGGCCTACTCCTGCTCCTCGTTCTTATGTTCTTATGTAATGCAAATGAGCCAGTCATCATTCTTACTCCCCTCTGCCTTCCCTGAGAGACAACTGGGTAATTGTCTCCATAACTTCCTCCTTCCCCCTTTCTGATAAAATTATCAGTTGACTGCACATTCAAGGCATTAACGAACAGCAAGGAAACAGATAACAACATGCAAGGTTCAAAGTCCATTTTTTTTGGAAGGCTTCTTTTCACACCCTCCATTATCCCCCCTTTTTTCGCTGAAGGCTCTTTCTGGATGCCTTCTTCACTCGTCTATCTTCACTCAGATGTGTAAGACTGCATAGTGATTGTAGCTAGGTTGTTTGGATGATGGTGGGGTGCGATGTGAGTCTTGCTTCTGGATCTGCGCGTGGATATTCCAAGGAGGGATCCAAGGACCTGACTGAGGAGTGGGAATCCTGGATTATTTGCCCCTTGGTAATTATAAGGACAATTTGAGCGTCTCCGCAGTACTAGTTGCAGCTGAGATCAGCTAGCTGAGCACAGAATGGGATTCTATCCCTCAGCCTTCTGCTGCAGGTGGTTCAATCCCACCTTGGGCATAGCAATTGCATTATGGGAGCACTGCCTCGTCAGCTGTCACGTTTCTGACAATATAGTACTGGCTACACTTCAGCAGGACTTCACATTGGAATGTCCCGAGGTTGTGAAAGTTGCTGTATATGGCCCATCTTTCTTATTTGTTATCTGAGGCAGCCAGTTCAGGGAGTGTAATTCCTGCAGATGTCTGCGGTAATGGAAACTGGGAGTCAATGTGCTAATGTTGGGAGTGCAAATGGTTTGAAATAAGACCATAAGACATAGGAGGTGGGATTTTTTGATCCTGAGGCTAAGTGTTAATGCCATCGTAAAGGCCCCCCGGAGCACCAATCCTGCGCCCTACAGAGGGCCAGCATGGCACTGGAGTGACTCACGCAGCTCCAGCTCCGCGGGTCTGCGCATGCATGCTGCGGCCGGCGCAAATTCACGCATGCACGCTGCGACCGGTGCAAACCCGCGCATGCGTGCTAGTTTCCTTCTCTGCGCCGGCTCCATAGAGCTATAGGGGCCCAGCACGGAGTAAAAGAGACCTCCACTAGGAGAAGCCGACCCACCGATCGGTAGACCCCGATCGCGGGCCAGGCCACGGTGGTGACCCCCTCCCCTCCACCAGGCCGCCGCCCGCAGGATGGACGCCGAGGTCTTGCCAGGCAGGACCACATGTAAATGGTGTTGGCGGGACTTGGCCTATCTCGGTGGCCACTTAGCCGATCCCGCGCGAAGAATCGCCGGGGGGGGGCCGTGTACAGCGACCCCGACCGGCGCCACACCAGCATCAATCCCGCCGATTCTCCGGTAAACCTTAGCTCCCTTACTGATTATCTCCGCCTTGAACATACTTAACAACACGGCCTCTACAGCTCTCCACAGTAAAGAATTCCACAGATTCACTACCCTCTAAAATAAATTCCTCCTCATCTCTCTCTGAAGTGGGTGAGCCCCTTACACTGAGATTTTGCCCTCTGGTCCTGGACTTTGCCACAAAAGGAAACAACCTCTCAGCATCTGCCCTGTCCAACCCCCTGAGAATCCCACATGTCTCAGTCAGGCCACCTCTCATTCTTCTGAAATTCAATGAGTGCAGGCCCAATGTACTCAACCTCTCCTCATCAGAAAATCCCTCCAAATCCCGGATCAACCGAATAAACCTTCTTTGGACTGTTCGTGACCCATGGCATTGCATGTACACTGCATCTGATCTGCTGTAACAAAATGTTTTTGAGTTCAGATAACATCTGTTGCATTCTTTGGCATGTTTTATTTTCCTCTGTCTGAAACAAACATGCCCAGATGATAACATCTTGTGGAGATTCTCCCTGGAGCTGGTAGGCAAACAGTTGGCTTTCATTTGTGGTCTTTGACATCCCACTTGCGAACCCCTCCTCCCTAGACTAATTAACACTGTCCTCTGTTGTACACTGTTACTGCCATTTCGTGCGAGCCACATTTACTGTGGTAACGCTATTCATCTGTGCACCTGCAGGGAGGTTCAGTTCTTCTTCACTTTTGAAGATATTTTTTAATTTATCCAATTAAGGGGCAATTTAACGTGGCCAATCCATCTACCCTGCACATCTTCGTATTGTAGGAGTGAGACCCACGCAAACACGGGGAGAATGTGCAAACTCCACCCAGAGAGTGAACGGGGCCGGGATCGAACCCAAGTCCTCGGCGCCATGAGGCAGCAATGCGAACCACCGCACCACCCTGCCGCCCTAACGTTGAAGTTTTCAGGCCTTCATGGAGAAAAGGGGAGGGAGTTGAAGGTCCTTTCAACTGAATACCAACATCAGAGTTGAGGGGTTGAATGGCCTATTTAACCACACCACAGACTCCACACTTGCCTGTGCTCCAGCATTTTGGCAGTTCCCATGACCAATATGGATGTAGGAATTTGTAATGGGAACAGTGTGGAGGGAGCATGGACACAAGAATTGTTCATATATTAATGGCTGTCCCCTGGTTTTGTTGTCTTGAAGTCAAAGGGAACTGAGAGCACATTTGTCAAATTGATGAAATAAAAATTGTTGGCCGTTACTGTGATGGGTTTCTGGCAGCGATTATAAATGAATTGGAAGAGATGGTTTGCTTAATGTGACAGCGAAATACTGTGGCTGCTGGAGATGTGAAATAAATATAGGAACACGTCTGGCAGCATCTTTGGAGAGAGAAACCAAGTTAACATTTCAAGTTTCAAAATGACTCCTCTTCCGAACACTATAGATCAGGGGTGGGCAAACTTTTCCGTGCAAGGGCCACATTCAGAAATTCACAATTCACAAAGGGCCGCGTAGTATATTAAGTAAAATAATTACTTCAACTGGTTATGATTCTGGGCGCCTCATATAGAACATAGAACAGTACAGCACAGGACAGGCCCTTCGGCCCTCGACGTTGTGCCGAGCAATGATCACCCTACTCAAGTCAACGTATCCACCCTATACCAGTAAGTAACCCAACAGCCCCCCCCATTAACCTTAAAAAAAAATTTAAAAAAAATAAAAAAAAATTTTTAAAAAAAAGACATTTTTTTTTAATGACTTGGTGGGCCGCAGAAATACCTTTGGCGGGCCGCATGCGGCCCGCGGGCCGTAGTTTGCCCACCCCTGCTATAGATGCTTATTTATAGTTTATAGCAGGGGTGGGCAAACTACGGCCCGCGGGCCGCATGCGGCCCGCCAAAGGTATTTCTGCGGCCCACCAAGTCATTAAAAAAAAAAAAAAAATTTTTTTTTTTTTTTAAAAATTTTTTTTTAAGGTTAATGGGGGGGGGGGCTGTTGGGTTACTTACTGGTATAGGGTGGATACGTTGACTTGAGTAGGGTGATCATTGCTCGGCACAACGTCGAGGGCCGAAGGGCCTGTTCTGTGCTGTACTGTTCTATGTTCTATATGAGGCGCCCAGAATCATAACCGGGTGAAGTAATTATTTTACTTAATATACTATGCGGCCCTTTGTGAATTGTGAATTTCTGAATGTGGCCCTTGCACGGAAAGGTTTGCCCACCCCTGGTTTATAGTTTGGTGATGGGGACAATGTGGCGTGGTGGCACAGTGGTTAGCACGCTGCCTCACACGCAAGGGACCTGGGTTCGATTCCGTCCTTGGGTGACTGTCTGTGTGCAGTTTGCTTTCTCCCGGTGACTGCGTGGGTTTCCCCTGGGTGCTCCGGTTTCCAGAGAAAGGCGCGGGAGTGGACTTGGGTACGGTGGATGCTCTTTCAGAAGGTTAGTGCAGACTCAGTGGGCTAAATGGCCTCCTCCTGCACTGTAGGAATTCTATGCAGAAGTTCAATTCAGTAAAAATTGTAGTAATTCAACAATTCGGTATTTCTGTGTGTGCGTGTAAATTTATCAATCCCATGTAAATATCAGTTACTTCATTCAAGAGAACTGTCATGAATTTATAAAGAAACAAAAGATATAATGAAAAATATTGCATTTGTGTGCCACCTTGCATGACAGCGGGTTGCCCCACAATGCATTGCAACAAATTGCAACCTATTTGAGGTTTAAAATAGGAAATGCAGCAGCCAGTTTTTGCATAGAAAGATCCCACAGCAAGAAATCCAGCAGCCAGTTTGTACACAGAAAGATCCCACTAGCAGGAAATGTGGCAGCCAGTTTGTACACTGCAAGATCCCACAGCAATGTGGTAATCAGTTTTGAATAAAAATAGAGAGTGATGGGTAGACTTAGCAGGCTGGCAGTATCTGCGGAGAGGGAGACAGTGAAACAGAGTTCATGTTTCTCACTGAATGATTGCTACCGGACCAGCATATTTTCTCTTTATTTCAGGCTTTCCAACATTCACAGCATTTGCTTTCATCTGTTTTAAATGTTGGTTAGATACATAGAAGATAGGAGCAGGAGGAGGCCTTTTGGCCCTTCGAGCCTGCTCCACCATTCATCACGATCATGGCTGATCATCCAGCTCAATAGCCTAATCCTGCTTTCTCCCCATAGCCTTTGATCCCATTCTCCCCAAGTGCGATATCCAGCTACCTTTTGAATATATTCAAAGTTTTAGCATCAACTACTTCCTGTGGTAATGAAATACATAGGCTCACCACTCTTTGTGTGAAGAAATGTCTCCTTATCTCTGTCCGAAATGATTTACCCTGAATCCTCAGGCTGTGACCCCTGGTTCTGGACACACCCATTAGTGGTAACATCTTCCCTGCATCTACCTGTCTAGTCCTGTTAGAATTTTATAAGTCTCTATGAGATCCAGCCTCATTCTTCTGAACTCCAGTGAGAACAATCCTAACCTAGTTAATATCTCCTCATATGACAGTCCCGCCATCCCTGGAATCAGTCTGGTAAACCTTCACTGCACTCCCTCAAGAGCAAGAACATCCTTCCTCAGAGAAGGAGACCAAAACCGCACACAATATTCCAGGTGTGGCCTCACCAAGGCCTTGTAAAATTGTAGCAACACATCCCTGCTTCTATACTCGAAACCTCTCGCAATGAAGGCCAACATACCATTAGCCTTCTTTACCACCTGCTGCACCTGAATGCTTGCCTTCAGCGACTGGTGCACAATGATACCCAGGTCCCGCTGCACACTCCCCTCTCCCAATTTATAACCATTCCGGTAGTAATCTGTCTTCCTGTTTTTGCTTCCAAAATTAATAACCTCACACTTATGCAAATTATACTGCACTTGCTGTTGATTTTCCCACTCGCCCAATCTGTCCAGATATTGCTGGAGGATCCCTGCATCCTCGTCATAATCTCTTACGCAAGACTTTTTCAAACGCCTTCTGAAAGTCCAAATATACCACATCGACTGGCTCCCCCTTGTCGACTGTACTGGTCACCCCTTCAAAGAATTTCAACAGATTTGACAAGCATGATTTCCCATCATTAATTCATGCTGACTCTGACTGATCTTGCCACAGCTTTCAGAATGTTCCACTATAAAGTCCATGATAATGGATTCAAGCATTTTCCCCACTACCGATGTTCTTACTGGTCTATAATTCCCTGCTTTCTCTCTACCTTCCTTTTTGAATATCGGAGTGACATGAGCTAACCTCCAATCTGCAGGGACAGTTTCAGAGTCTATAAAATCCCGGAAGATGACCACCAATACATCCACTATTTCCAGAGCCATCTCCTCAAACACTCTGGGATGCAGATTCTGAGGCCCTGGGGATTTATCCGCCTTCACTCCGATCAGTTTTCCCAGCAAAATTTCTCTACTAATGTTGATCTCCCTCAGTTCTTCCCTCTCACTAAACCTTTCATTCTCCAACATTTCTGGGATCTGATTTGTGTCCTAGTTTGTGAAGACAGAACCAAACCAAAGTATGTATTCAATTGAGGGTTGAGGGATAACTATTGGCCAGGGCACTGGGGAATAACCCGCCCGCACGTTTTGAAAAGAAAAGTGATATTTTACATCCACTTGAGAAGGCAGTGAGTAGCTGCGTTTTGATATGGGCAGCATAGTAGCACGGTGGTTAGCACAGTTGCTTCACAGTTCCATGGTCCCAGGTTCGAATCCCAGCTTGGGTCACTGTCTGTGCGGAGTCGGTATGTTCTCCCCGTTTCTGCGTGGGTTTCCTCCGGGTACTCCAGTTTCCTCCCACAATCCAAAGATGTGTGGGTTAGGAGAATTGGCCATGCAAAAATTGCCCACCGTGTCCAAAAAAGGTTAAGTGAGGGTTACGGGTACGGTAGAGATGTGGGCTTGAGTAGGGTGCTCCTTGTCAGGGCCGGTGCAGACTCGATGGGCTGAATGGCCTCCTTCTGCACTGTAACTTCTATGATATATGATAGCTCCTCAAAAACACAGCACCTCTGACATGCAGCATTCTCTTAATGCAACAGTGGCCTGTCAGCCTGCATTGTTGTGCGCAAGTCAGGGAGTTAAAGAAACTTTTCTGTTGTGCTACCACTCCACTAGAGTTAATGCTGAAAGTAAAAGGTTTGGCATCTCCGCACATCGCCCCCAACAGATTTAATTTCTCCGAGGAAGGTACACAAAACCCATTGCTCCTTAAGGCCCCATCCCCATCATACCCTCCAAGTAGGCAACCTCAGCCAAGAAAAGTTTATTGGTGAAACTTGAGAGGGCACAAGGTCTGATGTAGGTCATTGGGTGGGAAATGGTCGCATTGTCTTTGAGATCAGACTGAAGAAGGGTTAGGGAGAAGCCATCTTCAGTAGAAAAGCTAAGCTGGAAAGCTCAAGGCTTGACTTTTCCAACAGTTAACGCCTGCCCAACCCTGTCCATGCTCGGAACTGTCTCCCTCCATCGAAAGACACATCCTGCAGTGTTATGGAGGTTATTAAAAGGCAGCTTCCACCAACGCCAATTGCAGACTGCCCCCAAATCTCCTGAAATGTTCCCTCTTGTGACACTGCTCCAGATTTGCAGAGAGGGAGCCTGCGAAAAATCCAGCTTTATATCTTCATATAATCCCTACAGTGCAGAGGGTTGCCATTCGCCCCATCGGTCTGCACCGTCCCTCTGGGGGAACACCTGCCCAGGCCCATTTGCTCTAGCCTAGCCCCGTGGCCCCAGCTGGCTTGCACGTCTTTGGAGTGTGGGAGGAAACCGGAGGAAACCCATGCAGACACAGGGAGAACATGCAAACTCCAAACAGAAAGAAAAGAGAACCATTCCCAGGAAAGTTTGGGGGTGCTATTCTCCGCTCCCACGCCAGGTGGGAGAATCGCGGGAGGGCCGCTCTGGCAACCCCCGCGATCTCCCCCCCCCCCCCCCCCCCCCCAAAATGGCATGTCGCGTTTTTCACGGCGACCCGCGATTCTCATGGCAGCAAAAGCTGGTTTGTGGCTTGTGGGGGGCGGAGAGGGGAGTGAGCACTACGACCGTGCTCGGGAGGGGACTGGCCCGCGATCAGTGCCCACCGATCGTCGGGCTGGCGTCTCAAAGGGACGCACTCTTTCCCCTCCGCCGCCCCGCAAGATCAAGCTTCCACGTCTTGCGGGGCAGCGGAGGGGAAGACGGCAACCGTGTATGCACGGCTAATGTCATTAGGCGCGCCGGCCGCGTCATTCTCGGCGCGCTGGGCCTTGATGCCATCGACAAGGCCCCGCGGCCGAGATTAATGGCACGGCCCTCCTAGCCCCGGGGGGGGGGGGGGGGGGGTTTGGGGAGAATGGGGGGCGAGGAGCGGCCTCCGACGCCGTCGTGAACCTCTCTGGGTTTCACGACGGCGTCGGGCCTTGCGGAAAATTCCGCCCTGGGTCTCTGAACCAATGGAACAGCATAATTCATATTTACAGCTGATGACGGCCTGACATTTGCTGTTGAACATGATGTGCTTCAAGGATAAAACATTTTTGCAATGGGGAGTGTTTCAGTGCTGTGACAATTCCCTTTAAGTTGAGGTGTTTTATGAAGAGCCAGGGGTGATTTTAGAGGCTGTATTTTGGAGTTGTGTGTGTAAAGGCTTGTGTGCGGCAAGCCCATCAAGGGTACTTTCCGACAGGAACAACTGAGTTTGATAAAGTCATTCTGCATGTTCAGGCACAGATACCTCGGCCGTTCACACTCTTTGATGTCAATGAGGTTGCAGTGTTAAAAAAAAACTGTGAGCTATATCAACAGATTTCCATCTGATTGGTTCAGGTAGACACACACACACACTCTCAGGTAGACATGAAAAATATGAAATGAAATTAAATGAAAATCGCTTATTGTCACGAGTAGGCTTCAATGAAGTTACTGTGAAAAGTCCCGTGTTGGCTGAATGGTGAGCGACAGCATGCAGAATGATGTTCTGCAGCCTGATCCCTTGACAATTCATTGCAAGGTGCTGCGTTTGGGCTTCCAAAGTGTCAATAAGATGCCCATGGTCACGGAAATATCTGTGATCAAGGGAGCCCTACCTCAGTCGGGTGTAAGCATTCGCAGGAGAGGAGGCAGGGGCAGAAAAATCTGGCTTTGTCATGGTCTTGATCTGTCTTAGGAGGGGAAGCTATCAAAGAGCAACATTGGACAGCTATCTCCACCTGTTTCTACCGTTTGGCCAACTCTCACCTTTGGATAAAGCACAGTGGCATTTAACAATAGCAGCAGAAATATTCCCTCGTGGACAGATTTGAGGAAAAACTGTTCACTCAGAGGGTGGTGGGGATCTGGAACTCGCTGCCTGAAATGCTGGTAGAGGCGGGAATCCTCACAACTTTAAGAAGCATTTAGATGATCACTTGAAGCACCATAGCATAATAATAATAATCTTTATTAGTGTCACAAGTAGGCTTACATGAACAATGAAATTAAGTTACTGTGAAAATCCCCTAGTCACCACGCTCTCAGCGCCTGTTCGGGTACACTGACAAGGCTATGGACCACGTGCTGGAAAATGGAATGGAATAGAATAGATAGTGCTAGATGGCTGACACAGACATGATGGGCCGAAGAGCCTCTTTTTATGCTGTAAACTGTCCGACTCTGACAGTCTGAAACCTACATCCATTCAGCAGTTGTGTTCTTTCACCCAGGACAGCAGGAGAGGAGGCAGGGACAGAAAAATCTGGTTTTGTCATGGTCTTGTTCTGTCTTGGGAGGGGAAGCTATCAAAAAACAACATCGGACAGTAATGAGAGTGTTTAGTTCAGTGGGTAAATCCAATCTGTTTATCAAGTCAGCTTTCCCTGGAGACAGTGACAGTGTCACAATGGGCATGAGCAGCCCTCTTACCAAGAGAATGAATGACAGGGTGGTAATAATACTGCAGTAATTTATAGATGTGCAGAGGGGATTGCTGACCAATATATTCAGCTGCACAACTGGTAAGTCAAAACAGAAGCAGGATCATTTATTTCCACGGCCATATAGCTGCCGGGTACAAGTCTGGCACTAAAAACCCTGTTACAATGAGTTACAGGCAGGGAGGAACTTACAACAGGGTTGGCAACAATCTGTCTATTCTACAGGAAAAGAAGTCAACTAACTCCGAAAACTGTCAACAGAGTCTAATTAGAACACATTGGCAAAACTGCATCAACATCTCCTGATAAAAGTAGGGTGATTTTTCCAGCAAAGCAGCGAGTGGAGGACATCCTCATCAGCATAAAGTCAATGCCAGTCACTTGTAACAGTGTGCTCTCCACGAATGTTTAACAGGCGACCAGTTCACTTCTCTGACCGCGAATACAGGTGTCACTGTATACAGTCAGTCAGCCGAGACTAAGCAAATACAACTGCTGTTTTCTTTCGGGGAGAAACAAAATGGCTGTGTCAGAGAGGCGCGTCAACCTCTGAGTCGGAATGTTTGTGGGTTCGAGCTGCATGAGAAGGCATCACCTGGACTGCAATACAAACCAGTACTGAGGCCGTGCCTTGTCCGCGATGCTGTCCTTTTGGGGAGATTTATCCTAAGTTCGGTGTCTGCCAAAGATGTGAAGAAGAGCTGTGCATTCTCCCAGTTTTGAGGATGAGACCAAATAAAATTGATTAACTGATCATTTTTCTCTGTGTGAGTGGTGAGACATCAGTGCACAATGCTCTGGGTTATCAAGTAACAGTGACAATGTGAAAGTCATTTCATTCCAAGGCATGACATAAACACGATTTGTTTTACATATTTGACCATTCCTTATTGTGTAATCCTTGCCTATTGTTGGTTCTCGAGACGTGTCTGCCTTTTGTCTTTGTTTAAATAATTTATTTATATTGGTAAGTTGCCCACAATGCACTGATATATATAATTTTTTATTTATGGTGTTGGCAAGTGACTTAAAACATTTGCTGTACTGCATCACCTCCTGCAACGGTATCTTTACAGGCTACACCTCCAATTTACATTCAACCATAAATGTTAATGTAAGTGTGATGAAATATTCAACCGTGTATGTTAATGTAAGTGTGATGAAATATTCGGAGAAGAGTGAGTTGGGCCAGATATACATGCTTGTATAAAGTTTTAAAATCTGTATGGATATTTTTTTTTAATTTTTAAAAATAAATTTAGAGTACCCAATAATTATTTTCCAATTAAGGGGCAATTTAGCATGGCCAATCCACCTATCCTGCACGTCTTTGGGATGTGGGGGTGAAACCCACACAGACACGGGGAGAATGTGCAAACTCCACACGGGCGGTGATCTGGGGTCGGGATCGAACCCAGGTCCTCGGCGCCGTGAGGCAGCAGTGCTAACCACTGCGCCACCGTGCCACCTTTTTCCCACGTAACATTGGGTAGGTCCTAAAGTGAATTCATTTTTAAGCCATTATTTAAAATCGGAGACTGAAAATGGATCTTTTATTTGGGATTTTGACACTCTATCTGCATTAGCTTTGGTGGAGGCGCTTGCTTTTAAAATTCTCATCCTTGTTTACCAGCCCCTCCATAACCTTGGCCCTCCCTGTCTGTGTAATCTCCTCCAGCCCCACAACTCTCGGAGATCACTGCGCTCTGCTAAATCACACGTCTTCTGCATTCCCAATTTTGAACATTGGACCATTGGTGGCTGTGCCTTCAGTTGCCTGGACTCTGGGCTTTGCAATTCCCTCCCTGAACCTCTCAATCTCTCGATCTCACTCTCGACCTTTTATGACATTTCTCAAAACCGAACTCTTGGACCAATCTATTGATCATCTGACCAAATCACACATGGTTCGATGTTGGACTTTTTGTATATTGGCTCCTGTGATGTGCCTTGGGACATTTAATTATGGTAAAGGTGGTATATAAATGTAAGTTGTTGCGAGCTTTACTGCTCTCACAGATAGTGAGGCCACTGTTAATGGTCTTTTACTCTCCGATAGTCAAGCGCTGAAATGATTGCAAGGAGCTAAACCAAACAAGAATAGAGTTAACTCTGGTGAATGCCTGAACTAATGTTTGCACTTGTCTTTCTCTCGCTCTGTGAGATCAGCTGAAATCTCTATGTGAATGTTAAGGGCTGGTTCTCCAAGCCTGTGTTTAGTGGTTTCACCTGGTATAAGTGGCCAGGACTGGCACGCTGCCAGTTGCTTGGCGGAGCTGTCGCTGAGAGTGCCTGGCGAATTTTTACTTCACTGAATCAATAAGGCTTTTTTTTCTCTTAAAAATTTGATCCAGACCCAGTCCTTCTGTGTACTTATTTAAAGGCAAGTTCTGGCTTGCCCATGTGTTGCTGTGGAGACTCTCAGATCTGTGACGGAACATTTTGGTGAAAGAAACGTTTGATTTCCGTTCACTGTTGATTTATTTTCCCACTTTCTACAAATCAATTTGCCATTTTTCTTATTTTAATATTTAAATAAGGTGATATCCGTGCGCATTGCACTTGCTGAGTCAGAGGACAGGCAGTATTATGGTGAAAGGAGTATTGCATCATGTAAGGAGTCGCCATATGGGATCAAGTAAAATTTAATTTGTTGTTACTTGGTACTCTGGAATTTTTATCTACTCATTGGGGAATAAATCATGTAACTGTTGATTTTTCTGTCAGATGAGCAGCTCTTTTGTAAAGCCAAGTATTCACAGCTATGTGTGCTGGCGTGAACTCGGATTTCCACGGAGGTTTGTCGGGAGAAGGGTAAAACTCCCACAGAAAGAGCTAACAAGAGCCTTGTACACTGCAGCATCAAGGTTCAGGTCCTGTAGAAATTCACCCCCGCTCCCTTCCCTGGGAATGGGCACAATAGGGGGAAAGTGGAGTTCAGCAGCCCAATTGGCAGTCTTGTAGTTTGCGAACACAAGGGAGAATGGTCCTGTGTGTTTAACAGAAATGATGGAGGCTGTGCACATTGTGGGACCCAGTCCTTCTCTCGGGAGTAGAACCATTAGCAATATTGTCTGATCTTGCATCTCAATGCCCACATGGGGAGATACTGGAGAGAACTCCCTGCTCTGCTTGAAATCAGTTCTCCAGAGCTAAAATTGCTGAGGCCAGGGATTCTGAGGCTTCCTCAGGACAGATTTGGAATCAGTGTTTGGACCTGGAATGTTACAGGTTTCTTTTTTAGAAATATTTTATTGAAGGCATTTTCAATATACACATATCCACGAAGAAGTTCAAAAGCCGAATCGCGGCAACAGGAAATAAATCCCTACTCCTTGCACCCCCCCCCCCCCGCAACAAACACCCCATTCTGCTCCTGGCCCCTGCCCCCCTTTTCCAGACGAGAAAAAATTAAAACAACTCCCGCGTCCCGTCCCTCCCTCCGCTGATGACTCAATACCCTTAAAGAAGTCGATGAACAGCTTCCACTTCGAGGTTGAACCCTTTCTCCACACCTTGAATGGCGAACTTGATCTTCTGCAATTTGCTCACCAACACCCCTGCCTTCAACGGCTCGGAGTCTCGTCAGCACAGCAAAATCCGTCCTGGGCTATCAAGGAGGAAAAGGCCAACACGCCGGCATCTCTCCCCGCATGCACACCCGGATCCTCCGGATCCTCCAGCACTCCAAATATCGCCACCTCCAGATTCAGAGCTACTTCTACCCCCAGGAATCTTTGAGATTACGTCCAAAAATCTCTTCCAAAACCCCCTCAACCTGGACATGCTCAAAACATTTGCGTATAATTTGCCAGTCTCCCCACTCACCATCCACACCTATTCTCCATCCCTGGAAACTGTCATGTGGGCCCTGTGTACCACCTTAACTTGGATAAGTCCTATTCTTGCACACAACGAGGACGCATTCACCCTCCGCAGAGCTTCACTCCAGCCCCAACATCTCACCCAACACCTCCTCCCACTTACGCCTAACCTGCTCCGTGGGACCACACTCCCTCTTCAAGAGCTCCCAATATATATCTTTACCCTCCCCTATCTCATCCTCGGACAGAAGCTTATAAGGGCGGCAGCATCGGAAACAACGACACCCCCTTCCTCATAAAGGCCCGACCTAACTTGCGGATATCTGAACCCTTCGGCAACTGGTATGCACCCTCCACCTCCTCCAGGTCTGACAACTTCCCTCTCACAAACAAATCCCTGAAATATTCTATCCTCACCTGCCCCCACCCCCGGAACCTCACATCTAACCCTGCTGGAGCAAACCTATGATTATCACAAACCCTGCCGATAAAGACATGGGGCTGGATTCTCCGACCTCCCGCCGGGTCGGAGAATCGCTGGGGGGCGGCGTGAATCCGGCCCCGCCGGTCGTCAAATTCTCCGGCACCAGATATTCTGCGGGGGTGGGAATCGCGCCGCACCGGTCGGCGGGCACCCCCCAGCGATTCTCCGGCCCGCGATGGACCAAAGTCCCATTGCTGTAATGCCTCTCCCGCCGGCGTGAATCAAACCACCTTCCTTACCGGCGGGACTGGTGGCGCGGGCGGGCTCCGGGGTCCTGGGGGGGTGGGACGTGGGCGATCTGGCCCCGGGGGGGGGGGGGGGGGGGGGGGTACCCCCACGGTGGCCTGGCCTGCGATCGGGGCCCACCGCTCTGCTTCATTTTCGTTAAGTTGCACCCTTTGTGTCCAGTTTATGATTAGGAACAAGAGTGGCCCCAACACTGAAATCTGGAGCATCCCCCAAAGAATTACTTCTTCCCACCTCCCCCATGTTGACATTTGTCTAGTGAGTGTTGTCCTTTACTCTTGACACATTTATCCATTCATTCAATTTGCATAGAATTGGACTGTTTTGAGTTTAAGCAATGGTTTTTGAGTGAAACTTGGTCAAAGGTCTTTTAGAAGTCCAAGTATAGCTGATGTGAGACTTTCAAAGTCCATTCGGTTTGTGCTGCCTTAAGCTCTCCACCTGTGTGCAGCTTCTCTGGTTATTGAGTTCGGTGAGAAGCATAACTTAATCTCTTGGCTGAAAGCCTCAACAATATGTGAACACCAGTCTGAGTCTGTCCAAAGGAATTGAAATGTGAACCTGTCCTTGTGGTTTGACGCTGTTTGAGGGCAATCAAAGCAAATTCTTTCATATAAGATATAAATTGCAGCAAAGCAGAGGCCATAGACCTGTTACTGAAGACCGTCCAGCCTTCTCAACGTCTTTAAGTCATGGCTGACTGGCACGCTACAATGTGGGCACTTGTGATTCTAATCATCGAATCGCTACAGTGCAGAAGGAAGCCATTCGGCCCATCGAGTCTGCACCAACCATCCGAAAGAGCACCCTACCTAGGCCCAGTCTCCCACTCTATCCCCGTGACCCCACCTCACCTTTGGACTGTAAGGGGCAATTTAGCATGGGTAATTTAGCATGGGTAATCCACCGAAGCTGTACATCATTGGACTGTGGGAGGATACCGGAGCACCCAGAGGAAATGCACGCAGAGACAGGGAGAATGTGCAGACTCCGCACAGTCACCCAAGATCAAAATTGAACCCCGGTCCCTGACGATGTGAGGTAGCAGTGCTAGCCACTATATCGCCCCATTCAATGGGGCAAACCCAATGCCCTATCACAGCATTGAGCGGAAGAGCAGGTGTCCAATTTCTGGCTCAGCCTCCTGCAGGACAGCAGAGATGAGGAGTAACTCGCACATTGGAGCCACCGGGCACTGAGGTCATATTGGCACTTCTCCTTTTTCAGGGCAGCGTAGAAACAGTTGTTGGATTGACTGGAGCCACATTGTCTGCAGCCATTGAGGGCGTTTGCTCAGATCCATTCCGTCTCTGGAAGTTTATAGCTTCTCCAATGTGTTTCTTACTGAAGTTAGTCAACAATCAACAGCTGCAAGAGTATTTTGACTTGATTAATAATTGAAGCCAGAATATAACCATGTGTGCCTCTTCTCATTCAGTTCATTGCTTAACTACCGAGGTTAACTGGCAGCACCACATCAAGGGGAAGCTTTCCAATGGAGCCTTTTAAATAGCCTTATCTGAGAGTCACTTTAATCTTTCCGTCTTTTCCACATGAAGATCTGCCACTTTGTAATCAAAGATAAACCGAACAATTTGGCGGCTGGATTCTGGGGCAGTAACAAGAAATGGCTGAAGATCACAAAGGAAAAGGGTGGCTGTGATGGGAAACCAGCCAAGCAGTCAGGGGAAACTGAAGTTTTAATTAAAGGACAAAAGAACAGCAAATTTAAAGATTGTTGGGGTCGAGAGGAAAGAGCTTGACCTGAGAAGAAAACAAAAATCTCAAGGAAGTCTAGGTTATTAAAGTGAGCAATTGTATGGATCGAAACCAGGTAAATGGGGTTGAGGTAGAGATCAGCTGTGATCTAATTAAACGATGGGGATAGTCTTGAGGGGCTGAATGGTCTTTTTTTTCTTCAATTTTATGTAATTCATTGGTCCATATCTTCTGCTGCATCCAGCAGCTGCAACAATTAAAGCTGGTCAACCCTTGGACTGGGTCTGACTGGATAACCTGGCTTCTGGCTTAAACCTGGTAACAGTGTGTTTCCATGGTAAGGTCATTGTGCCGTGACAGGTTTCAATAGTAATGTCATTGTGCCCGTGATGTGTTTCCATGGCAACCTCTTTGCGCCCATGGTGTGTTTTCATAGTAACTCCATTGCCCTTGGCGTGTTTTCATGGTTACGGTGTGACCTCTTGGCAGTCAAAGTACGTGAAGATCCTCAGCACAACGTGGCAATATTGCTGATGCAGATTTATTCATTACCCCGAGACGTTAGAACCCCGATACTCTGCCCTGGCCTGATGGCCAAAATGGCAGTGCCAGCTTGCACACGTGCTTCCCCCTTTTGCTTACAGTTCACATGGGAACATGGGATTTAGGAACAGGAGCAGCCATGGCTGATCTGATTGTGATCTCAACTCCACCTTCTGAGCTTTGGGAAATCTTTCCTACCCGAGAGCTGTGCGTGCTCAGTCATTGAGTATATTCAACTCTGAGATCAATAGACTTTTGGACACTGAGGGATATGTGGATAATGGATAGCAGGTGAAGTTGAGGCAGGAGACCATGTTCATGTTGAATATTGAGCAGGATCAAGGGGCCAACTGGCTGTCTCCTGCTCCTATCTTATCTTATCTCCAAACAACTCCAGTGGTTAAAGAAAGGTTAGTTTGAAAAGAAAATGTAGCTAACATTGTGTATTAGAGGAAGAGCTGGTAATGACAAAAATGAGACTGTCTAAGAATTCCTCCAGTTGTTTGGTGTAGCGACATCTCCTGTCTATTCTGATTGAAGGGGTTTACTTGTCTTTCACTAAAAGCAAAACGATTTATGGACATTTGATGGTTTTATTTATGGACATTTGATGGTTTGGGTCTTCAGTGAAGCACCATCTCATATTTCCATCGAGTGGGTCTTCATGCAGGCAGCAACTGAAACACTAACTGAGAATCGGGAGGGATTTTCAGATCTCACTCAATCCAGGGATAAACAAAGAAAATAACAATTACAAACACTCACTCAGGTTTATGGGAATGAATTCTCTCTCACTGTCTCATTCTTGCACTCTCTCCGCCTCATTCTCCCATTCACTCTCTGTCTGTCTCGCACTCACTCTCTCCATCTCTCTGTACTTCTCTCAGACACTGTAAAATCTAATTCTTTGAACAAAACTTTGGGCCATCTATCCTGATACCTCCTTATGTGGGTTGATGTCAAATTCTGTTTGATTATGCTCCCAAGAAGCGCTTTCTCTTTGGGATCCTTTACTACATGAAAAGCGCTACAGAAATGCAAATCATTGTAAGAGTTTAAAAAATGACCAGTTGAGAATCCTAAGGGAACGGGTGTAGAATCTTCCACCCATATGCTCGGTGGTTGCCCCCAGTCTAAACGAACATTCCTCGGAGATGTCCTCAGCAGTAACAGTAGATTGTTTGCTCATTCCCTTCATGGGTTGGAGAATCCCCGGGGGGTGGCATGAATCCCGCCCCGCCGCCCCGATGCCGGCTGCCGTATTCTCCGGTGCCGGTGTTTGGGCGGGATCACACCATGCCGGTCGGGGACCTGTGGCAATTCTCTGGGCCCCGATGGGCCGGGCGGCTGTTGGTTACTGGCCAGTCCCGCCGGCGTGGTCCCACACGGTGGGACCTGGCTGGTAGGCCGGCTGGTGCGGTCCGCGGGGGCGCAAAGTGATCCGGCCCTGGGGGGGAGGAGCCCACGGTGGCCTAGCCCACCATCAGGGCTCACCGATCTGTGGGCGGGCCTGTGCCATGGGGGCACTCCTTCCTTCAGAGCAGGCCACTGTAGGGCTCTGCCATGGCCGGCGCGGAGAAGACACCCCCCTGTGCAGTTCTGCACATGCACTAATTCACGTCGGCCCTTCAGCGCCAATTGGCGCGGTGCCAACCCCTTCGGCGCCGGTCTAGCCCCCGGAAGTGCGGAGGATTCCGCAACTTCTGGACGGCCCGGCGCCGGAGTGGTTCTCACCGCTTTTTATGCTGCCGTCGGGCCATGGTGGGGATTCGGGAGAATCCCGCCCCGTGTGCAGACTGGAAGGGAGTTTTTAGTGGTGGAGTGAATGCCCACAGGCTGGGCCACCAATGGCAGCACAGCTAATCCTGATCCCGTCTGCAGCTAACATCTACACGTGTGTTACTCCCAGCAAAGTCATTTGGAGCAAGATCCCTGGTTGATCATTGCTCAATGTCAAAGATGTACTGAAACCAATCTCATCACCCAGAGTACTGCCTTGACTCAGAACTACAAGCTGGACACAGACTGGGAAGGGGTTTAAAGTCATAGAATCTTTAGATTCCAGAAGGAGGCCATTCGGTCCATCGAGTCTGCACCGACCCTCTGAAAGAGCACTCCACCCAAGCCAATTCCCGCAATAACTCCTTAACCTAACCTAACCTACCTATCTTTGGACACTAAGGGGCAATTTAGCATGAGCCATTCACCTAACCTGCAGATCTTTGGACTGTGGGAGGAAACCGGAGCACCCGGACGAAACCCACGCAGACACGGGGAGAAAGCGCAAACTCCACACGGTCACCCAATGCCGTAATTGAACCCATGTCCCTGACATTGTGAGGCAGCAGAGCTAACCTCTGTGCCACGGTGGACTATAGACCATATGTCGCCAAGTTGAGTTCATTAAATTCTCAGTTGTTTACATAGTATTGATTCGTTTTATGAGGTAGTGGATTGGACTTTCTCAGAGTCTGCTGGTTCTATATCTTGATTTGTCGAGTGCCATCTTTACTTCCATCACACATCTACATTTGTGTGGTTGCGGCAAGACTTTGTGGCAATGGGAGGTGAGATTTAGACATGGGTCAAATACAGGCCAGGCCTCTCCCAAAGGGTCACTTGGACTTGAAACTTTAGCTCTTTTCTCTCCCTACATATGCTGCCAGACCTGGTGAGATTTTCCAGCACTTTTTCTTTTGCTCTCCCTTTGGAACATTGGTTGACCAATCTGTTTTTTTTATCACAAACTGCTTTAATCTCTCTTTCATCTGTTTTACTCAAATTCTGTGCCTTATATTGTGGAATTTGCAACGACCAACAAGTGGAACAGGTGACACCTTTCCTCCTGAAATCTATGTTTCCTGTTTGTTTCCTGCAGCCAAATCCGTCTCGCACAGAGGTCAAATGAGATTTCAGAGTCAGCGAGTGGAGGGCTAAACAAACTGTCCCTATAGCAACATCCTCAGAAATTTTAGCCTGCCCGTCAGTGATGAAAGAGCGAGAGCAAAAGGACACGTCCTCAGAAGTGAACTGCTGCCGACAAATTAAAAAGGGGGTGTGGGGTGCTTACAGCCACCATTAGCTGCCGTTGCAGACTCGGGTTGCTTGTTGACAAGATGATGTTGGTATGTCATCTGTTTCCTGGCAATGGAGAATCTATCATTAAAATCCAGCTGTTGTCTGCAGAACTGCCCCTGAACTGAATGGAAGTATGTTTTCTTTGGGACTTTTAATGGAGACTAGCAATGAGCATGATTAGCTCGCCTCAACATATGGAGACAGTCCTTGGTGAGGCACATGGGATTATATCGAACTGTTTTATTCAGCTTGAACTCTGATTGGGACCATTTGTGAGCATCAACATCTGGGGGTTACCATTGACCAGAAACTGAACTACACATGTGACGTGCCAAGTGCTGGAAAATGGGACTAGAATAGATAGGTTCTCGATGGCTAGTGCAGACACGATGGGCCAAAGGACTTCTTGCTGTGCTGTAAAACTCTATGACTAACTATGACGAGTCATATAAATGCTACAAGAGCAAGTTAGAGGCTGAATTCTGTGAGAATAACTTACCTCCTAACTCCCCAAAGCCTGTTTACATCTCAAATAAATGAGGCAGTCCATGTCGAAATGCAGCAAAACCTGGACAATATCCAGGTTTGAGCTGATATGTGGCAAGTATCATTTGTGCCACACAAGTGCCAGGCAATGGCCATCTCTACAAGAGAGGATCTAACCACTGCCCCATGACATTCAAAATCATTACCCTCGTTGAATCCCCTATAAACAACATCCTGGGGGTTACTATTGATCAGAAGTTGAACTGGACTAGCCACATTAATACCATGGCTGCCAGGGCAAGTCAAAGATGAGGAATCCTATGACGAGTAACTCACCTCCTGACCCCCCCCAAATCCTGTCCACCATCTACAAGGCACAAGTCAGGAGTGTAATGGAATACTCTTCACTTGCCTGGATGAGTGCAGCTCCAACAACACTCAAGAAGCTCAACACCATCCAGGACAAAGTAGCCTGCTTGATCAGGACCCCATTCACAACCTTGAATATACCTTCCCTTCACCACCGACGCACAGGGACAACAGTGGGTAGTGAATCTGTGGAACTCTTTGCCGCAAGGGGCTGTGGAGGCCAAATCACTAAGTGTCTTTAAGACAGAGATGGATAGGTTCTTGATTAATAAGGGGATCATGGGTTTTGGGGAGAAGGCAGGTGAATGGGGATGAGAAAAATATCAGTCAGGATTGAATGGCGTAGTAGACTCAATAGGCCGAGTGGCCTAATTCTGCTCCTATGTCTTATGGTGTACCAGCTACAAGATGCTTTGCAGCAACTCACCTAGCCTCCTTTGATTACACCTTCCAAACCTTTAATCCAACTATCTAGAAAGGCAAGGGGAACAGGCACAGATATCAGAGGGATTTGAGAAAACACTTTTTCACCGGAGGGTGGTGGGAGTCTGGAACTCGCTGTCTGAAAGGGTGGTAGAGGTGGGAACCCTCGCAACATTTAAGAAGTATTTAGGTGAGCACATGAAACGCTATAGCGTACAAGGCTACGGACCAAGTGCTGGAAAATGGGATTGGAGTAAAGACATGCTTGATGGACATGATAGGCCAAATGGCCTCTCTTTGGGCTGTAAAACTCGATGACACATAGGAACATCACCACCTGGAGGTTCCCCTGCAAGCCGCGGAGCATCATGACTTGGAAATATATCGGCTGTTCCTTCACTGTCACTGAGTCAAAATCCTTGAACTCCTCCTAACAGCGCTGTGGGTGTACCTACACTGTATGGACTGCAGCGGTTCAAGAAGACAGCTCACCAGCACCTTCCCAAGGCCAATTAAGAGTGGACAAAACGAACTGGCCTAGCCAGTGATGCCCACGTCCAATAAACAAATACAAAAAAGCCACCATTGGAATGAGCCCAAAACATTGGAAACTACTAATAATTTGGAACTTTCTTTGTGTACATTACACCTGTTTTTTTTTATATTGTGTGCTTCTGTGGTCCTTTCTAGCTAACCTTCAACAGTATATTTGGATGTCTGCTCTTCTACCTCCTTATCACAGTATCCCTACAGAGCAGAAGGAGACCATTTGGCCCACCAAGTCTGCACCGACTCTCTGGAAGAGCACTCTATACAGGTCCACGCCTCCACCTTATCACCATAACCTAACTTGTACATCCCTGGACATTAAGGGGCAATTTAACATGGCTTTGGATCGAACTGAGTGAGTTAGGCAATTGTCTCTCTTGCCATGTGAACAGGCTTTTGTATAGGTTATAAAGGGTTTTGTTATATGTGAAGATCAGTATGAATCCACCTTCTATCTGGTGCATTAATTACAGTGCAACATTTCACCTGCTCCCGCGCCAAACCCCTGCCAAAATACAACTGAAGAGAACATAAGAACATAAGAACTCGGAGCAGGAGTAGGCCATCTGGCCCCTCGAGCCTGCTCCACCATTCAATGAGATCATGGCTGATCTTTTGTGGACTCAGCTCCACTTTCCGGCCTGAACACCATAACCCTTAATCCCTTTATTCTTCAAAAAACTATCTATCTTTACCTTAAAAACATTTAATGAAGGAGCTTCAACTGCTTCACTGGGCAAGGAATTCCATAGATTCACAACCCTTTGGGTGAAGAAGTTCTTCCTAAACGCAGTCCTAAATCTATTTCCCCTTATTTTGAGGCTATGCCCCCTAGTTCTGCTGTCACCCGCAAGTGGAAACAACCTGCCCGCATCTATCCTATCTATTCCCGTCATAATTTTATATGTTTCTGTTAGATCCCCCCTCATCCTTCTAAATTCCAACGAGTACAGTCCCAGTCTACTCAACCTCTCCTCGTAATCCAACCTTTCAGGTCTGGGATTAACCTAGTGAATCTCCTCTGCACACCCTCCGGCACCAGTACATCCTTTCTCAGGTAAGGAGACCAAAACTGAACACAATACTCCAGGTGTGGCCTCACTAACACCTTATACAATTGCAGTATAACCTCCCTAGTCTTAAACTCCATCCCTCTAGCAATGAAGGACAAAATTCCATTTGCTTTCTTAATCACCTGTTGCACCTGTAAACCAACTTTTTGCGACTCATGCACTAGCACACTCAGGTCTCTCTGCACAGCAGCATGTTTTAATATTTTATCATTTAAATAATAATCTCTTTTGCTGTTATTCCTACCAAAATGGATAACCTCACATTTGTCAACATTGTATTCCATCTGCCAGACCCTAGCCCATTCACTTAACCTATCCAAATCCCTCTGCAGACTTCCAGTATCCTCTGCACTTTTCGCTTTACCACTCATCTTAGTGTCATCTGCAAACTTGGACACATTCAGCAGGAAGATATTGTGAAAGTTTCCCTGTCTGCCATAGAGTATCACCAGAGGGAGAGAAGAGCAATCACTCCAGTATCAAACCTTCCTTCCACAACTTTTAATTTTTACTATGTCAGTGACGACTTCCAACTAATATTTGGTTGGATCTGTTGAAATGAGAATGCCTTGGATCTCTGGTGAGTTTTTGGAGGAGGATGGGAAGGGTGCCGGCTTGTTTTGTTATTGAGCTGTGTTTACATGTGTGAATGGGGGGCAAGTACCTCTTTCCTGGCAATGTGTTGTTGGGATGATATTCTCTCCCCTGGAAATAACATGAACCAAGCTCATCCTCAATAATATTGGATAAGAGATGTCATTGAGCACAAACAAAACTCTGAAACGAATTGTCGATACTGACCAGGGTTAGGAAGGTTATGCAACTATATTCAACAATCTCTCTAGTAACAAAATTAACATCCATCAATATATGAACTTAGCCCATGATAAGTGGAAGAATATACCTCATAGATTGGCAAAATCAAAAAACGCCTGCATAAGTGTTTAAGGCTCACTTGACTAATTCCTGGGATGAAGGGGTTGTCTTATGAGGAAGATTGGACCTGTATCCTTTGGAGTTTAGAAAAGTGAGAGGTGATCCTATTGAAACATATGAGGTTCTAAGGGAGCTTTGACATGATAGTTGCTGTGAGGATATTTCTCCTCATGGGGGGGAGGGGGGGGGGGGGTGTTGTCTAGAACTCAGAGATAAAATTTAAGGGGTCTCCCATTTGAGACTGACAATTTTTTCTGCAGAGGGTTTTTCGTCTTTGGAATTCTCTTCCACTGAGAGCAATGGAGGCTGGGTTGTTGGAATAAATTTAGCGTTAGATTTTTGACCTATACAGGAATCGGGCAAATAAGGAAGTGGAACTGAGATCACCATCAGATCAGACTTTATTAAATGGTGGAGAAGCTTGGAGGGGTCGACTGGCCTACTCCTGCTCCTAATTCTTGTATAATTTTGACCAGTACATTGGCTGAGACTTTTCCTGACGATTACCAGTCGTGCCAATCCCACTGAAATTCCATTCCCGCCAATTCCACTAAAATTCCACCGCATTTGTTTTTGGGAAAGTCTTGAATGTTTAATTTCTAATCAGTAAATATTTTGTCATGCAAGCCGTGGTGGGTACTGTTGTCCTCTGTATAGAATGTCAGTGGGTTGACGCAAACCTAAATAGATGTTGAGCACGATTTAGTGACCTCGTTGTGCCCGACTTGGTGACACAACGAGGCTATTGAATCCCGCCAGAGGCCTCTCGCGAGATTCCCAAGCGCAAAAGTCTTGCGGGATTCAACAGAATCTCCTGAGATGGTGCAACCTGGATCTCTCCTGTGCTGGGCAAGATCTGATTAGCATATTTAAGTGAGCCATTCTGCTCATTTAAATATGTCTGCGCTGGATTCTTCCAGTACCCAGGACCTAACGGCCGCCCCGACGAGACCTCGCCAGGGCGCCGTTTAGCAATGCTTTCCACAAATGTGGACCAGGTGTAATCACACCTGTAGGCGGTCTCCCAGGCCATTAGAGATCCCCCGAGTGGTCAGGTCCTGAGCAGGGTGGTACCTTGGCACTCCTGCTGGCCCTCAGGCAGTGCAACCTGGGCATCCTGTCCTGCCAATGAGGCAGAGGCCGGAGCACGGTGCGGTAGCTAAGTAGGATAGAAATATGGGGCATCAATAAAAAACGGCAAAGTGCTGTTGAATAGCACCGAGAAACACCCTAACAAACAATTCCAAAATGGGACTCTGGTTTTGACTATTGAAGTGCACCCATTGTTATTAAATATCATGAATTCTTGAAAAAAGATTTTTTTTTTTATAAATGCTTTTTATTGAGTTTTCATATTTTATATATGACAAATTACAAATTATTAGAGAGAAAAAAAGAAAACACAAAAATTTTACATGAATATTTACAGGTAAGCATCTTCATAACAACAATTGTGGCCGGTTAGCCAGCATACATATTTTACATTCCCCAATCTGGCCGAGGCACATGTTTATAGGCATTTATTTATAGTTTGGTTTTGGGCCTTAGCTTGCCATCAAACCCCCATAACGAGCCCGTAAACCCCCCCCCCCCCCCCCCCCCCCCCCCGGCTACCTTCCCCCGATTCCCGTCCATTTTCCCCTGATTCTTGGCCACCCGACTATTCTTCCTCTTGTACGTTGGCCACAAACAGGTCCCGGAACAATTGCATGAATGGCTCCCACGTTCTGTGGAAGCCGTCGTCTGACTCTCGGATGGCGAATTTGATTTTCTCCATTTGGAGAGATTCCGAGAGGTCGGACAGCCAGTCTGCAGCTCTGGGCGGTGCTGCTGACCGCCAGCCAAACAGGATTCTACGGCGGGCGATCAGGGAGGCAAAGGCAAGGGCGTCCGCCCTCCTCCCCAGGAATAGATCTGGCTGGTCTGAAACCCCGAAGACCGCCACTATCAGGCATGGCTCCACCCTCACCCCCACCACTTTGGACATAGCCTCGAAGAAGGCTGTCCAGTACTCCACAAGTCTGGGGCAAGACCAGAACATGTGGGCGTGGTTGGCCGGGCCTCTTTGGCACCGCTCACATCTGTCCTCCACCTCCGGGAAGAACCTACTCATACGGTTTCTCGTTAAGTGGGCTCTATGTACCACTTTTAGTTGCGTCAGGCTGAGCCTTGCGCACGTGGAGGTGGAGTTGACCCTATGCAGTGCTTCGCTCCAGAGCCCCCACCCTATCTCCATCCCCAGGTCGTCCTCCCATTTCCTTCTTGTTGTGTCCAGTACGGTGTCGTCCCTATCTACCAGTCGGTCATACATGTCACTACAGTTCCCTTTCTCTAGGATACTTGCGTCCAGTAGGTCTTCCAGTAGTGTCTGTCGTGGCGGTTGTGGGTACGTCCTTGTCTCCTTTCGTAGGAAGTTTTTGAGCTGCAGGTACCGTAGCTCGTTCCCCCCAGCTAGCTGAAATTTCTCTGTCAGTTCGTCCAGTGTTGCGATCCTGTCGTCCGTGTATAGGTCCCTGACTGTCAGTGTCCCCCCGTCCTGCCTCCACCTTTTGAAGGTGGCGTCAGTCAGTGCTGGTTTGAACCTATGGTTGTTGCAGATGGGAGCCTTGTCCGACATTTTGGTCAGGCCAAATTGCTGCCATAGTTGGTTCCAGGATTGGGGGGTGGCTGTCACCACTGGGCTGCTGGAGTGTTTTTTGGGTGGGGATGGGAGTGCTGCCGTGGCGAGGGCCTGGAGGGAGGTTCCCATGCAGGAGGCCTCCTCCGCACGCACCCACTCGGCTTCTGGCTCCTGGATCCATCCCCTTACTCGCTCGGCTGTTGCCGCCCAGTGGTAGAATTGTAGATTCGGGATTTTGTTTTTTGTAGGACTTTCTTTGGGATCCTAGCATTTTTACCCCCCCATACGAACGCCATGATAAGTTTGTCCAGCGCTTTGAAAAAGGCCTTGGGGATGTAGATCGGAATGGATCTAAACAGGAAGAGGAACCTGGGCAGTACGTTCATTTTGATCGTCTGGACTCTCCCCGCGAGGGAGAGCGGGAGTGTGTTCCATCTTTGCAGGTCCTTTTTAACTTCCTCCGTCAGGCTGGTGAGGTTCCATTTGTGGATCCCTTTCCAGTCATGGGCTATTTGGATCCCCAGGTAGCGGAATTTATGTCGGGCTTGATTGAACGGCAGCCCCTTTAGTGCTGCCCCCCCCCCCCCCCCCCCCCCTTGCGGGTGTACTGGGAAGATCTCACTTTTGCTCATGTTGAGTTTGTAGCCCGAGAAGGCTCCAAACTCTTTCAGGAGCGCGGTGATTCCGTCCATGCTGCTTTGTGGGTCCGAAATATAGAGGAGCAGATCATCCGCATAGAGTGAGACTCTGTGCTCTCTACCTCCCCTTCGGATCCCCCTCCAATTTTTTGCTGCCCTGAGCGCGATTGCTAGTGCGAACAGCAGCGGGGACAGTGGGCATCCTTGTCTGGTGCCCCTGTGCAGCTGGAAGTATTGGGAGTTGGTATTGTTGGTCCGTACACTCGCCATGGGAGCGTTGTATAGGAGCTTTACCCAAGCGGTGAACCCTGTTCCAAGCCCGAACCGCTCCAGTACCTCTATGAGGTATTTCCATTCGACTCTGTCGAAGGCCTTTTCTGCGTCCAGGGAGACGATCACCACTTGTGTTCTCTCCCCGGAGGGGGTCATCATCACGTTCAGCAGGCGCCTGATGTTCGCAGTAAGCTGTCTACCTTTGACGAAGCCCGTCTGGTCCTCTGTGACCACCTCAGGTACACAGTCTTCTAGCCTTTTGGCTAGGATTTTGGCCAGTATTTTGGCGTCTGCGTTCAGCAGAGATATGGGTCTGTATGACCCACATTCCGTTGGGTCTTTGTCTTTCTTAGGTATCAGCGAGATTGAGGCCTGTGCTAACGTGGGTGGCAGTGTGCCCCTAGCTAGCGAGTCTGTGAACATCTCCCGCAGGTGCGGGGCCAGCGCTGTCGCGAATTTTTTGTAGAAGTCCGCCGGGAATCCATCCGGTCCCGGCGCCTTCCCCGTCTGCATGGAGCTAATGCTCTCCATGATCTCTCCCAGTGCTAGTGGTGCTTCCAGATCCCGCTTTCTGCCCTCTCCCACGACTGGTATGTCCAGTCCATCAAGAAACCGGTTCATCCCAGCCTTCCCCGTTGGGGGCTCTGAGGTGTACAGCTCTTGGTAGAAGGCCTTGAAGGTTTCGTTAATCCTCTCTAGTTCTATTTCCCACGTGCCTCTGGTACCTCTGATTTGCGCAATTTCCCTGCTGGCTGCCTGCTTTCTCAGCTGGTCTGCCAACAGGCGGCTGGCTTTGTCTCCGTGTTCGTACAGGGCCCCGCATGCCTGGCGGAGTTGGTGTACTGCTTTCCTGGTGGAGAGCAGGTCAAAGTTCCTTTGTAATTCTTTTCTCTCCGCCAGGAGCTCTACGGTCGGGGCCTCGGAGTATTTACGGTCTACCTCCAGTATGGAGTCGACCAGCTTCTGCCTAGCCACCCTTTCCTCCCTACCTCTTTGCGCTTTGAAGGCAATGATTTCCCCTCTTAGTACGGCCTTAAGTGCTTCCCAGAACGTGGAGGATGAGACCTCCCCGTTTTGGTTGTTCTCCGTGTATTCCGCTATGGCCCGCGCTATCCTTTCGCTGAAGGCCTTGTCAGCTAGTAAGGCACCGTCCAGCCTCCATGTGGGGCGCTGGGCCCTTCCCGTCTCCAACCGCACGTCCATGTAGTGTGGGGCGTGGTCTGATATCACAATTGCGGAGTATTCCACCTTGTCTATCCCTGGAAGCACCGTTTTCCCCACCACAAAGAAGTCAATTCTGGTGTACACGTTGTGTACTGGGGAGAAGAAAGAGAATTCTTTCTCCCCCGGGTGGGCGAATCTCCAGGGGTCCACTGCTCCCATCTGCTCCATATAGTGACTGAGTTCCCTTGCCATGCTTGAGGTTTTCCCCGTTTTGGGGTTTGATGAAGAAAGATTTTTAAGTTAAGCAAGAACTCTTTAAGTAGAGCAGTTCTGGGCCCCAAGTCAAATAAATATTGACTTAAAGTTTGTCCCTGATTTAGCTAGGAGTAGGAGTATGCTTTTGAGCAGACAGGACATATGAACTACTGAGTGAGCTGAATTGCTACAATCCCCCTGTGATAATTCTCTGTATTGATTAACTAATTTGGCAATTCTTTCTACCAGCTTGTGATACCATTTTACATTTGTCTGCAGTTTGCATTTGCCACATGTCTGTCCACTTACGGACAATTCTGCGAAAGCTTAACTGCTTCCTCAACCCCCAATTCAGTGCCCTCTTCAAATTTAACAAGTGGTTCGCATTCAACTCCTTTGTGAAAGGGAATGTGGTTCCTGGCTGTACTCCCAGTGCCCTTTAAATCAGACATTTTAAAAAGTGTTCATTCCAGTTCAGCTGCAGGACGTGATCTCGTTTCTGTATCACAATCTTTCTCTTGCCAAACTCTGCCCTGAACCTGACCTGAAACTCTAACTATATGAGTGAGTGCAGCAAATACTTCACATCGGAGTCGCTGGATCAGTATCAGGAATGCAGCATTTCCAGGCTGAGTCCAGTGTTTCACATAACTGAACATGAACTTGCTGCTTTCCCCGTTTCATCAGTCAGTAGCATTCAGTCAGGTTGCTCAAGCCTCATTACACACAGCACATAGTCCTTAAAGTAGCTTACTTCCAATTTTAATAATAACCTTGTAACAAGCCATAGACTGGCATATAATCAAGGGGTTCAGATGTTTATATATAGAATAATGGTTATCCAGGAGTGAATGATGAAGTGAAATCTAATTGAGGGGTTCGGGTGGTATAGATGGTTATGCTAAAGCCATATTGCTAATGACCATAATCTGAACCAGCAGATTTATTATTGGTTTGGAAAGAATTGCTGTTCCATTTATAAGTTCCGCACTCTGTACGTTAGGAAAGAAGAGGTTTACTGAATCTGTGTGTGACAACAGCAGCGGTAAGTGGAGGCTAACAGCTATTGGTGCAATACATGCGTGTGGAACAGAAAGAGTTCCGTGAGTCTGTTCCACCATTTATTTGGATCACGGCTGATCTCAACTCCGTTTACCCCCTTTCGCTCTGTAATGACGGGTGGTAAAGTGGTTGCCACTGCTGCCTCACAGCGCCAGGGACCCGGGTTCAATTCTTACCTTGGGTGTCTGTGTGGAGTTTGCACGTTCTCCCCGTGTCTGCGTGGGTTTTCTTCAGGTGCTCCGGTTTCCTCCCACAGTCCAAAGTTGTGCAGTTTAGGTGGATTGGCCATGCTAAATTGTCCCATAGTGTCCAAAAAGGTAATGTGGGGTTACAGGGATAGGGTGGGGGCTTGGACTGAGGTGAAATGCTCCTTTTGGAGGAGGATTGGTGTTGACTACACAAGACTGAATGCCCTCATTCTGCACGGCAGGGATTCTATTGTATGAAACCTACAATCCTCTTCTTTAGCAAATATCAATCTTGGTTTGTGAAAATTCCAGTTGACCACCAAGCCTCTGGGGGAGAGAGAGTTCCAGATGTCCACTACACTTTGTGAAATGCTTCCTGACATCATTCCTGGAACAATCTGGTTTTACTTTTTGTGACTTCTTGTTCTGGACTCTGCACCTCTCCCACCCCACCCACCCCAGCCAAAACAAACCTCCAGCAGACAAAATAGTTTCTCTCCATCTACCCTATCAGTTTGATTAATCTCCAAGACCTTTTATACATCACACTTTAATCTTCTGTGCTCAAAGGAAAACAAGTCGTCACTAACTTGTCATCATCACTTTAGTCTCACTCTGATGAACGTTTGCTGTACGTCCCTCCAAGGCCACAAGTCCTTCTTAAGAGTGTTGCACCCAGAATGCATGGCGGTTTTCGAAATGGAGCAGATATTCGTGTATGGTAATGTGCATCCTTGGCGACACGGTGGCGCAGTGTTTAGCATTGCTGCCTCACGGCGCTAAGGACCTGTGTTCAATCTTGGCCCCGGGTCACTATCCATGCGGAGTTTGCACATAATTTGCCCCATGTCTGCGTGGGTCTCACCCCCAGATCCCAAAGATGTGCAGGGTAGGTGGATTTGCCATGCTAAATTGCCCCTTAATTGGAAATTTTTTTTAAAAGGTAATGTGTGTTTGGGTCCACTTGAGATGAAAGTGGTGTATAATTACTGTGGAGTTGTGAGAAATCTGCTTCCTATTCATAATCTTCATTTGAATTGATTTGAACTTTAACTACATACATTCACCAACCAATCGTATGGATTGATGGCCAGTGAGTGACCCTCATTGCCATAAAATGCACCAGTTATCCAGAAATCGGAATTCATTCTTAACCTTCATACGTTTCACACCAGTGTGTGAGTTTCAGAAACAGGCAGTGTGATTACAATCTCTCTTCACCCGCTGCTCAGATTTACCCTGAAGTTGGTGACAGGTGCTCAGCTGCTCTCCAGTGTCTCACTGACAAAGCTTTCTCTTGTGTTAGGACCTAGCCAGCGCACGTCAATGGTAGAGGCAGATTGGCGTTTCGCAACTGAACCTATTTCGCATTTTAGCGTGAGTGACTGGGTAGAGATTAGGGGCATGATTCTCCCGTACCCAGCGGGGCGGGGTGGGCGGTCCCGGTGGGATGGAGTGGCGTGAAGCACTCTGGCGTTGGGCTGCCCCAAAGGTGCGGAATCCTTCGCACCTTCAGGGGCTAGGCCCACCCCGGAGTAGTTGCCGCCCCGCCGGCTGGCGGGATCGGGGCTTGGCGCCACGCCAACCAGTGCCGAAGGGCCTCCGCCGGCCGCCACGAGTTGGCGCATGCGCGGGAGCGCAAGCGCGTGCTGGCGTCACCCCAGCATATGCACAGAGGGGTTCACTTCCGTATTGGCCATCGCGGGAGACCACAACGGCTGGTGCAGAAGGAATAGAGTGCCCCCACGGCACAGGCTCGCCCGCGGATCGGTGGGCCCCGACTGCGGGCCAGGCCACCGTGGGGGCACCTCCCAGGGCAAGATCCCCCCGCGATGTCCCCAGGAACCCCGGAGCTCGCCCGCGCGGCCAGGTCCGCCGGTAACAGACCTACTTTGATTTACGCCGGCAGGACCGGCTACAGGCAGGCGGGACTTCGACGCATATCGGGCCGGAGAATTCAGGTGGCCCCGGCGCCCATTGAGTCGCGCTGGCCCCTGCCATTCTCTGAGGCGGGCTGCGCGACTCACGCCGGGCCGGTTTTTGGGGGGGCAGGAGAATTGGGAGGACGGCGGGGACAAGATTCACACCGACCCCCGGCGATTCTCCGACCTGGCGGGGGGGTCGGAGATCCCGCCCTAGGATGCCAAATCCTGTTAGACAGCACCAAGGCCAGCTATATTCTACCCCTGCACCTCGCTCCCTCCCCCCTCACCCCTCGGCCACCTCCCATCCCACCATCATTCAACCAGGGTGTGTGTGGGGCCTCAAGCTAGGCCAGCATTTATTAATCTTCCCTAATTGTCCTCGAGGTAGTGGTGCTGAGCGGTCTTTAATATAAGTTATATTACATATATCGCTGTTGCTTTAATGTTATTAAAAACATGGGTTAAGGTATCCAGACTGTGTCTGCTAAAGCTGCAATTAAACGTTGTAAAAGGTGATGACAGGATTAATTTTAGCCATTTACTTGTTTACAAAGAGATGCCTAATGGAACATTGTAATGCTTGCTGGAAATTCCCTGGAGAGTAGATCATTTGTGACATTGTGTTTAGATTTAGGTTAGCAGGTTATGGAATCTGAGTGGGGTGGAGATTATGTAATTGATGTGAGGAGACAGGTCTGTAGCAAGCAATGTTGACTGTAGGATTTTGTAGTCTGACAAAGTGTTTGTTCTCTCTTTCAATTGGAGATATTTGAAAAATTATTTAACTGTTAATTGAAAACCTATTTTCTGTGATGTTCATGTGTTTAAACCTGTGTTAATAAAGTTTTTTTTAAGTATAAAAATCCCTATTTGGTCAGTGGAATCACTCCTGGGTGAATTATCCTTTCCTCGCAGTTTTAGAATTGAAAAGTTGTTGGGAGCGCATGGTTTCCTCATATAGATTGGGGTCTGACCCGGTAGCGTAACAGCTGCAAGAACTGATCAGGAATTGGGAAAATTAGAGCGGGGGTGAGGTGCAGCAGATGGAGACCAAGACAAGCACGGTCGGCCCTCTACTGACCAGCTGCAATGCAAGTTGGTGACATGATGAAAGACAATTGTGTGCATCCTGTTTACTGCCAGAAGGCAGGTCGAAAGAGCGAGGGGGTGGGTGGGGGGAGGAAACTATGGAGAAACTTCACAGGGGAAAAATAGTTCAAAAAAACAAAACGGTGAGGAGGATTTAAAAAAAAAACACCAAGAGGAGGAAAAATAATTTTAAAATGGTTTATGAGCCGAGGATTAAAGATTAGAGATGTAATCCAATCTCCTTTTGATAATTTTTTGGACTGTTTGAAACGATGCTGAGTCTTCAGTAACTGTGAAACTGAGCTGCACAGCTTGAATGGGGAAGAATGTATAATTACAAGCTGATGTAGTAGTCAGAGTAACATGATATTGCTGGTTTTTGCAGTACATTATCCTCTGTTATGCTGCTCATGTTTGTCTGAAATGCACGTATCTCCCCTTCATTTACACTGTGCGTGCAAGCCAGCTTTGGTTGGACTGATTCGCCACATTCCAGCACACATAGTGCCGAGGTCCTGGTGCAGCCCTGCCAATGGCTTGCAGGCCTAATTGTCTCTGCATTCAAGAAGGGCAAGTGGCCTACATTCTCCAAATCCACGACCTCTACCATCTAGAAGGACAAGGGCAGCAGACACATGGGAACACCACCACCTGCAAGTTCCTGTCCAGGCCGCTCACCGTCCTGACCTGGAAATATATCGCCATTCCTTCACTGTCGCTGGATCAAATTCCTGGAACTCTCTCCCTAACAGCACACAATGGGAGTGCATACACCAGCTCAACTGCAGTGATTCAGGAAGACCGTTCACCACCACTGCCTCGAGGGCAATTAGGGATGATTAATAAATGCTGGCCTAGCTCGAGGCCCCACACACACCCTGGTTGAATGAATAATTAAACACATTTTAAAAAATTATGATGGAAAGTGTACTTGTGTTGACTTTGAGGAGAGACAGGGAGCGGGATTCTGTGATCCTGATTTTTTTTTTAAATTGCATTTTTTTCAAACTTGTATCAAAGTAGGTTACATCAAATAAACACCCCGGGAAACATTCTTCCCAACAATCAACGATACAGTTTGTACAGATTTTGCTCCTTTTTCACCCCCCCCCACCCACCCCTGTGACGAACAACTCCTCAAACACGGTCACAAACATCCCCCACCTTTTCTCAAACCTCCCTGCTGAGCCCCTTAACTCATACTTTATCTCCTCTAACCACAGGAAGTCGCACAGGTCACCCAACCATGCTGCTACCCCCATGGCGATGCCGATCGCCACTCCAGCAAAATTAATCGCCGTGCAATCAGAGAGTCGAAGGCCAAGACATCGGCCTTCCTCCTCTCCATGAGCTCCGGCTTCTCTGAAACCCGAAATATTGTCACCAAAGGGTCCGGGTCCACCTCCCTCCTCCACGATCCTGGCTAAGACCGTGAACACTCCCGCCCAGAATCTTCCCAAATTTCTTCAACCCCAAAACATGTGCGCATGATTCGCTGGCCCCACCCACACCTCTCACACTCATCTGCTAGCCCCTGAAAGAACCCACTCATTCTCACCCGAGTCATATGCACCCTGTGCACCACCTTAAACTGTATCAGGCTCATCCTTTCACAAGAGGAGGTCGCGTTTACCCTTCACAGTGCCTCACTCCATACTCCCCAATTGATCTCTTCTCCCAACTCCACTTCCCATTTCTCTTTGATCTTCCCCACCCGCTCGCCTCCCTGCTCCCCCAGCCACTTATATATATCCCCAATTCTTCCCTCCCCTTCCACATCCGGAAGCTGCAATCGCTCCAACAAGGTGTATCTCGGCAATCTAGAGAACCTGTTCCAGATAAGTCCCTAACCTGTAGATCTGAGGCTAAGTGTTGTAGCCGTCGGAAACGCCGTCACGTTTCTCGACGGCGTCATCACAGCCTCAGGATCAGCAATTCTGGCCCCTACAGAGGGCCAGCATGGTACTGGAACGGTTCACTCCGCTCCAGCTGTCGTGAAATGGGTGCCGCGGGATCCGCACATGGGCAGTGGCACCGGCGGCAACACACGCAAGCGCAGTGACTCCCTTCGATGCACCGGCCCAGACACAACATGGCGCAGGGCTACAGGGGCCGGCTCGGAAGAAAAGAGGCCCCCAGCCAGAGAGGCCGTCCCGCTGATTAGTGGGCCCCGATCGCGGGCCAGACCCCCCCCCACAGGCCGCCACCTGACCCTTCCACGCTGAGTTCCCGCCGGCTAAGAGCAGGTGTGGATGGCGGTGGCGGAACTCGGGTTATTTTACGACGGCCACTCAGCCCATCCCGGGCCGAAAATCAGCGGGGGGGGGGGGGGAGGCGTAGAGCGGCCTCTGACCAGCGCCGCGCCAACCACGCCGGCACCAATGGCGCCGATTCTCCTGGGAGAATCGCTTGCCAGCATCGGGGCGGCGTGGTGCGATTCGCGTCTGTCGCGGGGATTCTCCAGCCCTGCCCTGGGCTGATAGAATCCCGCCCAGGATGACTTGGCACAGTTGAATATCTTGCTGACAAGAGTAAGATGGACGTACAGAGAATGGGCACATGGTGAAGTGCTAGAGGATAACTATTCCTCGTGGGAAGGTCCATCAGTAACGAATGGACAGATTCAGTGGCTGGGGGGACCCCCATGTTATGAAAATTTCTTGCATGGAAGCCACATGTTACCATAATCACCATTTATAAACCATATGTTACCATATCTCTCGTATATAAACCACATGCTACCATAATTTCTCATATATAAACCATATATTACCTTAATCTTGTATACAAACCACATGTTACCATAGTCTCTTGTGTTTATGCCATACTAATATACGAGTCACAAATACGAATCAAATTGTATTTCCAACAAGGCTAATTGGGTACCTTGCTTTATCACTGTTACCACGAGGGTAGCACAATGGTTAGCACTGTGGCTTCACAGCTGCAGGGTCCTGGGTTCGATTCCTGGCTTGGGTCACTGTCTGTGCGGAGTCTGCACGTTCTCTCCGTGTCTGCGTGGGTTTCCTCCGGGTTCTCCGGTTTCCTCCCGCAAGTCCTGAATGACGTGCTGTTAGGTAATTTGGAAATTCTGAATTCTCCCTCTATGTACCCGAACAGGCGCCGGAATGTGGCGACTGGGAGATTTTCACAGTAACCTCATTGCAGTGTTAATGTAAGCCTACTTGTGACAATGAAAGATTTTTTAAAAAGGAAGCTATCGCGAGAGATCTTGGATGATAACAATCCATGGATTTCAGGACCATTGGCAGCACACTGTCTGAAATAAAGCAAAGATAAAGCCACCATAGTCCCAGATGACCATAGGCTGTTTCCCCTTTGAGGGGGAGAGCTGACTGGTGGGGATTTAACCTCCGGATCACCACACCTCAGGCGAGGGGCAAGATTGGGAAGGTTAGGTTCATGAATAACCTGCCTGAAATAATGGTACTGTGGGTCTTCAGTTTGGATCAGTATCAGAGCTCAATACTGTATAACCTCAATCTCCATTTTTGCAAGAACCAGTCTGTGATTTCAGACATTGCTAAAGAGTTTGCAGTGAATGGAGGTTCTCAGGCATGACAAATATGCAGAAATAGATGGTTGCAACCCACGGATGATGTTTTCTGAATGACTGACTGCATTTTCTCATTGTCAGCCTGGAATCTGATTTGATTTTTCTACTATCTATCATTGATTCTTATTGCTAAATCCAACTTGTTCTTTAGGCATCACTATCTCATGCAGCATCCTGGTTCCACCCATGAAATGTTTATACCGACCTTAAGGACCGTGTCAGTTGGCCTCTGACCCCCTATTCTTTGCCCCTCCTTGTTTCTCCAAGTTGTTCACCAACACTCAGTGACCCCCCCCCTCTCTGAGTCCCTGTGGAACTAAACCTCGTGATGATTCATCAAAGCTTTGAAGAATGGGCACATCTTTCATGTGAGAAGTGAGGAAAACCTGATGAGCAAGATCCTTTCCTCAATTACTCATATCAAAAGCTTCCTGACACCTGTTGCTGCAACTTTATCACCACTTCAGGCAACATCACGCTGTGTAAAAAAATATTTTCTTTGCATTCTGGCTGTAGCCCTGATTTATCTTCGGAGCCAGAGGCACTGGAATGTTGCTTGCGTTTTGTTGCTAGTTATAGAAGATAGGTTAGGCTCCTGTGTGTTGTCCAAGTCAGGATGATTGATTTCCCAGTCTCCTGTATGCCTGAAATCGGGAATTGCTGGTGAAATTAGAGAAGGCATTTTTGAATTATTCCCAAGTTTTGCATTGTGGAGAGGGTGGATTGCAAATGCATGGGAAAAGCCAATTCACACTTGGATCACAGAACATTTCATTTATTGACTGTACTCAAGTAAAATTCAAATTCTTGACACCCACCTTTTAGACAAAAAAATTATTTAACACGGGTAATATTTACAAAGAATTTGCTTTCAATAGGGGGAAGCCATCACTCAGACCTACTGAAACACCTAATCAGCAGGTGTGTATGTGTCTATGAACAGCTTGCAACCTTGGAACTTATCTTTACTACCAAACACGGTGCCAGGGTTTAATTAGTCCATCATGTACCAGATAGCTAACATATCCCCCTGGAGATTCTCCTTTCCCGACCCATGAACTTTGAACTGGAGTATCGATCTTTCAACATGCCACTTCCTCTCCCCAAAACACTCTGGAAGCATCAAACTCCAGCCCACTCCCTGATACGGTTTGACTAGGCAGCGTTCCCGCTTCAGGGAGCCCCAGCCAGGGAGAGGAAACCACAGTATTGGCTGGCCCTGCGCTATCAGTACTGCTCGGTAGGGAACCAGGGGAACAGCCGCGCCTTGGCAAAACCCCACACTGGCGGCTCCCAACCCTAAGCATTGCTGCACTGGAATTGTACCAAGTCAGCATCCTCCAGTATTGTTTTGATAAATAATCAGGGCCAAGTCGCTGACTGAGTGCTATCATCTCGGGTGGGAAACTATACATTAGGAGCATCAACTCAAGATTCTGGAACTCCTAAAGAAGCTAAAAGAAGATTTAATAACAGCTTTTCCTGATGTTAAAAATATTGTTACGGAAACAGGTAGAGATTAATTGTTCAGGTTGAGGAATCATAGAATCATAGAATTTACAGTGCAGAAGGACGCATATTTGACCCATTGAGTCTGCACTGGCCCTTGGCAAGCCAAGCTACTTAAGCCCACACCTCCACCGATCCCTGCAACCCAACCCAACCTTTTAGGACACTGAGGAGAATTTATCATGGCCAATCCTGCACATCTTTGGAGTGTGGGAGGAAACCAGAGCACTAGTTTCAACTGGCTACAGTTCCTCTTTGCAAGAGCTCAGACTGAGCACAAAAAGACCCAGCAGTCCAAGCGTGACCCAAATTTACAGACAAGTGCAGCTTTAAAAAGTTTGATGATATGAGATAGCTTTTGGTTCCGTGTTTACACTGGGTTAAGAAGTATCCTGCCCCTTCCTTACCCTGCTGATAGCCGTCCCCTGCATGGATTCCCCTGTGTACCAGGATCGTAAAGCTTGATAATGGATGGAGCGGACAAGAAGTAGCAGTGAGTTTTCCATCTTGCTTTCCCCGACTGAATGGCGACCACTGGCCTCTCTATCAGATAAACAAGTTGATCAGCAAAATGGTTTTATTTTAGGTAAAGTTGAGTTTGGACTACAATGAAGATTTGAAAGTGTGCTTTGGTTTGGTTTAATGAAATGATGTGGTCACCGTGATGAGGAGAAAGTGGTTTCTGTGCTTTTTTAAATGTATAAACAGAGTTAAGTTCTTGCTGGTTGGTTTGTATTATAATTCTCATGTACAATCGCAGACTGTTTACAAGAAGGAGGCCATTTGGCCCATTTTGTCCATACTATCTCCCGACAACATTCTATTATCTTTCTTATTTTGCCCCAACTCCTTCTCCTAAATGCACCAGGTTGTGTTTGATGAACGGTTCCCATGAGTAACAGCATCCTGCCAGTCGAGTGGAAATTTAAAGGAGTGCTCAGTTGGTAACTCTCTCCTCAAAGAGTTAGCCGGTCATAGGTTCAAATCAAGTGGTCTCACTTGAATGCAGCAAAAACCGGGCCCACATTCCACTATAGCACCCAGAATAGGTCTAGGTAGTAAAAACAGAAAAAGCTGAAAATACTCAGCGGGTTGGACAGGATCTGTGGAGAGAGGGGGAGTTAGCATTTCAGGTTTAAGGGTTTGTTTGTCCAGAGCTTGAAATGGTAACTCTGTCTCTCTATCTCCACAGATGCAGCCATAATGTGCTATGTATTTCCAACATTTTCCATTTCTATTCAGGAAACCCATACGGTGTATATCGGCCCAATCAAAGAAATCGAGCAGCCGGTGGTCCCCGCTCATTTTGATATTGATAAATGTGAAATATCCTCTTGTTAACTTGATTGGGGAAGGTGCAGTCAGATGTGTAAGTTTATACATTTCTGTAAACCTGAAGCTGGGATTGATCTCAGAATCTCTGATGGTTTGCAGCTTTGCAAAGATCTTTCTGCATATTGTATTTGCTGATAGATTAAACAACGCAATAGCTATTTATCTCCCCCTCTGGGGTGGTTTACTTGTGGTCTGTGTTTCCATATTGGTACTCTTTCAATCTTGGCCAGGAATTATGTATTCGGCAGTCGTTGTAGGGGCCAAGTAGGGTTTTGCCCTGTTATTTTTGTTATAAATGTTTTTTATTGGGTTTTTGAACAAAGTATATTTACCGTTATGTACACAGAATAAGATATATAAGAGAAGGGAACACACAAACATACCCAAAAAAAAGCAATAATAAAAAAGAAATAATAAATAAAATAAAGTAACTCGGAAGGTATTATGCACCAGCTCAACAGCAGCAACACTGTACAATTGGCAATATTATTTACAACACATAAGTAGGCATCTGTTTGTGGATGGGGGGGGGCGGTGTGGAGACTGGGGAGCTAAATATACATTTGGGTGCCGGAAAAACAATTACAGAGGGCAATACGCGAATGGATTTGGTGCTGGTGTTGTCACTAGCTTCTCCCGGACGGATTTGGTTGCTGTGTCGTCTCGTGCTCACCTCCGCTTCAGCTGTTCATCCCGTCTTTAACCTGTATTCTCCTTGCCCTCTGTTCCTGGAGATGCCAACTCTGTTATCGTTTCTCATGCCCTCCTTCTGCCTATCATTTCTCTGCCCCCCCCCCCCCCCGGTTCTCCACTATTGTTCCCTGTCTCTTCCCTCCCCCTCCCCCCTTCCCTGGCCCCTCTTCCCCCTCCTGTGGTTCGCCTTGCTCTCCTCTTAGGTTTAGCTGTGTGTCACCCCCCCACCCTCTCCCGGTCTATCTCTCCCTCTCATGCCTTGGCTACTTTCCCCTGATTCTTGGCTACCTGGCTATACTTCTGCTTCTTCGTTGGCCACAAACAGGTCCCACGTTCTGTGGAAGCCGTCGTGTTTTGCCCTGTTATTTTGGAAAACCAGAAACTGCTCTTTCAAAAGTAAAATATCATCACTTCTGCAAAGTCACCAATTGCAGCATCCCAACCAGGCAAAGCTGCAAAACTTTTATTGGGGAAGAAAGTATTACGGCCTCGTTTCTGGGGAGAGAGAGGAAAAGTTGCCTTTATGTGACCCTTTGTAATGTCTTGGGAATGTACCAAATTGGTTTGCAATGTGGACTGTTTCTGAAATGTCATTGTTCAGGCAAATGCCAATGAACAAGAATATTTGTATATCACCTTTACTCATTGTAAAACATCCCAAAGTTCTCCACAGGAGTGTTATCAACTTTAACACCCAACCACATACGAGGTACTCTTCGATGTGACTAAAAAGTTGGCCAAAGAGAGAAGAGGCAGAGAGGTTTAGTGGTGGAATTCCAAAATGTAGCTTAAAGCACAAAATGGTGTAATTTAAGATAAATTAAAATGAAGCTCAGAAACAGGCCATCAGCCCACTGGCTCCATGCTTCACTCAACTCCTCCCATTCTTCCTCTATCCTGGTAACCTTCAATCGCCTTCTCCCGCTTCTGCTTATTTGGCTTCTCCTTAAATACATCTATACTGTTCACTTCAACCACTCCCTGTAATAGCGAATTCCACATTCTAACCACACTCTCTTACAATAAAAGGCATGTATAATGATGAGGCTCAGGAATGTAAACCTTTACCCAGTACTGCAGTCAAAAATTAAAAGGCTTTAGTTTATGCTGCGTCATTTAAGAGTTCTAAATGAGTTATTTCCCATCAGTCTTTGTGCTGCTGTCAACAGGCCAACATTTTCCTTTTTAAATCCAAAATTTGTCTGCCACATGTAAAGGTCATGTAAATGCCACATGTGCACATGCCACATATGTTTAGTGTCCAGGGCAATTCTTCCCTCTTAGTCTAGGTGAGTTTGATCATGGAAAGCTCGTTGGATTGCTGAAAGGTATCTCTGACAGTGGATTCTGATCTCTCGTTGGTAATCTCACTCTCTGCCAAGGTGCTAGGCCCGATGGAATCTTTGTGCCACAGGCTGTGCAAGTTTTGCTGATCAGAGGGTGTTGCAGTTGGGCTAAACTATCAGTTGTATTTCACTTCCTTGATCAGAGTGAAGTCCGAGATGGTGCTGAGGGTTAGCTGGGAAGATAGGATAGAGCTTCAATATCCTGAAGTGCCCAAATAGCTAGCGAACATTTGATGCCATTGATATGAATGATTAATATCTGTAGGAGTGGGTTATTGGACAGCTGCTTTGGCCAATGAAATGCCTCTGCTAAAAGACTGAGCAAGCGGCAATGGGGTCTAGAGGATTGATTGTATTTGTTGTAAGAGGACTGACTGTATTGGGAGAGCCGAGATCTTGCCCAACACTAGTAAAAAGATGAAGGAACTGCATTTCTGGATCACCTTTTACAGTCTCAAGATTTCAAAGTGTTCTGCAGACAATTAAATAATTTGAAGTGTAGTTACTGTTGCAATCTCAGAAACAGCAGCCAATGTGTACATGGCAAGCTCCCATAAAAAGTAATGAATAAAATGGCTAGTTATTCTGATTTTGGGATGTTGGCTGAGGGATGAATATTGTTCAGGGCACCAGCAGGCACACCCCTGATCTTCAATTTAACAGCTGTGGGGATTTTTCATGCACATCTGCCAGGGCCTCACTTAACGTCCATTCTGAAAGACAGAACCCACTACATTGCAGCACTCCCTCAGTACTGCGCAGAAATATCAGCCGAGAATTTTATGCTCAAGTCCTGGAGTGGGACATGACCCCACAATCGTCTGTCTCAGAGGTGAGTGACTGAGCCACGGTTAGTGCATTATGTTGGTGTGTCCCAGTGTCGTTACATGTGTCTGTTTCCATCGGGGATGCTGGTCCTGGCCATAGACCTCAGGATGCCCCAAAGCTGTTGACAGCCAGTGAGTTACTAATCTCTGCTATATTGTAGGAAACTTAATCTAATCCAGTACAAACCTGTTCAGTTTCTTGCTGCACCAAAATGTTTTGGAGAGGAAGTCTCCTTTTGGTTTTCCTTTTGAGAGAATTGTGCACATTGCAGAATTACGGGGTTGCTGTTGGTGTTCCTGAACACTTATTACTGGGTTAACGTTGCTGCCATTCTGTTTCCAAGTTCCATTGCTTACCTGAACTTAGTTTTGTCACCTCCCTCGCCTCCCACTCTCTCTCATGGTACTCATGGGGTTAATGCTCTAAATACATTTCGAAACAAAACAAGAGAGTTTGTCTTTCAGATTTTCGAAGAAGTCTGCTGCTGCACGAAACCGTTGGCTGACAGGACTTGACAGATGTGGCCAAGAACTGCTTGCCCTGCCAGTGCATTGCGTGTGAATACTTTATTAAGAAATAGGTTGTTTGCAGTACTTTTGCATGAAGCATGCAGGCCTAGTTGGCGTTGCTGTGTTTCCACACAGACTCTCTTCTATTAACTCCCCCCTTTCTGTTCCCTCCCGACCCACCCCTAAAAAGAAAGGAGAGCAGCCCCAGTTTAAAAGCAGCCCACCATAGATAGCAATCTGTTTACATATCGGGAACATGCGTTTAATAATAATTCCAGAGGCCCAGCGTAACAAGCAAAGCCTAACCATGAAACTTGAGAAGTTGTTTGAAGTGCACAGCCCTGCGTGCTTGTACTGAATTATGCAAGCTATGTAAATCTCGCCCACTGACAATTCTGTAATTTGAAGGGAGGGGCTAGTTAGTCTCAATTGAATGTTTCCGTTTCACAGGGGCCCCTTGGACCTGAGCAATTTGTTTATAAGGTCCCAGTGGGTGGAGCGGACAAGTGTTGACAACTGAGTTTTGGTGTGTTCTTTAAAAAGAAATCGCAAGGCTGGTGACAGTTTCCTTTCAGATGAGAGAGAGGGAGAGTTTAGGCCTTTGCCAGGTCTAAAACAATGGGCCACTTCAGTACCTGAGAGTTCCTGGCACATGTGTTCGCCTTCAGTTCATTAGACTGCAGCAGGAGAGAGTGCATAGATTGATTGATACCTAGTTGCATGACTGGGAGCGTGTAAACTTTAATTTTGGCAGAGAGCTTCAAAGTTGGGGGAGGAATGTAGGAGGGAGGGAGAGTGTTGGATTACATTAATCGCAATGTTTGCGAGCTAGCTGTGCAGAATAGTACAGAACTTCCTCTTTCAAAAAATGGATATCAAATATTTTGTGTTCGATTCTTTTTTTCTGATCTGATCATTTTCTTTCTTGTAAGCTGATATTAACTTTAATTTTCCCTGTGCGGCAGTTGCTTGTTCCACTTGTAATTTACCCAGGTTGCTGTCAATGAGTGTTGGCACAAACCCCACCATTTCAGTGAGACACGAGGACCTGACACAGATGCATTACATTCCAATGGCGAGGTTGTGCTAGGCTGGTAACTCTTTTCTCCCTTATATGGGGTGCCAGGCTGGGGTTAGCGTACTCTTTGAGTTCACACTTTTAAAAAATAATAATATTTATTGTCACAAGTAGGCTTACATTAGCACTGCAATGAAGTTACTGTGAAAAGCCCCTCGTCGCCACATACCCTGGTCCAGTTGACGCGGTCCAGTATCAAACACTCTTGAGCATCAACTGCAGAGCCAACTAGTTTGTATTTGCGGTAGATTTGAAGATGCTCAGAACCACAGCTGCAACCTTCACAAACAGAACGGGTTGGCTGCAAATCACAACATTTTTTTCATTTATCTCCTTTCCGTGCTAACCTCCTCCCCCTGCCCAATGGGCTGTGGTTGACTCCTCGTTGTTCAAATGTATCCAAGCCGCAAATGATTTAATCATCCTCTGTGGGGCTTGCCATGATTGAAGAATGGGGAGAGGCATGGATGTCCACAGAATGGATTGTTCATGTTGTTGTTGGTGCTTGGGGTTGTTAGTGTTTGAGGTTAACGTCTGCAGCTATGCCACCTCTAACCTTTGCCTGGGCATTGTGGATCTTGCAAGTTTGGCATAGATGACATCCTCAACCTGCTGAACCAAATTCAGTGCTTTCCCAACAGCAACTTACAACAACAACCCATTGATCTGGCCCTTTGAACATGGTGCTTCACAGGAGCGTCGTCAAACAAAATGCGACACAGCCACTTGAGGAGTTATTGGGCCACTGGCTAAAAACTTGGTAATAGAGGTAGTTTCCATCTTAAAGCTGGAAAGTGAGGTGTAAAAGGTTTAAAGAACCTGGGGCTCAGGCAGTTGAAAGCATGGCTGCCAATGGTAGAGTGATTAAAATTGGGTATGTTCCATGAGGCTGGAATTGGGGCGACCTCCCACAGTTTGTTGGGTTGGGGGAGATCACTGAGATAGGGAGGTGTGACGAATGGAGGATTTTAGGAATTTTGGCAATCTTTATTAGTGTCACAAGTCGGCTTCCATTAACATTGCAATGACATTACTGCGAAACTTCCCTAGTCCCCACATTCCGGTGCCTGTTCGAGTACACTGAGGGAGAATTCAGAATGTTCAATTCACCTAACAAGCACGTCTTTCAGGACTTGTGGGAGGAAACCGGAGTACCCGGAGGAAACCCACACAGACACTGTGAGAATGTGCAGACTGCACACAGACAGTGACCCAAGCCGGGATTCTAACCTGGGGCCCTGGCACTGTGAAGCAACAGTGCTAATCACTGTGCTACCGTGCCGCCCATAAAAGCCTGGGGTTACAGTGTGTTTGACTGCAGTGCTCATGTTTTTATAAAAAGATTTTGTTTTGCAGGGTCTGGGAGCTTTTCGGAGCCAGAAGGTGAAATTGACCAGATAAATGTGTTTTTCAGTCTGAGCTAATGCACTGCTGTTTTGACTGTTGAAAGCCTTTGGAAAGTTTTGTTTTTCAACTTGAGGAGATGATGTCATTGCTGGATGGAGCTTTGAAAAAGCTTTGGATAAGAGTTGAAGTCTGATCTGTCTGAAACTGAGTCCACATTCTCTCACAGTAGGGTAATTATGTGAAGAGCAATAATATTTAAAGCAGAACATTCTTAACTGAGTACAAGGGAAGTAACTGAAACACACAGGCAAAACAGCTTTTTGAAGTCATTTAGCCAGAGTCTGAAGGGGTTCTAATAGAAGTCCAAATCTGTTCTATGAAGCAAGCATTACTCAATGCCATGCTGATTTTGGCGGCAGGGTAGCACAGTGTTTAACACTGTTGCTTCACAGCTCCAGTTACCAGGTTCAATTCCCGGCTTGGGTCACTGTCTGTGTGGAGTCTCCACGTTCTCCCTTGTGTCTGTGTGGGTTTCCTCCGGGTGCTCCGGTTTCCTCCCACAAGTTCTGAAAGACATGCTGTTAGGTGAATTGGACATTCTGAATTCTCCCTGTGTTTTCGAACAAGCGCTAGAATGTGGCGACTCGGGGCTTTTCACAGTAACTTCATTGCAGTGTTAATGTAAGCCTACTTGTGACAACAAAGATTATTATTATATTTGAAGATGGATTGAGAGCTGTATGTTTCTTATTTAATGGGAAGTTGAGTAGTAGTGTTTAAAGGGTAATTGTAAGCTGTTCTTTTCGTGTATGAAGTAAAAAAAAGTTATGTTTTAAAAATAACCAAGGCCTAATTTTTCTATTGGGATTTCAGTCCAGTATCCAAGCCACTGTTGGGGCCTGGTCAGGGATATGAATAGAGGAGAGGAATGGAATCAAAATAGAGAAGAGAATACAAAGAATTGAGGTGTAAATAAAACAAAATGGAAGTTAACAACATTAGTTGTGGCGTGCTTTGTCTATTTTATACAAATGAGCTGGTTGTCAACAGCTGTTTGTTCTGAGGTAAATTGCGCTAAATAGAAAATTCCCTCTCGATAATGGACAACAGCAGTCCTGGACTATCAAAGGGTAAAATTAGGAGGGGTTCCTGCTACTGATTCTTGCTGTGATTACAACCCTTCACCCCGTCCCTAAGCATGTTGGGTATTTACTGTCATCATTTCTATACATGGAAAATGTAGCAAGTGTGAAAGAATGGCTAGCATCCTACCCCAGCAACTGTTGACAGCTTCTGGACAGATGGGGAGACACCTGGGGAGGAGGCGATAGGGTCGTTGGCAATGCCAGTGGACTCGTAATCCAGAGGCCCAAGAAACACAGGATCAAATCTGACCATGGCCGCTGATGGGATTTAAATTCAATAATAAATTCACTGGTAAAACTAGTCTCCATAACTGATTGTGAAACTATCATCGATTGTTGTAAATACCCATCTGGCTCACTAATGTCAGCGAGGGAAGCAAATCTGCCATCCTTACCCTGTCTGGCCTACATGTGACTCCAGAGCCACAGCAATGCAGTTGGCTCTTATCTGCCCTCTGAAATGCCCACTCAGTTAAAGGGCACTTGGGGATCAACAACAATATAGCAGACCTCTGAGGTACAGAGGGATATGGGTGTCCCTGTACATAAATCACACTACATTAGAATGCAGAGCGGGCAGCATGGTGGTGCAGTGTTGCCTCACAGTGCCACGGTCCCAGGTTCGACCCCGGCTCTGGGTCACTGTCTGTGTGGAGTTTACACATTCTTCCCGTGTTTCACCCCCACAACACAAAGATGTGCAGGGTAGGTGGATTGGCCACGCTAAATTGTCCCTTAATTGGAAAAAATGAATTGGGTAATCTAAATTAAATTTAAAAAAAGTTAGAATGCAGGTGCAGCGGGTAATTAGGAAGGCAAATGGAATGTTGGCCTTTTTTACAACGGAAAGGAATACAAAACAGAAGTCTTGCTATAATTAGATAGGATGTTGGGAAGGCCACATCTGGAATATCCATGGAATCCTAATAATGCCGAAGGAGGCCACTCAGGCCATCAAGTCTGCATGGACCCTCCGAACCCGCACCCAACATCGGTACCCTCCCCCAACCCATCGCCATAACCCCACCTGACCTGTCATTTTTGGACATAAAGGGGCAATTTAGCATAGCCAATCCACCTAACCTACTATGTACACTTTTGGCTCCCCTCCTTACAAATGCATATAATTGCATTAGATGCAGTTCAGAGAACCTTCACTCAACTGATTCCTGGGATGAGCAAAGGAATTCTTTTCCACAGAGATCAATGGAGGCTGGGTCACTGATTATAATCAAGGCTGAATTAGACAGTTTTTGATCGACAAGAGAGTCAAGCGTTAGAGGAACAAACAGGAAAGTGGAGTTGAGACCACCATCAAATCAGCCACGATCTTATAGAATGGGGGAGCAGGCTCGAGGAGATGAATGGACTATTGCTGCCCCAAATTCTTGCGTTCTGTTCCAAACCCTGTCCTCTCCTACATGGACAAAGAAGTGGACGTTGGAATACAATGTGGAAAGTGTGAAGTTATGCACTTAGGTAGGAGGAATAGAGGCATTGGGCAGGATTTAACATAACAAAAACAGAGTACTGTTTTTGGCATGTTTTAGCAGCGTGTAAGCATTGAGAACGACACTGTTATTTAACGGCATGTTGCTGTTTGTTTTGGCCTTGTCGAAGAATGCCCCGCCGAGGTCACACTTACAATCATTTCCTCCAATGACGAGCCAGTGCAGGAAGAGTATTTGTGGAACAGGGTGCCATTTTATAAGTCCCTCGATCTTTTGACCCCTCTTTCCCCCCCCCGCCCCGTCCCCCCCCCCCCCCCCCCCCCCCCCGTCCCCCCAAGCCACCCTAGCATAGCCTCTGGACCCCCCACCCTCCCTCTGCACCCAACATACCTCTTAGCCCTCGGTGGCTCCCCCCTCGCCCAACCTCTCAGAGGCAAGGCACCCCCAAATCTGACCCCTGGCAGGGGAAACCTGGGCCGGGATTCTCCCCTACCCGGTGGGGGGGGGGGGGGGGGGGGGGGTCCCAGCGTAGCGGAGTGGCGCCAACCACTATGGCGTTGGGCCTCCCCAAAGGTGCAGAATTCTCTGCAATGTTAGGGGCTAGGCCCGCACCGGAGTGGTTTCCGCTCCACCGATGGTGCCA